>NC_090449.1:194451785-195198478 GCF_031143425.1 Pleurodeles waltl
ACGACAAGGACTAGAGACTTCCCCTTTGGAGGACGGATCCATCACGCCGTGGAGAGTCGTGTAGAAGTATTTTCCCACCAAAAGACCGCCAACAAGCCTTGCTAGCTGCAAATCATGCGGTTAGTGTTTTTGGATGCTGCTGTGGCCCAGGAGGGACCAGGATGTCGCCAATTGCGTCAGGGGACAGAGGGGATGTCGGCCAAGACAAGGAGCCCTCTCAACAGCAGGCAGCACCCGCAGAAGTGCCAGAAACAGGCACTACAAGGATGCATGAAACAGTGCTCACCTGAAGTCGCACAAAGGAGTCCCACGTCGCCGGAGAACAACTTAGGAGGTCGTGAAATGCAGCTTAGATTGCCGAGGACCCAGGCTGGACTGTTCACAAAGGATTTCCGCCGGAAGTGCACGGAGGCCGGAGTAGCTGCAAAAGTCGCGGTTCCCAGCAATGCAGTCTGGCGTGGGGAGGCAAGGACTTACCTCCACCAAACTTGGACTGAAGAGTCACTGGACTGTGGGAGTCATTTGGACAGAGTTGCTGGGTTCAAGGGACCTCGCTCGTCGTGCTGAGAGGAGACCCAAGGTACTGGTGATGCAGTTCTTTGGTGCCTGCGGTTGCAGGGGGACGATTCCGTCGACCCACGGGAGATTTCTTCAGAGCTTCTAGTGCAGAGAGGAGGCAGACTACCCCCACAGCATGCACCACCAGGAAAACAGTCGAGAAGGCGGCAGGATCAGCGTTACAGAGTTGCAGTAGTCGTCTTCGCTACTATGTTGCAGTTTTGCAGGCTTCCAGCGCGGTCAGCAGTCGATTCCTTGGCAGAAGGTGAAGAGAGAGATGCAGAGGAACTCGGATGAGCTCTTGCATTCGTTATCTAAGGAATCCCAAGAGGCAGAGACCCTAAATAGCCAGAAAAGAGGGTTTGGCTACCTAGGAGAGAGGATAGGCTTGCAACACCTGAAGAAGCCTATCAGAAGGAGTCTCTGACGTCACCTGATGGCACTGGCCACTCAGAGCAGTCCAGTGTGCCAGCAGCACCTCTGTTTCCAAGATGGCAGAGGTCTGGAGCACACTGGAGGAGCTCTGGGCACCTCCCAGGGGAGGTACAGGTCAGGGGAGTGGTCACTCCCCTTCCCTTTGTCCAGTTTCGTGCCAGAGCAGGTCTAAGGGGTCCCTGAACCGGTGTAGACTGGCTTATGCAGAAATGGGCACCATGTGTGCCCATGAAAGCATTTCCAGAGGCTGGGGGAGGCTACTCCTCCCCTGCCTTCACACCATTTTCCAAAGGTAGAGGGTGTAACACCCTCTCTCAGAGGAAGTCCTTTGTTCTGCCATCCTGGGCCAGGCCTGGCTGGACCCCAGGAGGGCAGATGCCTGTCTGAGGGGTTGGCAGCACCAGCAGCTGCAGTGAAACCCCGGGAAAGGTAGTTTGGCAGTACCAGGGTCTGTGCTACAGACCACTGGGATCATGGGATTGTGCCAACTATGCCAGGATGGCATAGAGGGGGCAATTCCATGATCATAGACATATTACATGGCCATATTCGGAGTTACCATTGTGAAGCTACATATAGGTAGTGACCTATATGTAGTGCACGCGTGTAATGGTGTCCCCGCACTCACGAAGTCTGGGGAATTGGCCCTGAACAATGTGGGGGCACCTTGGCTAGTGCCAGGGTGCCCTCACACTAAGTAACTTAGCACCCAGCCTTTACTAGGAAAAGATTAGACATATAGGTGACTTATAAGTTACTTAAGTGCAGTGTAAAATGGCTGTGAAATAACGTGGGCGTTATTTCACTCAGGCTCCAGTGGCAGGCCTGTGTAAGAATTGTCAGAGCTCCCTATGGGTGGCAAAAGAAATGCTGCAGCCCATAGGGATCTCCTGGAACCCCAATACCCTGGGTACCTCAGTACCATATACTAGGGAATTATAAGGGTGTTCCAGTAAGCCAATGTAAATTGGTAAAATTGGTCACTAGCCTGTTAGTGACAATTTGAAAGAAATGAGAGAGCATAACCACTGAGGTTCTGATTAGAAGAGCCTCAGTGAGACAGTTAGGCATCACACAGGGAACACATACCTATAGGTCACAAACTTATGAGCACTGGGGTCCTGACTAGCAGGGTCCCAGTGACACATAACAAACATACTGAAAACATAGGGTTTTTACTATGAGCACTGGGCCCTGGCTAGCAGGATCCCAGTGAGACAGTGAAAACACCCTGACATACACTCACAAACAGGCCAAAAGTGGGGGTAACAAGGCTAGAAAGAGGCTACTTTCTCACAGTGATGGTGGAGGAATGTCCATGGCAGAGTCCAGTCTATTAGTCTCACAGGTGCATTGCCCAATTGGGCATAGGAAGTGGAGCTGGGGCAGTTTGAGGATGGACAGGGTGAGAAAGTGGGACAGAAGGATGACATTCAGAGTGGTCTCATTTCTTGGCGGGGGTCTTGGTATTGTTCTCTGTCTTTGTCTTGGATCTCAGGGACCGTTTGCGGGGTGGTTCTCCCTCTGCAGGTGGTGGGGTGCTGGTGTGGTGGTCCTGTGGCGGTGCCTCCTGTCCACTAGCGCCAGCGTAGGTGGTGGGCAGTTCATCGTCCAGGCTAGTGTCAGGGGCCCCTTGTTGTCCCTCCTGGTGTTGAGGACTTCCTTCAGCACCCCTACGATGGTGCCCAGGGTGGAATTGATGGATCTGAGTTCCTCCCTGAAGCCCAAATACTGTTCCTCCTGCAGCCGCTAGGTCTCCTGAAACTTGGCCAGTACCGTTGCCATCGTCTCCTGGTAATGGTGGTATGCTCCCATGATGTTGGAGAGGGCCTCATGGAGAGTGAGTTCCCTTGGCCTGTCCTCCCCCTGTCGCACAGCAGCCCTCCCAGTTCCCCTGTATTCCTGGGCCTCCGTGGACCGTGTGCCCACTGCCACTGCCCCCAGGTCCCTGTTGTTGTTGGGGTGGTGGGTTAGCCTGGGTTCCCTGTAGAGGTGGACACCCTGCTGATTGACGTGTCCTGGGGACAGAAGTATGGGCCCGCTGGGTGGGTGCTGTGCTGGTGTTTCCAAAGGGGGGAAGCTCTGTGGTGGCCTGTCACTGTGTGAGGGGAACCGACTGTCCAGAGGTCACTGATGGGCCGGGCTGGTCATCTAGATCCAGTTGGACAGAGGTGCTGTCATCACTGTGGGCCTCTTCTGTTGGTGGTGTGGACATGTGTGGACCCTCCTGTCCAGTGACGTTGAGTAGGGGTCCTGCAGGGGTATAAAAGGATGTTTGTTACATCTGTGTGTGCCATGGTGTGCAATGGGTGTGTGACCGTGTACCCAAGTGCTTGCATTGATGTGTTGGTCCTTGTGTGATGGTGGTTTAGGGGGGTGTATGGGTATGTGCAGTGGCCATGCTTTGGTGATGGGTGCCCATGCTTTGTTGTTGCATGCAGGGCTTGGTGTTAGGATGTGTGGTCTGTGAGGTTGGGACATTTGTGAGGAGTTGGAGTGATGGGGGTGGGGGTGAGGGTGGGGTATGTAATGGCATGCAAGTAGGGTGGGGGATGAAGTAGTTAAAGCTTTGAC
The DNA here is from genome assembly GCF_031143425.1 of Pleurodeles waltl. NCBI lineage: Eukaryota > Metazoa > Chordata > Amphibia > Caudata > Salamandridae > Pleurodeles > Pleurodeles waltl. Next base: position 194,455,353 of record NC_090449.1, read on the forward strand.
TTACCAGAGTCCATTCCTCCATCTACTCCTGCGAGGCCCTCAGGATGCAGAATCGCCAAGTCCTGCTCCTCACATGTTGTTAGTTGTGGTGGAGGAGGTGGGGGTCCGCATCCAGTCCGCTGAACCGCAAGGTGGTGTCTTGAGACCACGGAACGCACCTTCCCCCGTAGGTCGTTCCACCTCTTCCTGATGTCATCCCTGTTTCTTGGGTGCTGTCCCACTGCGTTTACCCTGTCCACTATTCTTTGCCATAGCTCCATCTTCCTAGCTATGGAGGTGTGCTGCACCTGTGATCCGAATAGCTGTGGCTCTACCCGGACGATTTCCTCCACCGTGCCCCTGAGCTCCTCCTCAGGGAACCTGGGGTGTCTTTGCTGTGCCATGGGATGGTGTGGGTGATGTGTGGGGTGGTGTGTGTAGTGATAAGTGGGGTGATATGTAGTGCTGTGTTGTGTGAGGTGCTTGGAAGTAATGTGGGTGATGGTATTGTGTGCCTGTGGATGCTTGGTAGTTGTTTGTAGTGTCTCTCTCTGGCCTTCATCAAAATTTTTGGTAGTAAGGGTTTGCGGGTAATGTGGGTGTGTGTTTTATCTTGTATTGCGTGGGTGGGAGTGGTGTGTGTATGTGTATCAGGTGTGTGTATTTGGAATTGTCCAATGTGGTTGTGTTTTGTAAATGAGTGTGTATTTTGAACGCGGCGGTGTGTACCGGCAATGGAATACCGCGGTTGAAAGACCGTTGCGTGGCTTTGTGTGTCATGATAGTGTGGGCGTATTTCTGTTGGCGTGACAGTGGAGGTTTTGTTTTCGCCAGTTTATCACTGACCTTTGGTGTGGCGGACTTCTGTGGGTGTCTGAATTTTGGCAGATTCCGAGCAGTGGGTCATAATGACCGTGACTGAATTCCGCTGCCGCTGCGGTGTGTTGGCAGTCTTCTGCACGGCGGTAAGCGGCTTTTACCGCCAATGTTGTAATGACCCCCTAAGTATTTAAGTGTATTATTTGTGTTTTCATGTATGATAAATTAATAATTTTTGTTAAATGATTTTTTCTTTCGTGTGTTGTTGGATTTGTAGGGGTGAAGTATGGGAAGTGTTTTAGCTACATATTTTGCATTTATTTTGTTGTTGGTTAACTTTATTGTTATATATGTAAAGAATTACAATAATTTTTCTTTGAAATGTTTAAGAATATTTGGTTGATATGAAAAAGTGTACAAAATATAGAGTCCCCGGTACATTGTTTTTTATTAACAAAAGTGCCTTTTTGAATATTTGTAACATACTGCAACCTTACGTTTTGATTGCAATAAAAATAAAAATGTTACATTGATATTAATGTCATGCATGATATGTTTGTAATACAACACATTTATAAGTTATTTTTTGCAATTAAAATTTGATATATAACATAGTTGTCATGTTACACCATACATTTATATTTTTAAAGTAAATCCAATACATAACTTGAAGGTAGCATGGATGGTACATAGTAATTTGTTTATTTTTGTCAGACCTAGTATCCTTGGTGTGGTTTTCTCCTACATTTTTGCCTTCAGGCCTCCTCTTTTTTCTGACTTCATTTTTGCTGTCCATAGGACGCTGCACACTTTACAACTGCTAACCTGTGCAAAAGATCTTGTTTCTCCCTGTTAAAAGGATAACATTGGCTTATGCCCAATTGGCATATTTAATGTAATTAGGAGTTTCTAGAAAAGTGGCACTAGCTGTGCTAAGGGTCTGTAAATTAAATGCTACTAGTGGGCTTGCAGTACTGATTGTGCCACCCACTTAAGTAACACTTTACCCATGTCTCAGGTCTGTGACTGCAGTTTTTGTGTGTGCAGTTTTAAACTGCCATTTCAATCTGGTAATGCAAAACTTTTGCCAGGCCCAAATTGTAATTTTAAATACATATAAGCCACCCCAGAGTAGGCCCTGGACAGCTCAGAGAGCAAGGTGCTATGTCTTTAAAAGGTAGGGGATGCACTTTTAAGTTTTACATGTCCAGGTAATGAAAAACTCTTGTTTTTTACTACTGCAAGGCCTATCTCTCCTATAGGTTAACAGTGGAATTGCCTTATTATATTTTTAAGTGTAATTTCCAATTGGGAAGAGATGGGACACCAAAGTTTGGTGTCTCTGGAATCACAATTTAAAATCACAACTTATGGTGAAGTCGGATTTTAAATTGTAATTTTGAAAATGCCACTTTTAGAATGTTGACCCTTTCTTACTTTATCAAAAACAAATGGCAACTCATTAGTTGAAAACAATGCACATTCTGATTGTATAAGAAGAAACCTGCGGGTGCTCATACACTGAAACACATCGTTGCCCTGATGTGTAAAGCCGGGTTTATAACTAGACCCGTCTTAATAATACATAGACAAATCAGTGGGGCACACCATACGAAACCAAAAATGTATTCATACTTCAGAGATAACCAAAATATCTTAGAAAGACCAAGTAATAAATCATAATGAATCCCCTAGAGTGTTTAATCGGTCCCCTTTCTTCCTCGAAATACAAAAAAAAAATACAAAAAAACAATACAAAAAAACAACCATATACCTGACCAGAAAATGCTATACAAAAATACAACTAACCAAAAAGGAATATGTCCAAGCGAATAGAAAATTTTAATAAACAGAGGATGAATTGTCTAATCTATAAAAACATATACACATATATACAAAACATATAGATAACAAAGGGATAGCCATCAGCCGACACGTGTTTCGTCCTGACTGGACTTCTTCAAGGCTTTGATCACTCCTGTGTCAGTTATATTCAAATAACATTTATGGCACTCTGTTTAGAAGACCACAGATACTACCATCTTTTCCTTCTTCATAGTCAATTCAAATACTAGACCACGCCACTTTCATCCATTCATGAGTCAACTCTCTAACCCTCTTGTTATTCTCTTGTTCATTCTCCAATTCTAATTTGCTGATAAATCTCAGCAAGACGCGTCGTGGGAGGTCTGCGCCTCCTATAAATCTTTCATGAGCCCAACCATCAAGGTGAGCCCTTCGTCGGCATTTCAAAATACCGCGTATTGATTTTGAGCCAAAAAATGAAAAGGGAAGCGTCAGGCCTTCGTCAATCCTCCGGTTGTTGTTGTTCTTACTTTAAATCATGTAGTGCCTTCTGCCTGTGTCTGACCACACGTTTGAGTGGGGTATAGCTGGCTTCTTGTGTATTCCTTCCAAACTGCCACACACAAAGGGAGCTTAGGCGTGTCTGATGGGCCATCCTGGGCACAATGGGAGGGAGGAGCTGACACTCACACCTGAATGAAAAGGGCTGCATAACCCCCTATAATGTGTCTGGAGCCAAGTCAGGAAGGGCAGGGGCTTTGTTCACTTCATACGATTCTCTTTGAAGTCTCCCTTATTTTAAAGGCACAACTTAGTTTAAGGAGTGGGCTTCCGACCCTACCAAGTCAGTACACTTCTGGATCTGAGGACATTCTGCCAGTAAGAAGGACTGATGTGCTCCTGAAAGGACTGTTAGTCTGCTGGGACTCTGCTGGAGTTTGCAGGACTCCTTCTTTACTGAGTCTGCCCTATTGTCTGCTGCTCTCCATGCCTGGGAGTGAGAAGGAATGGACCTGCATCTCTATAGCCCCAGAACCAAAGTGACTCCAAGGGCCTGCTGGCTTGCCTCCTGTTCTGAAGTCTCAGTGACATAAGGGACTTCACTCCTCTCTGCTGCAGGTTCTGGACTCTGTCAACTATGGGTCATACGCTGCTAAGTGGTGCCAATCCAGTTCTGGGACTTTGGAAGTGGATTCTGCAGCTGTTTTCTACAGCACTCCATGCATCATCACCACTGTGCTAGTAGGAACTGCTGCATCTCTCCTCGTTGCCGGCACATTATCGCTGCCGCAGAGGACAGAGACAACGCAGTGCCAACTGCGCAACTCAGAACCGGCACGTAGCCCTCAGTCCTGAGTCCTGATGAATCTTCTTCGCATCAAGGATGCACGGCTTGACAATGATGCCTCACCTTCATCGCAAAGGGTTCAAAGCTGCACCGCTGCTCGAGCACATCTTTTCGAAGACTGCGCAGGTCAATGAAGATACATTTCCTTCGCATCATCCCCTCTGCTCCTTGCATCAGATCTGCAATGTTGACGCAACCCTCCACACAAAGTACAGTTTTAGAGGAATAAGATTGGCCCCTATAGCTGGCCCGCACTCCATTGCCTGAAATTTTGGATTTACCCCCGTGCAACACAACCAGATTGCCATATATCTTGACTCTTACTTATTGGATTTTTGTTGTTTTGGTCTTGTTTTGTTCAGTAAATTAAGATCTATTTTTCTAACGTGCTTGTGGATTATTTTGGTGTGGTGGTTTCACTGTTTTACTTTTTTAAATGTTGCACAACTACTTTTCACATTGTTTCTTAAGTTAAGCCTTACTGCTCTGTGCCAAGCTACTGGAGGTTGAGCACAGGTTAATGTATGTTGTGTATCTGACTTACCCAACTAGGATCGGGGTTCCTGTTTACACTGTTTGCATACCTCTAACAACCAGAAATCCCAATTCTAGCACTGGCTTAGAGAGGAGAAACACAGTACCTATTTTAGAGCTACTTGTGCAGACAATCTTAACACACAAAAATCTGTTCAGAATATTGTCAGATCAATAGAAGGTATGTCTACTTGTTTGAAATTAAAAATGACTATATGAAAAGGAGACTGCAACACTGACAATAATGGTTCAAATGGCTGATGTAAACAATGGGTTAGTAGCTGTGCAGGATGTGAGGCCTGCACAACTAATAGTTTCACAATTGTATCCTTACTGGGAATCGTGTACCCATTGTAGCACTTGACTCTTATGGTGGTGAAGCAGAGCATCCATGGCCTACTCAAGAGTGGTAGAGTGGACTAGTAATCTCTGACCACTGGTACGCATTAACAAGACTAAAAAAATGATTGTCCAATCAGTGCTTTTTCTTGAAAAGAGAAAAGTAGATTTATTACATACATGCTACTAAATGCTACACACTAATTTAATTACAAATATATACATCAAGCAGACGGGAGTATCTTTGGCGATATTCTGAAATCCAACTCGACCACCAATGGGTATTGACCTCCAAAATCCTAGCACACACCTATACCTGATAGATGATCACAATATAAGGGGGTACTGTTTTAAATAAAACAGCCCTATTGGATTTGTCAGGGGGTCACTACACCCACATATAAAGCTAGCCTATTGCCTTTGGCAAAGACTCACCACATTAAAAGGCCAATAATCACAGGTTAAAAATCATGATCATATCACTGGATTCAGTAACCATTTTTAAATGCAAGTATTGTTGTTACTAGAAGCATTGCAATGTTTACCAAATATAATTAAAAGCAATATTCTTTAAATAAAGCATTGAGATCCAATAACATGTGTCTGAGGCTTTCTTTTTCACACCTATCCCACATGAAATACAGCTAAGGGACCAACCGTTAGAGGTCTGTGAACTCCTGGCCTGTAGATCAAAAGATCCAGCTCAGGGAGTCTTTTTCTTTCTTTTTTGACTTTCTGTGTTTTGTGCTCTGGACCCACCTGAGGCACTCAATGTCTCTTATTATATTGGGGCAGTGTGAGGGCCCATTCCAGCGCTGCCTGCCTAACTCCCCACCCAGCCGACATGCCCCACTGACAATGCCTGAGCCGGTCTGTGCACTTCCCTGCCCTCATCCTCGAGGGTGGGTTTCTTTTGTTGTGTGCCCCAGCAAAAGAGTCCCAGGGCCCTCTATGAATGCAATGGCCATCCATGCTGTTTTCACATGGTCCAAGGAGATAGGGTCGCAAGGATATGCTTTCCATGCTCCAACCTCTGGTAAGATGGAGACCCCCGGAGGCAAAGTGCATAATGGGGAGAGCAGGCCCATGCACACCCACTCCCTGGAGGAATGAATTCCATCAACATGTGCCAACCCTTAGGCCCAGGCCCCCCCTGGGGGGGGGGGGGCTTGGAAGGTAGGTTTATATGGGCAGAAACTTCAAAGTTTTGTAATTCAGCCTCATTGGGTCAGTTTCCAAAATCTTGGGCTCATTTTACTCCTGCTGGTAAACGGTAGTGCCTGGACACACCTTTGCATGGTTTGTAAAAGAATAATGTGCTAGGCACTACCTTGGGCAATTGCCAGTAGTTAGACATATTGCACATGTTCCTCCCATCACCTTTTGTGTGTTTGATGCAAAGCCATAAGTGGCAAGGGTATGCACACATGGGTGTGCTGTGCTCACTGTGCCACTGGAACCAAGCTACAGCTGACTGACAAGCACAAATGAGGGCCAAACTGGTCTTGTGTTGCTTGTGTTCCAGTTCAGGAGGGCCTGGGGTGGCATCGTGGCTGGACTGTTCCAACTGGTGCATGATCAAGATTGATATGCATATGACCGGGTCCAAACTAAGGTGTCATGGTGGGCAGCAGAACAATGGGTTGGAGTACCATCCTGAGTTATTACCATTGGTTAGACTTATTGCAAGCATTCCTCTCATCACTGTTTGTGTGTTTGTTGTAATGCCCTAAGTGGCACTGGTGTACCCAGATGTGGGACACAATTCAAGGGGTCAATCTATATTGAAAACGGCAGCACTGGACATATCTGTCTCCTAGGATTGGCCACAAACCAAAATCAATGGCAGGCCCAAGCACTTGCACACAATGTACACATTGACCTACAACATGACTACGTCTCCACTCTCAATTTAGTGAACTGGGCACGAAAATAAGTGCCAGCAATACCCAGAGTGGCGTCACTAAAGTGTGGAACTGCTGAAGACAGAGTGGAAGGATGTGAAAACCCCACATTAGCAGCCCTATGACCAAGGACAACAGATATTTTGTTGACAGTGTAGATAGGTAGCAGCCTTGTTTGCTTCAGGCCACTGGGGCTGTGTGTGCCAGTATGTATGTGCATTTGTTTAAATATTTGTGTGCGCATTTGTATGCTTATGTGCTCTATTATGTTTCACATGTGGCTGGTGTCATGTCCCTCCTTCAAAGACATTGTTATTCCCTAGACGCCATTCCTGGTGTTAAGGAACACCAAATATTTGTGGGTGCCCACAACACAAGTGGTTAATTTCTGGCACAATTATGACTATTCCTTGCATAATGATATCACTGGTATAATAATGGTAAATCCTGATATAGTTTGGGAGTTCCTTGGACTAATCAAGTCATAATGGCATTTATCCTTGCCATATCATAAGCCTGCTTGACCTCGGTGTGGCTATCAATCACATAATCATTGCCATCCTTGGAATATTAATGTCCATGAATGACACAAGTGTGGCCCTGACATAATAGTGGACATTCTTGGCATAATTTGATGTACTCAGTTGTTGCATTAGTGAGCACATCCCTGGCATGTGATGGTAATACTTGAGCCATTTACATGGAATAAGATGAAATAGGGAAGCAGAAAAACTCCATTAAGAAGTTAAGTTTCATTGAAAAACAAAAGTTCGCAGTTGTCCAAGATCTTGGCACAATTTCAGTCCAACAGGCGTGATGAAGCAGGGTTCAGTACACCAAATGGGTCATCTCAGTCAAAGGTTTTATATCCGGACTTAGGGCCTGACTTTGACTTTGGCAGACATTTTACACCATCACAAACATGACAGATATCCAGATATATGACTGACAGAATATAGTGCAATGAAAATTGTGTTTGCCAAACTCTGAACCAGATCACTGGTCTAAAATGGCAGTCAAAATTCTTTAGCAGGATCCAGCCCAGGGCTGAGGCTGTCACAGATTTCTTAAAGTTTGATGTATCATCATCAACCTCCAGCTGAAGTTGGTGGTTTTGGCACACAAAGGTCAGAGCTGGAAAAGCTTAGCTTCATAGCCCCTGACATCTCTTCATTATTCTAATGCTTTTGCTGCCTCGTCACAGTCCAAGGTATTACCTTCACACTTAGGGCCTGATGTACTAACACTAGGAATCGTAATTTCGAAATTACGATTCCTAACAAATCACTGTATGGAAATCCCAATTTCTAATGTATTAAAGTGATAAATGTATTTTATTGATACCTAGTGGGTTGCACATCAACCCAGCTCATGAATATTAATGAGATAGGGTGCAATTTACAACCCATAGGAATTGCAGCCGTCACAGGGATGGTGGCCTGTTGGGGGTTGGCAGACCACCATGTTTGTGATTGCTTTCTAATAAAGCAGCCTTTTTTTTAAATGCAGCTCAGTTTCCCTTAAAGGAAACAGAACTGTATTTAAAAACAAGTTTATGTGTTTGTTTTTTCAAGAATATGCTGTAGTCCTGTGAACCACTGTTTCCTCATAATCAAACATTTGTTTTCTTTCACAAAGTGGATGAGGCCCCTAGGGGAGTCCTTCCTATTTACAAATGAGTTACCATTACATGTTTGTAGTAGGTAAAGTATTAGTAATTTGTGATCAGAATTCAGTTGCGAAACATTTATACATAATATACTGATACAGTATTTGGAAGGAATGCCCTAAACACATCCTTCCTAAAACCTCATCGGAATTGGGTCGTAAACACAAATTGTAATTCAGTAACAAGTTACTGAATCATAATTTGATATTTATACATTTAAAAAAGCATTTTCACAGTCACAAATGGGCCAATTTTGTGAATATAACCATTTGCAACCTCAAAAATGCTTTGAAAATCTGGGGCTCGGTACTTTCTTTATTCTCAAATTTCTCCATCAGGTAAGGCTAAATGATGTAGATGGGCAGAGGTCCACAAGGCTGGATCCACAGAATCTATTTTCAGCATGGCAAATAGCTTCTATTAGGGCAAACTTGTTTTTCTAGGACGTTTAGATTGCAAATGCATCTGGGCATTCCTCAAACCTTGTCCCATTCTTCAAAAAATGTCCCACTTTTTTCCAGCTTCTGGTGAAATTCCTTGTGATCACTTTTGGAGCTCCCAGATACTTAGTGCAGGTTTCTAGGCACTAGATCTCTCTGTGGCAGGGGCTTCTGCTTGGTCCACAGCTGGGCCATGTTGATATCAGGATCCCTCCTGCTTTTTGTGTCCTTCAAGCAGCAAACACGGGGACAGCCACCTGCCTTAGACTCTGGAGTGATAAGTGGCAACAGTGTTTTAACTCAGTTTGGTCAGGCTACCCAAAGTAATTTTTATAAAGTTACTTTCCACTTATAAATCTGATTTCACCATTACACCAGATGTGAAAAACTAGGTGGAGAATTCATCTAAATTATTTTTCTAACATTGTATCTGACAGTTTGATTAACATTATGGTGGTCATTCTGACCTCGGCGGTAAAAGGCGCCTACCGCCGGTCAGAAATCCTCCATAATCCCGCCGCGGTCGCGGAAACCCGCCACGGTCATGCTGACCCGCAGAAGGCAAACCTCCGAAAATCCGACCGCCACAACAGACCGCCAGACCAGCGGTCGGCGGAAAGGTGGAGGTGACCAAACCTCCACCGCCACGCCAACAGAAATACGCCCATCCCATTACGACCCACGAATCCACGCGGCGGTCATTCAAACGCGGTATTCCATTGGCGGGACACACCGGCGCGGTCAGAATACACACCAACGAACAAAACTCACCCACATTGGACGATTTGAATCCCACACACCTGATACACATACACAAACCACTCCCACACACACAATACAATATAAAACACCCACCCACATCACCCACAAACCCCTACGCTTACAAAATCGTAAAGAAGGCAAGAGCGAGACACCAGCATCCAAAACATAACAGCCACAGCCACTCAACACCATCACCCACACACTATCCACACACAAAACAACACACACCACCACACTCAACTCACTTAAATACACATACTCCACCCCACACATCATACACACCACCCCATGGCACCCCAAAGACAACCCCGCTTCACAGACGAAGAACTCAGGGTTATGGTGGAGGAAATCGTTCGTGTAGAGCCCCAGCTGTTCGGCACACAGGTCCAATACACCAGCATTGCCCGGAGGACGGAGCTATGGCAGAGGATTGTCGACAGGGTGAACGCAGTGGGACAGCACCCCAGAAATCGGGAAGACATCAGGAAGCGATGGAACGACCTACGGGGGAAGGTGCCTTCCATGGTATCCAGGCACAACATCGCCGTGCAGAAGACTGGCGGAGGACCCCCACCTCAACCCCCACAATTCACATCATGGGAGGAGGAAGTCTTTAACATCCTGCATCCTGACGGCCTCGCAGGAGTCGGCGGAGGAATGGATACTGGTAAGTTGAAGCTTCAATACTGCTTCCCCCCCACCTGCATGCCAAATCAGACCCCAACCCTCACCCCCATCCTCGAACCCCACCCTCACCCCCACCCCCATCCTCACCCCCACCCTCACCCCCACCACCATCCTCACCCCCACCACCATCCTCACCCCCACCCCCAGCACACCTATTCCCCGCCAATGTCTCACCATCACAACCCACACATCCCAAAACCTAGGCCTGCATGCGTCCACTAAGCATGGACACCCATCACCAAAGCATGCCCAATGCATATACACATCCCCCCCACAAGCCACCCTCACCAAAGCCCCCACACACGAATGCCAGCACTTGGGGACACGGGAACCCACAGATACACCCATATGCCACACATTGAAACTATAACCATACCTCTATACCCCTGCAGGACCCGACCGTCAACACACCGCGGCGGAGGGGCCAGAATTATCCACACCCCCCACCCAAGAGGCCGTCAGCGATGACAGCAGCTCTGTCGATCTGGACACCGATGACCAGCCCGGACCATCGGGGACCTCTGGACAGTCGGTTCCCCTCACACAGGCACAGGCCACTATAGACCCTAACCCCTCTGGGAACACCAGCACAGCTCCCACCCAGCGGGCCCATGCCTCTGTCTCCAGGGCGCGTCAATCTGCGGTGTGTCTACCACTACAGGGCACCCAGGATAACCCACCACCCCAACAACAACAGGGACCTGGGGGCAGTGGTAGTGGGCACACCGGCCAGGGGGCAGAGGCCCAGGGAAACAGGGCAACTCGGCGGGCAGCTGTGCGACAGGGGGGGGAGGAGAGGCCCAGGGAACCCACTCTCCACGAGGTCCTCACCACCATCATGGGAGCATACAACCGCTCCCAGGAGACGATGGCGACGGTACTGGCCCGGTTCCAGGAGATCCAGGTGCTGCAGGAGGAACACTATCGGGGGTACAGGGAGGACATCCGAGCCATCAACACCACCCTGGTTACCATGGTAGGGCTGCTGCAGGACCTCGTAAACAGCAGGGCGGACACTGAACAACACCCAAGGGCCCCTGCCACTAGCCGGGACCAAGAACAGCCATCCACCTCCGCCGGCGCTAGTGGACAGGAGGCCCCAGCACAGCAGCAGCCCACCAGACCCCCACCTCCTGCAGGAGAAGAACCACCCCGCAAGAGGGCCCTGAGATCTCGCAAGACAGAGTAGGATGTCAAGACCCCCGCCAGCAATGGATACCACCTGATGTCATCCCACTGTCCCACATTGTCACCCTGTCCATCCTCGAACTGCCCATGCTCCATCTCTCCACAGGCCTCTGGACAATGCACCTGTGTGACTGTTACTCTGGACTCTGCCATGGACATTCCTTCACCATAGCCCCCACCCACTTGAAACCACCCATCCCATTTTGAGCACTTCAATAAACACCTATTTTGCACCAAAATATCAGGAGTCTGGCTGTGATTTCAATAGATTGTAATTGACATGACAGTGCAAATATGTCCTTGTACATGGTGAAGTCAACAAACAGCTGCCACAAAGCTGTAGTCCATGGGGAAACGAAGCACAGGACTCGTAGTGGGGACCCCAGATCTGAAATAGGGAGGGAAAAGCCAAAACTCAGTCATCATACACTGGGGCAAATAGACAGGCAGCAGAGATGCTGCAGAGTAGTTAACGTTTACTAAATTATCTTTGAAATGTTACCTGTGTCCTATTGGAAGTACTGTTCAATGATTCTGTCCCTGTTGTCTGTTTCAGCCCCGTCGTCTTCCTCCTCGTCACTCTCCTCAGGTTCCACCGCTGCCACAACACCACCGTCTCGACCATCCTCCTGCAGGAAAGGCACCTGGCGGCGCAAAGCCAGGTTGTGAAGCATGCAGCAGGCCACGATGATGTGACACACCTTCTTAGGTGAGTACATTAGGGATCCACCGGTCATATGCAGGCAGCGAAACCTGGCCTTTAGGAGGCCAAAGGTGCGTTCGATCACCCTCCTAGTACGCCCATGGGCCTCATTGTACCGTTCCTCTGCCCTGGTCCGGGGATTCCTTACTGGGGTCAGTAGCCACGACAGGTTGGGGTACCCAGAGTCCCCCACTAGCCATACACGGTGTCTCTGTAGCTGTTCCATCACGTAAGGGATGCTGCTATTCCTGAGGATGTAGGCGTCATGCACTGACCCTGGGAATTTGGCATTTACATGCGAGATGTACTGGTCAGCCAAACACACCACCTGGATGTTCATTGAATGGTAACTATTTCTGTTCCTGTACCACCTGCTCCCTGTCTCTTGGGGGAACCAAAGCCACATGGGTCCCATCAATGGCACCAATTACGTTGGGAATATGTCCAAGGGCGTAGAAATCACCCTTCACTGTAGCCAGTTCGCCCACCTCAGGGAAAATGATGTAGTTCCTCACGGATTTCATCAGGGCAGACAACACTCTGGATAACACCTTTGAAAACATGGGCTGAGACATCCCAGAAGCAATTCCCACGGTTGTCTGAAATGACCCACTTGCCAAGAAATGGAGTACTGACATGACCTGCACCAGAGGGGGAATCCCTGTGGGTTGGCGGATGGGGGACATCAGGTCGGGCTCCAGCCGGGCACACAGTTCATGGATAGTGGCACGGTTAAGACGGTAGGTCAGGATAATGTGGCGTTCTTCCATTGTCGACAGGTCCACCAGCGGTCGGTACACGGGAGGATTCATCCGTCTCCTCGCCCAACCCAGCGGACGGTGCCTAGGAAGGACAACATGGAGCACACAGTCAGGCAACCCACAGGTACGTACTCACAGCTAGCACAGTATACGATTCTCTATGCAGTGAATGGCGTGTATGAGTGGCTATGCAAGGCCTAGGCCTGTGTGACGCAGTTGAAATTGAGCCATGTGGGCCCTGGAAATGGCGGCTGCCTGACCTGTGAAGTGTGACAATGGGATGTGAGGTCAATGCGCTGGCGTGGCACACCGCGGCGGGCGGCGGGCCAAGACCGCGGCGCGAAGCCGCATTGGTTAACATTGAAGCCTATGGGTTTCAGGAGCCAATGGCGAAGGGCGCCGGCGGTGGCGGGACGCACCGCCGCGGTACGCACCGCCGCGGACGTGACCGCCATTTTCTATCTACTTATCCACTTGCGACTTGAACTTTCACAGGAGAGGACCTATACTGCAAGTGTTGCTGTGACCTCGGTCTGGAAGGGACAATGGCTGCTGCGACTGGGGAAAGGGCCCCTGCCTTCACTGGAGAGGAGTTGGAGAAACTTGTGGATGGGGTCCTCCCCCAGTATGCGCTACTCTACGGTCCTCCAGACCAACAAGTGAGTTTAATTCTATCTGGATTTGGGGCCACTGGCTGGCTTGGGGGCCTGGCGGGGATGGGGGGCATGTTGGGGCTGGCGGGGGGCCTGGCGGGGGGCCTGGCGGGGATGGGGGGCATGTTGGGCATGGCGGGGGGCCTGGCGGGGGGCCTGGCGGGGATGGGGTGCATGTTGGGGCTGGCGGGGGGCCTGGCGGGGATGGGGTGCATGTTGGGCATGGCGGGGGGCCTGGCGGGGGGCCTGGCGGGGATGGGGGGCATGTTGGGGCTGGCAGGGGGCCTGGCGGGGGGCCTGGCGGGGATGGGGGGCATGTTGGGCATGGCGGGGGGCCTGGCGGGGGGCCTGGCGGGGATGGGGTGCATGTTGGGGCTGGCGGGGGGCCTGGCGGGGATGGGGTGCATGTTGGGCATGGCGGGGGGCCTGGCGGGGGGCCTGGCGGGGATGGGGTGCATGTTGGGCATGGCGAGGGGCCTGGCGGGGGGCCTGGCGGGGATGGGGGGCATGTTGGGCATGGCGGGGGGCCTGGCGGGGGGCCTGGCGGGGATGGGGGGCGTTGGGCCACTGGAAAGGAAAATGCTGAGTAACTTGAACGTGGTATTTCTCCCTCCCTGTACGTGTCACATAGGTCCGCGCCCATGAGAAGATCGGGATTTGGCGTGCCATCGCCAAGGAAGTCCGGGGCCTGGGGGTCCACCATCGACGGGGCACCCACTGCCGCAAGAGGTGGGAGGACATCCGCCGCGGGACCAAGAAGACCGCCGAGTCTCTGCTGGGGATGGCCTCCCAACGTAGGCGGGGTGCCTGCCGTCAACTGAGCCCCCTGATGTTCCGGATCCTGGCGGTGGCCTACCCTGATTTGGATGGGCGCGTGAGGGCAGCACAGCAGACACAAGGGGGTGAGTACAAGCATCATCTACTCTGTTGTGGTGCAGTGGAGGTGTCTGGGTGGGGGAGGAGGGCTGTGGGTCCCCCTAGGCCAGGGCGATATCTGTAGGCTGGGCACCCCCGTAAGCCCCTGTGTCCCCAGCCACCACCCTCAGTAGTGTGTCAGTACAGCCATCCCTGGGCCGTGTCATCCATGGGTGCAGTTGACAACTCTAGGCGTGTAGGGCATGTTCCACGGAATGCGTAGCGGACCCCAAGTGCGCAACTTAGTGCAGGGGGCATCTGTGTCTGTCATGTCCGCTAACTGTACCGGAGATCCATGTACTCAATATCCCTTTATTTCTCTCTCCCCCACCCTTTTTGTTTGTCTTTCTGTGCTTGTGTGCATCAGCATCATCAGGCGGAGGAGAAGTGGCATCGGGGCAGGAGGGAGCTGCATCTCACATGGCCCAGGAGGGCCATGCCACAGAGTCAGACTGGACCAGTGAGACGGAGGGCGAGGGGAGCTCCACGACGGGGACGACTGGAGCCTGCAGCGACACGGACACGTCCTCGGAAGGGGGCTCCCTTGCGGGGGTGGCACCATCCGTGCCCCCCGCCATTACAGGTACAGCCGCCACCCAGCGCACCATCTCCGCCCTCCCAGCAGCCCCTCCGCGTTCGCCCCGTGCCCGCTCTGCCAGGAAGCCGGGCATCTCCTTCGCCCCAGGCACCTCAGGCCCTGCCCCTGTTACCCCGGCTGCCCTCAGTGAGGAGGTCATTGACCTCCTCCGAACGCTCATTGTTGGGCAGACTACCCTTTTGAATGCCATCCAGGGGGTGGAGAGGGAGGTTCATCGCAGCAATGCGTACCTGGAGGGCATTCATTCGGGTCAGGCTGCCCATCAGCGATCGTTCCAGGCTCTGGCCTCAGCACTGACGGCAGCCATTGTCCCTGTCTCCTGCCTGCCTCTACTAACTCCCTCCTCCCAGTCTCCTGTTCCTCTGCCTGTCCCACCCACACCATCAGACCAGCCTGCACACACCTCAACACCCAAGAGAAGCTCATCCAAACATAAGCACCACAGATCACCCAGACATTCACACACGCAACATTCCGATGCAGACATGCCAACAGTCACTACCACCTCTGTGACCCCCACCTCCTCGTCTCCCTCCTCCCTCCCTGTGACGTCTACACTCACACCTCCATTCACCTCACCATCAGCCAGTGTTTCCATCACCAGCACACCCTCCACTCCAGTCCGCACACGTGCAGTCACCATCCCCACTGCCATTTACACGTCCCCTGTGTCCTCTCCCACTGTGTCTGTCACCCCCTCTTCCACACCACACAAACGCAGCCACCCACCCACCCAACAGCCATCCACCTCACGACAGCCTATCCCTCCTGCACCTGCACCCAAAGACAGCAAACGTGACTCACCTACAACCACATCCTCTCCCTCCACTCCCATTCCCACTGTACCTACCACTCTCCATTGTCCCAAGAAGCTCTTCCTCGCCACTACTAACTTCTTTCCTGACCCTGAGCCCCCCCTCCTTCTCGTCGGGGTAAGAAGAGCACCTCAGCCACCACCAGCCCTGCAGCCCCCTTGACAAGGGTGCAGGGGTATTGGAGCCCGCCAGCCCGCATGTCTGGATCTTCGCCCAGCAGCAAGGGGACAGCCAGCCCACCCCCTGGGAAGAGGAGCAGAAGGCGGAAGGGGCGCCGCAGGAGCCCGCCTTCTACATCCCCCCCGGACACCACCCAGAGACAGTCACCTGCCACAGCTCCAAAGGGAGGAAAGGGCCACAGGCCGACGACTAAGGAGGGCAAGGGCAGCAAGTTGGAGAGGTCAGGCAGCAGGCCTGCTGCCCAGGAGGAGCCCACAACCCCCATAGCCGCTGCCCCGGGAGGAACCGGCACAGCTGCCCCGGGAGAGCCCACCAGCCCCATAGCCGCTGCCCAGGGAGGACCCAGCCCAGCTGGCCAGGAGGGCCCCACCACCCACAGCCCAGGTGGGCAGTGAAGGAGCACCATCCCCGCTGCCCAGGAGGGCACCACCAGGCATTTAGCAGTTGGCCATAGACCGTCCGCCGTCTCAAGAACCGCTGAACTGGGCCCTTCAAGGCAAGAACCGCTGAACTGGGCCCTTCAAGGCAAGAACCGCTGAACTGGGCCCCGCCGTCTCAAGAACCGCTGAACTGGGCCCTTCAAGGCAAGAACCGCTGAACTGGGCCCCGCCGTCTCAAGAACCGCTGAACTGGGCCCTTCAAGGCAAGAACCGCTGAACTGGGCCCTTCAAGGCAAGAACCGCTGAACTGGGCCCCGCCGTCTCAAGAACCGCTGAACTGGGCCCTTCAAGGCAAGAACCGCTGAACTGGGCCCCGCCGTCTCCAGAACCGCTGAACTGGGCCCTTCAAGGCAAGAACCGCTGAACTGGGCCCTTCAAGGCAAGAACCGCTGAACTGGGCCCGCCGTCTCAAGAACCGCTGAACTGGGCCCTTCAAGGCAAGAACCGCTGAACTGGGCCCCGCCGTCTCAAGAACCGCTGAACTGGGCCCTTCAAGGCAAGAACCGCTGAACTGGGCCCTTCAAGGCAAGAACCGCTGAACTGGGCCCCGCCGTCTCAAGAACCGCTGAACTGGGCCCCGCCGTCTCAAGAACCGCTGAACTGGGCCCTTCAAGGCAAGAACCGCTGAACTGGGCCCCGCCGTCTCCAGAACCGCTGAACTGGGCCCTTCAAGGCAAGAACCGCTGAACTGGGCCCTTCAAGGCAAGAACCGCTGAACTGGGCCCCGCCGTCTCAAGAACCGCTGAACTGGGCCCTTCAAGGCAAGAACCGCTGAACTGGGCCCCGCCGTCTCAAGAACCGCTGAACTGGGCCCTTCAAGGCAAGAACCGCTGAACTGGGCCCTTCAAGGCAAGAACCGCTGAACTGGGCCCCGCCGTCTCAAGAACCGCTGAACTGGGCCCTTCAAGGCAAGAACCGCTGAACTGGGCCCCGCCGTCTCAAGAACCGCTGAACTGGGCCCTTCAAGGCAAGAACCGCTGAACTGGGCCCTTCAAGGCAAGAACCGCTGAACTGGGCCCCGCCGTCTCAAGAACCGCTGAACTGGGCCCTTCAAGGCAAGAACCGCTGAACTGGGCCCCGCCGTCTCCAGAACCGCTGAACTGGGCCCTTCAAGGCAAGAACCGCTGAACTGGGCCCTTCAAGGCAAGAACCGCTGAACTGGGCCCCGCCGTCTCAAGAACCGCTGAACTGGGCCCTTCAAGGCAAGAACCGCTGAACTGGGCCCCGCCGTCTCAAGAACCGCTGAACTGGGCCCTTCAAGGCAAGAACCGCTGAACTGGGCCCTTCAAGGCAAGAACCGCTGAACTGGGCCCCGCCGTCTCAAGAACCGCTGAACTGGGCCCCGCCGTCTCAAGAACCGCTGAACTGGGCCCTTCAAGGCAAGAACCGCTGAACTGGGCCCCGCCGTCTCCAGAACCGCTGAACTGGGCCCTTCAAGGCAAGAACCGCTGAACTGGGCCCTTCAAGGCAAGAACCGCTGAACTGGGCCCCGCCGTCTCAAGAACCGCTGAACTGGGCCCTTCAAGGCAAGAACCGCTGAACTGGGCCCCGCCGTCTCAAGAACCGCTGAACTGGGCCCTTCAAGGCAAGAACCGCTGAACTGGGCCCTTCAAGGCAAGAACCGCTGAACTGGGCCCCGCCGTCTCAAGAACCGCTGAACTGGGCCCTTCAAGGCAAGAACCGCTGAACTGGGCCCCGCCGTCTCAAGAACCGCTGAACTGGGCCCTTCAAGGCAAGAACCGCTGAACTGGGCCCTTCAAGGCAAGAACCGCTGAACTGGGCCCCGCCGTCTCAAGAACCGCTGAACTGGGCCCTTCAGGGCAAGAACCGCTGGCCCTTTGGCAGACGTGGCAGGGCAGGATCTATCTCGGGCAGGGCTGCAGGATGTCCTCTGGCCAACTTGCCTCCTCCAGTGGCAGTGGGGTCTGTTATGGACTGTATGGACTGTGGCTTTGCTCTCCCCAGGATGGCCCAGTGGGCAGGCCACCCACTGTATGGACTGTATGGACTGTGGCTTTGCTCTCCCCAGGATGGCCCAGTGGGCAGGCCACCCACTGTATGGACTGTATGGACTGTGGCTTTGCTCTCCCCAGGATGGCCCAGTGGGCAGGCCACCCACTGTATGGACTGTATGGACTGTCGCTTTGCTCTCCCCAGGATGGCCCAGTGGGCAGGCCACCCACTGTATGGACTGTATGGACTGTGGCTTTGCACTCCCCAGGATGGCCCAGTGGGCAGGCCACCCACTGTATGGACTGTGGCTTTGCACTCCCCAGGATGGCCCAGTGGGCAGGCCACCCACTGTATGGACTGTATGGACTGTGGCTTTGCTCTCCCCAGGATGGCCCAGTGGGCAGGCCACCCACTGTATGGACTGTATGGACTGTGGCTTTGCTCTCCCCAGGATGGCCCAGTGGGCAGGCCACCCACTGTATGGACTGTATGGACTGTGGCTTTGCTCTCCCCAGGATGGCCCAGTGGGCAGGCCACCCACTGTATGGACTGTATGGACTGTGGCTTTGCACTCCCCAGGATGGCCCAGTGGGCAGGCCACCCACTGTATGGACTGTATGGACTGTGGCTTTGCACTCCCCAGGATGGCCCAGTGGGCAGGCCACCCACTGTATGGACTGTTTGGACTGTGGCTTTGCTCTCCCCTGGATGGGCCAGTGGTCATGGAGTCCCCTCGTGGATCTGGCGTCGTGTACTCAAGTGGCTGAGGTGCCCCCCCTTCCCTTCCCCCTGAGGTGCCT
Organism: Pleurodeles waltl; assembly: GCF_031143425.1. NCBI lineage: Eukaryota > Metazoa > Chordata > Amphibia > Caudata > Salamandridae > Pleurodeles > Pleurodeles waltl. The sequence continues at coordinate 194,474,646 of NC_090449.1, forward strand.
GTCCTATTTTCTTTCTGATGCCCCTGCAGTGTTCTCTCCGTGGAGTTCTTGTCGTGGGACTGGGCCTTGCCCCTTTGCACAGGACCCCTGTGATCCACGGACAGTGGTTGGACTACATTTAGTAGCTGTATATATTTTGTACATAGTTTATTTATTTATTTGGATTACTGGTGTCCATATTTCAATATATCTGCCCGTTTATGATCTCTTCTTTTGGTCTTTGCATTATTTCAGAGGGGGGTGGTTTGTGGGTTGTGACAGTGATCTGTGGGAATGCATTGATGTGTGTGTTGTAGTGGGTGTGGGTGGTTGGGTGTGTGCCGGTAATCTTTTCCCTCCCCTGTGTCGTAGGTGCAGTACTCACCGATGTCTTCCGCGCCGCCGGGCGTGCTCCTGGTATATGAGGAGGAATAGGAGTGCGGGGATGACCTGTAACTCTGGCTCCATACTGCCGGAATCTCGCGTGGAGTGCGTAGAGGTGAGCGTTTTCCCGTTCGTAGTCTGTTTCCGCCGTGTTCTTATCGGCGGTGCTCCCGCCCCGGAAAAGGTGGCAGATTGGTGGGTCGTAATAGGGTGGGCGGTACTTTGTCTGCCGCCGGGCTGTTGGCGGAAACCGCCGCGCTGTTTGTTTGTACCGCTGTGGCGGTCGGAGTGTTAAGTTGGCGGGCTGTGTTGGCGGTTCCCGCCAGGGTCAGAATGCCATTTTTAATACCGCCGGTCTGTTCGCGGTCCGACCGCCGCCTCTCCGCCGACCGCCAAGGTCAGAATGAGGGCCTATATTTTAATAACACCTAGCCTCTCTGTGGAAAATCTAGCTGTAACATCCACAGTTAAAATTGCTGTTAGAACTTCAGTCACTGTGAAGACACCCGTTTCAAATATGATATATGCTGTTTTAAATATAAGCACTCTGCCTTGTGACATACCAGCACACTTTAGGAATAGCTTAATGATATATGAAAATAGACTATTGAACATGGCAAAGGCACTTTTCCTTACCATACTGTACTTTAGTGCCTTTACTGCAGCCCAGCCGGAGCACAGAGAGTACTCTTCGCATATATATTTTTTACCTCTGTTTGAGTTGTGTACATATATGCTGCAACCCATTTATTCCATTTAAGTTCCATATGATCACCACATTTTCTGTGCCCTACACAGGAAATTTCAATAGACCACTTAAATTAAGGGAATTTTACTAATACAATTTTAGGACTCGAGCACAAAGCCCATGGAACAAAACAGCACCATCACAGGATACAGAGGGGGTGATTCTAAGCTTGGCGGGCGGCGGTAGCCGCCCGCCAAGCGGGAACCGCCAGAAGACCGTACCGCGGTCAAAAGACCGCGGCGGTCATTCTGGGTTTCCCACTGGGCTGGCGGGCGACAGCCGAAAGTCCGCCCGCCAGCCCAGCGGGAAACACCCTTCCCACGAGGACGCCGGCTCAGAATGGAGCCGGCGGGGTGGGAAGGTGCGACGGGTGCAGTTGCACCCGTCGCGAATTTCAGTGTCTGCAAAGCAGACACTGAAATTCTTTGTGGGGCCCTCTTACGGGAGCCCCTGCAGTGCCCATGCCATTGGCATGGGCACTGCAGGGGCCCCCAGGGGCCCCACGGCACCCCATACCACCATCCTGTTCCTGGCGGGCGAACCGCCAGGAACAGGATGGCGGTATGCAGTGTCAGAATCCCCATGGCGGCGCAGCAAGCTGCGCCGCCATGGCGGATTCCCATGGGCAGCGGAAAGTCGGCGGTACACCGCCGGCTTTCCGCTTCTGCCCGCGGCTGTACCGCCGCGGTCAGAATGCCCGGCGGTGCACCGCCAGCCTGTTGGCGGTGCTACCGCCAACCTCCGCCCTGGCGGTATTTACCGCCAGGGTCAGAATGACCCCCAGAGTCTTAATACCAACCAAAAGTATGATTCAGAAAATGGCAAACAATTAGTGGTGACCATACTGGAGAAGACTAATCTATGTTTTTAAAGAATTTTCTGCAAAGGCACTTGTCTACTTTATGCCTCTCTAATCCTACCAGTACCTTTCTGTCAAGTTTTGCCCTAGCCACTAACTTTGCCGATGGGGAGCTTTTCTGCTCATCTACAAATCCCTCCTGAGAGGACTAACCCTTGCTTACAGCTAGGTGCATCCCAGTATGTAAACAGTATCAATATGGCCCACTCGTCTCAGTGGTCCATTCTTCCTACTATGTCAGATCTGTCTCTAGCCTATAGTCAATTCTGACTACAATGCAACCAACAAGCAAAAACTACTAATTGTTGTCCATTTACTGCTCGATGCCATGGGCCAACCACTGGGCCTAGATTCCCTTCCTCTATTGTGTGGATTCACTTTGACTGGCTGTCATTTCTTCAGTGTGTTCTGATAGTAGGTCCCCTGCCGCTCTGGCTCTTATGCTCTTCTTGTTTCCTTCCAGCAGGAGTGAGGATCTCATTGATGTCTGGTAGATCAGACTCCATCATCAACATTCTTTCTCAGTGGTGAGTTCTAATCCCCACTGGGGTGTCAAGGATGCATAAAAGATTCTGTCAGGGTCAAGCTCTTACTCAAATCTATCTTAAGCTTGTTGTGGTCCGCTGTGGTGTGCCACTCCAGTGGTCCCCCTTCTGGCAACAGTCTAGCTTTTCAAGCAAGGCTGCAGGAACTGCCTCACCCTTACCACATTGTGGCCCAAAGTTACCAGCTTAATAGATTGCAAGGCATGGCTCTCGATCCACACTCCTCTCGATAATTCACCCACATAAGAAATTCAGCATCACAAAGCCCTATCGACTATTCACCCCTCTCCCGTTTTCAATTTTTTTATCTAAGAAGAAATGCATGTAGCAATTGTGAAGGTTACTCATGAAAGAGGATGTCCAAAGTGCCATACTCACTCTGACACTGGGCATGTCCAACTTACAATAATTATAGCACAATATTTCTGTGAGATTACCTTTTGGTTACAATGCTCTGGTATCATACTACCTGAGTTATCTGTAGCTGACTATGTGGATGTCTATGTCCTTTTTTTGCCTTCTGGTTATGTGTTCAGAGGTGTCCAACTAAGCATTTTCTAGGAGTTTACAATCAGTCTCCTAAGTTCAATTCTGCTTTTCAAGCCTATTACCTAGATGTGGAACTCAGGATCACACTATTTTCACCTCCACCAAGGTCATATGTTGAAGTCCAAGTTTCAATATATTTGCTGTAATAATTTGTTAGAATCTTTTGTGTGTATCATATCATGTTCTAAAATTGTATGCAGGTCAGCTTCATCTAAAATAGGAACCATTTGGTTTACCACAGAAATTGATCAAGATGGATCAATTTTATTTTCGGTTGGAACTAAATGTGTATGCATTATTACATAAACCCTCATTTTTTGACTATGTACATCACCCAAAATTGTGGTTTTCCTTACACTTGCAGAGGTTGCTTTATGCGCCTGCAGGAGACCTCATTTATCCTTAAAATGTTTTGCTGCAAGTGTTAAACTGCATTTATATACAACCACCTAGAGAGAGTGAGAGGGTATTACCTATGCACATCCTCCCAGTGCAAAAGTTATGACACAAAATGGGGCTTGGATTTTTAGACGGACATTTAAATAGTCTTAAGTCATCTGCAGGTTTGCAAAAAGACATGAATAGGTCACCTCCCGTACATGTTGTTCTATCAACAACAAGGTATGTGAATACCACCTTGGTGGACTCAACAGCTCAGATAGGATTTTCGCAGGGATCCAGATAATTAAAAATATCTTGTGGTATACTACTATGGAATTACCACTTTAATTATGGCGTGCTCTAGACATAATTAAATTAAAAAAATAATATGTGGATTATTGATAGGATATATTGTGCAGTATCATTCATCAGGGCTTTATTGATGTTTTTGTTCCATTAGAGAAGTGAGGGCCTGATAGATTGGTTACAGCTCCCTACTGTTGTCAATTGTGTGACTACAGGGGCATAGTCCTCCATCATAACTGTGATGAAGAGAAAACCCATACTAAGGGCCTCATTATGAGTTCGGTGGAGAGGATTGTTCCATCACTCCATCACAAATGTAACGCATATCCAGCCCGCTGTATTACAAGTTCCATTATATCCTATGGACCTTGTAATATGGCAGACAGGATAGCGTCATGTTTGTGATGGAGTAATCCTCTCAGTCAAACTCTTAATGAGGCCCTAAGTTCTCCATTAGACATTTTACGAGGTCAGATAATAATAATGGCTATTTGCATTCTTTAGAGTGATACATGGAATGAGTGAATTGTGAGCAGGGACACCAACATCAATGTAGCCCTAAAAAGTACTGACCCCTATGGCCCCAAGAGATGGCTAAAACATATAGGAAAGGTAAAAGTGGAGAGATGGCACATTATATACCATCAATAATCCACACATTATTTTGTTAATCATGCCCGGGGTACTCTATTAATAAATTGGTAATTCCACAGGAGTGTACCATGAGATATTTGTCATTATCTGGATCTCTGTGAATATCAAGTCAAACCTGCTGGAATGTTGCATAAAGGTTTTCCTGGTGCAAGCTTCTCAGATCTCCCATCAATAGCAGCCTCCATGATGATGCTGAAACTCTGCATTGCAGCTTCACTTCACATCTGAAACGACACATTACTCGACTGAGCAAAGGCATCTTTAACACCATCCTTTTCATCACAAGCCCTGTCCACAGGATCCTTGACAGCAACATCACAGGACCTCACATCGCAGCCTTACTGCATCCCGGAACTGACGCATCGCACATGTGCATGACGCATCTTCAAGCAAATCCACACAATGCTCTGCAACAAGGATTTAAGGTACTTTGGCCCATATTTATACTTTTTGATGCAAAACTGTGCAAACGCAGTTTTGTGACAAGAAAAGTATAGCGCTGGCTTGCATCATTCCAGAATGCCAGCCGGTGCCAAATTTATGGAATCTCGCAAGCTGACACAAAGGGTGGGCTAACGTCTGGGAAATTGACGTTAGCCGGGTAGGGATGGCGATATGGGGGAAGGGTTTTTTTGCAGCAAAAAATTACGCTAGGCTGGTTATAGGCAAAAAAAATGCCTTTAACCAGCCTAGTGTAATTTCATGATGCAAAACAATCCATACCTCATGACTCCTGTCTTATAAAAGACAGGAGTCATGCCCACCACCCCAATGGCCAGCACAGGGGACAAGGGTCCCCTAGGTATGGCCCTTGCACCCAGTGATAATGTAGGGGGCCCATTTCAGGGCCCCCAATGGCACTTTATTTCTTTTTTTTTAAATACTTAACCTCTACTTACCTATACTTACCTGGGATGGGGTCCCCCATCCTCTGCTGTCCCCCAGGTGTGGATGTGGGTGTTCATGGGGCTTGCGGGGGTCACCTGTGGGCTCTTTCCATGGTGTCTGACCATGGAAATGGGTCCACAGGTCCCCGAAAGCCATCCCTGACCTAGGCATTAAACAATGTTGCTAAGCAGGCTTAGTGCCAGTATTTAGACCCGCCTCCCCCATGTACCTTTGTGGCATGGGAAATAAATGAGGTGCTAGGGGCTTTGAATCATTTTTTGGATGAGATCTCATTGACGCAAGGTGGTTTCACACATTCAAAAATGACTTTAATCCAATATTTTGACTCTAGACGGGTCTTGCATCAAAATATAAACATGAAGTTAAGTTTACGCTGAATTAGCTTAAAATAAATGACACTAATTCAGCGCAAACAAAGTATAAATATGGGCCCTTGATCAGCTGGCCTAACTGGTTCACTGTAGCCAACCCACCTCCATCACAGTCGTCCTGAACTTTGACTTTGTCAAGTCCAGTGAGACCAAATATCCCCAATGGCACTTCATGCTTCTTGTCACCAGTTTTTCTCAAAACGTTTAAATCAAGTATCTTGGTTCTACTAAAATGGATTTTGGTTGTTTTGGTCTTTTTTTATTTATTAAATCTTGATCTACTTTTTCTAACCTGGAGTGAAATCTTTTGGTTTGGTGTTTTCACTGTTTTACTGTTTGAAGAGTTCCACAAATACTTTCACACTGCCTCTAAGTGAAGCCTGACTGCCCTGTACCAAGCTACCAGAGGGTGAACACAGGTTAATTTAGGGTTTGCCTGTACCTCACCCTGACTAGGATTGCGTATGCTACTTAACCAGAGCTATGCCTCAGTCAACAAACAACCCAATTTCTGACAGCGGATGAGCCCAACAAGGTGGTATCTACCTAGATCAGTGTAGATAGGTCACCAATGGAGAAGCATGTTACAACAAGTGGATGAGGTGATTTATCCATATCGTTTTCAATACCTGCAGAAGACTTAGGGCTCTATGTAAGTAACAATTTAAAACCATAGCACCATTGTGTGTGTATTAAAACAAATTTAATTTGTGACACATCCACACATGCAGAACTAGCAATATTCACTACATGACTTTTAAAACTGTATAGCCTATACTTTGTGCTCACATCTTGTGTGCCTTTTGTACGCAGGTACTGCTGCCAAATGCAATTTTCATGCAGACAACCACCCAGGTGAAATGTGCATGAAACTAGTAATTCTTGCTGTAATTATGTGCATTATGCATGGAAAAAAGTATGCATCCACTCCTAGTAAAAACAACTTCTGCACACATAAATTTTGTAAAAGTGATGATTTTGTTTGACATTTATTAGAAGTTTTACTGGGTAAAATTCGATATCATAGAGGTGCAGTTGCACCTCTGTGGCTAAGGTTGCCACATCGCTGCATTTTTATACCCTTACTAATGTTGTCACCACTTGACCAATCTTCAACAAACTTGAGGAAATTGAGACATTTTATTTCAAGCTTTCTGGTGTAATAACAGTCGCAGGAGTTACAGCTGATTTAGCCGGAAGGCAGGATCTTAACTAAATTTTATGCTGTTTTAGCTTTTTTTGAGACGCCTGTTAACAAATGACTCAAACTTAATTCTCCTTCAAGTTGTTAGCGCGTCAGAGCCTTGATAAGTAAACTTACAAGGAGACACACCTAGGTCGACGAACCTTTGGCCACGTTCGGGGACTTCCCAGTATGAGATGTCTTTTTGGCATCACAATTCAACAGATCAATAACCCAATCAATATTCACAATTACTAATCAACAAGCTAATCAATGACATTAAATAAGAACAAATAGTTGAACACACTATGACCTTTCAGTCACGAATAACCACAACAAACTAGTTAAGTGTTAGGATATTTATTTCCCTATTGGTTACAATCTAATATCATCTCTGTTAATCTCATTAGAAATAAACCTCATTAGAACTCTTCTAATTTGCAATTTAGAACACAATTAATCAAAGCATAGAGAATATTCATTCAGTATTTAGACGCGTAATTAATATGAAACAAATGAGCAAAGTCTCAGTAATACATGATTCAACAAAGCATGAACTCAGTCATTTGTCTATTTGCACAAGATATTTGTGTACGCCTTAACTAACCTCAAATTAGCATTAGCATGTTGGACTTCATGCAAAACCTTAAGAAACACAAATTTAGAAAACATCTATCTATGGCCTCTATCAAAATAGCAGTTGGTACCTAGAAAGAAAAGGCAAACAGACAATTACAAATTTGCATCACATAGTTACCAATCCAACAGGTCAGCAAACAGCGTCAGTCTTCGTCCTCAGGACATCAGTCGATTCACCATCAGCAGAGATAGGACAAGGCAAAGTCTCAATATAGCATATCTATGGAAAGAACTCTCTTCCCTCATATGGAGGAGAAGTTAACATCAAGCAAAGAATGGGTAGAGGATGGTTTAGAGTATCAGGACATAGCAAAAGAGCGGAACGTCACAGTGAGTAAGTGGAGTCTAAAAGTTTCTGCCATGAGCCCCATTAAATCAAAACTGTCTAATTAGCCCTTAACTAAAAATTGGATAATAACTGGTGCATCATTATCTATGTCCAATAATCCATCATGTATTTCGCCAGAATTTTCCACAAACCACAGTTCTCATGTCGCTGATTGGTCCATGTTATTGACATCTTCATCGGTTGTAATGTCAGGTAGAAAAAGTTACAGTTTACGCTCCAGTCAGTGTCTCCATTGTTTCTCCTATTCTAGTAACCTTGCACCTGTTATGAATTACACTGTTGCATTCAGCAAGAATGTCTTCTTCAGCAAGTCGGTTCTCATGAGAAATAATTTACTACGGCTGCACACATAACTTCTGGAAAAGTACACCTTCATGTCCTTCAAGAAAACAACACATTGCACGTTAGAGAATGCAGTTTAATACGAGACCAGGCAGCTAGGCCCAGACCCTTGCTAAGCTAAGGCCTATAAATTAATAAGCAACTTCTTACTACATAACTCTAATTATGATATGCTAATACAGATTCAAAACAATATTGCATACAATTCAGAATTAACAAGCTTTCATTAGTTTTGTGTACATTGGTAGCCACTCCCCGTGGGCACATTTCAAACGCGTGCATTAATATCTATGTTAACACATTTTCTATGCAGCTTCATCGCACAATATATTGCAAGCTTCTCATGTTAATATTGCTTTTAAAAGACACAGTCCAACAAAGTTCATATTTTTTGAGAATAAAGACTATACAGTAGACAGAGGTCTGCGACCAGAAATGCTTTTTGATTGTGGTTTTCATTGATAAGCATTGATCTGAGACCCTGTCAGTATCATGTATATTTCTGATGATAATTGCTGCGCTTTTGAAAACTAGAAAAAAATAATCACACACGTTTTTGCCTGAGCAGCAAATAGTTAAATCGGTTTCACACAGTATAAAGTATGAATAGTGGCATATATTTTGAAGTCACTGAAAGATCAATTTTCAAGCTCTTTCTAAAAAGTCTTTTAATTATCCCTTAGAGCAAATCCCTTTCAGTGTGCGACATGATACAATGGGGGTTTCAGCGCAAAATCCATGGTTGCCAGTTCCTTGAATAGCTTCTTCACAGGTACAGATATTAACTGTGTGCTCATCTATTCTAAACTATGTTCTTTTTCTGCTTAAAGGTGTCAGTAGCCAACACTACAGATTGTGCGCTCTGTTCTGTTCCTGATATTTCAAGGAACGTCCACCACAACCAGATGTTAGCACAATGGCAGTCATTTCTAAATGTTAAAGGCACACATTTTAATGTCGCCGAAAATGTAACATTAAAATGCACAAAAGGTACTGTCATCAACCATAAAGGGTAATAGGAGAAACGTTATTAAAATCTACAATGTATTGTAATAGAAGTAATTTGCAATAGTTCATCTTCTATGATATTTAGTAATCGAGCCACACCATTTGACAGTGTTTTATTCGACAGAAATACCTAGCCTCTTAATGTTTTTTGTTTAAATATTTACTTGTTTGGCCAGATTATATATCACATTGTGTATTACAAATGATAATTGAAATGAAAAAAACATATATCAGTGTCTTCATGAGATCAGTACATTTTGGGCCAGATGTACAATCTTTTGTATTGTGACTCGCAATTTGCGTCACTGTTTGCTATTCCCAAATGGGTCACAAGGGACCTGCCTCATCAATATTCATGAGGTATGTGGCAATTTGCAACGCATTTGAGAAGGGCTGCACTTACAGGGATGGTGGCCTGCTGGGGTCAGCAGACCACCTGTTTTTTTTAAATGCAGCCATTTTCCTTAAAAAGGAAAACGGGATGTGGTTCAAAAATACGAATGAAAAGTTTTCTTTCCATTTTTTTTAGGGTAGGACTACTGCTTGTTCTGAAAAATAATTTTCTCTATCATTCACAAAGGAGAAGGGGTCCCGTGTATACCCCTTCCCGTTTGCGAATGGGTTAACACCAATTTGAAACTGGTGTTACCTGTGCTTGTTTTGCGACCGGATTCACAGTCGCAAAACAATCATACACCCCCCCTGAGAGTTGTAATTAGGAAGGGACGCCCCTTCCTAATTGTGAGTCGCAATCTCTATTTTGCGAGTCAGAAACTGGAATCCGACTAGCAAAATAGAGAGGGTACATTGTACAAGGCCATTTGGGGTCTCAAATGGCAATTTTCACCTTTTGCGCCCGCAAAATCACATTGTACATTTGGACCTTGGTCACTGTAGTTAAGACCCAGACCCAACAGAAAAACGTGAATTTTTCTGTTAACTGCTGTATTCATATGGCAATTTAAGAATTTTGGCCCTGACATGCACAAAAAACACAAATATTGGGTGCAAAATTCTATTTAACTTTTTGCGATCTGCCTTTCATTTTATTGAAGCTATTTATGTACCAATATGCAGAATGTAAAATTCCAGGTAGGTCACAACAAGACCTGCCTAATGAATATCAATTGGACGGCAACTATAACTAAGAAATGGATGGAATGTTTCAACTAATCTCATCCACTGATGACTGCTTGAGCTCCAGTCCAGTACATTATTTTCCACACATTATGCCACTCAAGTCAGAGGTCCACCTTATTCAATTCAGTAATGACTTTGCTCTTCATGGTACAGTTCATCCAAAACCACCTCCAGAAGAGAACACAAGCAGCCTCAGATCATCTTCAGCCTATTTGGTGCCTCGTCAGTTGGGTGCAGCTTGAATTTTACTGCACAGGTAGCACAGGAAGAACGAGACTATACCACCAGGTGGCTAAATGCCACTCCTACGGTTATTACCAAGCTAGACACACATGATTGTGTATCCATATAGCAAAATTGTTCACAAGATTTTAATTATAACTTTTCCATAGCTGTTCTAAACTTTAAATGTCAGTGTGAATCAAGTTGTTTTTTCCACGTGTACATGAAAATGTACTGTCACCTCATGTAACTGCTCTTGTTAAGCACCATTTCAAAATTCGGATTCCCGAGGTGGTATGCAGTGAGTGTGTTTAGAAGACCTTGCAAGCTTATAAACAAACTGTAACATTTCTAGAAAATCTAGACTTTGAACAAGGCAGTGGAGAGAGTGGTTTCCACAATAAATCTGAATTGTTCCCCAAACCACGTATGATGCCTTGATACCTTCTATGAACTAATTACAAAAGCAATATGAAAAATAAGATCACAAATAATCCACCTCAAGTACAATCTAACTTGGGCACATAGGACAGCATTGAAACGAAATGACAGAAGATGGCAGAATAGGGATGAAACTTTCTGGTAAGGGCAGAAACAAGGTTGTTATGGACAGGCATAAAGACAACATTATGACAATCTGTCACAAACCAATTGACTGGCAAACATATCTTGCTGTAGTGATTAAGTGATTTCCTTGCAGATCGACTTGATGGGTGATATTGGAGTTCTCAAAGGTAACAACAATCTACCATTTAGCAAAAAGTCCACAAGAACCGTGACAACCCCCAGGACATCCTATTGAATCTTCAAAGCTGACTCTATTAGATAACATGTCTATTTGTACAGGACATTAGATGTTTCCTTTTGTAGAGGTAGTAAACTGATATGCTAATGATACCAAAAATATTATTTGCGAAATCCAGAATTTGGAGTGGGAAGCTAATTTGGTCATGCGCATGTTAGACATATATAGTCGCTATACATGCATCAGACATTTGGCATGAGTAGAGGCATATAACTAGTTTTGTTTGTAGCAACCGTATCCCAGAAGATACAGAGAATTCTCTTGTGCAAGGGAACATCGTATAAGATCAACAAATGAAACAGCATTTTATGAAAATCTTCAAACCATCAGAAAAAGATAACAGAGGTAGGAAATAGGGAAGGGGCAAGGGAAAGACAAGGAGTGCTTGGGTCTGATTTCAAACTACATCTTTGGGATCCAGGTTTGAAGGTGTGGCAAAAAACTATGAGGCCACTGGAATTGAGTATAAATGAAACAGGCAAGGCTACCGTGTGCCAAATATTAATCTATCATCAGAGGACAGTGTACAAATAGGATCATGGGGTGATGGCACTTTCAATTGCCAAAAAGCGTCCCAGACTCCATCAAAAATGTTTAATTTGTCAATGAGCTTAAAAGTGGTTTGTTCATGGCCAGGCAATCTATGAAGCTCTATTACCGCTCATCACATGCTGGGGTGGTGGGCTGTTACCAGCAACACAGCTTGGCCACTGCTAGCTAACAGTGTGTGAGTTATCAGATCTGAAATATCAGATTTGTCACGAAGGATGGCTAGTTGTGGGGAGTGGACTACCAGGAGTCACAGTGTACCATCTTAATAAGTACTCCGTATAGGCTCGAGTCCACTCCTCGGAACTGGTCTGGGCCCATTCCAAACATAAATTCTAATGTCCAAATTAATGCCAGACTAGAACTGTTGAGTAACGCAGAGGGTTAATATGCTGAAAATGTAATTAAGCCAGGGGGCATGGTCATTTTAATCATCTGCATCTTTACCCACAGTGACACGTTTATGTGATCTCACTTCAGGAAGTCCTTTTTGGTAAAGGTCTTCGGGGGAGGAGGTTATTCTCAACCATAAGAGAGAACCCCTGTTAATACATACACAAATATAGCAAAGCCCCCCTAGTACCTATCTCAGGTTGAGACCATGTATGCTGGCATTAGTGGTAATTCTAGACATCGAAAGTGCCTCACACTTTGTCCAAATAATATTGTAAACAGACAACTGGGAAAAGTTATTCATCATAGGCATCCCTACAGCTACCAAGGATTGTGTCTGTGACAGTAGGAGCAGGATGTACTCAGAGTACAGGAGAGATTTCCCCTCACCTGCTTAAACCGTAATGCCATCAGCCACCTGCAAGGGGTTCCAGGGTGAGAAGAAAGAGGAGTGGGGAAAGAGGATACCCCTGTCATGCTCTAAGGCAAATCGTAAAGGGTGTGGATAGTAAATTCCCACAGGAGACCTCTACCATAGGAGAATCATACAAAGGTGAAGTCTTCTCTAATACTCCCATAAGACATGACATGGAAAAAGGTACTGCCACTCCACCTGGTCAATTGCTTTCTCACTGTCAAGTGAAAATGCCAATATTTCTTGCATCTTATCCTTTGTCTGCCAAAGGAGGAGTGCCAATGTCCTTAGGTGATTACAGGAATTATGGCACAGAATAAATTCCATCTGTGAGTCATGAATACATTAGGGGTTCACCCTGTTCAATCATGTTGACACTAATTTGGCAATTATTTTCAGATCCTCATTGAGCAGGGAGATTGGACAGCAGCTAGCACAGTCCAGTGGGACTTTATGCTCCTTAAGAAGCAGGGAAAGAGTGACTTTATTGGATAGAACCCATAGAGAGGCAGTCTCCACAGCTTCCCTGTGTGACCAGATTAGAGCATGTACCAATGAGGACTTTCCCAGCCTTGTAACACTCCAAATGGAAACCCATCCTTCCATGGGGATTTACACATTGAAAGAACTAAGTGGCCTCTGCCACCTCCACTTCCATAAATTCCCTTGCTAATAAGGTACAACCCTTTTCTGACAAAACCAGGAGGTGCAACTGGGCCAAAGAGATCTCCATTTGCTCAGGTGTGGCTCTAGATTCTGAGTTGTAAAGTGAGGAGTAGTAAGAGGCAAACGATTTGCAATGTCCTGGGGGTGGAATTGCAAATTTCCCCATCTTGTCTCGCACTGCTGGAATGGCCAATTGCAACTCTCATGTCACAAATTCGCAGCTAATGGTGATTGTAGCTTGATCAAAGCTTTCACTGTTGCATTTATAAAGAACATGTTCAGGCATATTTTCACAAGCTCCAGCTCCTTCTGTGGGGGTAAGAGCGGGGGCAACATTGATTTGTCCTGTGAGGTTATGAACGGTCATCTCTAGATGGCTGGGATCCACACAATACTTATGTTTTGTTATTTCTGAATCCTCATCATCCTACCTTTCTGGGTCACCTAACTGGCCACCTGAAAAACCATATGGAATTTAACGAAACCTTCGATGTTCATAAGGTAGTCCCAAATGTGGCTACGGAGCTGCTTCTTGCCTTCTAGAAACTTGTAAGAACATGCCTTACTTCACCATCTGATTGGTGGTGGTGGCCGGTGTCCTTGAACATGACCCAAAAGGACTGGGGTGTGCTCAGAAAGGCCAGTCTTCAGAATATCACAGTGAGTCACATCAGGAAGTATCCTCTCATGGATGTGATAAGTTATCTATGCTGCACCATGTTCCATGGGGGCAGGAGAAAAAATTTAATCCCTATACATCGGCTGTAACAGACACCCTTGCCCAGTTTCTGGTAGGTGTCACGCAGCGAAATGCAGCATCCAAAAAAGCTGCGCTGCACTGCATGATAAGGAGAGAGCAGGAGAGTGCCATATTCACATAGAAATGGCTCTCTCCTTCCCTCTCTCTAGCCCCAATGCTGATTTCAGCTGCTGTGTGCCGTGCACACAACTTAGCGCTAGGTTGTGTGCATGAGTCTAGCATAGGTTTTGTACCGGAAGGGCATCCTTCCTGTACAAAATACTATGCCTAGACAAGTGCAAATGCTTTTCCCACACTTTATGTGTGCTGTACAGTGCAGCACACATGCAAAGTATGAAAACCAGAGAGATAGAACAAAAATTTCTCTGTTTTGTGCCTGCTTTTAAAAGGCATTAATTTTTGCAACTAAACCCTTTCTTCTGATCTTTCAGAATAGGGTTTAGCATCAAAAAGCATGGGTGGTAGCATAGGTACGCCCATGGTCCACACGTGTAATGCACTCTTGATGCAAAGTAATGCAGAGCAGCGTTTCCCGTTGATTTGCATTACTTTGCCTCAAAAACCAATGCAAATACCTGTTTGCATTGGTTTGTGAATGCCCAAAAAAGATTCACGCCAGTTTAGAGTTAAAAAAGCAATGCTAAACTAACAATAAACCTTTGAGAATCTGGGCCCAGATGTCTATGAATGTGTGGTCACCTAGTAGGTCCCCAAAGATAGCTATCTGGGACTTGTAGTTTAGCCAGGACAAATCAACCCTCATCATCCAGTCAGGTCCTTAGGATTTTACATGAGAGTCTGTTGCTCAGCAAGATGGCAAGACCACATTATTTGGAGATTCCACTTGAGGAGAATACCGCACTTGGTCATAAGTCATCCGACAGCCAGTGATGACCATGCCCACCCTTTCTCTTTTGAGCTTCATTGACTCCTTTTTGGACAGGTGGTCTCCAGTATTAGAAGTATATCCCAATGCTTCATTTAAAGTGAATAAAGAATTTGATCTGAACACCACTGGACCGACCACAAGTGCATCTACTTTACCTCCACAAAGAACACTGCACACCACTATGCCCCCTGCCCCCTCAGCAGACACTGGGGCAAGGTTACAGAAGCACAACTCATCAATGCTCTCAACCACTCCCCCCACCAGAAGCAGCGGACGCTAATGAAGCCCCAAGCAATCTACACCCTTGGTTATCCCAATGCGCCAACAATGTTGACCCCCTAAGGAAACCGACAGAGCAAAACACCTAAATGGTTTACAGCAGACCTACAAGAATCCAAACGCTCCTGCAGACAAATGGAACATGAATGGAGGAACAGCAAATCAACCGAAGACCACACAGTCTACAAGAATGCAGTCACCACGCACCACCAGAACATCAGAGGCGCCAAAAAAGCCACCATTCACAAACGCCTCAGCACCAGCGCTAACAACAGCACAGAGCTCTTCGCCATCGTCAAAAAATTAATGAACCCAGTGAGAGACACCTCATCCATCTCTCCCTCCCAAAACCTCTGCACCAATCTTGCCACCTTTTTTCACGAAAAAAACCAGGACACTTACGATGGCTTCAGGAACCAAAACTCACTCGCAGCACCCACAAATACCACCATGGACCCAGCACCACACCAGATCCTGAACTCCTGGACCCTCATCACCAAAGAGGTCACCCAAAGACTCATGAACTCCATCCACTTAGGAGCACCCTCGGATCCGTGCCCTCATCATATCTTCAACCCAGACAGCGCCACCATCAAACCTGAGCTCTGCCGAACTATCAACCAATCCTTCGAGATCACCACCTTCCCATCAGACAGGGAACTCACTGAGATCAACTCGCTGCTCAAGCAACCCACTGTTGACCCAAGGGAGCTGAAAAACTGCAGACCCATCGCTCTGCTCCCTTTCCCAGACAAATTAATGGAAAAGGCCATCAACCGGAAACTCACTGAATTCCTCGAGAGACACCAAATCCTAGACCCATCGCAATCCAGATTCAGAAGCAACCACAGCACCAAAACAGCACTCCTAGAAGCCACTGATGACATACACATCATACTAGACCACGGAGGCACGTCCACACTCATCCTCCTCAAGATCTCTGCTGCGTTTGACACTGTCTTCCACTCCACCCACTGTGCCAGACTACATAATGCGGGCATCCGAGATAAAGCACTGGATTGGATCAGGTCCTCCCTCACCGGAAGAACACAGAATATCAGGCTATTGCTGTTCACGTCGGAACCCAAAGACACATGCTGTGGAGTGCCCCAAGGATAATCACTCAGCCCGGTGCTTTTCAAAACCTGCATGGCCCTGTTAGACAATATCATCAAACACCACAGGCTAAACATAGTCTCTGCTGATGCCAATGATACACAACTGATCCTCTCCCTGTCCCAGGACTCTGCAAAGGCCAAGAGAAATGTCCACAAAGGAACGAGAGCAGTCGTCACCTGGATGGAAGCCAGCTGCCTCAAACACATCTTGAACAAGACAGAGATCCACGTAATCAGCTCAACCTCTTCTGCCTTGAACAACCCCTGATGCCCCACCGCACTAGGAAACGCCCCCGCTCCCACGGACACGCACGCAATCTGGGCATCTTCCTGGACTCCTCTCTATTTCTGACACACCATGTCAATGCCATCTCATCGCCTTTCTTCCACAACCTCCGACTCCTGTGAAAAATTTTCAAGTGGATCCCCTCTGACATGAGGAAGACAGTCACCCATGCACTCATCACTAAGAAACTGGACTACAGCAACACACTCTATGCCAGTATCACCAAGAAATTACAATCAAGACTACAAGGAATCCAGAATGCAGCAGCCAGACTCATCCTGGACATCCCCCAAAACAGCCATATCTCCTCACACCTCAGAGAGATACACTGGCTCCCAGTCAACAAGCGCATCACATACAAACTCCTGAGCCACACCTGCATGGCACTACTCGACATGGGACCAGCACACCTCAACAACCGCCTCGACTTCAACATACCCAAAAGACATTTACGTTCTTCCCAGCTCGCCTTTGCAGGCGTTCCTAAGATCCTGAAAAGCACAGCAGCAGGAAGATCCTTCTCCTATCTCGCAGCCTGGACATGGAACACGCTCCTTCTCAAACTCAGGCAGCCCGCATCACTGGAGCAGTTCAGGAAGGCCCTCAAGACCTGGCTCTTCGATTGAACAGCATGTCCACAAACACCCCCGTTGATACCCTACGGGTGATTAGCCACACTTTAAAAATCCCTGATTGATTGTTTTTGAGGTGCATAGTTTGTGTGTGGTCTTCTAAAGGATGGGAGCTAGAGCACTCTTAATGAGCGTAAATTGAGAGAGAATGATGGAAATGTATACTGATGTGTCCTATTGATACGAGTGAGAGTTCAAAGGGTTTAGCCATGGCATCCACGAAAAAGAGATGTGAATGAAGGCAGAATAATGTGACTTATTTTGCCATGTTGAACTGTTGGCGCTTGAGGTAGGAGCAATTGTGAACTTCAGGGAGATGAAATGCGGTGCAGGAGAACCACAGTGGAGGGTTAGGGGAACTAGGTGAGATGGACCATGGAAAAGAATGCTACTCTTTGAGCCTAGAGCTAGTACCAACACCAAGTGGCACGAGCCTAGTACCTCTGCCCTGCCAATAAATATATAGGTGATAAGGAACGAGGCTGACATTGGTCCACTACAGAACACTAAGCAAATGTATAATATATAAGTGAAGAGCACAGCGGGGAAGGGAAAGCACTGTGAAAGGTACTAGTACGTCTCTGACATCCTAAAGACATGACTAGCACAGATATCTTGTGGCCATGCCACAGGTCCCCTGTAAGGGCAGTCCACTGGGCGCCACAGTAACTGGCCAAATGACCAGAAGCCAGCACCAGACATGTAAGCAATGCACTCATAGGTATATATTCCAGTAGTAAATGAGATTAGCTGGAAAATGAGGAATGTTTATGAATAACGAGGAGGGGTTGAGGGAAGAGTAAAGGGGGATTTAGGGACTGTCAGAGAGGTCAAGAAGTTGTTTAGGGAGGGACATCAGCCCACCCACAAAAGAGTAAGTCTATTGCTGTTCAGAAACTTCACTCCTATAGTTACTACAATCAAAAGGGTCCCAAAACAGTAGCCAAGTATTCCAGTTCCGAACTGGAGTAAGTCTAGCACCACACATGTCCATCCACTGGTATGGCAACCCAGCCCCCTCATCGAAAATAATGGACTTAAGGACTTTACATAAAAAGTTAAAGTTAAATCAAATAAAGCAACATTATTTATTATGCTAAAATATAAATAATAACAACTTTTTTTTAAAGTAATTTATAAAAATACTTCATATTTTGATTATAAAATTTGATATCCTGATTTATTATTTAATGCAAGACGTCATTAGACATAAGTAAATTACTTTTAGTAAATTCTATACAACAACTTCAATTCTTACTCAAGGAAAATGAGCTTCTTTTTAAATGTAAGTTTGAATTATTTTTTTTATTTAAAAGTCGGATTTATTATATTTACATTAATGAAAGATTATTTTTAAAATTGAGTAGTGTTGCAGCATATTTTTTTATTTCTAATTTACAATATATTTATAGTTAGTTCAGTAAACCATATCTGGTGAATTTCAATATTTTTTATATGTTGAAACAATTGCTTTTATATTATTATGAGGCCGAACTGCAACATCATTTTAAACTTTGTTTTTTTCTGTGAATATTCAGTGTAAATTTAATGTAAGCTAAAATCTTAGTTCCTTACCTAAATATAATGTCACTTCAACTGTTGTTTTTTTTCAGTGAATTTTGAAAATTTTCTTAACCTAAAGTAAAATATTATTACCAGATCTTTCTATAGCACCATTTTAATCTTTGTGTTTTTTTCAATGAATTTCTGTTTTTTTTTAATCTTATTTACCCAACCCCTCTACTGAGCACAATTTTTGTCCATACCCAACTCTGGATTGTCTGCATGGTCTGGTCTGTAGAAAGGCCTTGTGCCCAACCTCCCTCGGCTGGCCAACCTCTTATAATTGTCCAGCCCCCTACAGATGCACATACCACATTTTCCCTTTTTTATTTGTTATCTTGAAATGCAGTACTCCTTCAGTACGAGCACTCATATGTCACCCCGTGGTACTGTAAGACTGTGCTTGCTTCACTTAGTGAAGCTTGCATGGTGTCATGATATAACACTCCCTGGAGATCCCACGGTGTAGGAAAATGCCTCTTTTTGCATAATCACCCAATTTTATATTGTACTAATGCTACTAGGAAAATTGGCTATGTATACTAGGACCCTGCCAACCAGGCCTTAGTGCCTGTGCTCCCACCACTAATAACATTGGCTATACCCTAATCGACATATTTAACATACCTATGAGTCCCTAGTATATGGTAAAATTTGTATCCAGGGCCTGTCAGTTAAACATAGCTAGTTGACACAATGTGCCACTATTGAGTGACAGTCTCATTACTTTGTGCACTCTCTAAGATGCTCGAAAAAATGGTCACTATGGAACTTTCGGATTCACAAAGTAGTTTAAGCTTCTGCATCCCAGTAAACCTGTTTTTCATTGTTGACACAGTATGGAGACAACATTATTAGGGGCATCTAACCATATTAAGATGTTGTTAGATCTTAGAAAGAATGCTGCTTTGATTTAAAAAAATATTTCAGCAGCATTTGATACTGTCCTACATGCCATGCTCCTGCAATGCCTTGCTGGTATGCGGGTTAGTGGCATAGTGTGGGATTGGACTAAATCATTCCTAGACTCCCGAGGACAGTCGTTCTGGTTGCCACCCTTCTCAGAAGCTGGTAAATATATCAAGCAGGATGTGCCTCAGCTCTCTTCTTTGAGCCCTACCTTATTCAATGCATATTTGGCTCTTCTGGCCTCCTCTTTGGTGGAATGTTTTGGTTGTAACATTATCTTCTATTCTGATAACACGCAGCTGATCCTTTCTTTTTAGGGCAATTTCACACCTGTAGAGAAGTCTTTTAAAGCCTTCATGCATGCTGTTTTTTACTAGATGCACAGGAGTGACCTTAAATGCAGTTTGGATAAGACACACAGGGGGTGATTCTAACCCCGGCGGTCTTAGACCGCCGGGGCCAGGGTCGGCGGGAGCACCGCCGACAGACCGGCGGTGCCCCGCAGGGCATTCTGACCGCGGCGCTTTGGCCGCGGTCAGTGCAGGAAAACCGGCGGTCTCCCGCCGGTTTTCCGCTGCCCCTTGGAATCCTCCAAGGCGGCGCAGCTTACTGCGCCGCCGAGGGGATTCCGACCCCCCCTACCGCCATCCAGTTCCCGGTGGTCCGCTCGCCGGGAACCGGATGGCGGTAGGGGGGGTCGCGGGGCCCCTGGGGGCCCCTGCAGTGCCCATGCCACTGGCATGGGCACTGCAGGGGCCCCCGTAAGAGGGCCCCTAAATGTATTTCACTGTCTGCTGCGCAGACAGTGAAATAAGCGACGGGTGCAACTGCACCCGTCGCACAGCTTCCACTCCGCCGGCTCGATTCCGAGCCGGCTTCATCGTGGAAGCCTCTTTCCCGCTGGGCTGGCGGGCGGCCTGAAGGCGGCCGCCCGCCAGCCCAGCGGGAATGTCAGAATTACCGCCGCGGTCTTTCGACCGCGGAACGGTAACCTGACGGCGGGACTTTGGCGGGCGGCCTCCGCCGCCCGCCAAGGTCAGGATGAGGGCCACATTCTTCTATTTGGGTCCAATCAAGCTAATTGGTGGGAGGTGAGCTGGCCTACATCTAAACCGGCTACCTTACCTCCATCATTAGTAGCACAAATCTTACAGTAAAATTTGACAACCAACTCTCCTTAAAACCACAAGTTTCAGCCATTGTGGGACCTCGATTTGAGTTGCTTTGCACCCTTAAGATATTTCTGTTCTTGCTGCCCCTTTATTCTTAGAAGCTGTGAATCATGACTGGGTTGAATGCATGCTTGACTATGCCAATGATCTTTATTTAGGGCTGCTGAAAGACCTCCTTGGTCAACTCCAGGTCAACCAGAATGAAGCTAATTCTCCCCTTTTGAGACTTCCATGGGGTGCCTAGATCACTGTCCATCTAAGATCTCTTCATTGGCTGTCTATTAAGAAGCAGATTCTCGTTAAATCTTTAGGGTTGGTCCATCACACACTTCTCCTTTCCAGTCCTTGATATCTGGTAGAAAGATTCTTTCCCTATTGTCCATCACAAGCACTGCGCTCTGCAAATTCCACACTGGGTGTACCGCCACAGGTCAGATGATAGAGGAAGGGAGGTCGCTGTTTTTCCTTCTTGGCATCTACGGCATGTAACCAGCTTCCCCTTGAACTTCAGACCCTGAACTCTGAATGTGTATTCCACAGCAGTGACAACAACCAGGGTGGTTGAAATGTATGGATGTTTTACTCTTGTACCTTTCATTTAATAAAATAAGCACAGCTTCAACACCCTTTGTGTATATACATCTATATAATTATGTATGTCTTGTTTGCCTTAGTGCCAGTGAGGCCTCAGAAGCTCTTTGGATTTTTATTTAGCCTATGTTAAAATCAAAATGGTGCGTGGCTTTGTGCCCATGCAAGAATTCTAATGTTGTTTAGATTCTTTCTTCAATTATAAAAACTGCAAACAGCATCTGACGCCTAGAACGTCGGGAGTTTGGAGACGGATATCTCTTAGGTATTGCTGAATACACCCTGAAGCCATACACACAGGTCACTGTTGAACCCATCCATGCCTTGCTAACATTGTCCATTTATGCCAAACGGGTGACAGTGCATAGGCGCTACGCCCATGGATACTTACCCTGTACTTAACACCCAGCAATGAGAATGAGAGGTGATACAACAGTGCACATAGGAGGACCCGAAATGTCACAGAGAGGACCTTTGGACTGTTGAAGGCAAGATTCCGATGCCTCCATAGAAGTGGAGGTGCGCTCCAGTATGCCCCAATAACAGCATTCAAGATAGTTGGCGCATGCGCTATACTGCACAACATTGCCACCAGACATGGGCTACATCTCACCCCTGAAGACCCAGATTCGGAGGATGACGAGCAAGAGCTACCACATCGCCATCATGGGGATAGAAGCATTGCAAATCAAGGCAGACAGAGACAGGACCACATTGCAAACCAATACTTTGCAAGGTACGTGCTAACTGTCACCACACACACTAATGACACACACAAAGAGCCCAGTTGTGAAGTGGAACAAACAAGGGGGCATATTTATACTCCGTTTGCGCCGAATTTGCGTCGTTTTTTTCGACGCAAATTTGACGCAAAACTAACGCCATATTTATACTTTGGCGTTAGACGCGTCTAGCGCCAAAGTTTATGGAGTTAGCGTCATTTTTTTGCGTGAACACCTTCCTTGCGTTAATGAGATGCAAGGTAGGCGTTCCCGTCTAAAAAATGACTGCGATGCTATTGCGTCGTATTTATACTCCCGGGCAAAAATGACGCCCGGGAGTGGGCGGGACTAAAAAACCTGCATTAGCGCCGGATTTTAACGCCTGGGTCAGGGCAGGCGTTAAGGGACCTGTGGGCTCAGAATGAGCCCAGAGGTGCCCTCCCAAGCCCCCAGGGACACCCCCTGCCACCCTTGCCCACCCCAGGAGGACACCCAAGGATGGAGGGACCCATCCCAGGGAAGAAAAGGTAAGTTGTGGTAAGTTTTTTTTTTTTTTTTTAGTGGCATAGGGGGGCCTGATTTGTGCCCCCCTACATGCCACTATGCCCAATGACCATGCCCAGGGGACAGAAGTCCCCTGGGCATGGCCATTGGGCAAGGGGGCATGACTCCTGTCTTTGCTAAGACAGGAGTCATGTTAATGG
This sequence comes from Pleurodeles waltl, assembly GCF_031143425.1. Lineage (NCBI taxonomy): Eukaryota > Metazoa > Chordata > Amphibia > Caudata > Salamandridae > Pleurodeles > Pleurodeles waltl. The sequence goes on from NC_090449.1 coordinate 194,497,667, forward strand.
CGTCTGGGCGCCTGAAAAAAATGGCGCAAATCGGGTTAAGACGATTTTTTTGCCTCAACCTGACTTGCCCCATTTTGGGACGCCCAAACGCCATTTTCCCCTACGCCGGCGCTGCCTGGTGTACGTCGTTTTTTGTCACGCACACCTGGCAGCGCCGGTCGGCTAGCGCCAGCTAACGCCATTCAATAAATACGGCGCCTGCATGGCGCTTCAGAATGGCGTTAGCCGGCGCTAATTTTTTTGGCGCAAAACTGCGTTAGCGCAGTTTTGCGTCAAAAAGTATAAATATGGCCCAAGAACTTTTATTAAGTGAACCTAAGTAATGATGAACTGAACTTTTGGGAAGGGGCAGTAAATGTCCACCTGCAATGAGGACACATTCACCTCATGTGCCTCAAGTGCCCTACAGTGCATAGGCTCAACTCCTCTGCCTTGGACGCCCAGCATGGCTAGTTCTTGGAGTGTTAGCAGATCCCTGACGTGCACTGCCACTCCTCAATACCCTTGTGTCCATGGCAGTTGCACTACTTATGGTGGAGCCCTCCTCACTATCTTGAGGTGTGTCTGCCGTGCCCCTAGCCACCTGTCTTGCCTCCATCATGTCCACAGCGTGGCTAATCCGACCCAGTCCCCGAGCCACATCCCCTGCAAAGTGGCCCAAGTCAACCTGCAAACTGACTGTACGGCGTGACAGCCCTGTGGTGTTGACTGCCAGGCGGACGATTGATGCAGCCATGCGGTCCAACCGGTGTATGAGTTGCCGCTCACGGCGCCTTGCAATCTCTATCTCTGACACTAGTTCAGTTACGAGTTGACGGATGGAGAGTGCAAGGTCACATTATTGTTCAGGCGTTGGAACTCTGTGTGCACCTGTGCCAGCCCTGTGGTGAAATTCCGCTCCATACGTTGCATTGCCCCTGATATTACCCTCATCTGCCTTGTTTGCAGGTGCTGACCACTTATAACGGCTGCCTCCGTGGCGGACATGGAAGAGTCACCTACATCCTCCTGGGACACTGCAGGGACATGGACTCTGTGTCTGCAACGCGGTGGAGCATTAGGGTCCTGCTGTATGGCACTGTAGCTGGGACTGGGTGCTGTGTTGATCTTCCCAATGTCCATTGGTGCAGCTGGAGGGGACTGTGGTTGGGTGGTGCTGGGCCCTGTAGTGGCTGCTTCTGACTCCTGTGCTGCCTGTTGGCTGCTCTCTGCACCCTGGACGGACTGGCTGGTGGGGATGTCTTGTGGGAGACCTGTGGGACATAGGGAACACACTGTCAGTATCTAACATCTGTTGTATGCCTCTTAATAAACTGTTACCTATCAGCTGACTACTGAACTACATTGCCCATAATGCACCATTCTGGTTATTGCAAGTCTGGAATGGAGCTAATTTGGTTGTGCATGCTGCTGTGTACTGGGTGGGTGGGGGGTATGGCAGATATGGGTGTACATGCATGTTTCATGTACTCACTTGTTAATGTTCCTGGCCCTGACGTGTCCAGCTCTCCCATTCCAGCCACTGCCTCAGGCTCAAGGGTCTGTTCCACAAGTTCCTCCATGGGTGTGGGTGGTGGGACGGTGGATGGGCCTCCTCCTGTGCCCCTCATCTCCCGGAGGCGCCCTGCCACCCTCTCCTTGGTCCTGGAGCGCAGGTCATACCATCTCTTTTTTATCTCCTCTATACCCCTGTGGCTCACCCCTATGGCATTGACCTTCTCCTGGATGTCATTCCAGACCCGCCTTTTTTCAGTCTCTGGCACACTCAGGGCAGCCCTTCCGAATAGCTGGTCATGGTGCTGGCAGCATTCATCTGTCAGCACCTCCAGTTCCTTTTCTGAAAACTTCAGTTTTCTCTTCCTGCCAGAGTCTTCCATTCTTGCTGCTGTTCCTCCAGGTGGTTGCTCAGCAGTTTGAACAGGGTGTGGTCCTCCCTCCTCCCAGGTGTATTTGTAAACTTCCTGGCTGTGATGTCCTCAGCATGAGCCAGGAAGTGTTTTCCAGACAGTTCTGCTGCACCTGCTTGCAATTTGCGGCACAGTCACAATTTGCGACACCCACTCGCAATTTGCATGTCCGTTTTTAGCGAGGTACCAAAAAGCGACCTCGCAAACAGCGGACTCGCAATCTGCGGTGCAACCTCATTTGCGAGTCGCAAAATGAAGTCGCTTTTTCTTGTTGAATACCAGTTTGCGAGTCGGAAATTGCAAGTCGCCCCTAGTTCCTTGCTAAGCACTGAGCACATGCCCCAAAAATGAGTGAGAATGGCTTGTGAAGAATGAAAGAAAAACAATGGGTTCCTTGTCCCTACCACTGGTGCACAATGTGTTGACTTTCACCTGCAGATGTAGTGACATGGATCTCTAGTTGTTGCATCTAAGAAGGAGATGATATGGTTCCAATTGAGTTTCCTGTTTCTGCAAATTGGTGTCATTGGTCTCTCTGGCCCGCTGACATTGAATCTGAAACAGAATCTGTGCACCTGCAGAGGTAACTTAGGCCTCCAGCAGAGACTGTACCTCATGGCTACTTCTTCTTTGTTTGAAGAGGCTGGTACCCTACATTATTTACTTTGTAGTAGATTGAATAACACAGAGTTTCCTGTTTTTTTCTGTTAGGGTAAAATATACATTTCTGTATATGAAGATTAACAAAGACAATCCAAGAGCTAAAGAGAGAGAGAGTGGCACATAGAGAGCAGAGATCAAGAGAGAGAGAGAGAGAGAGAGAGAGAGAGATAGCGAGAAAGAGAGAGAGAAAGAGAGAGAGCTACCTGCCGACCAAAGCAACAAAGAGCATTCCCTCCCTGCAGGCACAGAGTGTATCACAGTATCATAGTGCTTTCCATTCCTGCATATGTAGTAAATATGATCTCTAGTAGTTGCATCTAACAAGAAGGTCCCAATTGAGTTTACTGTTTCTGCAAACTGGCGTCATTGCGCTCTCTAGCCCCACAGACATTGAAACAACAGAATCTGTGCACCTGCAGAAGAAACTTAGGCCTCCAGTAGAGAGTGTACCTCATGGCTACTTTATCTTTGATTAAACAGGTTGGTACCCTACATCTTTATCTTTGTAGTAGATTGAATAACAAAGAGTTTCCTGCTTTTCCATTAGGGTAAAATACACATTTATGTCTCTGAAGTTTGGAAAAGACAATACAAGACTAAAAGAGAGAGAGAGCGGGACATACACAGCAGATATCAAAAGAGAGAATAGAGAGAGAGAGACAGAGAGAACTCTCTGCCTACCAAAGCAACAAAGAGAATACTGCACCCAGCAGGTACAGGGTTGTTTCACACAAGGAAAGAATCAACACATTACTTCCCCTGTGCTAGAAAAAATCAATGCATCACTTTACTTTCCAACACATCATCTCCTCTGTGGCCTTCTGCATCATTATTGTTGATGCATCACAGGTATTTGGTGCTAAAAAGGTACATCCATTGATTCCTAGGGATTAAGACTTACCTAAACTTCTAAAAAGTTATATCTTAACTTGTGCATACTGGATTCTTGTTATTTTGGTCTTATTGTACTCATGAACATTGTCTCTTTTCCTAAACTGGTGTGGAGTACATTTGTGGTGTTTTTACTGTGCAAGAATTATTGTGCAAATACTTTACACATTGCCTTCTACGTTAAACCTGCCTGTTCTGTGCCAAGCTACCGGAGTGTGAGCACTGGATAATTTAGGTTGTGTTGTTACCTACCCTGAGTAGGATTGTGGTTCCTACTTGGACAGGGTGCATCCCACTGCAAACTAGAGACCCAATTTCTAATAGATAGGGTGAAAATGTTCACTGTGTTCCTGAACATTTTAAATTAAGTGTGAACCTTGCTGATGTTTAATAGAGTTGCAATGCTTTACTGCCCCTTTAGACAGGAGTAAGATAAAGCTCTAAACCATGCGGATGAAAGCATGATATTAGATTCTTTCCACCTGTCTAAATCATACAACGGGTCCTTCACTTACAGGGAGAAATGGGGCCCTGTATCCACAGATCGGACGGATGAATGCAGTGAAAGATTATGAAGATTATAGAGGCTGTCTTGCACATAGTTATCAGAAGGCTTTCTGCACCTGAAAATACATGAAAGACACATCTTACACTGGTTTTGCAGCTGGAGTAAAAAATATTTGGACTTTTTCACCAGAAAAGAGGAGGGTAGAGAGCTCTGTCCTAATTTAGATGGAGAATATGTAATTGTTAGATATGCCTCTACAAGAGTTGTAGTACAGATCTCTCTACTCTGTACGATGGACAATATGGATCTCACAACATCCGTAGATAACAAAAATGGCAAAGGTTTCTTTCTCATTCCACACAGGATGACATCCCCCGCACCTTCATGTGGCAATACAGGGAACATTGCTGCAGCAGCTGGGGTGCCAGTGGCTCCCTTCCTGTGAACATTGGGGAAATTACACAATGCTCTTTTCCTTTGCCCGTATGGTGATAGCAGTCTGGTCATACAGATGTGAGTGCAATGTGTGACTATTGTGGTAAGAGAGGTCATTTAAAAAAAAAGTTATAAGAGTAGGGAAATGAAAGGTGTACATAAGGATTTGATGGACATTTGTGGTGAAGTTGTATTTCAAGTGTGGCAATGATCTAAAGATCTAAAGAACATCCTTATTATGGGGAGTTTTAGAAATGGGGTCTTGGTTGACAGTCAGGTTACCCCCTGTCCAAGCAAGGACCCTCACTCCAGTCAGGGTAAAGGAGAATCACCCTTAGTTAAACCCCGCTCACCCCCTTGGTAGCTTGGCACAAGCAGGCAGGCTTAACTTCAGAATCTAGGTGTAAAGTATTTGTACCAACACACACAATAACTCAGTAAAAACACTACAAAATGACACAACACAGGTTTAGAAAAATAGGAAATATTTATCTAAACAAATCAAGACCAAAACGACAAAAATCCAACATACACAAGTCAAGTTATTCATTTTAAAAGCAAAAGAGTCTTAAATCCTTTTGTAAACAGTAGAAACACTGTTAGCGTTGAAAAGTACCTGGGTAGCATCAAAATAACATGCACGGGCGATTGTGTGTTGAAAAAGGTTAGCGATGCGTCAATTTCTCCCCCGCAAGCAAGACCATGCGTCATTTCTCCTTCTCCGGTCTGGTTGGCGTGCGTTGTTTTTCCTCTCTGCAGGAGAGTGATGCGTCGATCCGGGTAAGCACTCGGGTCCGGGCAGGTGTTTTTCGATTTTCCACATCCAGCAAGGTTTGCGTCGAAAATCCTGCCACACAGTATTAGAGAAAACCGCGCTGTGTGGGTTGCGATGTTACCAGCCTCCGTTAGTGGTGTGGTGTGCCGTTTCTCCAGCCGCGTGCGTCGATCTTCCAGCCGCGCTGCAGGGGGAGTGTCTATTTCAGCTGCGAAGCCAGCAGCGCATCATTTCTTCAGCTGCGTCTCGGAGGTTGCGTAGATTTTCAAATTTGGTCTGCCAGCTTCACCTGTCAAGACCCCTGGAACTGGATAGGGTACCACTTGGCATGGCAGGAGTCTCAGCAGAGAGTCCAGGTGCTGTCAAGGGAAGTCTCTGATGGCCCTGAGACTTCAACAACAGAAGGCAAGCTCAGGACAAGCCCTTGGAGATTTCTTCACAAGCAGGAATGCAAAGCAAAGTCCAGTCTTTGTCCCCTTTCACCAGGCAGAAGCAGCAACTGCAGGATAGCTCCACAAAGCACAGTCCCCGGCAGGGCAGCATTTCTCCTCAGCTCTTCAGCTCTTCTCCAGGCAGAGGTTCCTCTTGATGTCCAGGAGTGATCTAAAGTCTGTGGTTTTGGGTGCTCTTCTTATACCCATTTTGGCTTTTGAAGTAGGCTTACTTCAAAGGAAAGTCTCTCTTGTTTGTGAAATCCTGCCAGGCCTCGGACACACACCAGGGAGTTTGAAAATGCTTTGGTTGCTTTTTGGAAGTCAACTCAGTCAAGGGGTAACAATGGAGCCATACCCCTTGACAAACCTCCTGTAGTAGTGACTGAGGCCTAAAAAGGCTCTCACCTCAGGCTGGGTCTTGGGAGGCTCCCAAGCCAGAATGGTGTCAATGTTTGGCTGTAGGGGTGCCATCTGGCCACTCACCACCTGGTGTCCCAAAAACACCACAGAGTCCTGCCCTATTTGGCTCTTGCTTGCCTTAATAGTGAGGCCTGCCTTTTGCAGGGTCTTCAACACAGAACTCATCCAGCCCAGCCAACACCTGGTTGACCAACCTCTGAAAGGTGACAGAGGCATTTTTCATCCCAAATGGCATCACCTTAAACTGAAAGTGCCCAAAAGAGCAAAAGAGTCTTAAATCCTTCTGTAAACAGTAAAAACACTGTTAACGTTGAAAAGTACCTCTGTAGAGCAAATATTTGGATCCGGGCAGACGTTGCGTTGTTTTTCCGCGTCCAGCAAGGTTTGTGTAAAAAATCCTGCAGCACAGTATCAGCGAAACCGCGCTGTGTGGGTTGCGATAGTACCAGCCTCCATTAGCAGTGTGGCGCATCATTTCTCCAGCTGTGTGTATCGATCTTCGAGCTGTGCTGCAGGCCGACTGTTGATTTCAGCTGTGAAGCCGGCGGCGCGTCATTTCTTCAGCCTCGTCTCTGAGGTTGCCTCGGAAATTTCCCCGCACGGTGGTCTGTGCAAGGATTTTCAATCTTGGTCTGCCAGCTTCACCTGTCAAGGCCCCAGGAACTTCATAGGGCACCACTTGGCAGGGCCGGAGTCTCAGCAGAGAGTCCAGGTGCTGGCAGGGGAAGTCTGATGGCCCTAAGACTTCAACAACAGGATGCAAGCTCAGGACAAGCCCTTGGAGATCCCTTCACAAGCAGGAACGCACAATAAAGTCCAGTCTTTGTCCCCTTTCACCAGGCAGAAGCAGCAACTGGAGGATAGCTCCAGAGTCACAGGCAGGGCAGCACTTCTTCTCCGCTCTTTGGCTCTTCTCCAGGCAGAGATTCCTCTTGATGTCCAAAAGTGATCTAAAGTCTGTGGTTTTGGGTGCTCTTCTTATACCCAGTTGGCCTTTGAAGTAGGCTTACTTCAAAGGAAAGTCTCTATTGCTTGTGAAATCTTGTCTTGCCCAGGCCCGGCCTCAGACACACACCAGGGGGATGGAGACTGCATTGTGTGAGGGCAGGCACAGCCCTTTCAGGTGTGAGTGATCACTCCTCCCCTCCCTCCTAGCACAGATGGCTCATCAGAATATGGAGGCTACACCCCAGCTCCCTTTGTGTCACTGTCTAGAGAGAGGTGCAAACAGCCCAACTGTCAAACTGACCTAAACAGGGAATCCACAAACAGGCAGAGTCACAGAATGGTTTAAGCTAGAAAATGCCTACTTTCTAAAAGTAGCATTTTCAAACACACAATCTCAAAACCAACTTTACTAAAAGATGTATTTTTAAATTGTGAGTTCAGAGACCCCAAACTCCATATGTCTATCTGCTCCCAAAGGGAATCTATGCGTTAATCATATTTAAAGGCAGCCCCCATGTTAACCTATGAGAGGGATAGGCCTTGCAACAGTGAAATCCGAATTTGGCAGTATTTCACTGTTAGGACATATAAAGCACATTAGTTTGTGTCCTAACTTAACCATACACTGCACCATGCCCATGGGGCTACCTAGGGCCTACCCTAGGGGTGTCTTACATGTGAGAAAAGGGAAGGTTTAGGCCTGACAAGTGGGTACACTTGCCAAGTCGAATCGGCAGTTTAAAACTGCACACATAGACACTGCAGTGGCAGGTCTGAGCCTTGTTTACAGGACTACTATTGTGGGTGGCACAACCAGTGCTGTAGGCCCACTAGTAGCATTTGATTTACAGGCCCTGGGCACCTCTAGTGCACTGTACTAGGGACTTACTAGTAAATCAAATATGCCAGTCATGGAAATCCAATTACACATACATTTTATATAGGAGCACTTGTACTTTAGCACTGGGTAGCAGTGGTAAAGTGCCCAGGGTAACAAAAACAGCAAAAACAGTGTCCAGCACGCATCAAGAACCTGTGGAACATAGGCAGAAAGTTAGGGGAGACAACGCCAAGGATGCCAAGTCTAACAGGGAGGTATGATGATGAGGTTGTGCTTGGTAATAATGGGGTGGTTTCTGATGGTTTTGGTAGTAGAAGATGCTTCAATGTTGTGAAGAAACCATGTTATTTTCTAGACCATGAGTTGGATTGAGAAATGATCCTTCATTAGCATAAGGTGTTTTGTAATCTACACATAAATATATACATCCAACCTATACATGGTCGTTTTTACACTCCTCTCTACTGCATTAAGAGAGAAGTGTTGTATCTTCATCAAGCAGATTCCCTTCTTCCTTTGTGTAATGTAGTGGTGGACAATAACACATGGAAGGTAATATGTTGAAAGGTTTTATAGTTTAAGTTGGTCAATTGGAAGTAAGCTCTCTGGATGTCGTGTCTACATTAAAGCTTTTTAAAATTGCCTGCATCTTCTGTTATAATCCTGGGTCAGTAATCATATGTTTGCTCCAACTCTTTGTGACATCAGGCTCTATAAACATGAATATAGGATGAAACAAAGGCCTGAAGATGGAGTTACACTGGTCGCTGTGCCCATGAATTGGGTGATATGAGGTACCATACTGTTTCAAATGATGAGCGATACAGTGATCCATGCCTTCTAACCGGGACAAGAGGTATCTGGTTTTTCAGATGAAATAAAACAGAGCTCCCAGTGCCGTAAATTGAATGGTGTGAGTATTCATCCCCCTTCAGGAGTGAAAAGTTTAACAGATGTTAAATTCATTCTGATGTAGAAACTGAATGGGTCTACCTACTCTCACTCAGATGGAGTAACAAGAGCTTTTTTTTAAATCAAGTTTGTTACCCTATTTCATCTCAAGGACATGAGTGATTTAAAACAAAAATTTAAAAATGTGATTCAGAATCAGTGATTTTCAACTTCCCTTCTTGGATATTATGTGCTGTTAATTAGAAAATATCAAGATGTGTCTTGAAGGCTTCTTTTTTAATTTCGCACACCTCTAAAAATTAGAGCTGATACCACTCTGGTAATGAAAGGATCGATGCATTTTCTCTGGATAGCTATCACACAAATAGTTGTTATATAGTTGACCGTGTAAATCTAAGACTCATGCCTATCCCTATAGGACGTAATGGCACCATAAGCTTTAGGAAAATCACACAAATATATTTGGTGAATAGCAAGAGAGGCCTTGGTTGACTCTATGACATGCCCGTGGGGAAAACAATGCATTTATTATTGTGCTACATCTTTATCATTAATGTTGAATTTTTACAACAGGATTGTGTGCCATGGGCATTTACAAGTTTTATATGACAGATTGTAATTGACGTTCAAGAGTACGACAGTACAACACAAAACTCAAAGCACAAAACAACACACTAATACCACTACACAATACAATCATAACACACTACTGAAATAAACACTACAACCACAGCACCAAAATACCAGCCCAACAACAAAATACAACAAAAATACAAGAACACAATATGAAACAAGAAAACACTAGCACTGCAACAAAATGCAGGAATGCACTAGCATAACACATGACCATACCAAAACCATGTAATAAAAAAATACAATATTCACCAACACAACACAACACTGCAACACAACGTAATAAAACAACACACCAGCAAAATAACAACAGAAACACATACCAACTACAAATCAATACCAGAAAAAAAGCAACAAAACACACCTTAACAATGAAACTAATTTGAGGTCTACTTTGGCCATGTCTTCTGTTGAAGGCTGGCTTGGGAAGTATACTGTTTCCAATATACAGCTTTGGCTTTCATTCACTAGCTCATATAGCCTTAGAACCCGCCGTAGCAGGCTCTACCGGCTATTAAAGGCCCGCTCCCCACGTTAAATGCCCGAGCCGAAGGCGAGGGCATTTAACAAGGGAGAGGGACTTTAACCACTTCGCTGCCAGGCCTTTTCCCCCTCCTGTGCCAGGCCTTTTTTTGCCTATTTGGGGCAGTTCGCGCTTAGGCCCGCATAACTTTTTGTCCACATAAGCTAACCAAGCCAAATTTGCGTCCTTTTTTCCCAACATCCTAGGGATTCTGGAGGTACCCAGACTTTGTGGGTTCCCCTGAAAGAGGCCAAGAAATTGGCCAAAATACAGGGAAATTTTTGTTTTTTTCAAAAAAATTGGAAAAAGTGGCTGCAGAAGAAGGCTTGTGGTTTTTCCCCTAAAAATGGCATCAACAAAGGGTTTGCGGTGCTAAACTCAGCAGCTTCCCAGCTTTCAGGAACAGGCAGACTTGAATCCGAAAACCCAATTTTTCAACACAATTTTGGCATTTTACTGGGGCATACCCCATTTGTGCAATTTTTTGTGCTTTCAGCCTCCTTCCAGTCAGTGACAGGAATGGTCATGAAACCAATGCTGGATCCCAGAAACCTAAACATTTCTGAAAAGTAGACAAAATTCTGAATTCAGCAAGGGGTCATTTGTGTAGATCCTACAAGGGTTTCCTACAGAAAATAACAGCTGAAAAAGAAAAATATTGAAATTGAGGTGAAAAAAACATCAATTTTTCTCTACTTTTTACTCTGTAACTTTTCTCTGCAATGTCAGATTATCGAAAGCAATATACCGTTACGTCTGCTGGACTCCTCTGGTTGCGGGGATATATAGGGTTTGTAGGTTCATCAAGAACCCGAGGAACCCAGAGCCAATAAATGAGCTGCACCCTGCAGTGCGTTTTCATTCTATACCGGGAATACAGTAATTAATTTGCTGAAATATAAGGAGTAAAAAATAGCTATCAAGAAAACCTTTGCATTTCCAAAAAGGGCACAAGATAAGGTGTTGAGGAGCAGTGGTTATTTGCACATCTCTGAATTCCGGGGTGACCATAGTAGCACGTGAATTACATGGAATTTCTCAAATAGATGTCTTTTTTACACACACCCCTATATTTGGAAGGAATAAATGTAGAGAAAGACAAGGGGCAATAACACTTGTTTTGCTATTCTATGTTCCCCCAAGTCTCCCGATAAAAATGATACCTCACTTGTTTGGGTAGGCCTAGCGCCCGCGACAGGATATGCCCCAAAACACAACGTGGACACATCACAGAAAACAGAGCTGTTTTTAGCAAAGTGACTACCTGTAGATTTTGGCCTCTAGCTCAGCCGCCACCTAGGGAAACCTACCAAACCTGTGCATTTCTGAAAACTAGAGACCTAGGGGAATCCAAGGAGGGGTGACTTGTGTGGCTCAGACCAGGTTCGGTTACCCAGAATCCTTTGCAAACCTCAAAATTTGGCTAAAAAAACACATGTTCCTCACATTTCTGTGGCAGAAAGTTCTGGAATCTGAGAGGAGCGACAAATTTCCTTCCACCCAGCATTTCCCCACGTCTCCCGATAAAAATGATACCTCACTTGTGTGGGTAGGCCTAGCGCCCGAGACAGGATATGCCCCAAAACACAACCTGGACACATCACAGAAAACAGAGCTGTTTTTAGCAAAGTGACTACCTGTAGATTTTGGCCTCTAGCTCAGCCGCCACCTAGGGAAACCTACCAAACCTGTGCATTTCTGAAAACTAGAGACCTAGGGGAATCCAAGGAGGGGTGACTTGTGTGGCTCGGACCAGGTTCGGTTACCCAGAATCCTTTGCAAACCTCAAAATTTGGCTAAAAAAACACATGTTCCTCACATTTCTGTGGCAGAAAGTTCTGGAATCTGAGAGGAGCCACAAATTTCTTTCCACCTAGCGTTCCCCCACGTCTCCCGATAAAAATGATACCTCACTTGTGTGGGTAGGCCTAGCGCCCGCGACAGGATATGCCCCAAAACACAACGTGGACATATCACAGAAAACAGAGCTGTTTTTAGCAAAGTGACTACCTGTAGATTTTGGCCTCTAGCTCAGCCGCCACCTAGGGAAACCTACCAAACCTATGCATTTCTGAAAACTAGAGACCTAGGGGAATCCAAGGAGGGGTGACTTGTGTGGCTCAGACCAGGTTCTGTTACCCAGAATCCTTTGCAAACCTCAAAATTTGGCTAAAAAAACACATGTTCCTCACATTTCTGTGGCAGAAAGTTCTGGAATCTGAGAGGAGCCACAAATTTCCTTCCACCCAGCGTTCCCCCACGTCTCCCGATAAAAATGATACCTCACTTGTGTGGGTAGGCCTAGCGCCCGCGACAGGATATGCCCCAAAACACAACGTGGACATATTACAGAAAACAGAGCTGTTTTTAGCAAAGTGACTACCTGTAGATTTTGGCCTCTAGCTCAGCCGCCACCTAGGGAAACCTACCAAACCTATGCATTTCTGAAAACTAGAGACCTAGGGGAATCCAAGGAGGGGTGACTTGTGTGGCTCGGACCAGGTTCTGTTACCCAGAATCCTTTGCAAACCTCAAAATTTGGCTAAAAAAACACATGTTCCTCACATTTCTGTGGCAGAAAGTTCTGGAATCTGAGAGGAGCCACAAATTTCCTTCCACCCAGCGTTCCCCCACGTCTCCCGATAAAAATGATACCTCACTTGTGTGGGTAGGCCTAGCGCCCGCGACAGGATATGCCCCAAAACACAACGTGGACATATCACAGAAAACAGAGCTGTTTTTAGCAAAGTGACTACCTGTAGATTTTGGCCTCTAGCTCAGCCACCACCTAGGGAAACTTACCAAACCTGTGCATTTCTGAAAACTAGAGACCTAGGGGAATCCAAGGATGGGTGACTTGCGGGGCTCGGACCAGGTTCTGTTACCCAGAATCCTTTGCAAACCTCAAAATTTGGCTAAAAAAACACATGTCCCTCACATTTCTGTGGCAGAAAGTTCTGGAATCTGAGAGGAGCTACAAATTTCCTTCCACCCAGCGTTTCCCCAAGTCTCCCGATAAAAATGATACCTCACTTGCGTGGGTAGGCCTAGCGCCGGCGACAGGAAACACCCCAAAGCGCAACGTGGACACATCCTAAATTTTGGAAAAAAACAGAGGTGTTTTTTGCGAAGTGCCTACCTGTAGATTTTGGCCTCTAGCTCAGCCGGCACCTAGGGAAACCTACCAAACCTGTGCATTTCTGAAAACTAGAGACCTAGGGGAATCCAAGGAGGGGTGACTTGCGGGGCTCGGACCAGGTTCTGTTACCCAGAATCCTTTGCAAACCTCAAAATGTGGCTAAAAAAACACATGTCCCTCACATTTCTGTGGCAGAAAGTTCTGGAATCTGAGAGAAGCTACAAATTTCCTTCCACCCAGCGTTCCCCCAAGTCTCCCGATAAAAATGATACCTCACTTGCGTGGGTAGGCTTAGCGCCGGCGACAGGAAACACCCCAAAGCGCAACGTGGACACATCCTAAATTTTGGAAAAAAACAGAGGTGTTTTTTGCGAAGTGCCTACCTGTAGATTTTGGCCTCTAGCTCAGCCGGCACCTAGGGAAAGCTACCAAACCTGTGCATTTCTGAAAACTAGAGACCTAGGGGAATCCAAGGAGGGGTGACTTGCGGGGCTCGGACCAGGTTCTGTTACCCAGAATCCTTTGCAAACCTCAAAATTTGGCTAAAAATACACATGTTACTCACATTTCTGTGGCAGAAAGTTCTGGAATCTGAGAGGAGCCACAAATTTCTTTCCACCTAGCGTTCCCCCACGTCTCCCGATAAAAATGATACCTCACTTGTGTGGGTAGGCCTAGCGCCCGCGACAGGATATGCCCCAAAACACAACGTGGACATATCACAGAAAACAGAGCTGTTTTTAGCAAAGTGACTACCTGTAGATTTTGGCCTCTAGCTCAGCCGCCACCTAGGGAAACCTACCAAACCTATGCATTTCTGAAAACTAGAGACCTAGGGGGATCCAAGGAGGGGTGACTTGCGGGGCTCGGACCAGGTTCTGATACCCAGAATCCTTTGCAAACCTCAAAATTTGGCTAAAAAAACACATGTTCCTCAAATTTCTGTGGCAGAAAGTTCTGGAATCTGAGAGGAGCCACAAATTTCCTTCCACCCAGCGTTCCCCCACGTCTCCCGATAAAAATGATACCTCACTTGTGTGGGTAGGCCTAGCGCCCGCGACAGGATATGCCCCAAAACACAACGTGGACATATCACAGAAAACAGAGCTGTTTTTAGCAAAGTGACTACCTGTAGATTTTGGCCTCTAGCTCAGCCGCCACCTAGGGAAACCTACCAAACCTATGCATTTCTGAAAACTAGAGACCTAGGGGAATCCAAGGAGGGGTGACTTGTGTGGCTCGGACCAGGTTCTGTTACCCAGAATCCTTTGCAAACCTCAAAATTTGGCTAAAAAAACACATGTTCCTCACATTTCTGTGGCAGAAAGTTCTGGAATCTGAGAGGAGCCACAAATTTCCTTCCACCCAGCGTTCCCCCACGTCTCCCGATAAAAATGATACCTCACTTGTGTGGGTAGGCCTAGCGCCCGCGACAGGATATGCCCCAAAACACAACGTGGACATATCACAGAAAACAGAGCTGTTTTTAGCAAAGTGACTACCTGTAGATTTTGGCCTCTAGCTCAGCCACCACCTAGGGAAACTTACCAAACCTGTGCATTTCTGAAAACTAGAGACCTAGGGGAATCCAAGGATGGGTGACTTGCGGGGCTCGGACCAGGTTCTGTTACCCAGAATCCTTTGCAAACCTCAAAATTTGGCTAAAAAAACACATGTCCCTCACATTTCTGTGGCAGAAAGTTCTGGAATCTGAGAGGAGCTACAAATTTCCTTCCACCCAGCGTTCCCCCAAGTCTCCCGATAAAAATGATACCTCACTTGCGTGGGTAGGCCTAGCGCCGGCGACAGGAAACACCCCAAAGCGCAACGTGGACACATCCTAAATTTTGGAAAAAAACAGAGGTGTTTTTTGCGAAGTGCCTACCTGTAGATTTTGGCCTCTAGCTCAGCCGGCACCTAGGGAAACCTACCAAACCTGTGCATTTCTGAAAACTAGAGACCTAGGGGAATCCAAGGAGGGGTGACTTGCGGGGCTCGGACCAGGTTCTGTTACCCAGAATCCTTTGCAAACCTCAAAATGTGGCTAAAAAAACACATGTCCCTCACATTTCTGTGGCAGAAAGTTCTGGAATCTGAGAGAAGCTACAAATTTCCTTCCACCCAGCGTTCCCCCAAGTCTCCCGATAAAAATGATACCTCACTTGCGTGGGTAGGCCTAGCGCCGGCGACAGGAAACACCCCAAAGCGCAACGTGGACACATCCTAAATTTTGGAAAAAAACAGAGGTGTTTTTTGCGAAGTGCCTACCTGTAGATTTTGGCCTCTAGCTCAGCCGGCACCTAGGGAAAGCTACCAAACCTGTGCATTTCTGAAAACTAGAGACCTAGGGGAATCCAAGGAGGGGTGACTTGCAGGGCTCGGACCAGGTTCTGTTACCCAGAATCCTTTGCAAACCTCAAAATTTGGCTAAAAATACACATGTTACTCACATTTCTGTGGCAGACAGTTCTGGAATCTGAGAGGAGCCACAAATTTCTTTCCACCTAGCGTTCCCCCACGTCTCCCGATAAAAATGATACCTCACTTGTGTGGGTAGGCCTAGCGCCCGCGACAGGATATTCCCCAAAACACAACGTGGACATATCACAGAAAACAGAGCTGTTTTTAGCAAAGTGACTACCTGTAGATTTTGGCCTCTAGCTCAGCCGCCACCTAGGGAAACCTACCAAACCTATGCATTTCTGAAAACTAGAGACCTAGGGGGATCCAAGGAGGGGTGACTTGCGGGGCTCGGACCAGGTTCTGATACCCAGAATCCTTTGCAAACCTCAAAATTTGGCTAAAAAAACACATGTTCCTCAAATTTCTGTGGCAGAAAGTTCTGGAATCTGAGAGGAGCCACAAATTTCCTTCCACCCAGCGTTCCCCCACGTCTCCCGATAAAAATGATACCTCACTTGTGTGGGTAGGCCTAGCGCCCGCGACAGGATATGCCCCAAAACACAACGTGGACATATCACAGAAAACAGAGCTGTTTTTAGCAAAGTGACTACCTGTAGATTTTGGCCTCTAGCTCAGCCGCCACCTAGGGAAACCTACCAAACCTATGCATTTCTGAAAACTAGAGACCTAGGGGAATCCAAGGAGGGGTGACTTGTGTGGCTCGGACCAGGTTCTGTTACCCAGAATCCTTTGCAAACCTCAAAATTTGGCTAAAAAAACACATGTTCCTCACATTTCTGTGGCAGAAAGTTCTGGAATCTGAGAGGAGCCACAAATTTCCTTCCACCCAGCGTTCCCCCACGTCTCCCGATAAAAATGATACCTCACTTGTGTGGGTAGGCCTAGCGCCCGCGACAGGATATGCCCCAAAACACAACGTGGACATATCACAGAAAACAGAGCTGTTTTTAGCAAAGTGACTACCTGTAGATTTTGGCCTCTAGCTCAGCCACCACCAAGGGAAACCTACCAAACCTGTGCATTTCTGAAAACTAGAGACCTAGGGGAATCCAAGGAGGGGTGACTTGCGGGGCTCGGACCAGGTTCTGTTACCCAGAATCCTTTGCAAACCTCAAAATTTGGCTAAAAAAATACATGTCCCTCACATTTCTGTGGCAGAAAGTTCTGGAATCTGAGAGGAGCTACAAATTTCCTTCCACCCAGCGTTCCCCCAAGTCTCCCGATAAAAATGATACCTCACTTGCGTGGGTAGGCCTAGCGCCGGCGACAGGAAACACCCCAAAGCGCAACGTGGACACATCCTAAATTTTGGAAAAAAACAGAGGTGTTTTTTGCGAAGTGCCTACCTGTAGATTTTGGCCTCTAGCTCAGCCGGCCCCTAGGGAAAGCTACCAAACCTGTGCATTTCTGAAAACTAGAGACCTAGGGGAATCCAAGGAGGGGTGACTTGCGGGGCTCGGACCAGGTTCTGTTACCCAGAATCCTTTGCAAACCTCAAAATTTGGCTAAAAATACACATGTTACTCACATTTCTGTGGCAGAAAGTTCTGGAATCTGAGAGGAGCCACAAATTTCCTTCTACCCAGCGTTCCCCCAAGTCTCCCGATAAAAATGATACATCACTTGTGTGGGTAGGACTAGCGCCCACGAAAGGAAAGGGCCCAAAACACAACGTGGACACATCACATTTTTTTATAAAAAGCAGTGCCTACCTGTGGATTTTGGCCTGTAGCTCAGCCGACACCTGAGGAAACCTAGCAAACCAGTGCATTTTTGAAAACTAGAAACCCAGGGGAATCCAAGATGGGGTGACTTGCGGGGCTCAGACCAGGTTATGTTACCCAGAATCCTTTGCAAACATCAAAATTTGGCCCAAAAAACACTTTTTCCTCTCATTTCGGTGACAGAAAGTTCTGGAATCTGAGAGGAGCCACAAATTTCCTTCCACCCAGCGTTCCCCTAAGTCTCTCGATAAAAATGGTACATCACTTCTGTGGGTAGGCCTAGCGCCCACAAAAGGAAATGGCCCAAAACACAACGTGGACACAACATATTTTTTCACAGAAAACAGAGGTGTTTTTTGCAAGGTGCCTACCTGTGGTGTTTGGCCTGTAGCTCAGCCGGCCCCAGGGGGGGGGGGCAGAAATGGCCTAAAATAAATTTGCCCCCCCAACCCCCACCCTCCCCCGCCGGGAGCGACCCTTGCCTACGGGGTCGCTCCCCCTGCGTGACATTGGCACCAAAAAACAAATCCCCGGTGCCTAGTGGTTTCTGCCCCCTTGGGGGCAGGTTGACCTAAACTCAGCCAATCTGCCCCCAAGGGGGGCAGAAATGGCCTAAATACAATTTGTCCCCCAGGGGAGCGACTTTTGCCTGATGGGTCGCTCCCCATCTCTAAAAAAAAAAAAAACAAAGAAAAAAAAGAAAAATTCCCCTGGCGCCTAGAGGTTTCTGCCCCCCCCCCCGGGGGCAGATCGGCCTAATAATAGGCCGATCTGCCCCCCGGGGGGGCAGAAATGGCCTAAAATAAATTTGCCCCCCCAACACCCACCCCCCCCCCCGGGAGCGACCCTTGCCTACGGGGTCGCTCCCCCTGCGTCACATTGGCGCCAAAAAACAAATCCCCGGTGCCTAGTGGTTTCTGCCCCCTTGGGGGCAGATTGACCTAAAATTGGCCAATCTGCCCCCAGGGGGGCAGAAATGGTCTAAATACAATTTGCCCCCCCAGGGGAGCGACCCTTGCCTGATGGGTCGCTCCCCATCTCTAAAAAAAGAAACAAAAAAAAAAAAAAAAAATTGCCCTGGCGCCTAGAGTGTTCTGCCCCCCCCCCCCCCGGGGGCAGTTCGGCCTAATAATAGGCCGATCTGTCCCCCGGGGGGGCAGAAATGGCCTAAAATAAATTTGCCCCCCCAACCCCCCCCCCCCCCCCGGGAGCAACCCTTGCCTACGGGGTCGCTCCCCCTGCGTGACATTGGCGCCAAAAAACAAATCCCCGGTGCCTAGTGGTTTCTGCCCCCTTGGGGGCAGATTGACCTAAAATTGGCCAATCTGCCCCCAGGGGGGCAGAAATGGTCTAAATACAATTTGCCCCCCCAGGGGAGCGACCCTTGCCTGATGGGTCGCTCCCCATCTCTAAAAAAAGAAACAACAACAAAAAAACACACAAAAAAAAATTGCCCTGGCGCCTAGAGTGTTCTGCCCCCCCCCCGGGGGCAGTTCGGCCTAATAATAGGCCGATCTGTCCCCCGGGGGGGCAGAAATGGCCTAAAATAAATTTGCCCCCCCAACCCCCCCCCCCCCCCCCCCCCCCCGGGAGCGACCCTTGCCTACGGGGTCACTCCCCCTGCGTGACATTGGCGCCAAAAAACAAATCCCCGGTGCCTAGTGGTTTCTGCCCCCTTGGGGGAAGATTGACCTAAAATTGGCCAATCTGCCCCCAGGGGGGCAGAAATGGTCTAAATACAATTTGCCCCCCCAGGGGAGCGACCCTTGCCTGATGGGTCACTCCCCATCTCTAAAAAAAGAAACAACAAAAAAAAAACACACAAAAAAAAAATTGCCCTGGCGCCTAGAGTGTTCTGCCCCCCCCCCCCGGGGGCAGTTCGGCCTAATAATAGGCCGATCTGTCCCCCGGGGGGGCAGAAATGGCCTAAAATAAATTTGCCCCCCCAACCCCCCCCCCCCCGGGAGCGACCCTTGCCTACGGGGTCGCTCCCCCTGCGTGACATTGGCGCCAAAAAACAAATCCCCCGGTGCCTAGTGGTTTCTGCCCCCTTGGGGGCAGATTGACCTAAAATTGGCCCAATCTGCCCCCAGGGGGGCAGAAATGGTCTAAATACAATTTGCCCCCCCAGGGGAGCGACCCTTGCCTGATGGGTCACTCCCCATCTCTAAAAAAAGAAACAACAAAAAAAAAACACACAAAAAAAAAATTGCCCTGGCGCCTAGAGTGTTCTGCCCCCCCACCGGGGGCAGTTCGGCCTAATAATAGGCCGATCTGTCCCCCGGGGGGGCAGAAATGGCCTAAAATAAATTTGCCCCCCCAACCCCCACCCCCCCCCCGGGAGCGACCCTTGCCTACGGGGTCACTCCCCCTGCGTGACATTGGCGCCAAAAAACAAATCCCCGGTGCCTAGTGGTTTCTGCCCCCTTGGGGGAAGATTGACCTAAAATTGGCCAATCTGCCCCCAGGGGGGCAGAAATGGTCTAAATATAATTTGCCCCCCCAGGGGAGCGACCCTTGCCTGATGGGTCACTCCCCATCTCTAAAAAAAGAAACAACAAAAAAAAAACACACAAAAAAAAAATTGCCCTGGCGCCTAGAGTGTTCTGCCCCCCCACCGGGGGCAGTTCGGCCTAATAATAGGCCGATCTGTCCCCCGGGGGGGCAGAAATGGCCTAAAATAAATTTGCCCCCCCAACCCCCACCCCCCCCCCCGGGAGCGACCCTTGCCTACGGGGTCGCTCCCCCTGCGTGACATTGGTGCCAAAAAACAAATCCCCGGTGCCTAGTGGTTTCTGCCCCCTTGGGGGCAGATTGACCTAAAATTGGCCAATCTGCCCCCAGGGGGGCAGAAATGGTCTAAATTCAATTTGCCCCCCCAGGGGAGCGACCCTTGCCTGATGGGTCGCTCCCCATCTCTAAAAAAAGAAACAACAAAAAAAAAAACACACACAAAAAAAATTGCCCTGGCGCCTAGAGTGTTCTGCCCCCCCCCCGGGGGCAGTTCGGCCTAATAATAGGCCGATCTGTCCCCAGGGGGGGCAGAAATGGCCTAAAATAAATTTGCCCCCCCAACCCCCACCCCCCCCCCCGGGAGCGACCCTTGCCTACGGGGTCGCTCCCCCTGCGTGACATTGGTGCCAAAAAACAAATCCCCGGTGCCTAGTGGTTTCTGCCCCCTTGGGGGCAGATTGACCTAAAATTGGCCAATCTGCCCCCAGGGGGGCAGAAATGGTCTAAATACAATTTGCCCCCCCAGGGGAGCGACCCTTGCCTGATGGGTCGCTCCCCATCTCTAAAAAAAGAAACAACAAAAAAAAAACACACACAAAAAAAATTGCCCTGGCGCCTAGAGTGTTCTGCCCCCCCCCCCGGGGGCAGTTCGGCCTAATAATAGGCCGATCTGTCCCCCGGGGGGGCAGAAATGGCCTAAAATAAATTTGCCCCCCCAACCCCCACCCCCCGCCCCCCGGGAGCGACCCTTGCCTACGGGGTCGCTCCCCCTGCGTGACATTGGCGCCAAAAAACAAATCCCCGGTGCCTAGTGGTTTCTGCCCCCTTGGGGGCAGATTGACCTAAAATCGGCCAATCTGCCCCCAGGGGGGCAGAAATGGTCTAAATACAATTTGCCCCCCAGGGGAGCGACCCTTGCCTGATGGGTCGCTCCCCATCTCTAAAAAAAGAAACAACAAAAAAAAAAACACACAAAAAAAAAATTGCCCTGGCGCCTAGAGTGTTCTGCCCCCCCCCCCCGGGGGCAGTTCGGCCTAATAATAGGCCGATCTGTCCCCCGGGGGGGCAGAAATGGCCTAAAATAAATTTGCCCCCCCAACCCCCACCCCCCGCCCCCCGGGAGCGACCCTTGCCTACGGGGTCGCTCCCCCTGCGTGACATTGGCGCCAAAAAACAAATCCCCGGTGCCTAGTGGTTTCTGCCCCCTTGGGGGCAGATTGACCTAAAATCGGCCAATCTGCCCCCAGGGGGGCAGAAATGGTCTAAATACAATTTGCCCCCCATGGGAGCGACCCTTGCCTGATGGGTCGCTCCCCATCTCTAAAAAAAAGAAAGAAAAAAAAAAAAAAACACAAAAAAAAAAATTGCCCTGGCGCCTAGAGGTTTCTTCCCCCCCCTGGGGGCAGATCGGCCTAATAATAGGCCGATCTGCCCCCAGGGGGGGCAGAAATGGCCTAAAATAAATTGCCCTCCCCCCCAGGGAGCGACCCTTGCCTAAGGGGTCGCTCCCTTTGCGTGAAATTCACGCAAAGAAAAAACTCCCTGGTGTCTAGTGGTTTCTACCCCCCTTGGGGGCAGATTGGCCTCATCAAAATAGGCCAATCTGCCCCCAAGGGAGGCAGAAATGGCCAAAATATAATTTTCCCCCAAGGGGAGTGACCCTTGCCTAAGCAGAGCTTCCAGCGCGACTAGGGAGGCCCCTGTGACAAATCAGCGCGCGCTCGCGCGCTGACGTCACGGGGGGGTGGGGGGGGGTCGGGGGTGGAAGGGGAAGGGATTCCCCGGTCAGCCCTGACCTGGGGGGGTGGGGGGGCGTCCCTCGGGAGGAGCGCTAGCGCTTCTCCCGAGGGAAGCATTCAGGACGTAATGGTTACGTCCATGGCGCCACACGGGCGCTGCCATGGACGTAACCATTACGTCCGTGGCGGGGAAGGGGTTAATAGCCGGTAGAGCGCGCTACGGCGGGTTCTAAGGCTATTAGAACATTCTGCCACTAAGGGCAGAATGTTCTATTAAAAAAAAAAAATTCACGGAGCCCGAGGGGATTAAAATCCCCTGGGCTCCCTGAGGCTTTGTTCACAGCTGCTGCTGTGAACAAAGCGAACATTGGAATGTTGGCGCTGCGGGCTTTTACCGGCCAGTAAAAGCCCGCAGCACTCCATTGTTTTCAATGGAGCCCCCAGCATTCCAATGTTCTAATTTGGCTTAACACCCTTCAACCTTTGATTTGGAACTTTTATATTACCCATTGAATGATCATAGAGGAGTACACATTTCACACTGGTTTTTTTTGGTGTATCTTTCGACTTCATAGCAAGTGTTCCCATTCCAGAGCCCTCATGTCTATTATATATCTTAAAAATACATCCATTCATCACGCTTTTGTCAAATTCAAATTTGCACTTTCTGCGAGCATTCACAACAGACTGTAATTCAGATATTTTTCTTATTCACTGTCTCTATTGAAACTCTTCTAAATGATTTCACGTTATAAGAACAGAAACAAAGTACACATCACTAAATAAAAAGAAAAAACAACATTACTATTCTGCATTTGCAACAGAGAGCTAGATGTGGGCTTTTGCTCCAGATTGTTAGAGTGAGTGGAAAACGCACTTCACCTGGAAAAGGCTTCGGTGCTTCTTTTTGTTTGGCTGGTTCTCACATTTGATTCACCTCAAAAACCCGAAATCAGTCAAACCATTCTGCGTCTGGTCAAATAATTATGGATATGAAAATGGTCTACTCCGGTTATATTTGCAGATTGACTCGTTTGCTCCCCTTTCAATGTTTCTATCCCTCTCTAATTGGAGTCCTCTTAGCAAATATTGCATAATATTAGTTTAAATATTTAAAAGTAAAAAGTATATTCTTTTGGGAATTTCTTGACACATTTAAACAATGATGTCTTGGGTCTCGGGCTGCCGAATAATACCCTGTGCCCGGCAGTTTTCGTTTGCTTTTTCTCTGGACATCGACCATTGTCAAAGCCAGTAAGTCTGGCTTGAGTGAGCTAATGCATTCAAACAGTATCTTTCGGTATCTGCACGATCTCATAAGCATGAAACGTGTTCTGTAACTTTTGCTCATCGACTCAAACTCACTTTGCAAATATTCCTGTAGGAAATCCTTGTAATAAAGGAAAAGTACACTACCCGGAATAAATACAAACCTTCGAAACTCCTTTAAAATGAAGACAATAGTGGCTGTGAGTCGTTTAAAAGTTTATCTTAAAACGCACAGATGAAAATCTAAGCCTTGAAAACAGGAGGGAACTTGTTGAGCAAAAAACACTGCAGCGTGGCATGGGGAAACGGTGGCAACCTCATGCACAGCGGACATAAGAAGGAAGAGGAGAGTACATCCATTAACAAAAAGGTATCTTTTATGGAAGGGCACTGGGCGGGGCGCTGTAGTGACTGATGCACAAAGGTCGAATATTGTGCGAAAAAATGATCAAATCTCATGCTAAGAGAAGACACGCCTGTATATGATGGAAAAACAGGGAAATCTACTGTAAATGATAGGAAGATTGAAACCTTGGAGCAATTTGTTTTTGTTTTTTTTGGGGGTGGGGGGGGGGGGGGCGAGCATTCTGTGTACTTGGGAAGTGAAGTGCTCCAAAAGAAAAGGTAAAACGATTATATGAGCTGCAGGACATCGATAAACATATTATTGACTATAAGAAAAGGAGACGTTACATATGATCATTGAGCACAACGAGTGCATGAATGAAGAAGGTATTCTATAGAAAACGAAGAATCTCACAGGTTTATGCTTGATGCCCCTGTACATATGAGAAGGTGTCATGAGTTGCTGTATCAACACCCATTCTTAGTTCATTACAACTGCTGAAGTGCGACAGAGAGCCCCAACATCTGGCCATGGGTCGAAAATGGCGGCAGAGCTGGAAGAAAAGATCATAGGAAGCACTCCACTATAAGATGGCCGCTATGCATTTTCCTTGGATTGTTATGCACCAGTGATACTCAAAGTACAACCCGAGGGGCGCATACGGCCCTCCTGACCTTTAGATGCAGTTCCCTGCTCAACAGTAGCACTATGCTGATGTTTACTCGGCTCAGCGCAAACATTAAAAATACATTAAATAAAGGGATAGAAACCAATTCAATGGTTAATTCAAGATAAACAAAGGAAGTAAATAGGGTGTTGTGCATCAGTTAACTTTAGGAACACTTCGATTTTTGAAGACATCTTGCAATTGACATAAAAATTTGATAATCTCGCCAAATTCAAAAAGTGTATTTAATTAACATGAAGAATCGTTTAACTTAGTACATCAGATCAGTTCATTAGGGAGTATTTTTTAAAGTGTATTGAGGAGTATTTCTTTAAATGATAGTTTTCAAACACGAGTCTAGAAATATTCATGCATCTCCTGACTAAGGCAAAAATGCCAATAGTGAACTAAGAGGCAAGTTAGTTGTTATTGCACCCTCTCACATTACTGGATTGCTATTACTCATGAATGACATTATAATTTAATAAATTAAACACAGAAGAAGGTTTTGTACAGTGTACACCCTGAAGTCATGTATTTCTAGGTCTCATATATGATAATGAAGAGAGGGAAAGTGAAATATATGAATTGCTTTGGATCACACAGTTTAGTCAAGTGGTGAAGCTAGGATCGAGCTCAGATGTTCTGGTTTCACACTGTGCAATTCAGCCACTAAATGTGCATGTTTTGCTCCCCTCCAGCCTGTTTTCCTCCTCCCCCCGTGACCGCCACGCTGCTGGCATCAGTGCAGCCCTTGGTCATACCACAGATTAAACGTTTTGGCCCCTGGCAAAATGTTTGAGAGTACCCATGTTATACACTAATAGTAAGAAAGGATACAAACCTTTGCCCTCATTGGTTAGCAAAATGTTCAGAGACTGAAGCATCATGGGTCCTGTGCCTGATATTCTTGGTTCTACATTCCTGGGGTTGCATGAGAAGATCAGAGCTTGGCAGATACTTAGAGTGTGTATGCAATCTTCTGCTGTTTCTTTTCAGTGTGGTATTTAGGCCCTTTTTTGACTTTGGACTTTCGCATGCACTTTCGTGTGCACGAGTAGTTTGCCAGCTGGCATCCCGGGGGTAGGTTTCTAGTGATTCCAGGAAGTGTTGGGCCTCGGTTCTCAAGCTTGTCTACATTTGAAAAGAGTCCAAGCTACAGGGTTCACTCGAGTGACATTTTGGGGAGCTGTAATAACTGTTGCACTAGTTTGTGCTTGGGCATTCTGTTTTTTTCCAGATGATCATTCATTCTTGAATTCTTGGACAGGGGCGATAACTTTTCATAATTATTTTGGACTTTCTTTATGCTATTAGAATTATGGAGGGGTTAGGCAATATCTAATTGTCAGCATTTATTCGAGGGTGGGCATTTACTTCTCACTCTCGCTAAGTTTGCAGTGCTAGATTTGCTTTTCATTCTTTGCACCAGTGATTGCCCAAACACTTTTCTTTCAGGTCTCCTTCCCTGCTGTATCCACCTGATAACCCTTCATATAGCCACTCTGTCCATCTAGGTTTATATTTATTGACCAGAGGCAGTGCTGCTGGAAAGTGGGATTCTGGGAGGTGTTGTTCCTGAGGATCCAGTTATGCCAACTGTGCCAAGAGGCATGGAGAACATGCTATTTAAGACAGTATGCATGTATGCCACATGAGCACACCAAAGGCTGTCTTGCTGTGGAGGCTTTACTGCTCTTGTTTTTGGTGGTGGTGCTCATACACGACAACAATGTACAAGACCTGCTGTGTGCACAGTAGACTCTACAAGGGGACAGTGTGCTAAAAGCTGATACATGACGCAATACCAGCTCAAGACTGAAAAGTCTGCACATTTGCTTCCCTCCGTCTGTGTGTGCCCAGGGCCTCTCACATAGCATCAGCTGATGTGTGTTGACATGCAGGTCCTGAAAGATGCTTCTTGTAAAATGTGTTTGTGAATAGCAAAAACACTGTAAACTTATAAGTGTGTGTTTACCTTTGTAAATCAGGCCCTCAGGGTGAGCACATTCTCCGCTCTGGCACAAGTGCCGTTGCTTGTACCTTTTTTGTGGCTCCTGAACTGACGTCCGCTACATTGTAGTAGTAACACAGGCCCATATTCATACTTTTATGCGCCGCATTTGCATCACTTTTGACGCAAAAGCGCTCAAACTTACAAAATACATTTTTATTTTGTAAGTTTGCGCTGTTTTTGTGTAAAAAAAATGACGCAAATGCGGTGCAAAAAAGTATAAATATGGGCCTCTCTGTGCAGCAGTGTCACTTCCCAGTGTCGAAATAATGAGCACCTCATTGACTTTGCATTCACACCTGTCTGCACCCTAAGACACCTTTTCACCAAAAATAAAAGTGAGAAATCTAGAGAACAGACACTAAGGGCCATATTTATACTTTTCGACGCAAAACTGCGCTAACGCAGTTTTGCGTCAAAAAAATTAGCGCCGGCTAACGCCTTTCTGAAGCGCCATGCAGGTGCCGTATTTAATCAATGACGTTAGCCGGCGTTAGCCGCCGGCGCTGCCTGGTGTGCGTGGAAAAAAACGACGTACACCAGGCAGCGCCGGCGTAGGGGGATATGGGGCTTGGGCGTCAAAAAATGGGGCGAGTCAGGTAGAGGCAAATTTTTCGCCTCAACCCGATTTGCGCCATTGTTTTCGACTCCCAACCCCATAGAAATGACTCCTGTCTTAGCAAAGACAGGAGTCATGCCCCCTTGCCCAATGGCCATGCCCAGGGGACTTCTGTCCCCTGGGCATGGTCATTGGGCATAGTGGCATGTAGGGGGGCACAAATCAGGCCCCCCTATGCCACAAAAAAAAAAAAAAAAATGACTTACCTGAACTTACCTTAATGTCCCTGGGAGGGGTCCCTCCAGCCTTGGGTGTCCTCCTGGGGTGGGCAAGGGTGACAGGGGGTGTCCCTGGGGGCATGGGAGGGCACCTCTGGGCTCCTTCAGAGCCCACAGGTCCCTTAACGCCTGCCTTTTGCAGGCGCTAAAAAACGGTGCAAAAGCGGCCGTACGTAATTTTTTTTGACCCGCCCACTCCCGGGCGTGATTTTTGCCCGGGAGTGTAAATACGGCGCACATGCCTCGGAGTCAATTTTTTAGACGTGAACGCCTACCTTGCATATCATTAACGCAAAGTAGGTGTCCACTATAAAAAATGACGCAAACTCCATGGACTTTGGCGCTAGACGCGTCTAACGCCAAAGTATAAATATGGAGTTAGTTTTGCGTCGGAATTGCGTCAAAAAAACAACGCAATTCCGGCGCAAACAGAGTATAAATATGCCCCTTAGTGTACAGTACAAGGAAGTGATTCTTCAGTTGAATAATTACCTTTACAGTGCTGCCAGTTTTGAGTACTGTGTGGGTAGCTTTGATCATTAAGACCTGAAAACATCATGGTGGCTGATGGTACCTTGGGAAAGGGTGGGTACCAGGGTAACAGGGAAGGAGACTTGTTATCGAATGCTCCTATGATTCTGCTTTATGTTCTCAGAGTCACGTGTCTTTGCATTTTAGGATGGGCTGTTCTTCCACTGAGATTTTCTTTGCTGCAGACTCCTGTTTGACACTAGCAGCTAGTTTGGTGCCACTCTGATAGTTCCTCCAGAATTCGCTTAGCATTGATTTCTACTTGACGCCGTCTCTTCAAAGATTTAGAAGCAGCCTAAAACCTTTATACTGTTAAGCCTCTCTATTCATTTTTTTGCAATGTTGTTATTGGTGTCTACAAAACTGTTATAGGACATTTGCTTTGCCTTCTTAAGTATATTCCCTCATTTTCATTGCCTGACTGTAAAGTTTCTGATACACAATCGGTGCAGTTGAGCAGAAAGAGAGTCACTAGAAAGGTGGAGTATGGTGATATATGGTCCCTTAGTCTATACCATAAATCGAATTTTGGATAATCACCTAAATCCAATAATGCATATTTAAAGCTGAAAATCTCCCACCTCAGACATGGGATACCATGGCTGGCTTAGAGTCGATGATCTTGCACCAGCTTTCACTACATTGTTTTTTTGTGTTAAAAAGTTCTGTTTTCATTTGCACAACACTTTGATTATAGTTCTTTACAGATTCAGTTTTTAATTAAAGAAGAAAACCACATGTGAAACAGTAGCAAATTTGTTGAGTACAAAAACACGCTTCTTATATTGACACCAAAATACCCTGGGGAAGGTTTATCAAACCTTCGGGCCAATGCTAAGTCATGCAAAGAAATGAAGGCTGATGCAAAGCCTTGATAAAGTATTTACTTTCCAGACCAAAATTTAATTTGTGCTAGAAAGTAGTTCTAAAAATAACACAAATAGCACTTTGAGTTACATTGCATTGTGAGACCCATGGTACCATCCATGTTTTTTGATAAAGTTCCCTTCTGTTGAATCTTGCAAAAAAACCTCTGCACACAAAGGTAGCTTTTCTATTTCTTTTTTCCATGCTCGCGTGAGTGTGACCGTCCCCAGTTTAATTTCTCCCCTTGTATCTCCTCCCTTTCCACTACCGGCCTAGGGCCACAGGGGAGTGATCTTTCAATGTCTGAAGTTGGGGTGTCTGGCAAATTCAGTAAACTCTTGACTGTTGAACGGAGGGCCATTATCAGTCTTGTGTACTTCCGGAATTCCCCATGCTGCAAAGGCTTCATCCAGTACTGGTGTGGTGGTGGCTGCTCTGGTGGACGATACTTGTTGTGCGATCGGGAATTGGGAATATTCATCCATTATAATGAGAATGTATTTGCCGGACTGTAGGGGGGCAAAGAGGTTTGCTGCCACCTATTGACACACTCTGTCTGGTAGTTCGGACATTCGTAATGGCGTAGGAGGGTCTTCTTGGCTGACCAGTTGGCACTGTGGACAGTCCTTTAGTGTAGCTTCAGCCATCATGTCCAGGGAAGGGAACCAGACACACTCCTGTAGGGCCTTTTTTGTGGGTACTATGCCTCGATGTCCAAATGGGCCAGGTTGACCACCCCTTGACATAGACTTTTCGGAAAGACAATTCTTTTTTATCTGAGCAGTAGACCATGCTCTGCAATGGACAGTTCATCCTTTACATGTCGAAAGGAGGTTAGCTCCTTGAGGCCCGTGAGTTGGTTGGTTTTGAATTCTTCCATGTGGCCCCACCCATTTGTTCTTATGCGTCGTGTCACATCTTGTTGTGTGTCATCCGCTGCTGTGGGCTCAATAATGGCTTCAAGGGGGGACTGCCGGTGGTACTGCCTGAGCAATGACAAACTGGATGTACTCTTTTGCTAGTGATGGTCACGCTGTAGAGGATGCTTTGGGGTGGCGTGACATGTAGTCTGCTGGGTTTGCTGCTTTTCCAGGTTTCTGCATGATGGTGTATGTGTATTCTTGCAGTCAAATTCCCATTTGCTCGATCCTGGGAGGCATCTTGGCTCGGGGATTTCAAAATATGGTTATCAATGCCTGATGGTCCATGATGACTGTGAAGTGTTTTCCATATATGAATATGTGAAAGTGCTTGCAGGCCCAGACAACGGCCATACTTTCCTTTTCCAGCTGCGAGTATGCTCTCTCAGAGTCATCCAGGCTGCGGCTGGCATATCCTACTATGTGTCACCGATCGCAGTCTTTGTCATACTGACCTAAGATGGCCCTGAGTCCCACCAGACTGGTATCTCCAGTGATCTCAGTCTTCTTTCAAGGATTGAAGTATGCCATTGCTGGCTGCCTCAACAGTGTCCTTGATTGCATTGCACATTTGATCACATCTTGCCGACCACCGGAAAGATTGACCTTTTTTGGTCAGCTCCCAAAGAGGATAGCTGTTGGTAGCGTAGTTCTTGATGTGCAGAGCACAGTAACTGGTAATTCCCACAAACGACCGAATATCACCAGCTTCCTAGGAGTGAAGGATGTCGGTGAGGGCCTTGACTTTCTCGGAATCTGGTCTCATCCCATCACTTGAGAATATATGTCCATATAACTGCAGAGTGGATCTGTGAAATTCACACTGGTCCTTATTGAGGGTCCGGTTGGCCTCCAGAAGAGCCTGACATGCCCGATCCAGGGCTTTGTCATGTTCTTTGACCGTGGCTCCAAATATAAGGATGTCATCACTATAGTTAAGGGCATTGGGAATGTGTCAGATTACTCTCCTGATCGCTTCTTGAAATATCTCAGCTGGCGATGAGATGCAGAAGCTGACCTGTTTGTACAGAAATAGCCCATGATGCATTGAAAATGTGGTGATGTAACATGAACTTTCATGGAGTTCAAGCTGGTGGTGACCCTTCTTTATATCCAGCTTGGAGAATACCTTTGCCCCATTAATTAGCATGATCATGTCGCTGATGTGGGGATCCCAATGTCTTTCCAGTTCAATGACGGTGTTTGGAGCTCTCATGTCCACACGTAGACACACTTTGCCACTAGATCCTTTTTTGGGCACCAATACCACCGGGGACAGTGGTTATCTCCATGATGTCGCCCCTGAGGAGGTCTCTTAGTTGTCCTTGACTGCCTCTTGAAGGTGAAAGGGTACCTTTCTATGATGCTGAGTCATTGGTGTTATTTGTTCATTTATCTGCAGACGGACTTGGAAGTGAGCCAGCTTCCCTAGTCACGTGAATAGCTTTGCAAACCTGCGTACAATGTCTGATTCATCCTCCACTCAAAATAGTATCTCCACCAACCTCAGTCATTCAGCAGTGGAAAAACTGAGGAGTTTGGAAGTGAGTGGTGTTTGAAACTGCCCCAGACATGACAGAGGGTCTTTGGACATTCACATGTAGACTTGCACATCCACTTTATGTAGTATGGGCTTCGGGTTCCTCCTGTTGTACTCTGTGACACTAATATAGTTGAGGGATGCACCACTGTCTAGCACAAATTGGGTAGAGGGTGTTTCCCTTTGGAAATGCAGCCTTGGGGTTTTCCTTAGTCTGTCTTGATTGGCAACTATGCCAATATACACCTCACTGTCTTGTGAGCTTGGTGTGAGAGATCGTGACTCACAGGAGTCAGAGCATCTTAATTTGTACGTGTTATGCGAGTGATGGCTTGACCTGGATGAGCTGGTGGAGTGGTCTCATCGGTCATGCGCAGCCTTCGCATGATGATGCAACCTGAGCTCCCCGGATTTCTGCTGTATGCTCTTCTGTGAGGCCTGGCACACCTTTTCAAAGTGGATTTCTTTGCTGCAGCAGTGTTACCATTGCCCCAACACTGGGCATGGATCAGTGTGTAGGAAATCTTGGCTACAGTGAAAACATTTAATCTGGGACTTCCTTTGGCCCAGTTTGACATGGCTGTAATGACATCCTTTTCATTGGGGATAGTTTGTGGATTTTGGCGTCCTCCAGCATTATGGTGACTAGCGTATCTTCTTACGAGTTTGAAGCTTGAATTCCTGTTCTCATTTCTCTAGCTTTCTTGCTTCGATAATCCTTGTGTGTTCTTCTGCTTGATCGTTGACTCTCATCATTTCCTCTGTTTTGTCCAACGAGTATCATTTTTATAAGAGGCGTCAGTGCAGAGACTCGAAATGGCATCCTTCAATGATCCACAGGTGAAGAGCGTCTTCTCTCGGAAACATGTCAAAAGCACAGTATTGGGTTAGGCATTTTAGTCACAAGATTAACTCCCACATGGATTCTTCCCTCTCCTGGAACGCTAGGTTGAAACTGTAGCATTCCTAGTTTTTCCTCTTGTGAAGAAGTTTCCTTTTAAGCGCCTTGTGGATTCCCTTGATATGATGATGCAGTGTTTGTCGGCAGTTTCTTTATGATCTGCCCAACCTCATTTCCAATGAGGTTAAATAGAGTGATAAGCTGTTGCACAGGGTCAGTAATTTCTGACTCTTTCATGAAGTCTTCGAAATCTTCCACCCAATCCTGCCAGTGAAGAACCATACCCCCTCTTGATACAAGGGTGAGCAGTTCTGGTGGGCATAGGGATGAAGCCCCCAGTATGGCTGGTCTGCACATGGCATGAGGTCAAGACCTGGGCGCAATGAGACCCCATCTGTACTGTGGCCCGTGTATTACATGGAGTCTAGTGACGTGGACATGGCATGCTTGTCAGCAATTGTGTCATTCAGTTGCGGCACGAGGTAGGTTGTGCAGTAGGTTGCACGGAGGGTTTGTGAACTGCAGGCAGTTTACTATATGTTTTGGTTGAGTGCCTGACCTCAAAATGGCCACCATCTGGTACTTGCAGCTCTTTGGCTGAGCTGCCTTACTTCAAGAAGGCCACTGGGAAAGGCTGTAATCTTGCAGGAGTTACCACGAGATTTTCATCATATTTGTCCAGCGGTTGTAAAAATCGGGCCTCTTACTTCCTGCTGGACGCTGCTTCATAGTGAGTGGAGGTAGCTGGGGTGGGCTTCCAGTGCCTCTTCTTGAAGCCTGGAGAGGAGCATCTTCAGCGTGATCAGGGTGGGCTCCTGATTGCGTGCTATGGCTAGAACACACTGTGAACCACGTCACATGCAAATTCAACTGTGGTGGGCTCCCGGCGTCGAGTACTCTGCGATATTAATCCCTTCGTTGCTCGTTGGCAAATATTGCAAGAAGACCACCGCATGCAAAGGTATGTTTTCTATTTATTCCACTCTTGTGCACGTGTGACCATCCCCAATCTCATTTCTCAACTATTATCACTTCCTTTCTGGCGCCCGGCCCTCGCTGGGTGTCTTCTGGCCCCTGAGGACCTAGCGCTCTCTCGTCGCGGATCTCACCACAACACTACATTATCTACATGCCAAAACACAATACCTCCTTGAGGCAGGCACTAACAAAGAGAATTGTGTTTATTTCTCTTAACATTTTACCATTTCATGTGTGCTGCATTGTACCCATACCATGTGGGGAAAAAGTATGTTTAACCATAGTAATTTCTCTCTCTCTCCCCACCTTCCCTAAATATACACACATGCAAACATTGTGCTATAAATGAATAAATCCCCCCCTTTTCATTGGCCTTTTTGCATTTCTTACTATGACTCAATTACTGTATTTCAGTCATTCAGTACATTAGAAACAGGGGTACAGCATTGCCCACTTAAAATGTTTATACGTGTAAATAATTATTAGCACTTTCAAAATTAGGCTGTTTTAGTTAAAACAGAGGTGGACTCTGAAAATTCCAATTTACAGAATATGACATAGCAAGTCCAGCAATAAAACTCATTTTATGAGCCTGACAGTGTTTATACTAGCATTTTCATAAGTTGGATCATTATCAGTAATACACGTTCATCTTCCCTCTGTCCTCTTCCTCTTCCCGGCTGCACAGGCTCCCAGCCAATCACAAAACATCTGTCACCAGCATGACAGCAGCGTTGTGATTGGTCTGAGTGGCCTGCTTTGCAGTTCAGACTGGGAAAGGGAGCCTGGGCATGTTCTCCACTCAGCTGTGCAATACAGCCGAATAGAGAACATGCAAAGTGCACATGCCTGTTTGACAGCCCAACACGGCTGGCCAAGCAGACATGCACACTTATTGTGGTGCATAGCCCTCCTCCGGCCCCCTCCCTCCAGGCCAGCCCTGCCCCTTATTACAAGGAAAAATAAAATGATAATAATGTAGTGTACGTTATTATCATTTTATTTTTCCTTTTTAGAAAATCCAGTGAGGCGACGCTCCTCCGCCTTAGTTGAGGAGCGTCCCTGATGGCGACATAAATTGGGACTCTCGAAAGGGGAAAGATATGTGGAGGAGCAATCTACACAGCAACCAGTCACCAGCATGTTGCTACCAGCCCACAGGTAACTGCCTCAATATTCAAATTCCACTCTGGCTCTCACATTCAAGTCCTGCCCATATCTTCCAGATTATTGAAGCTCCATCATCATTTTTTACAGCAAAGGATTACTTTAAAGTTCCTCTCTGAGAATATATGTAGGACAGAATGTGGTGCCTCAAAGAGGAAGTGAGCAGGGTTTTGTGACAAAGATTATAGACAGAAAATTTATGAAAATCAATTCGAAAATGGATCACTTCTCAATTTAGAGGCATATTTACAAGCCCCTAGAACTGCCTAAGTGTCATGTTATGATGCTCAGGCAGTGCTAATCAGTCCCCCGCTCTGCCCCTTATTTACAAGGTGGTGCAATGCAAGCATTGCACCACTTTGTAACTCCTTTGTAACTCCTTGTGCCACATTATACATGCATCAGGTATCATGGATGCAGGGGGGTTGTTCCCCCCATAGGGAGGCCCAAAACAATCCACAAGATTTAACGGTGTCACTCTAGCGTAATTTTTTAACGCCTGCCCTAGACAGGCATTATACTGACACCAGTGCATTAGCCTATTGGCCTCCTTGTGCTGTGCTGGACTAGCACCAATATTTTTGGTGCTTGTTCAGCAAAGCGCCACAATAGTGTAAAAAATGTTGCAATTGTCCTAACATGCGCCATGGTGCGCTGTATTGTAAATAAAGCAATGCCATAGTGACATTAGGGGGGCGCAGGGAGATGCAAGGAAACTGTTACATTGGAGCCGATGTGCCAGCTCCTTGTAAATTTGACCCTTAATTTGTTGTCTGGCTAAAATGACTAAAGCTCACACTTTAGAATATTGGGCCAGAAAATGGTGATTTGATCTTTCTGTGCGTGGTGCAGAATGCAGCACATATAGAAAGAACAAAAAACAAGGATAAATTAAAGCATTTATCCTCGTTCCGCCATGCTAACGCCACCCCTGGGGTAGCATTAGATTTTGGTGCTGCCTCAGGTTTACGAAAACTGGTAAATCTGGGGCAACATCAAAATCCAATGGGTGTTGCTGTGGCATTAAGACGGCAACACCCATTGCATGCCCATCCATGCAAAGTGCTGTGTGTGAAGGGGCCTAATTTACAAGATGGCGTTAATCCACAAAAAGTGGCTTAATGTTACCTTGTAAATACGATGTAAGGCATTGCACCACTAGAGTGCCACGAAAAGATATGCTCTGGCTGTGCTAGGAGCTCTAAAATATGCCCCATTGCTTTTTATCACAAAAATATATAAACTCCTTTCCTTCGAAGGTGTGATGATTTTAAGATCAAGGAACATGATGTGAAGCATTTAGTCTTGATTAATGGTTTAAATGTGGTACTTGACTGGAGATTTTTATATTAGAAATATTTGTTTTGCACTTTTGAATGATTGAGTGTGTATGCTAGTTTGTGCTTTTGGGTGGCAAGTTTCCATGTACTTAAAAAGGATAAAGAAAAGCATACCAAAGGTTAAGCAAGCAGTACACTATGCAAATTTTCAAATAATTATGCTTAAAAGGCAAAGAATATGACTGCTTTTAATGTCTGTGTTAAGGTTATAAAGAGCAGTATATAAATGCATAAAGTTATCCTTCATGAACACATTGAAAATTGGATGGCTTTCATAGAGAGCGCAGTAGGAATGTTGAATCAAAAATATTTGTTGGACAAGGCAAGTGTATGAAATACATGCGCAGAGAATGACTTATGCCTTTTTTAGTCCCTTGAGGATGGTCCTTTGGTCTGCCATACCTAGAGATCATCACCTGCCTGACAGGGTATGCTTGAATAAGCCACTATTATAGGGGCTCCCTTCACAGAATAACATTTTTGTCAAGCAGCCACATTGTCTGAATCACTCACAGAGCAATAATTTTTTCAGAGAAAACACACTTTTGCAGCAGGAGATGTTTTCTTTGGCCAACAAAGTAAGTCGTTCTGAAGTGCTGAAAGCTTTGTCCCTCTGGATGAGGGTCATTTAACATTTTCCCTCACTATTTACCCCAAGCCTTGCATAGTAAACATGGGTGGGGAAAATGATTGCTGGTGGCCTATTATCACTAAGGTGGGATGACAGTGACTGTGACCCTGCTTTCACGGAAAAAACCTGTGGTCTAGTGGCCCACGGAACTCTGGATCAGGGGTTTCCATTGGTGGAGTCAGAGGAGTCTCTTACCACAAAATCCCAGTCGTACTCCAGCTTTAAATTAAGAGAGAGAGTTGTGGGTTTGGCGGGCAGGAAATTGGAGAATTTCAATGGTGATAGTAAATGTAACTTCCTAAATTCCATCACTTTCCTCCAAAATGGTTTCATTTTAAGTGGATATTGTAAGCTTAAACCTCCCCCAAAGTACAATACTTCTCCCAAAGTGGTTCACATCAGAATGTAAATAGTAAGGAGGGAATAATAAGCTTAACCCCCTAAAATCCAACATTTTATCCAATTAATTAAGGTTTGTGTTGGAATAGTAAGTGTAAACCCCCAAAGCCTTACAGTTTCCCCAATGTGGTCAACAATAAATTAAAAGCAAAAACCAAAGTGCAACACTTCCCCTAATGTGATTAGGATTGGAGTGGGAATAGTAAAGTTAACCCCAAAAAGTCCAATACTTTACACAATTTGGTTTGGTGTGAGAATTGTACATTTTCTCTCCCACCCCAAAATCCAATACTTTCCCTAATTTGGTAATTTTTGGAGGGGGAATAGTAAATCTAACACCACTCAACATCTAAAACTTTCTCCAATTTGGCTACATTTGAAGTGTGATTAATCGAATCATGCCAAAATCCAACACTTTTACCATTGTGGTTAAGTTTGGAATAGTAAACTTAACTTTCCCAAAGACCAATACTTTCACCATTTACAATTCTCAAGTTTGAAGTGTGCATCTCCCCCAAAGTCAAACACATTTTCCTATCAGCTATGTTTAATGTGTGAATAGTTACATTAACCCTGCACTCCCAGGCCAATATTTTCCCCAATGTGGTTACATTTACATTAGGAATGTAATTTCTAATTCCCTCAAAGTTTAACAGTTAGTCTAGTGTAAGCAATTGTAAAATGAAAATAATTAACATAAAATTACCTAAATAGTTTTTCATTTGCCTAAATTGATTAGTTTGAAGTAAACAATATTTATAGTTTGTTGGAAAAAACTCAAGCTTAAATGTACTTGTTTTTTCATATATTTCACATAGTTCACATGCTTAAACTCTTCATTATTAAAACATTCTATAATTTATTTTAACAATTTTTATTTTAAAAAAAGCATATTTTTTATTTTCTAAAAAGCATCTTTAATTTTTTTTACAAAACATATTTATTTGCCTATACATTTCTAGACAGGAAATAGTGCACCAGCAAGGATCCCACCTACCAACCACCTTCAAGTCTACCCTCAACCAATATCTCCAACTCTTGAATAACACAAAAAAGAGCACCATGGCTACCCACATCTAAATCAGTTCCAACTGCAGCAAAGAGCTCTTCAGCATTGTAATAGAATTCTCCAACCCCTCAATCACAGAAAACACTATCACCCCGGACCTTTGCAACACCTAGGCTGACTTCTTCCCTGACAAGATCTCTGCCATTTACAAAAATGTTGAACACCAACCCAATGACCTCCACACCCTCCTCGCTCCCAAAGACATGAATCCCAACCACCTACTCACCGCTGGGGGCCAACTTACCTTACAGAACATAACAGTTATCATGAGTTCCGTCCACTTAGGACCACCTATGGACACCTGTCCCCACCGCATCTTTAACCTTGGAAGCAAGGAAATCAGCTTTAAGCTGACCTCCATTCTAAATGCATCCATCACCACAGCCACCTTCACCACAGAATGGAAGCATGCAGAGGATAAATCCCTTTTCAAGAAAACATCTGCAGACCCCAACAAACTCACAAACTACGCCCCATCTCTCTGCTCCCTTTTCCTATCAAAGTCCTCATAAATGCAATCAACCACCAACTCACCGAACACCTGGAGAACAACAACCTGTTGGACACCTCTCAGTCTGGATTCTGAAACAACCACAGCACCAAGACTGCACCGATTGCCACCACAGATGACATCAAAACCCTCAACCACCGAGGAGAAACAGCAGCCCAGCCCGATCCTCTTCGACCTGTCAGCAGCGTTTGACACTGTTTCCCACCACAGCCTTATAAAGAGGCTGCATCACATCGGGTTCCAAGACGATGCACTCAAATGAACCACTTATTTCCTCTTCAGAAGAACCCAGAGGATCTGCCTACCTTCTTTCACCACAGACCCCAAGAGCAACGTTTGTGTCATCTCTCAAGGATCATCTTTCAGCCCCACACTATTCAACACCTACATGACCCATAGCCAAGATTGTCAGAACACTGTATATCATATCCTGCACAGACGACACCCAGCTCATCCTCTTATTGTCAGACGACCCCTCCAACACAAGAAACTATTTCCACAGATTCATGACAAGTGTTGCAAATTGCATGAGGAACAACTGCCTGAAACTCCTCACTGACAGAATTGAGGTGCTGATCTTCAGAAACAATGCCTTCCCATGAAACGACTCCTGGTGGCCTTCCGAACTAGGACCCTCACCATTACTGGCACAACCTTGGCATCATCCTTGACAGGAAACTGACCATTAAAATCCAGATCAACACAGTCTTGTCTGTCTGCTTCCTCACTCTTTCCATGCTCCAGAAAATCTTCAAATGACTCCCCACCAGCACAAGAAGAACCATTACCCAACTCCTAGTCACCAGCCTGCTGGACTACGGCAACACTCTCAATGTCGGAATCATCAATTACCTCCTGAAGAGACTGCAGACCATTCAGAATGCAGCAACCAGACTTATCCTGGACCTCCCCAAACAGATGAACATCACCCCCCACCTCAAGAAGCTCCACTGGCTCCCCATTCAAAAGAGATGGTAATTCAATATGCTTATCCCCGCCTACAAAGCCCTCGGTGATCAAAGACCAGCATACATCAACCAATGCATCAACTTCCACTTACCCTCCAGACACCTGCGCTCTGCCTCCCTTTCCCTTGCTTACACCCCCACAGCTGTCGTAGCAATAGTGGAGAAAACTCCTTCTTCTACCTTACTGAAACAGCCTTCCCCTTCACTTCTGGACCTCCACCCTCTTTCAGATTTCAGTAAAGGACTCATGGTTATTCAACTGTACCTCTTAAAGCAACAGCCCTCAAAGGATGGGTACCTTTGTGGGTGATTAGCTGTTTGTTTGATTGATTGATTGATACATTTACATACATTTTGTTTTCACATGTTTTAATGAACAGGTTTTACATTTTTGTTATATTTTTTATCACAGTGTGTCCATTACAAAACACACTAAATAAATATTTTTTAATTTATTTTACAGAATGATATTAAGACATTTTAAAAATAGTTTTTACCTATACTAATTATTTTTAACATATTTGGTTCATTTTCATTAGAAAATATATTCTTTATTTGCTTTGTACAGGTAAAAAGTCATTCTCATGCCCAAATTCAGCCATTTTTTTTTACTACTTGCTTTGTATTGTAGTCTGTTTTTGTAATTATTGGGCAAGAGCTGATTTACTGGTCAGCAATTCATTCTTCCTGTTCTCCAATACAGGTAAGTTCACTTTTAATCTATTTTCAATAGTTACTATGTTTGGGGAATGGTGTGATAAATTATTAGTAAGTTTAGTATGTGTTTGTTATTCTCATTTTTAGATTATAATTAGTGTGAGGTTTTGTCATGGTTATTTAAGATGAATGTAGTTGGCATGGTTCTATTTTATTGTATGTGTATTTGTACTGTAAGAAAATTTGATGTATTTGTAACTATTTTAGGGACCGTTATATATTAGTCAGTATACATGTGTGTTTGTTTCGAAGGTGTGTTTTCTGTTTTTCTTTTACAGAACTTTTTTTTAAAACAAACTTCTGTTTTGGATGATAGATGTGTTTTTTCAATCAGAAGTAGTTGAATTTTTTAACCAGCTATTTATTTAATTTGTCATTGTTTATACTGTCTTTGTCAATTGCTTTTGTACTATTATTCATTTTTTGGTTTTATATAGTTTCCCTGGATTTCACATTGCTTTATTGGCCAGGTTATACCTTTTTTGTAATTTTCTGGACTATGGGCCTCATCATGAGTCTGGTGGTTCGAAACCCCAACCACCAGACCCGTGGAGAGTGGACCGCCCCAAGGCCCTATTCTGAGGTTTCCACTAGGCTGACATGCCCGAACCTCAGAAATCTGAGGTTTCTGGTGGTCAGCCCAGCAGAAACCGTGCAGCAGCTTTGGCCTCGGCTCATGGAGCCAAGGGTAATGTTGTTGCATAGAGGGTGCCCCCAGCACCCTAGGAATGCTCACTGCCTGCCATAGCAGACAGTGCACATTCTGAAAGTCTGGCTACAAAATGGTCATGGACAGTGCAGGGGCCCCCTGTGGCCCAGTACCCACCATGAAAAGGCTGGCACATAGGGGACTCATGATCAGCACGGTGGTGCTGAATTCAGTGCCTCCGTGGCTGACCATGACTCCACTGCTGCCGACCGCCGCTACCCAATCAGGAGTCATGTTCCGGATGGTGGAGGCAGTCCCCTTGAGTCAGAAGGTCTTAAGATCACCAGACTCGTAATGAGGCCCTATATTTGGTAGATTTTTAGATGGATTATTTGCTTTTTGGCATGCCATGTTGACTATGGAGGACTTCGGCTACAAAATTGGGGAGAAATCTATTAGTTATATTATATGTTTTTTTGAGTGCACAGTTTTTATTGTACTGTGTTTATTTTGTGCAGGCAACCAACATGTGCCTTCAAAATAGTGTATTAGTGGTGAGAGCTTGTTTTAGTTTTATGGTAGCGACGGAATTCTAATAACAAGTCCTAGTGTTTGGTAGATTCTGTAACAGGGGCCTGGGGTAAAGCTATTACACTTTTTACTCCAAAGAGAGCCTCCACAGTCATGGTGGAGGCTCTCCAGTCATTGGCAGTCTGCACGGTCGTGATGAAATCTCTGCAATGAGAATTCTCATTGCAGAGATTCCATCACTAGTGCAGAGCCTCGCCATGACTGCGGAGGCTTTTTGTAAATCAGGCCCAAAATGTAGACTTTTGTTGCCTCCATATACTTTGGTTGAAGTGGTAGAGGATTGTATTGCTTTATGTGTGTAAACTTTTTAAATTGTGCTAACCATAGCTTGTTCTAAATCAATAATGATTTTTGGGAAATTGCATATATTTGTTTTTGTTTGATTAGCGTAAGAGTTCATTATAGGTTGCACTTTGCTTATTTGAGAAGAGTGTGTATATTAAAGGGACATTTGTGTTATGGTATAACTGTTTGTGGCCACAATTTAATTTTCCTGTTCATCATTATGTTAGGATTAGTAAATTGTTGTTCGTTGTATGGACAATGATTCATTTGTTGTTATTTTCACTATCATACAGTAAGAAATCCTGGCTAAAATGTGGTATGTTTTTTTATGTTTATGGGTTTGTATTTTTTTAAAACATTTGTTTCCTTTTGATGCTACCCTAGTAATTCTATTTGTTCTACTGAGTAATCCTTTTACCTATTGGTGCTTCCCTAGAAATTCATCTTGTTCTACTATGTAGACCTTTTGGATTTTCTGTGGGAGAGTTGCACAATCACCTGTTTAGGAGCTTGGGAAATCATATTTTGAGGTCCTGTAGGCTCTTGTGAGGTTGTGCTTGCTTCTCTTAAGTTCCGTAAGATATTCCTAACTAGAATTTCAGTGTCACTATGAAGATGCTTATGTTTCTTCACACATTCCACAATGCCCTTTTTGGTGGTGGCCCTGCCATAGGAAGCACTGGAGTTTTATTTGCTGCATTTTAGTGTGTCCTTCCACCAGAAGTGCTTCTTTGCTCTGGATGTATACCCTGTAACTTAATAGTAGTTCCCCCTTTTGTTGCAGTGTCCATCATAATGTGCATTACAGAATAAAATAGATCTCACTTTCCAGATATATGTTAAAAATGTGTATAACATTTTACATCACTTTGTTGCATTTTAGAATATTGTCTTTTTTCAGTTTGGTTAGCTTTTTCTTATTTAGAAGGTTGCAATTGATGTTCTTTTTAATTGAACTTTTGAGATAGAGAAATGTTGTTACTGATATTTGTTTCTTGTTTTTGTTTGTGCATTTTTCTTTGCTATTTGTAAAGTTGAAAAAAGAGTTGCTATTGATCTGAAGTAGCCAATATGGCTGCCTAAGTGGACATGTCTCCACACCGCTCACAATGGAACCATTGAAAAATCCCTGCCCCTTAGGCACATTGCAGCAATTAAAGATCTGGGAAAGGTGAGTTTGATGCCCTAATACAACAGTGATGTAGAAACGTTTAACAATTGGTGGATCTAGGATCAAAGAGGTGCAGATGGATTGAGGACCGAAAGAAGGGATGCTGGTGATCCTGGAGGTGTGGCCTCGTTAGACCTACACAGATGCAGTGGTGTGGCTGAGGGCAATGCTCATTTAGGACTGTATGAGGGCTCAGGAGAGGCACCTGGTCTCCCTGGTATCTCCCAGAGGTGAGGGTGCTGGCACAGTAAATGGGCCCTCACACCCTCCAACACAGAAATTAACAATTGACATTAAAAAAGAATAAATTAATCACTAAAGGGAGTGGCTATCATGGTTGCTTTACTAAAACAGGACATGGAAAAGGTTCTGACAGCACATTGAAGAGATGGAATCAAAGTAAGTCTACTAAAAAAAACTCAAGCAGCGCAGACAGTGAACATTGTAGTAAAGTGGTTGATCATGCAGCATGTCGGAAGTGGCATGAAGAGAAACTAGCTGATTCGGAAGACAGATCCAAAAGGAATAATGTGCATAAACTAGGGTTGACGAAGGGATAGGAGAAGCACCCAATAAAGGCATTCATAGAAATACTGTTTGCCACATTGTTGAAATCATTGGCAGGACAGGAGGACTTCAAATAGGCAATGCACACAGCACCCCGGCCCAGAAATGGCCACTATGGGGGCCTCCTAGGAAGACAATGATGAGGGAGCAACAATATTTTGATAAACTCCACATATTAATGATGGAAATGGGACAATGTGCTGTTCAATACAAAGGAAATAATGTTTCTTTTCACCTAAACTATCGAGTGTCGACCCAGAAGAAGAGAAAAAATGCTTGAGAAACTGTAAAGACAAATGAATATATCATATGAACTACCTCTCTGAGTCCCCATGCAGATTGATTCATGGGGAAAAATACATATTTTAGATAACCTTGAGGAAGCCAGAAATGTATGGAAAACCTGGTACCAGATATGTAATGTATACTGTAAAATGTTTGTTATATCTTAGTTTTTTGTTGCCACTTGGTACAGAAAGGTGGTTTAAGAGATACTGACATGGACCCAAGGAAGGCACTAAATAAAGTTAGCATGCATATTGTACTATTGGCAGACATCTTACTCGAGCAGATTGGAGGAATATATTTAGCGTCATTGTTAGTTTTTAGGAATGAGTGGTAGGGGCAGCTTAGATGACCCCTTTGAGAACCGATGTGAGCCACCTGACAGTGGGAATAGAGTTCTTATTAATCTGAAGAAAGGGAATAGGCACTATGTGTGTCATTTATAGAGGCCAAGTTGGGGTCTGCCTCATGGGAAGAGGGTGGATAAAGGAATGGGAGGTAGGTGAACTTACTTTCACAAAAGACTAGTACATGGATCAGTAAGATCACAAAATAGATTCATATAAGACACCTCACACTGCGATGGGGGTAACATCAATATCTTGGAACATTCTGGGCATTATTAAAAGACAAAGAATATGGTTATATCTGAAATGGATTCATCCACATATATAATGCTACAAGAAACACACTTGGCAAATGGTGAACAATAAAAACTCCAGGAGAAAAGCTAAGTGGCGAAGTGGCATGCTGAGTTCACATCATAAGCTACGGGCTGGTAATATGGTGGCACCGAAAGTCCCATTCAAAGCAGAAAACTTATTTAGGGATTTTAATGGAAGATATATGGAAGTAGAGGGAGATACTGGTGGAGAACCAATGGTTCTATTCAACACCTATGCACCAAATGTACATTCTCAAGTTTTATTTGGGTAAATGAGACAACTTTGGATGCCATATTCCCATTACACATTCTTTGTGGAGGGGAGATTTTAATTGCTTGATAGATAAACATTTGGACATTTCAGGGGCAATGATTGAACCATTGGGCAGATCATCCCTACTTTTGAAGGGCACTATAGAAATCATGGAAACTATGGAAACAAGAGAGTACAATTTCTACTCACCACCTCATAATAATTTTTCACAAATTGATTGTGCTTTAATGCAACCAGGGACATAAAAGAATATGGATTATACTTTGTCAGAAAATGCCCTCCTCACATGGCGTTTGCAAAAAAAGGTGCTCCAGGACAGTCTTTACAAGGAGTAAATCAGTTACGTCATCCAAGAGTAATTATTTTTCAATACAGGTTGGTGGCATCAGTGGGAAGTCTGTGGGAAACATTCAAGGTGATCATCTGGGGAAATGTATCTGTGCAACCAACAGTTAGAAAATCAGGTTAAGATGTGACTAGCATTATGAAAGAGCAAATAACAGACATAGGCAGGCAGAAAATGACCAGGCAAGAGCACTGGAAGGCCCATTGTAGACTAGTAAAGATACTGGAACATGTCCAAGAAAGTCTGAGTAAACACAATATCAGAGTGTACACAAATATATAACATGACCAAGGGGACAAACAGATTGACTGGTGGCATTGTTAGTGAACAGAGAGAAGGGATGTAAGACATGGGTATCCATGTAGAATGAACGGAGACACATACTCACTTACCAAACTTCCATCACCTGAAGGTTTAAACAGTTGTACGATATACTGTACACTGGACACATTTCAAAGGGAGGGGGAAATAGAGGCCTTGTTAGAGGAAGGTCATTTACTTAAATTATCAGATGATCTGAGGGAAGAACTTAATCCTCCTACTGATGTGGAAGACATTAAATGGGTAGAACATGAAATGAGGAAAGGAAAGACCCCAGACAAAGAAGGAA
Source organism: Pleurodeles waltl (assembly GCF_031143425.1). Taxonomy (NCBI): domain Eukaryota; kingdom Metazoa; phylum Chordata; class Amphibia; order Caudata; family Salamandridae; genus Pleurodeles; species Pleurodeles waltl. Next base: position 194,542,430 of record NC_090449.1, read on the forward strand.
TCCCCTACAAATGTTATCAAGGATATGCAGAACTATTGGCTTCTTGTTACTAGATATGTACAATAAAGCTTTAGGGAAGAGAATATCACTGGATATGTTAGGAGAAGCTCAGATCATGGTTCTTCTGAAAGTGGGGAGCCATGCAGCCGTTTCCCCAAGCCTCATGGAGGCCCTGCAGACCCCATCCCTTTGGGCATAGATTTACATTTTGGGGAAGAAGCATGCTTAATGATTGGCCGCAGGGTAGACTGGGAGCCTGCAGTGCAGCAGAGAGCGGCGGAGAGCGGCACCAACGTTCAGATAACATTTTTTTATTTTTTTTGTTTTGTTTATGCCCCCTGCCCTGCCCTGCCCTGTCTTTTTTCTAAGTCGTCAACCATGACTGGTAGCTAAAGGTGACCTTTCCCACCGGATGTGGTAACCTCGGGTGAGGGTGAGCTGTGGGATCTAGCTGCCCATTGGCACTAGTCTCCACACCCCCAACTCTCCTAAATCCAAAATTTAAAGGACACCTTGGACACCAGAACCTGAGTTCTGACCAACCAACTTCAAAGTAGGACAAAGAGGAGCTTGGAACCACCAACAGCTGGATTCTGCACATTGCAAAAAGGCAAAAGGGGATACTCTGTCCCTGAGGCAACAGACTGTGAGCTGCATGAATGACCCTCACACTTGGCTGAAACTCGTCACTCCTGACCTAGAGGGACCCTTGTGGAAGCCATGGACACCCTCAGACTCCCTCAGAATGGTGGCACCAGTCCCTTCAAACCGCAGATAAAAACGCTAACAGGACCTGACATTTCACAGCCCACCGGGCTTGCTTTGGAATCGACGAAAGCCAGGTGGTCTAGTGTCTTCTGTGAGTTAATCTATACCTGCCTTAAAGTTTCAGGCTCCTATCCTGCTCCCTCGTACCTCTTGAAATCCCCCCAAGGACATCAACAAATTTACCACAGCCAAGGCTTATTGGCTGCCAGTTGGGTAACTAACTCCCACACTCGATCCTGCATTCGACATCAGCAACCCAGCCCCAACTGAGATTTTGCATCCCTTTGTCAGCACCGTCGTGTAAGCAGTAAAAACAGCACCAGTGCGACTCCTATTCATCACCAAGGACATCCAGAACAACTCTGAACCCAGACCCCACGGACAAGGCAGAAGTGAACAAAATGCTGTTGTCTAGTTGCAGGACCCACCACCTTAACCCTTCAAGGGTCCCCTGCAGCTCAGCCTCTAGGTGGTCATTTATCACCAGGGCGTTCCCTGCCTTTGACTTCAATATGAGTTCCAGTACTACAGATAGCCAGGAAAACAATACATTCAGATGTCACGGGCCAGGTAAAACTGAACTGCCTGTTGTGATCTGGTCCTAGAAATTGCACAGACTTAACCTTATACGGGTTCCCCACAACTCGCTTTCTAAGTACGTTTTTGCAACCAGTGATATTTTTTTACATAGAGTTCAATGTAACATTTAAATGCCAATTCTGCAGTGATTTAATATTGCTTCTAAAATCTATAAATCTGGATATACTGATTTAGTTCTGTTCATTTTCTGTGTAAGTTAAGATACAAATAAGCTCTATTATTAACAGTTAGTGTCAGGTTTCTTTTGAGTCATGTCAATTATTTATTTCCCTTTCTGGTGCTCTGAAATGCTTACTTCCTCTAAGTAAAGCCTGACTGGTCATTGACACACTTCCCAGAATGAGCTAAGGATTTAATAGTGTGAATCCAAGGACCATCTTTGGGGTATTGTGAGATTATTATACAGTGAGGACTAACTCCCCCCACACCATATAATCCACTTTCCTACAGAACACAACTTTGCTCCCGTCTGGGTGGGAGCAGAGAAAAAAGCTGCTCCTTCCCAGTGGTAGGAGAGGAATGCAACTGGTTCCTACCAAGACCCACAAAAGGTGGTGACTGGTGAGCCATCAGGGGGTTGGGACTCTCCCCATGACCCCAAAAGTTGGGTACAATGAGTGTGTCCCAGTTGGGCACAGAGGTGCCAACTGCAAGAAAATAGCAGACTCCCTCCAGCACCCATGAAGGGTGCTGGATGAGGAGCTGGCAGGGAAGATGGAGGCCTTGAGGCTCCCCCTAAAGTCTTCAAATTTTAAAAAGTGTGAGTACCCCTGGTTGGTGCTAGTGCACCCATGGTACAAGTTCAAGGTCCTGTTCCCACCAGTAGCCATAAAGGGTGGTGGCTGAGGAGCTGGCAGGTGTCATGGATGCCTTTTGATTCTTCTGACAACTGCCACCTTTAAAAGTAAATCTGGGTGTCCTGGATAGCAGGAGCTGCTCATTTATTATTCACTTCTCTGCCAAGGAGCATCTCTTAATGCACTGTGAGGGATTTGCTTGGTTATATTTAGTGATCCTAGAGTGGCCCCAGAAGGGTCAGAGGCCCCACTAAGCATTTTCTTTCTGTTCTGGTGGGCTGCTAGCAACATGTAAAAGCACAGAAAGTCTCATGGGTCATCAAACCTGTGATCATAGGAGAGCTTACCATATTTTTAAAGCACCCTGGCCCATATTCACATTCCTTTTGTGCCGATTTTGCATCATTTTTTATGCTAATTCGGTGCAAACTTAACTCTATATTTGTATTTTGACGTTAGACGCATCTAATGTCAAAATATAGGAGTTTGCGCCATTTTTTGGATGAGTAAACCCACCTTGTGTCAATCAGATGCAAGGTAGGCGTTCCCATCAAAAAAATGGTGCTATCCCCAGAGCCCCATATTTATCCCCAGTGCTAAAATTATGCACGGGTCGGAGGAGGGGCTAAATAATGGTGCTAACCATGCTTAGCACCATTATTTAACACCTGGGTAAGGCCAGGCGTTAGGGGACATGTAGACCCAGTTCCATGGTTAACCACCATCTAACATTCATCTAACTATAACATCCCTTTAACTTTTGGTTTCTCCAGTGACTGACTATCTATCTATCTATCTATCTATCTATCTATCTATCTATCTATCTATCTATCTATCTATCTATCTATCTATCTATCTATCGATCTACCTTTCTAGACTTTGGCCTTGATTTAGAAATTGGTGGATGGGTTACTCTGTCACAACAGTGAAGAATATCCCGTCCGGCAAAATCAAAATCCCATTATTTGTGCCAGTATCTAAATCTGGCCCATTGTCACTTTCTAGCTTGACATGAATGGTACTGTGCAAATCCTATGCTTCAAAAGTCTTTGCTAGAAAAACAGATATTTGAGCTTTAGAGTGTCGCTGGTGTTCTAGGGTGCTCCATACTGGAGCTGCTCTGCACCCAAACTCGGGAACTACCCAAAGTTCTCTCTTCTTTTTTGCATATATAAATAAACATATTACCTACTGATGATCACCATTAGGTAGTTATAGTTGTTAGGACCTAGTTTCCATATGAAAGCTGCTTTTGTTTTCCCAAAAACTTTGATGGCGTTTGACGAATCTTCAAAATATTTTCAGAACTAGTACACTACTCACCTCAGCTGTTGCCTTGAAAGTTTCGGACTGATCCATCAAGTGCGGACCTCAAAAAAGGGAGGGCCCCAAAATGCATTTTATTCATGCAGTTTCCGAGAAGAACTTTGGGCACTACTACAGCCAGAACCACTGGACAAAATTATACCAAATTAGGCAGGAAGGTACCTCCTGGTCCTGAAAGTATGCTTTGTGTGATTTGGTGTGTATCCACTCAGTAGTTTTAGAGATATTAACTTAAACCCAAATCTGTACATCTATCAACACAATTCTTCAGTGGATCCAACAGTCCCAGTGGTGAAATCTGATTAGCTGCCAACACTTCAACCAGACATGTTTGCAGCTATTTTGGACTGGGACTCAGCAGAGTTAAAAAACATATAAAAAAATTTAAGATTAAGAAAAGGGGGCAAGGTATGAATACCCTGGCCCACCTTGCGCTGGTTCTGTTTTTTGTTTTTCACTGAAAATCGTGGTGAATCAGTCAAAAAATGTTTTAAAAACAAGCGTGGTGTCCATGCTTCATTTTTTCACAGCTCCTGGGTTGGCTAGGCCTTACTGGCACATGTAAGTATTGTAATTTGGGAGGTGGGTGCATGCCGTCCCCTTCCCTAAGGGCACTTGCTACCCCGTATGCCTTTAAAGGCCCCGTGAACCACCACCTCCCCAGGAATAGCATATATATTAGAGGGGTGCTGTGCTGAGCCTCCCTCCCCATTTTCTGTGCTTTTGCCCCAGGAACTGCCACTTCCTCGAGATACAGAAGATGTCAAAAGGGGAAGGGGGCCATGTTCGGCCCTAGGGACCACTAGCTCTCTGGGACATGACCAATTTAACAAGTGGGTGGGGGGGCTGCATGGCCCCCACCCAGGTCGTTTATGGCCCCAGTGACCGCCACCTCCCCAGGACTCGCTCTATGAAAACAAAAGAAGGTGGGACACATGGCCCCCTTCCTGGAGCCACTAATGGCCCTGGGAACTGCCACCCCTCAGGGCCAGCTCCCTATCTCCCTGTGGGCCCACCTTTGAGAGACAATGTTTGCTGTCACTTGGCGGGAGCTATCACAGGCCCTGAGGCCAACCGCCCGCTCCATTAAAAAAAAACAAAGAAATTCACAGAAAAAAAAACAAAGGTTACCAGGACATTATAGCTAGGTTATGAATTTATATGCACAAAGCTATACAAATTCAGCTGTTATAGATAGAGATATATCAAATAACTATAACTTGTGCCCTAAGGTAACTATAACTAGTGTCCTCGCCATGCAGAGCTAATTAGCCCACGTATTACATCATTATTGACATTTTCTATCACATCATTGATATTAAATTGATATTATCACTGCGACATATGCAAAAATATATTAATGAGAAATTTGTACATGGTAGGGGCATGAGTTAAAGTTAACTTAGGGAACGAGTTATAGTTAATCGAAATAACTGTAATAACTGCAATTCAGAACCTAACTATAAGACTCTGTAAAATTACATTTGTTTTTTTTCAGAGAAAAAAAAGACTCTGTAAAATTACATATGTTTTTTTTCAGAGAAAAAAAAAGATATATATATATATATATATATATATAAATATATATAGGCACTCCTGTAAGTCATTCAAGCACAAGGGCATCTCTCCGCTTCAGATTCTTCAAACTGGTTATTGTGGCTACACACGGTAACATGTTTTGGCATGGTGCCCTTCTCAAACCATGTACATAAAAAGATATAGAGTACTGAGCAACCTTTAAAAGACATATAGGGGGTGATTCCAAGCGGGAACCGCCAGAAGACCGTACCGCGGTCAAAAGACCGCGGCGGTCATTCTGGGTTTTCCACTGGGCCGGCGGGCGACCGCCAAAAGGCCGCCCGCCAGCCCAGTGGGAAACACCCTTCCCACGAGGAAGCCGGCTCAGAATGGAGCCGGCGGAGTGGGAAGGTGCGACGTGTGCAGTTGCACCCGTCGCGAATTTCAGTGTCTGCAAAGCAGACACTGAAATGGCGGATTCCCATGGGCAGCGGAAAGTCGGCGGTACACCGCCGGCTTTCCGCTTCTGGCCGCGGCTGTACCGCCGCAGTCAGAATGCCTGGCGGAGCACCGCCAGCCTGTTGGCAGTGCTACCGCCGACCCCTGCCCTGGCGGTAATTACCGCCAGGGTCAGAATGAACCCCATAGTGCTATATGCACATGAAATAAAGACTGACTGTGTTACCTACATAGGCTCTGCATGATCCCGCCACCATGACAGCGACAGTGGGTTACTGGTCAACACTGGAGTCTGCCACATAGGCTGCACCCAGAGTGCACTCCATCGTGGTGGTCTTTGGCTCAGCCGCAATACATTTAAATATGGTGGGCGGAACACCGCTGACTTGATGGTCTTTTGGGGTCTGTCACTGACATGGCTTGGTAGTAACAGCGTCAAGATCTGAATTAGGCCCTTTGTTCTGTTAGTACATTTATCATGTATGCAAAATATTCATATATTCTCTAAAACCCTTTACTTTTCTGTTAATCATAGTTTTACCTGCATGTTTTTCTGGTGGTAAATAACAACATACGGGTTCTTCTCAAATATTATATGCTACTGCTTGTATGGTGCCACTAGGTGGCCGAAAACTGCATCTTCAACTAAATGTTGTACGAAAGAGACAAACCTGACATGTAAAATTAATTCGGTCTATTGGCAATTATTTACCACTGAGGCAGTCTTACTATGTACGTTATGAGCAATTAATTTCTACTTTAGGTATATAAACGTAGTGCAAATCATTTATCTCATAATATACAATGCTAACCAATCAATTCATCTCCCATTGAATAGACAACTGAAAATCACCCATTGCCTTGTTGCTTTATGCTTTGAGTCAGCGAAAAATATCCACACATGTTACCAGATAGTTAAACATAGTAAGTATATTTAACATGCACATGTGTATTAAAATCATTTACAGAACAGTGGGAAATATATATAGTCAGGCATATGTTTAAAAATGTAGTTGCGAAATTGGATAATAGTGTGATTAATTCCATATCACCAAGTGGGTATGCTTCACTGTCTTTTTTTATAACTTGAGCAAATAAGTAGCTAGAATTAAATATGTCTGCTGCAAATTCATTGAATGTGCAATACCTCGATCTTGATCATTTTTCATGCCATGTGAAATATAACAGTTTCATAATCTCCTATGATTCCATACGTTATAGTCTCTTTATACTCTGATAGTACATACAGTTCCCCTTCCAAATGCTGTCCATTAGGGAATTTGGTGTTCAGAGAGGCAATATATTCAGATTCAAACTGACATGGTCTCCTTTCCTTGTCTCCCTCGTGAGATTAGACTTTCTTTGTCGACACCGAAGAAAGAAAATGTTGAGGGTTTTGGACATGTTTCATTTGCCACAGGGTAAGACTGATATTCTTGTCAAATTGCCTCAAAATGTTCTAGGAACCTCTTTTTAACAGGGTAAATCATATAGGCGGTCATTCTGACCGCGGCGGGCGGCGGTCACCGCCCGCCATGCGGTTACCGCCGAATGACCGCACCGCGGTCAAAAGACCGTGGTGGTCATTCCAACTTTCCAGCTGGGCCGCCGGGCGACCGCCAAAAGGCCGTCCGCCGGCCCAGTGGGAAAGCCCCTGCAATGAGGAATCCGGCTCGGAATGGAGGCGGCGGAGTTGCAGGGGTGCGACGGGTGCAGTGGCACCCGTTGCGATTTTCACTGTCTGCAAAGCAGACAGTGAAAATCTTTGTGGGGCCCTGTTAGGGGGCACCTGCACTGCCCATGCCAGTGGCATGGGCAGTGCAGGGGCCCCCAGGGGCCCCACAGCACCCGTTCCCGCCATCCTGGTTCTGGCGGTGGACACCGCCAGAAACAGGCTGGCGGGAAGGGGGTCGGAATCCCCATGGCGGATTCCCTGGGCCAGGGGAAAACCGGCGGGAAACCGCCGGTTCCCCTTTTCTGACCGCGGCTTTACCGCCGCGGTCAGAATAGCCCAGGAAGCACCGCCAGCCTGTTGGCGGTGCTTCCGCCGCCCTCCGCCATGGCGGTCATGGACCGCCAGGGTCAGAATGACCCCCATAGTCTTAATGGGCAGTCAAGCAGATAGATATAATAGTCAGAGGCATCCCCGCTATGATATGCAGCAGGTCCCTCCTTGCCGTTGGAAGCGTCGGGTCTCTTTTTTCTGCACCTCTGTATCTGCTGAAAATCTGACAAACAAAAGACATTGTTTAAGCAGCAACGTATGCATTCTGGTAACATTTAAGAATTGCCTAAAAATCAAAGGATAATCATACTCATCTATTGAAGTCTAGTTGAAAGGACTGGTGAAGTCAACCATTTTTTGTTTATTTCCACAAAGAGGAAAAGAAATACATATATTCATTTCCAGTACACGTTTTGATAACCAAACACAGACTTATATTAAGGCTGTATAATATTACTTGCACATGACATTGATTATTGAAGAGTGATTCACAGCGAGTGCAATGCATTAATTATGTACATTATTTTTCAGGAGATGAAAGCTGACTTAAGCGTATGAATGTTATATGAACTTTCACTATCAAAAGGACTGATGTTTATTTGTCTATCTAGATCCATTGAGCCTATACACTTAGGTAGGTGTTAGAGATTAATGTTATTTTCTTATACATAATGTGTGAGATTTACCTACTGGGTTAATGGTCTTGAGTTCTATCTTCTAGACATATAGCATGGCGAAGTCCAGTCTACCAAGAACCAGCATTTGAAAGGGAGACGAGACATTAGGTAATCTAAAGTGGGTTTCATAAATTGAGAAGGAATCACAATGTATATGTTCTAAGTTCTAAGGTTTGTTCTTTATGTTTTTAGAAACTGAAAAAGACGACCTACATTGCAAGGTGAACATTTGGTGTTATTTGGTGTTAGCCTTGTTCAATAATCATCCCTTCATCCCGGTGGGTTAGGCGTGACTTCTCTGGAGTCCGTTTGGTTCACAGGGAAGTAGGGGATTACGCTGTGTCCATTTCACTCCTGTGAATAGGTATCAGACCTGACAATCACAACCTATGGCGAAGGAGGATTTTAAATTGCAATTCTGAAAAAGCCAGCTTTAGAAACTTGGCAGTTTCTTACTTTAGTCATTTGGGCCTGCTGCATGTTACTGATCACTTGTCTGGGGTAGGTGACAGCTGGGTTTTGTGTATTCCCCCCTAGATAGCCACATAACGGAAGCTTAGATGTGACTTGATGTGCCTTGATAGGCAATCCTAGCAGGATGAGAGGAAGGAGCTGGCCACAACCCCAATTACATCCAAATAAGCTGTGTCCTATACCTACACAAAGGGCAAAAAAAACCTGAGTTGACTCAGGGGGCAAAGCAGAACCTCTGTGAACTTCAGAGGTGTTCCTTTGAAGTCTCCCCCACTTCAAAAACCCAACTAGGTAGCAGTACTGGCCCTCTGACACCACCATCTCAGTACACTTCTGGACCTGTTATACTCTGCCAGGAAGAAGGACTGGTGAGCTGTTGTCCACTCTTCCGGGCTGTTTCTTTGCTGGACTTCTGCTTTGCTTGCTGCCCAGCTACCTGCTATTCCCCTGATTGGGTGAGAAGGGCTGGATCTGCATCACTTGAACCCAGGGTGACTCCAAGGGCTAGCTGGCTAGCCTCCTGATCTGAAGTTACAGGGACATCAAAGACTTCCAATCACCTTGCTCCTGCACCTGGATTCTGCCATTTGTGAGTCTGTACTGCCAAGTGGTCCCACCCCAGTCCTGCACCCTTGGAAGTGAGCCTAAGGTGTTTGTTACAGTGGAACTGATGCATCCTTTGCTATGATAGCAAAATCAACGCATCACCGCTGTTGCATGGAACAGAACCAGCACATCACCTTCGTGACCGCTACTACAATGCTTTTCCTGGTGCAAGTTCCTCGTATTCCCATCAACGGCAGCCTCATCGATGATGCTGAATCGCCACAGCGCAGTCTCTGCTCTCATCAGAACAGAAACATTGCCTCAACTGCAAAACGCATCCTCAACACTGGTGTCCACATCGCAACCTACAGTCCCCGGGTCATCGACACAGCAGAAACTTGCACCCTATCTCTGTCACATCTCAGAAGCAATGCCATCACCTCTGTTGCATGGACAAATCAACATATCACCTTGGAGGTTTGGAACGGATGCAATGCTGCACAACCAGGATTTAAGGTACTTTGGTTGCACATGCCCAGCTTGGTCCATGTAGCCGGCCTGCGCTCCATCTCACTTGGCCTGAACTTTTGACTTTGTCCTGGTCAGGCATAGCTTAAATTAATTTCCATTTGTCTAGCCTAGGTTGAAATCTTTTTGTATGTGTTTTCACTGTTTTACTGTTTAAAGTGTTGCCCAGATACATTACACATTGCCTCTGAGTTAAGCCTGACTGCTCTGTGCCATTTTACCACAGGTGAGAATCAGTTAATTTAGGTTTTGCATGACACTTACCCTGACTAGGATTGTGATTGCTGCTTGACCAAGGCTCATACTCCAGACAATCAACAACCCAATTTCAAAGACTGTCCCATCACATATGACTAGTATGTCATCAAAATAACCTACCCAGAGAAATATGTGTAATGTCATATACTCATACTCAGTTGATCTGCTCCTGTTACCAACCCATAGTTGCATAGCTGAGGGCAAAGCATGTACCAATTGCATTTTCTATTAGCTGTCTGTACCATTCGTCATTAAATTAAAAAAATGTATTTTCCAAACAGATTTGTAACATACTGAGTGTCAAGTGTGAACAGCTATAAAGGTAGACTGGTCTGTCTCTTAAGAAATGTTTACATGATTTATCCTCTTGTTCACTTTACAAACTCATTTAGAGGGGAATATGTTGACTGTGGTTAGAATGTTTTTGATATTTGATATTTATTGTGTTTGTAAAGAGTTATGTTGGCCCACGGTGCATCCTGGTACAGTGGAAATAGAGTGCCTTTTATATATGCAGAGTGGGGTGCTTGAAAAAGGGGGTCTGACTAATTATCTTTGCTGGAAGAAGAGCCAGGTCATGAGTTGCTTGCAGAATCTGGATGTGTTCCTTTTCATCCTTAAGGAGAGGGGAGCTGGTTCAGTTCCGAGGGGGCTAGAATAGAAAATGACCTGCCACCTCTGCTCTTCATCCTATAACTCAGGACCTCCAAAAAATAGGCATGAGAGGAGCGGAGAAGTCTTTTAGGTACATGAGGAACAATCCTCTGAGGTAGAGTAGCCCAGCACCTCTGAAGGCTTTGTGGGTCACTGTCAAAGCCTTTATTCAGATTCTTTTATGAACCGGGAGCCAATGCAAAGTCTGGAGAACTTGCAATCCTGAGCTCCTGTTCAGCTTTAATGCTGTCCTTCGTGCTGCGTTTTGGGTCACCTGAAGGTGTTTAATAAGGTATTTTGGCAAACCAAGAAGAAGGAATTGCAGTAACTGCAACGTGGAGTGATCAGGACATGTATCACTGCCTTATACGCAATTAAAGATAGCAGGCAAGCCATTTTTTCAAGGTTCCGAGCAGCAAAAAACAAGATGCTGGGACATTAAGAATATGCAGCCAGAATAATAGGTCAGAGTCCAAACTTACCCCCAGGTTTTTTGCTACGGTGGTAGATAGAGGTGGGAGGGCAATGCCCTCAGGCTACCAGTTTATTGTGGAAACACATTGGATTTACCAAATAGGACAATCTCTGTGTTTTCTGTGTTGCATTTACCATGGTTCTGGTTCATCCAGTTGAACACCTCTGCAAAACTTCTGGAAGATGAGCTCAGAACTGGACGGCTGTTGCTCTAGCAAGAATTACCATAGTATTATCAGCATATGACATAACCTTGATCCCAAAGAATTTAAAAAGATGGGCCAAAGATGTCATAAAGATATTAAAGATAGTGAGGCTCAGGAACGAACCCTGTTCATGGATGAATTGGATGGCTTCAGATGCGAATGGTGGTAACACGACCGTCAGGGTGTTTTCTGTGAGAAAAGAACACAACTACCACAGGGCAGTTCCCACTATTCCCTCTCAGTAGAAGATCTGTGGGGGACTGTGTTAAATGCAGCTGACAGATCAAAATGTATCAGGGTGGCATCCTTACCCTCGTCCAACATGATCTTGATTGTCTCAAAAACCTCTAACAGTGTGCTTTCTGTGATGTGTTGTGGCCTGAATCCAGACTTCGAGGTGTTAAGTGGATTTTCCGAGTTTAAATAGTGTGAGAGCTGTTTATTAACCTGAATCTCAGTGACTTTCAGTAGCATGGGAATCAGTGAAATGAACCTGTAGTTGGTCTAGATTTTGGGGTCTGCTGTCAGTTTATTTAGCAATGGTTTCTTAAAGGCATTCTTCCAAATAGATGGTACTGATTCCCTTGATAACCAATTATTGATCAGGGCGTTGATTTAGAGATTTGTTGCTGAAATGTAAATTTACTTAGAAAAAACAAGAGGCGTTTAGCAAAACGAGAACAGTTAGTTTAATTAAGCATTACGGCTGGGAGAATAGTTACAGAAACGCGGTTTGGGACTGTCTCAAAGTCCAATTGATCTGAGCTGTGTTTTATACATTTCTCTGAGTACCATAAAACAATTAAAAGATTAATTTTTGGTCAAGAATGTGAGCGGTTTTCTTAGAGTTGTAAAGAAGGTCCTGAGAACAAATGCAGATGGCCCTTGTCCTTTCGTGGACACACTTAGGGCAGTGGGTAACGTGTCCAGATGTCCAGCCTGAGGGGCGCATGATCACTGCATGTACTGTGTGTTGTGTTTTTATTGGTTAAGAGTTTCTAGCTGTATGTGGCATCTGACTTTATGGTGTTTTTGGGAATGCGCGAACACCTTCAGCCATGTGTGCTTTATTGGGGCAAATCTCCTCGGACCATTGTGGTGTCACTTCACCTATCTGTGGGACTGATCTGAGTTTCATGTTCATGCTTTTGTCCGCCGGCTACGTGCTGCCCAACCTGAGACCTGTCAATCAGTTACCTCAGGCCTAGGTCTCAGGGCTTGCCTAGCCATGTACTTTTGAGTCGGATTGAGGGAGAGCTCATGACTGGTGAATTTGGCAATAGCGATATAATTTCGTCTTTATATGTGAGCGTGTCATAGTGCACATTGACATAGATTTTTCCAGTATTAACAGATTTAGGGGCATATTTGTCAATCTATCATGCAGCACAACAGGAATGAACTGTACTTAACATTATATGACGCATTCCTTTCTAAGCACTGGCGCACTTTTGGCTGCCTGAAGCCAAAGCAGACATGGCAGTGCATGGCTTAATAATTCTGACTTCAGTGTTGTGTTGCCCTTGCATTCCCTTGCATGGCTCAAGGGTGATGCACTCCTATGATAAATCTTGCCCTCACTTGGGTCCTCAGGTGATCCTGATTTGTAGTGCATTAGAACATGTTCTGAATTTTGCAGAGAAATAGGGGCAAAAGTGGCGAAGGTGCAGGTAAAATGATAGTGGGGTTTCGAAACCATTCCCTCAATTGTAATTAGAAAGATGGTGCTATCTCTTCCGAGTGAGGGTAAATTTCACACATTTGGGAAAAGGAAGTTGTCTAAATAAAAGGATATTTTTAGCTAGAAGGCTGTCAGTTGAAGGAATAATTGGTCTTCCAGGTGGACTGAATGAGTAACACTCGAAACATGGCATTACCTGTTTATTTGTGCATGGAAAGTTAAATTCTTCATTACATAGAAGGCCATGCCCTTTTCAATCACATAATAGTGTGTGATATGTCATGGTGTTTTTTTTTATATTCCTGATGCAGCACTAAATGATAGGAACCTGAATATTTGAGCTGGCTCTCCACTATTTGTATGTATTTATTAATGAATCACAGTACCACATTGCTACATATATTGAAAAGTTTGATAATCATATTTTGATCTTACTTGAGACTCTGTAGTGCAAGCCTCTGCTACTTAGTGAGGTTTGGCATGTTTGTTGTGTGTTTTTTTGTACGTGGATCAGATCTTTAATAACTAGGGGTCAGATGTATGTCCATTTCATTTTGCGAGTCTCTAATTGCGACATTTTGTGAGTTGCAATTAGAGACTCGCAAAATTAAATGTGCAAATGTGTCTCCAACACATTTAGCGATTCCCAATGGCAAAGACCTTTCTCATCGATATTAATGAGGTAGCTCGCAATTTGTGACCCCATTGGAATGGCTGCACTCACAGAGATGGTGGCCTTCTGGGGACAGCAGACCACCATGTCTGTGACTGATTTTAAATAAAACAGTTCTTGTTTAATGCAGCCCATTTTTTTTAAAGGAAAAAGGGATGCATTTCAAACAAAATATGAAGTTTTCTTTTCATTTTTTCAGAGTAGGCAGTGGTCCGTGGTACCACTACCTTCGTTGAAAAAATATTTATGCCTCCATTCAAAAAGGGGTCCTTTGGGCAACCCCTTCCCGTTTGCAAATGGGTTACCACAAACTTGAAGTTGGTGATAACTGCGAATGTTTCACGACTGCATTCAAAGTCACAAAACATTCCTACATTCCAGTATGATTCGGTATTAGGAAGGGACGCCCAAGTTACGGAGTTGCATTTTGCTTTGGTACATAGAAAAAAGCATTTTTCCTGTCGCAAACGGTCTTGAAATGTATTTATAACTTCATTTGGAGTAAATGAAATTTGATTTAGGTTTGAATTTACTCTTTCTTGATCTTTCTATCACAAGGCCCATGTTTTGTATGAATTCCCCCTCAGCTCCCATATTGGTCGCTCCTCCTGTGGCTGTGTGAGTTTTAATAATGTTTCTATGGGCCAGATTTATGCAAAAAATGGTTTGTGATTTCCTAATAGCAAAGTTTTGTGATTCGTAATTAGGAAATCGCAAACTGGGATGCAGTACACTGCATTTGCCACTGTTTGTGATTCCCAAATGGGTTGCAAGAGGCCTACCTCATTAATATTCATAAGACAGGTCGCAATTTGGCAACAATCACAAGGATGGTGGCCTGCTGGGGGTAGAAGACCACCATATCTGTGATTGCTTTTAAATAAAGCAGTCTTTTGTTTTTTTGGAATGCAGCCTGTTTTCCTTAAAGGAGAACGGGATGCATTACAAAAAGAAACATTTTAAGGTTTTCTTTTCATTTTTGTAGAGTAGGCAATAGTCCGTGGGACCATGGCCTGCTCTCCAAAAATGTTTGCACCCCCATTTGCAAAGGGGAAGGGGTACCACCAACATGAAGTTTGTGGTAGCTGAGAATGTTTTGTGACTGCATTCCCAGTGGCAAAACATTCTTACATGGCCCTGCAAATCGCTATTAGGAAGTTGCACCCTTGGCACGTCCCTTCCTAATAGTGACTCGCAATCCTTAATTTGCGTGTTGGTAACAGGTTACTGACTCGAAAAATATGTATGATACATGGGCAGAAGCCTTTTACATCTTCACACATCTGGCCCCATGTCACCTATGCATAGCTTTGTGGATAAATTGAAGTCAGCATACGAACATGCAAGTGTAGGTCTGCTTGTCCTTCCTATATGTGGTGCCCCTTTATTCTGTTCCTGGCTAAGGATCTTAGGCAGTTTTAATTTCCTAACAAGCAAGAAGTCAAGAAGTGTTACACTGTAATCAAAACTGAAAGTTGTTCAAAAGAAAAGTTCACAGTGTACAACCAAATGTTCACCATCTGTACATAGAAAGAAAAGTTCATAACAGATTTCTCTTACTCATATCTGTTTCTTCTTCTGTTGCCGTGTTCTTTTCCCATGTGGCATTCCTCCATCTTTCTTTTCCTGTCTTTGTTGGTCACTTGCAGTGTTTTCTCTTATTTCTTTCCCTCTTGGACTTTCCTTTGGCCCCTTTGCCAATGTCCTTCCCTGGAACAGCAATGTAAATTCATCTCAAAAAGTGACATATGGTTGCTTTGTTTTCTCCCTTGAGGTTCTGAGTTGATCTTCCAAATCTGAGTAAGCCTCGGAGCTTCATTTATAGGTCATCAACTCGTGTTGCCTGTGCACTGTGAATTCTTTGGTTTTTTTGCAACATGTAGTTAGAGGAAAGTATTATAAGTAGGATTACAGTGTGAACCCCTGACATCAGTAGCAGAACATATGTGTCTGGTAAACCATACAGCGCCAGAAGTAGGGACATAACAATAATAAACAAGTAATGAAGCCATCAGAACTTTGTAGAATCGCCCATAAACAGTTTGAGCATGTAGCTGTCACTAGTTAGTAAAAGTGATACAAGACAGCCAGTCATTATACAGCACGAAACTATAGGTACAGGGGAGCGGGGACAGGTGATCTGGGAACAATTAAGGTTGTTTAGGAGTGCAGTAGCATTTTCATCCTTGCAGGAATCAATCAAGGCTGACAGACCTTTTGACCCAGCAATAGTGTGGTAAAACTATTAAACAAATTTCAATTAGAATTCAATAAATCTTAAACAGCCTGACCAATTTGGACACACAAGGAAAACTCCAGTCAGGAATACATTTAAGGAGCTTTAATACACACTCAGCTTTAAATTCATGTAAATTATTCTTAAAACAAAATTATAAACATACAATATCACCAGGGGTTGTCCAAGGCGATGAAAGAAGTTTAGTTGAACCAACACTAATAAAACTAAGCATTCAATAACCAAAATACAAGACTTCAGCAGAATTAACTGTAGGAGAGACAACATGCATTGCTCAGGCTGGGCAAACATGAATCAAATTCAATAGGCATTAACAATCTTCAAATGAGTAAAGGAAACCCTAACAAAGCCGAATTAGGGACTAGTGGGTGGGGCGAACATATGCAGGCAAAAAGTCAAAGAAGGATAAAAAGAATATGAAAAAGGAAAACTCGGACATCAAAGATCTAACTAAAGTGAGAAAAAGATAGGTAAAAAGGGGAAAGCATCAGCATATCAGGGGCTCAATTAAGAGTCACCCAATACAGCTTGGCAGAGAAAATTCTAAGTCTCAACATGACATCTCAGAGGGGCAAAGGAGCGAGGAATATACCTCTCCAAATGGCTCAGCATACAGGGGTTCTTCATCAGCAAAGGTTCAGGTCGAAAAAACATCTGGAAAATCTGCAGCATCTGACCAAAATCTAACTGCCCACTACAGTATCAAAGTTCAGAAAATGATTTGATTTGATGAAAGAATCATTCCACATTACGCTAAAGGGGCATCATCCAATAATAACTGATCACACGGCTCCAAACTGCAATGTACGCATCTGTTCCCAAGACCGTCATGGGAACATCTTCCATCTTTGTGACTTCATGCAGGTTTGGAACAATTGAATAAAATGGCAGCCCATTTTTCCACAATGGTCTCAAGGATAATAAGATACATTCACTCTCAGTTTAAACAATGAAGTCCATAGCAAAAGCTGGGCTTATCATGGGAGCGAAGTCTGAAAGAAAGCTCATGTTATGAAAGAAAGAAATCAGCAATCTGGTACAGTCACGAAATACAACTTACAGGCCTCACATGAGCTAACACAAGGACATTTTATCAATACATACAATTAATACAATTTAATAAAGCACATTTAGTACATACACCTATAAATTCATTATTAATAATGATTTAATAATATGCATGTCACATTCAATTTAAATGCACATGAATTCTGTTAATACATTTCAAAAGATATGACAGAGTACTACATTTCTTCTATTTTTACACACATATTTTAATCAATAATCATTAGAAATTCAATATTGTTTTGACATATTCTATTAGTCTAGAGTCTAAATTACAATTGGATACCACTTTTGTTCTGTTAACATTGAATTTAATTCAAATGCCACCTAATTCGAAATCTGCATTATAGAAAAAAGCACATTCATAAAAGTGTCAATGCAATTTTCTACATTTTTAATCTGTTAATACTCTGAACATCATAAGGCATAACTGTCACATTCTGATTACTTTTTTGACATGAGGGACACTGCTAAATTTCAGGCTCTGTTAGGAGGGGATGGGAGGGGGGAACACTTAACAGGGTGAGAGAGGTAAACATTCTTCAGATCAAAGGCTGTAACATAAGTGTTCACACATTCATTTTCATAATGCTACCTAGAAGAATCAAAATATTACCCACAGCAATAACTAGGTAGCACGATTCCCCTGGAACTCATCTACCCATTTTTCCACTGGGGAATAATGCAAAGGGAGTGGCTGTAAAGGACACACCAGGTCCTGATAGACCCCAGTAGGTGCAGTCCAGTGACTGGTGTGGGTAGCATGGGGTAATGTGAAGTGTAGCTGAATAATGTAAAACATTAGAGGCAGCAATTTTGAGAGGTGGGGCTGGGGTTCAGTAGTTATAGCAAGATTGTGCTGGACAGGTGCCATAAGCTGCTTAAATGTGGTATCCCTGTTGATGACGGATGGCGGAGGGGTAGAGAGCAAGGAGATGGGAGGGAGGATGCTCAAGTGTTGAATCCCAGGCCGACAGCCTGACAGGAGTCTTGAAATCAGCAGTTAAGGGGTGGAAAGCATGGTGAATCTCCAAATATAGGGATAGTGAGGAGGAGATTAAGGGATAGGCATTGGATTTGCTGTGTCCATCAAGAAGGCTCCCCAGACCCATTCATAGGCCTCCATTTTTTATTAAGCCTTCATTTAGGCTGTTCATGAAGGGCTACTCAATGGAGTTCTATGATCCTTTTGGTAGGGGTGTGGCTTATAGAACAACACCTGTAGCATCAGATTCATATTTTTGCTATTGCTAATGCCACAGCTAACCAATGGTAGTCATGTACATCTAATTCTGGGGCATCCCACACATGCGTAAGGGAGAACATAGGAAGGGAGGTGTTTTTTAATGCCAAATCATACAACCACCCAATAAGAATGAAGTCGCTGGGAGCTCCGTAGAAGGTGATAGATATCGCAATCCTTCTCTGAACATCTCCAGCAACAACCATGGGTCAATAATTGTGCCCAGTGCAACCTCTGTGGGGTCCAGTACCATTTGTGAAGAATCTTGAAGTACAGGAACTTCAGACTCAATTGCTGAAGGACTTTATTGTGGCTCAGAAGCAGATCCAAGCTTCTAGAAAGTAATTTCAGCCAAGTATGGCTTGCCATTTTAGTTCTGGAAGAAGCAAAAGTGGGGCCTGAGTGGGTGCCTTTAATAAGCACTCCGCATAGGATGGACACTGTTCCCCCATAGCCATTCCATAGCCGTAGATAGTGCAGGACAGAGCAAATTGAGAGTTCCATTGGGAGGAGGCCCAGCTTTGACCAGAGGTAGTGAGACATTTGTCATTGTTTTCAGTAGTCCGTCAAGCGAGGGTGACCTAACCCCTGAACACTGGAAATGTTTTGAGGGTGACCTCATAAAGAAAATTATCAATGTGGTGGATCCCTTTCAAATTCAACGCAGCCCAGTAGAATGGCTTACCTGCAATGGGGTGGGATGCTTTGTCCCACACTGGTGCTTTATTGTGTATGAGGGCATCCATGCCAAGTACTTTGTGGGCCATTCTCCAAGATGCAGCTTTGGCAGGAACTGGGTTACCTTACCGGGGAGAATGGACGAGTGGCAAGTAGTAGGGTTGGGACACTCATGAGGGTCCTGTAAGGCATGTTTGATCTGCATCCATGTTGTAGCAATTATGGGGGCTCAGAAGTAGGAGGCCAGCTGAGAGAAGAGAAAAGCCAGGATATATGATGAAATAGTAGTAAATGTAGTCCCTGAGCTTTCATGTCAGAATTTAGGAGCTCACAGACTGGGACATTGGCCACTCCAGATGTAAGATGGAAAATCCACCTCTACCCCAATGGATAGCGGGGGGACACTCAGGGGCAGCATGGTGTAGTTATAAAGGAATCTCTGTGCCACCATCATTTTTAAAGTCTGTACTCGTTCCCAAAGCAAGAGATTCAGATGCACCATTTAAGAAGTCTTGCTTAGAAGTAAATGGAAGAAGATTATCCTTCACCATTCTTGAGAGGTCCCTGGGCGCAAAGACATCAGAGTCCTTTGGGCACTCCGCAATCATTTCACAATCACCAAGACGTGCCCTAGAGGTTCCCTTTGAGAGAGAGAGGGCCTTACATTTAGTTCAGTTAATCTTATAGCTGGAAAGATGGGGAAATCACCCTATGATGGACATAGCTGCTTCTAGGGAAGAACCCAGGTGAGAGAAAAGGAGGAGGATGTCATCTGCATACAGTAATGCCTTCTCCTCTGCATCACCTATTGATATCCTTCCAACCTTCTCTGAAAAACATATAGCGTTGCGCAGGGGTTCAAGAGCAAGGAGGAATAAAGGCAAAGAGATAGCGGACAGGCATGGTGAGTGCCACTGTGACTCTGGAATATATTGGATAGAAAACCACAGCAGCTGTCCTCTGCTATAGGAAAGTCATAAAGGAGGCAAACTTTCTGATAAAATCCTCTCTTAAGTCCATCTTAAGGATCACCCAAAAGAGGAAGAGCTAGTTCATCTCTTCAAAAGCTTTCTGTCATTGAGGGAGAGCACAATTGTCTCCTCTGGGTTCTCAGGTACATGCCACATAATATAATCCAGAGTCCATAGGTAGTCAGACTTTTAGGTCAACATTGATCAAGGAGATCGGATGGTAACTGGAACATTCAAGCAGGTTCTTGTTCTCTTTGGGAATGACAGCAATGATGGTCATGTGGTATATCACTCACAGGGATCCCTTCTTCACCATTCTACCGCTACCCCATAAGTCTTTGTCAGGAGAAAGACCAATAGTGACACCCTGTCCTAAAAAAAATCGCTAGGGAAGCTATATGCTCTTGGTGATTTGTACGGGGGCAGTGCCAATATGTCTTTTGCCACCTTCTCATATGTGAAGTCAGCCTCCGAATGTGCCTGACCCTCAGTTGTAGGAGAGGAAAGGCAAAGCGGCACCAGAGAAGCATCAATTTGTTCCTAGGTTGCTGAGGATTCCTAATTGTATAATGAGGAGTAAAATGCTGCAAACCAACCCATGATATGAAGTGGGTGTGTTAAAAGGGTACCACCTTCATCGCAGATAACTGGGACAACTAGCTGAGATTCTCCGTGGTGCAACTAGGTGGTGAGCAGCCTACCCGCCTTTTCTCTATAATCATATTTTCATCATTGTAATTTTACAAGCACCTTTTCCACTGCAGCTCCGAAAAGGGTGTTCAGGGTCAACTTCGTTTTAGGGCCCTTTGGGTCTTTAGGGGGAGGCCAAGAACTAGTGGCTGTCCCTTACCTTCTTCTTTGCCTGTTGGAGGTCAGAATGGGTCTTGCTTTTAGCGGTCAAGGAGTCTTGCTTCAGAGCCAGATGCCCTTTGCATGCAGTAAGAAGTGACAAAGCCCTCTTTATTCAACAGATAAGTGTGGATATGGCCCAAAAAGTGCTCCACCTACTCGGTCATGGTGTATACAAAGGCCTTCATCCACCAGCACACTGTTGGATGAGAAGGTAGGCATAAGGCTAGGCCCAGGCAAACCATGCCATGGTCTGTGAAAGCAGCCTCCCGGATGATGAAGTCAGTGATTAAGAGGAGTAGGAAGCTCTGAAGTAGAACAGAATCAATTTGGGATTGAGTGCCAAGCAGGCATGTGTGGAAAGAGTACTCCCTGTCTGAGGGATGGAGTAGGCACCATACATTCACTAAGGATTGGTCCTACATAGGTTACGCAGGACGGCCCTCGCTGTTTGGTTATGCAGTTCATGTATGCCGGTCGGGTTTTGGAATGGGTCTGAGACCAAACTCCAGTCGCCTCCCCACCCAGGAGCAATGGGGTGCATCCACATTCCATGATAGTTTGAGAGAGGAGAGAAAAGAAGCGAGCCTTGTATGCGTAAGAGGTGTATAAGGAGCCAAGGATCAGGATCCTATATGAGAAATTAATTTTGGCAAAAACCCAGTGGCCCTCTACCTCTTACCAGGTTTTTAATAATTCGCAGGGGAGATTAAGTTTTAGAACAATATCTACTCCACATTCCTTAGAACATCTGTGCCTAATCAATCCCATCTGAGCTTCTGGACTTATTCCAGGGAGAAGTGGGTTTTGGGAATAAAAATAATGTTGATGTATTTTGTATGTAGATAATCAGTAGTTTTTATATTTAGTAACGTGACATATCATTTATGTTCAATGTAACAAGTGAGGGTGCTACAGACATCTCCCTGTGCATGTCAGGTAGGGAGAAATCTGTGGGAAGATGTTCTCTGTCAAGAACAGTTGGGGTGAAGGAGAGAAGGCAGAGCTCTTTAACTTGTAAATAGAGGTATGGGGCATGGACATGGCGCTGAAGGGTGGGTAAGAGGAGGGTGCTCACATCTGGGAGTCAGTAGGGGGATAGAAGAGATCCTTTGAGTTGCAAGCTAAGACCTGTGCAACCAGCGCTAACCACCCTCCTGGGACTACGATACAAGCAATAGGGATGTTTCTGTTGCTGGGGTATAATGTGATGTGCAAATGTTTGGAGGTAAATGCTATACAATTATGTTCAGGGAATGGATCTAAAGTGCTGAAGGGAGAGCCTATGAATTAGTGGTGACGTTAAGTATCTGGAGGGTAGCTCGGGAGGGAAGGACATCATGAGCTGGCTCAATAGGTCCCCTGAGGGGACACCGATAAAGCAACTGTTGAAAGCCCTCTGGTGTGCAGAAATAGGAGATATGCAGTACAACAGTATATTCGGTGCATAGGTAAAGGATACACACGGGTTAGTATGATGAGAAAGTCTAAAGGCATGGCAGTAGTTTGGGATCGGCAACCCCCCATCTGCACTAGCATCTGGTGGTGGTTGGGACAGTGACCTTGATTTGTCCAAGTACCTGTCTCTGCTGAGAACCTCTACCACTTGATTGAGCCCTGTTCTCTCTGACTCTCAGCACTGTGGACCAGTGGCTGGTGATGTCACAGTTGTGGATATGGCTGCAGCTGCTGTCAAGGTATTAGATGAGTCCAAGAGTGCTCTCGTATCCATGGATGAATTGTCAAGGGTATCTAGAGGGATTTCAAGACACTCTGTTCAAGAGGTTCCTTGGTCTTGTGTTTTTTGTAGATCGGGCCCAGCAAACATATTTAAGATCCCAACACGAGGGGTAGGGCAGAGGGCAAGGACCTTCTGGCTGATGAAGTTAGTGGTCACTGAGAAATGTATCGGTTGGCCATCAAAAAGCAGCAGTGTCACTGGCTAAGTGCTTAGCAGCTTGTAAGATGCTCCTTGCATGTTGATAATGGAGAATGCATGCTATGATCAGATGTGGCATGTGGGAAAGGGTGGAAGAGTGGGTCATTGAAATTCCAGTGGATCAGGAAAGAAGAAATCCAACAGTTTGGGAATAAAATCCCAGAGAAAGGTTTACATATTCTCCCCCTCCCTGCCCTTCAGGACTCTGTATTTGCAAATATTGTCCATTCATGATCTGCCCTCCAGGTCTGTGGCCTTTGATATAGGAATGTCAATGACGTATTGTGCCTTCACTTGCTCCAGCCACACATCAAGTGTGTCAAAATGGGACTGGACAGAGGTCACCTCCTGTCACAGATACTTAACATTGATAGTAAGTGTTGCACCTGACAGTCTTAGGGTGGTCATCCCCCAACTTTTTGCCTCCCTCCCTCCATTTCTTCTGAGACTATTTTTGATGTTCTTAGGACCATTGCTAACCAGTGCTAAAGTGCATATTTTGGTTCCCATAAACATGGTAACATATTATTCCTACCCATTTGACATATTTAATTTATTAATAAGTCCCTAGTAAAGTGCACTACATGTCCCAGGGCCTGTAAATTAAATGCTACTAGTGGGCCGGCACCACTGATTGTGCCACCCACCTAAGTGGCCCCTTAACCATGTCTCAGGCCTGCCATTGCAAATCCTGTGTGTGCAGTTTCACTGCCACTTTGACTTGGCATTTAAAACTACTTGCCAAGCCTTAAACTCCTTGTTTTACATATTTGTCATCCCTAATGTAGGCCCTAGGTAACCTATATGGCAGGGTGCTATGTAAGTAAAAATCAGGACATGTACTTATGTGATTTACATGTCCTGATAGTGAAAAGCAAATTCATTTTTCCACTACTGTGAGGCCTGCTCCTCTCATAGACTATCATTTGAACTGCCCTCATATACTTATAAGTGGTAGAGTCTGATCCAGAAGGAGTAGCCCTGTCATGTTTATTATTGCCAGGATGGTAATAGGAAATCCTGCTTACTGGTGAAGTTGGATTTAATATTGCTATTTTAAAAATGGGCATTTCTCTGCACTTAGTGGGCAATTCTCTGCACTTACTGCTATCTGTGCCTTATAGCCCTGTCTCCAATCCACCTCTGGTCTGTGCTGGTTGGCAGCTCCCCTTGTGCATTCCACCCAGAGAGCCATAAACATAGGACACTCAGTCACATATGCATTAATTTGAATAATGAATGGGTCTCCGTGCGCAGAAGGGTAGAGGGGCTCCCTCTTAAATTTCAAAGGCCAGTGGCCTGTCCTCACACAAAGGACTGATAACCCCCCACAGGGATCCTGGTGGACAGGACTGGGCTGAAAGGGTAACTTGTGCACTTTAAAACCACTCTTTGAAGTTTTTCCCACTTATAAAGCATTTTGGGCCATATGTACGAACACATTTTCCCATTGACACAGAATGGGAAAAACCCTTTGTACATCTGGCCCTTTGGGTATATAAACTTGGTCTCTGACCCCACCAAATCAGACATTTATGGATCTACACTGACACTCAGCCAGAGGAACTGCCAGGCTGCCCTAAGGACTCATCTGGACTGCTTTGCTGAGAAGGACTGCTTCCCTGCTTGTTGCCCTACTGCCCTGCTCCCTGCTGCGCTCTGACCTTGCTAGAAGGACTTTGCTTCCCAAAAAAGTGCTCTCCAAGGGCTTGGATTAAGATTGCCTCCTATTCAGAAGTCTCAGGTCCAATAAAGACTTCACCTACTAGCTTCTAGCTAGTTTTCCAACTTCAGTGACTTCAGCACTGACTTCAGTGACGCCAGCACCGCCGCCACTGCCTAAAGCTGCACTGCTGCCTGCTCTGACTCTGTGGTCCTTGCTGCACGCAGTGACCGCCACCCTTAAGCCTGATGTCGCCACAAGGCCGCTGATGTCATGCAGTGTTGTCGTGACACTGCGAAGTTGACTAATCACGTTTTGAACGACTGGGTTCAATAACCTCACCAGGTCACCAGGAACTGATGCCTCACCACTGACCCCGCACCAGCTCCCTCTGCAACCAGACATAACTGATGCCTTGCCTGCCTTGCAGTACGGAACCGACTCCTCAACTCCCCGGACGGCGAAAGGGACTGGCACCACACTGGCTCGAGCAACGCTTCATCTCAATGACTCTGTGCAAAGTCTTTGTTTCTTCATTTCCAAAGGTACTGTGCCTGGGGGTCTGTGCGACTCCGTGACCCGCGCCTGTGGCATCGGATTATTAGGAATGACTTTGTCAACGATGCTTTGATAGCCCCAGTTGGCTCTATTGAGTTTCTAAGCACTTTAATGGGATTAATCTTTACAAATTCATAACTTTGCTTGTGAACATTGGATTTGAATAGTTTTGACCTTATTTTATTCAGATAGTTATTATATATTTTCTTAAACCTGTGTGGTGTTTTCACTGTGTTTCTGTATGATTTATTGCACAGATACTTTACACATTGCCTTCTAAATTAAGCCAGAGTGCTCAGTGCCAAGCTACTAGAGGGTGAGCACAAGATAATTTAGATTGTTTTGTGACTTACCCTAACTAGGATTGTGGTCCCTACTTGGACAAGGGTGTAGACCCTAAGGCCCTGATTTGTACTTTTTTGTAGCAAAACTGCACTAACACAGGTTTGCACCAAAAAGTTTAGCACAGGCTTGCACCTTTTCTGTGCACCAGCCGGGCACAATATTTATGGAATCGTGCAAGCCGGTGCAAAGGGTAGGCTAGTGTAAAAAAAAGGACGTTCGTTGGGTTGGGCTGGCGGTATGGAAGAAGGGGGTTTTGCACCAAAAAATGACGTTAGGCAGGTTAGAGTTAAAAAAAAATTACTCTAACCTGCCTAGAGTCATTTTCTGATGCAAAACCATCCATACCACATGAATCCTGTCTTAAAAAAGACAGGAGTCATGCCCACCACCCCAATGGCCAGCAAAGGGAACCAGGGTCCCCGGGCATGGCTAATTCACCCTGTGCCATGTATAGGGCCCCATTTTAGGCCCCCCTGTGGCAGTTTAAAAAAATAAAATAAAATACTTCCCTGTACTTACCTGCACTTACCTGGGATGGGATCCCCCATCTTCCACTGTCCCTCTGGTGTGGGTGGGGGTCACCTGGGGGCTGGAGGGGGCACCTGTGGGCTTATTCCATGGTGTTCCACCCTGGAAATAGGCCCACAGGTTCCCTAATGCCTGCCCTGACCCAGGTGTTAAAAAATGGGGCAAAGCAAGCTTTGCACCAATTTTTGACCCCTCCTCCCTCCCGTGCACCATTTTTGCACAGGAGTATAAATATGGCGTTAAGGCCATAGAGTCATTTTTTGCACGGGAACGCCTACCTTGCATCTCAATAAGGCAAGGTAGGTTTCCTCGTCAAAAAAATGACTTTTACTCCATAAATTTGGCACAAGACGGGTCTAGCGCCAAAGTACCCATATGGAGTTAGTTTTGCACCGAATTAGAGGGGAAAAAAATGATGCTAATTCGATGCAAACAATATAAATATGCCCCTTATTTCTAACAAGATCGGACATCTTGCTCATCATTGTTGACAAAGTTTTTTCAATAGCTGTGATATCCTTTAGAAGGGTATTCATCTCTATGGTGAAGGGCCATGGCTGCTGGGGTGTCAGGTAGACTTAGGTCTGGAGAATACTACTGCCTCCAAAAAGAGCAGTTGGTGAACCACCAACCTGTGGGATTGCATGTGAGGAGCTAGGCAATGAAAATAGAGTGATGTGCCCTCCTGACAGCTGCACAGTGTTCGAGGCAACTATGTCTATGACAAATGTTTCTATCTTTGATGGGGGAAGGGTTATCGGGCATCATTCTTATGCAAGTGATGGCCATTAACTCAGCACACTCTGTTAACAGTTGTGGGTGTGGGTTCTTATATGTTGGAATTTAAACATTTGCAGGCCTCGGGTCCTCTCTATCTCAATATAGTTACTGAGAAACGAAACCTCTTTGTTTTCTCTGTGCAAATATATTTTGTTTCACAGTTCCTCAGGTGTAGTTTTTTAGTTTGTTTGAGAGTTGGTAGTGGGCCTCCTGATACCGCCCATACTCCAACAAGCTTTTTTTCCATTCACAAAGGTGAATTTGTTCCTACTTGCTCAGGAATTGGTAGCCTTTCAATGAGTTTCAACCAGATTTCTTCATGAAACATTGATATATATATATATATATATATATATATATATATATATATATATATATATATATATATATATATACATCAAACAAATCAGTCCTTACTTTGGAAGAAGGAGCATAGTCTCTTCGGATTCAGAAACTACAAGCAAATTTTATTACAAAAGCTTCACCAACGCTTTTCGGCTGTAGCCTTGATCACGGTTGCAGGTCTCTGATTACACACACCTTTTAATGGATTCCATCCAAACACTAAACAACAGACAAGTGTTCCATATCCCATTTGGAGCGCCTTGTTGAAATGTACATCTTCTATATACCAATAGATGTCATATATCCATCATTGACAGATGATTTTTGCCCTGCATATTATTTTCATAATTGTTAACGTTAATTTTACATTCTATGTTCAATTTGGTTAATATTAATACATTTCTGTACATATATATTTCAATATTTTCCAAGCAGGACAGTTTCCCGTCATCAAACTTAATTTACTCATATACTGTGTTTCTTTTTATTATATCTTAATGCGTACTCATATTATTACAGGTACATATGGTCCCACACTGACCTGTTTCCCCGTTTAATTCAGTATGCCTGAATGGGCGTTACTTCTGGCCAAGAGGTATACTGGAAGAGAATCTTAAACCATCTTGCCCTTGTGGGCTTTGTTCCTCAATCTCATTCCGATCCATCTCTTCCCTATTTTTTTAATGAATCTCCAGGAAACATCGCATTACTACGATGGCCTTCCACTAAAAGTATCTATCACCATATTGCACATTCAATACCCTAAAAACCACTTACAACTTCTATCAATATGTTTGTCTATCCCCACATCTAATAAGCAAGAAGAGAAGGAAAAAAAAAACAATTATAAATGTTACATTAGCTTAAACATTATACCACACTACGTCTACATACATGATAAAATTCCTGTCAAATTTACTTTATATGTACTGCCAGTTTCTCACTTGAATTTAAACCGTTGGGAATTGATACTATTACGTATGTTGATTCCAAAACACTTAATTCATGTTCTCTATCTCCTCCTTTGATATGGCACTCCACATCATCAATCACCACAAATTTCACCAGTTCTGAATTGCCATTATGGGTTTCTAAAAAATGTCTTGAAACAGGATATTGCTTGTTCCTGTGTCTTATAGCCCTCAGATGTTCCAATACTCTCTGTTTGGCTTTAAGTATGGTACTTCCCACATACATTTTGTCACATGGACACATCAAGCAATATACACAATAATCCGTATTGCATGTATACACATTTTTTATATCATAGTATTTTCGTTTGGAGGAGCGCCATATTTTAGTGTAGTCCTTGCTTTGTTTGCACGCTTTACATTTCTACAACAGAAAAACCCTCCCGTTTTCTGGGTCCACTTTCTACTTTGAGTTTGGGACATTACCAAGCTATTACTCAAGTTGTCACTTAATGACCTACTTCTACAGAAGGTAATGTGTGCTGTATTGTGTATAACTTTGGCTATATGGTCATCTGTCTTCAGGCTACCCCAGTATTTAGTAAATATCTGGCATATCCCGGAAGCCTGACACGAGAAATCAGTAATAAATCGAATTGTTTGTTCACTTTCCAAGGAGAGGTCCTCTTTACTCTGTTCCAAACAATCCTCAATGTAAGTCGGGTGCCTCCTACAGTGTGGAAAACAGACTGACTGGTTAAATGAGCCAGGATATCTTTCATTAAGTTTACAGGCACCCTGGGACAGCTCATTATCAGTGTTAAGGCACATTGGCCCATATTTATACATTTTGACACAAAACTGCGCAAATGCAGTTTTGTGTCAAAAAGTATAACGCCGGCTTGCGTCTTTCCAGAGCACCAACCGGGTGCCAAATTTATGGAATCCCGCAAGCTGGTGCAAAGGGTGAGCTAGCGCCTGGGAAAATGACATTAGCTGGGTGGGGTTGGAGGTATGGGGAAGGGGGTCTTGCACCAACAAATGATGCTAGGCTGGTTAGCAGCATAAAAATGCCTTTAACCAGCCTGCCTCCATTTCTTGATGCAAAACCATCCATACCACATGACTCCTGTCTTACAAAAGACAGAAGTCATGCCCACCACCCCAAATTTTTTTTTTAAGATACTTACTTCTACTTACCTGGGATGAGGACTCCCCATCCTCTGATGTCGCTCTGGTGTGGGTGGGGGTGTTCCTAGGGTTTGAAGTGGGCACCTGTGGGCTCTTTCTATGGTGTTTGACCATGTAAATGGGTCAACAGGTCCCCTAATGCCTACCCTGACCCAGTCTTTAAATGATGGCACTAAGCATGCTTAGTGCCTTTATTTATGCCTGCCTCCCCCTGTGCACCATGGCACATGTTAGGGGCAATAGCGTAATTTTTTTTATGCTATTCTAATGCTATACTGGATTAGCGTACAAAATAATTACACTAATCCAGTAATGTGTTAAAAGGCCCATTGAAATGAATGAGAGCCTTATTATACCACCCTCTTTAAGTAGGTGTTAAAAATGATGCTAGAAATGGCGCAAAGGAATCTTATAGATTCCATTGCACCATGTTTAGCGACCCTTTAACGAGGGAACGCCCCTTTGCACACATCATACATATATTATGCATGAAGTGATGCCCAGGGTTAGAGGAGAAAACATTTCAAAACTTTGTAAAAACATTTGCAAAGTTTAAAGAACTTTTTAGAAAGTTAGAAAATTATTTCTAGGCATATACTATGTATGCTCTAAGTTTCAGAGCAAGCTTTTCTTGTGAAAAACACCTGTAACAAAGTGGTAAAGCAATTGTAAGTACTTATCCCACCGCTGCACCACAAATGTAGGAGGCTGGCCTGGTTTGTATTGTTTACCTTGGGTACTTACACCTTCCACCAGGTCCAGATATCCCTTATTAGTGAAATGTAGTAGTGTTCTAGCAGCTTAGGCTGATAGAGGTAGCTCTAGCAGAGCAGCTTAGGCTGAACTAGGAGACATGCAAAGCTCCTGCAATACCACTTATAGTTACACAGTACGCATACACAAGTAAAGACAATACTCAGTGTTACCAAAAATAAAGGTAGTTTAGTTGGGTGACACAAGGCCAATAATATCTTATAGGCAATACTTCTTCGGAAGGTAAGTATTATATACAATATATACACTAGACAACAAAATAAGGTAAGTAATTAGACATAGGATAGTGCAAACAATAGGAAATGCTATAGAATGAAATGGGAGAAAATAGATCTAGGGGCAACACAAACCCTATACTAAGAAAGTGGAATGCGAATCATTAATTCCTCACTAGACAAGTGTAGGGTGTGCAGAATCACTGGGAGAGTGAGAATACTGTAAAGGTAAGTAAATTACCCCACCCCAGAGCCCAGGAAAGCAGGAGTAAAGTACTGTAAGTTTTCTTAGGACACACTACAGGTTTTGATTAGAGTTATTGCAAGAATCAACCAAGTCTGCAAACAACAAATGGTGGATTCCTGAACCTGAAGACCTGCAAAGGAAGGAGACCAAGTACAGAAGTCAAAAGAAGTTCCAGGAACGACAGGAGCCCCTGCTAACCCAGAAGAGGGTGCAAAAGAAGAGTCCCCGGTTGGATGAAGATGGCAGAAATGCACCCTAGGAAGATGTCAGCGGGTCCCTGCATGATGCACTGGATGTCCAACGTCGTGAAGTTGGGTGCAGGTGAGTTTTGGCACTGGATTCCTCCATCAAGCCTTGGTTCTCGCAGGATAGAGTGCTGGGGACCTGCATTAAGGAATTTTGCAAATAGTGCACAGAGGCTCAGGAGGTAAATAAGACATGGTGCACAAGGGTACTATTGTTCTCGGCGAAGGAAAGGTCTTACCTCCTCCAAATTGGGACAGCAGGACCTCATGACAGTCTGTATCGATGGGGTCCACCCTCTGTGTTCTAAGGAGCAAGCTCATCGCCAGGAGAGGAGTCCAGGAGAACCAGTCGTCGACTTAGAAGTGCCTGCGTGAGCAGGGAAGTGACTCCGTCACCCCACAGGAGATTTCTTCGGTCCTTCTGGTGCAAGGTGAAAACAGGGAGTCCTCAGAGCATGCACACCATGGAAACTGTTGCAGTTGCTGGCTGGAGATGAGGATACTTTGTTGCTGTTACAGCGGTTCCTGGAGCATGCTGCGGTTGATACAAGGTCAGAGGATGAAGTAATAGTTGAAGAGGATTCCTGATGGAAACTTGCAAGTAGAATCTGAAGAGAACCCACAGGAGAGACCCTAAATAGCCCTGAGAGGGTTAGCTACCTTATCAGGTAAGGACCTATCAGAAGGGGTCTCTGACGTTACCTGCTGGCACTGGCCACTGAGAGGCCTCCAGAGTGTCCCCACACCTTGCAAAACAAGATGGCTGAAGTCTGGGACACACTAGAGGAGCTCTAAGCACCACCCCTAGGGTGGTGATGGACAGAGGAGTGGTCGCTCCCCTTTCCTTTGACCAGTTTACCACCAGAGCAGGGACAAGGGGTCCCTGAACCGGTGTAGACTGGCTTATGCAAGGAGGACACCATCTGTGCCCTTCAAAACAATTCTGGAGGCTTGTGGGAGGCTACCACTCCCCAGCCCGTGACACCTATTTCCATAGGGAGAGGGTGTAACACCTTGCTCCCAAAGGAAATGTTTTGTTCTGCCTTCCTGGGACTGAGCTGCTCAGACCCCAGGAGGGCAGAACCCTGTCTGTGAAGTGGCAGCAGCTGTAGCTGCAGTGCAAGCTTCAGAGAGCTGGTTTGGCAGTTCTGGGTGTCCATAGAGGAGCCCCCAGGATGCATGGAATGGGGAGACACTTCCATGATCTTAGTCACCTTACATGGCCATATTCGGAGTTACCATTGTGAAGCTACATATAGGTATTGACCTATATGTAGTACACACGTGTAATGGTGTCCCCGCACTCACAAAGTCCCGGGAATTGACCCTGATCTCTGTGGGGTCACCTTTGCTAGTGCAAGGGTGCCCTCACACTTAGTAACTTTGCACCTAACCTTCAGCAAGTGAAGGTTAGACATATAGGTGACTTATACATCACTTAAGTATAGTGAAAATAGCTGTGAAATTATGTGTGCACTATTTCACGCAGGCCTCAATGCAGGCCTGTGGAAGGGTTTGTCTGAGCTCCTTATGGATAGCAAAAGAAATGCTGCAGCCCCAAAGGATCTCCTGGAACCCCAATGCCCTGGGTACCTAGGTACCACATACTAGGGTCTTATAAGGGGGTCCAGTGTGCCAATTGAAATTGGTAAATGAAGTCAATAGCCTACAGTGACAAATTTAAAAGCAGAGAGAGCATAAGCACTGAGGTTCTGGTTAGCAGAGCCTCAGTGACACAGTCAAACACAATACACAAAATACACATTAGGCCATAAAGTATGAGCACTGGGGTCCTGACCAGCAGGATCCCAATGAGACAGGCAAAAACATATTGACATACAGGTAAAAATGGGGGTAACATGCCAAGAAAGATGGTACTTTCCTACACAACCCCCCCAAACGAGGGACAATAAGGCTAACCTTGCCCAGATGAGTCTTCATTGCCTAAGTGGAAATATCTGGAGAGTCCATCTGCATTGGAGTGGGTACTTCCAGGTCTAGGTTCCACTGTAAAGTCCATCCCCTGTAGGGAAATGGACCACCTCAACAATTTAGGGTTTTCACCTGACATTTGTCTAAGCCATGATAGAGGTATGTGGTCTGTTTGAACAATGAAGTGAGTCCCAAACAAGTAGGGTCTCAGCTTCTTCCATGCCCATACCACAGCAAAGGCCTCCCTCTCTATGGCAGACCAAAGCTTTTCTCTAGGAGTCAACCTCCTGCTAATGAAAGAAACAGGTTGATCCTGGCCCTCTGAGTTAAGTTGTGATTGTACAGCCCCTACCCCTAATTCAGAAACATCTGTTTGGACAATGAATATTTTGGAGTAGTTTGGGCTTTTTAAGACAGGTGCAGAGCACATAGCCTGCTTTATCTCCTCAAAAGCTTTTTGACAGCTAGCTGTCCACAATACCCTTTTAGGCATTTTCTTACTGGTGAGGACATTAAGAGGGGCAACAATGGAGCCATAGTTCTTAATGAACCTCTTGTAATACCCAGTGAGGCCTAAGAAGGCCCTGGCCTGGGTCTGTGTAGTAGGGGGAGCCCAGTCCATTATGGTCTGAATCTTCCCCTGTAGTGTTTCAATCTGTTCCCCACCTACCAGGTGTCCCAGATAAACCATTTCCCCCTGCCATATCTTGCACTTTGAAGCCTTGATAGTTAGAGCTGCCTTTTGCAGGGCCTTCAAAACTTTGAATAGGTGGACCAGGTGGTCATCCCAGGTGGAGATAAATACAACAATATCATCTAACTATGCTGCACTGAAAGCTTTCAAACCTTGGAGGGCTGTATTCACCAACCTCTGAAAAGTAGCAGGTGCATTTTTTCAAACCAAAGGGCATACCAGTGAATTGAGAATGCCGTCTTATGGTAGAAAATGCAGTTTTTGCTTTAGCATCCTCTGACAATTTGATCTGCCAATACCCTGCAGGTCAAATCAACAGTGCTTAGATAATTGGCAGGTGCCAGTGTATCTATTAGCTCATCTGCCCTGGGTATAGGGTGATCATAAGTTTTGGTTACTGTATTAAGACCCCTATAGTCCACACAAAACCGCATTGCTTTCTTTCCATCTTTTCTATGCGGTTTGGGGACAAACACCACTGGGCTGGCCCAGGGGTTATCAGAAGCCTCAATAACTCCTAAATCCAACATTTTCCAAACCTCTGTTTTATTGCAATCTCTGACATGGTCAGGTTGCCTGTAAATTTTACTTTTGACAGGTAAACTGTCTCTAGTGTCAATTGTATGTTCACACCAAGTAGTTGTACCAGGTGTGAGTGAGAAGAGTTCAGAAAACTGTCCTTGGAGATTTTTACAGTCTTCCTTCTGCTCAGCCGTAAGGCAGTCTGCAAGAATCACTCCTTCCACTAAGCCATCAGCTTCAGTGTTGGAGAAGAGGTCAGGGAGAGGATCAGTCTCTTCCTCCTGCCCCTCATCTGTGGCCACGAGCAGGGTTAAGTCAGCCCTTTCATAGTAAGGTTTCAGGCGATCGACATGAAGCACCCTAAGGGGGCTTCTGGCAGTCCCCGGGTCCACCAGATAAGTGACCTCACCTTTCTTTTCCACAATGAGATGGGGTCCACTCCATTTGTCCTTGAGTGCTCTTGGGGCCACAGGCTCCTATACCCACACCTTCTGTCCTGGTTGGTACTCTATCAGGACAGCCTTCTGGTCATGCCATTGCTTTTGGAGCTCTTGGCTGGCCAGAAGGTTTTGTAGTGGTCTTTCTCATGTACTCAGCCATTCTAGATCTTAGGCTAAGTATATAGTCCACAATGTCTTACTTTGGAGGTTTTAAAGGTTGTTCCCAACCCTCCTCAACAAGGACAAAGGGACCCCTAACAGGGTGACCAAATAGGTGTTCAAAGGGGCTGTAGACCACTCCTTCTTGGGGTACCTCCCTGTAGGCGAAAAGGAGGCATGGCAAGTGGACATCCCATATCCTTCTGAGTTTTTCAGAGAGACCTATGATCATGCCTTTGAGAGTTTCATTAAACCTCTCAACCAATCCATTAGTTTGTGGATGATAAGGGGTGGTGAACTTGTAGGTAACACCACACTCCTTCCACATTGCCTTGAGGTATGCAGACATGAAGTTACTGCCTCTGTCTGATACAACTTCCTTAGGGAAACCCACCTTGGAGAAGATTCCCAGGAGGGCCTTTGCCACTGCAGATACTGTAGTGGTCCTTAAGGTGATAGCTTCTGGATACCCTGTGGCATGGTCCACCAAAACAAGGATGAATCTATTGCCAGAAGCTGTTGGAGGGTCAAGGGGGCCAACAATAGCAACCCATACCCTTTCAAAGGGCACCCCAACCACTGGCAGTGGGATTAAGGGGGCCTATGGGGTGCCGCCAGTCTTGCCACTGGCTTGGCAGGTGAGACAGGATCCACAAAACACCTTTGTGTCTTCTGACATATGGGGTCAGTGAAAATGTGGAACAAGTCTGTCCCATGTTTTACTCTGGCCTAAATGCCCAGCAAAGGGAATGTCATGAGCAAACGGTAGGCTATATTCCCTGTACTGAAGGGGGATAACCAGTCTCCTGGTGGCACCCGGTTTAGGGTCCCTTGCTTCAGTATAGAGGAGAGTATTCTCCCAGTAAACTTTGTGGCTGTCATTGACATCCCCATTCTGCTGTTTGACAGCTTGCTGTCTGAGACCCTCCAATGTGGGACAGGTTTGCTGTGCCACACTCAGGTCTTCCCTTGCAGGCCCCCCTGCACCCAAAAGCTAAGCTGTATCAACTTCCAGCTCATCTGGTGTAGGTTCTGCACAGGGAGAAAATTCCTCTTCCTCAAAAGGGGAATCATCTGTAGAGGGAGGGATAGTGGACAAGGGTTTGCCCTTCTTACCCCTAGTTTTTTGGAGCACTTGGTCCATTATTCCAGGGTCCAAGTTTTCCTGTCCTCTTTGCTTCTTGGCCTGAGCCCTAGTAAGAGCAAAGAATGCCCAGGATTGCCCAGCATTTCTGCTTGGGCCTCCAACTCCCCTTCACCCCAAGCGGAAGTCTCCAAATCATTGCTGAGCAGACATTCTACAGGTAAATCAGTGGCTACCACAACTTTCTTTGGACCAGTAACCCCCCTCTCAGTTGAGATTCACAACAGCCATGGGGTGGCTAACAGTGTTGCTATGGTTGTCTGCCACTTACTGGTGACCAAGTAGGTGCTGCTCAGGGGCCACCAGTTTCTCCATCACCATTGTGACACTGGCACCTGTGTTCGTGTAGACCTCAACTTGAACACCATTAATCAGGGGTAGTTGCTTGTACTTATCCATATTAAGGGGACAAGCAACTAAGGTAGTGGGTCAATGCCACCATCAGAGACTAAAACAGCCTCAGTGATCTCCCTAACTAGAGCAACCCAAATTACCAATGGTGAGCCCAGCTACACCCTTTGATTGGCTATTAGTAGTGCTCTTCCCACCACCACTGCGATTACTAGGGGCACAAGTGGTTGCAGTAGGGGTTGTGGTGGTGGGAGGTTTATTGTTTCTTTTTGGACACTGAAGATCAGTTGCCCAATGACCTTTGGCTTTACACAGATAACACCATGGTTTCTTATTGTGAGAAGAGGATTTATGCCCACCACCCCCAAAGGATTTTTGTGGACCTGATGAAGACTCTGAAGATTTATTCGCTTTCTCCCCACCCTTGTCATGTGACTTACCATCCTTCTTCTTGCTGTCCTTGTCACCCCCTATATGGACTTTTCTATTCACCCTTGTTCTGACCCATTTGTCTGCCTTCTTTCACAATTCTTGGGGAGAGGTCAGATCTAAGTCCACAAGATACTGATGCAACAGGTCAGACACAAAATTATTCAATATATGCTCTCTCAGAATTAAGTTATACAGGCTTTCATAGTCAGTCACCTTACTGCCATTTAACCAATCTTCTAGGGCCTTCACTGAACAGTCTACAAAGTCTGTCCAATCCTGTGATGACTCCTTTCTGGTCTCTCTGAACTTTATCCTGTATTGTTCAGTGGTTAAGCCTAGACCATCTAAGAGTGCACCTTTAAGAATTTGGTAATTATCTGCATCATCCTCTCTGACAATAATGAGTCTGTCTCCCCCCTTACCAGAGAAGGATAGCCACAGGCTAGCAGCCCACTGAACATGAGGGACCCTCTGAACTTTACAGGCCCTCTCAAGTACAGCAAACCACTTATATATGTCATTACCATCCCTGTAAGGAGGGACAACTTTATGCAGATTTCTAGAGTCAAATGAAGGTTCCCTAACGTTTGAATTTCTGAAACTGCTGCTGCCACCATGAGGAACTAACCTCAAACCCTGCCTTTCCTTTTCCACAGCCCTGTCTAAGGCCAACTGTCTAAGGCCAACTGTTGCTGCAATTGCCTCAGTCTGGCCTCCCCTAACCTCAGCTTTCTGAGTTCACTATCTAGGGACTGGTCCTCAGGGTTAGATGTGTTGGATGCCTCTGAAACAGAGGTAACGTGGGAATGTGCAGAAGCTGATCTATCTCTAACTGGAGCCACCCTAGTGACCTGGCCTCTAGGTGTGAAGGGAGCCCTACTAGTGTGTAAACCCTTCCCACTCCCAGCTGTACTAAGGGGTGTGTTAACAGATACATTAGTGGAAGGACCCTCCACGTGATTGTCAGTTTGCTCCTCTGAGCCTTCCTTGTTGGAATCATCCTCTTCCCCCACGACTAATATGGCCCAATGCTGAGTCCGTGCTCATCTTGGAGGAGAAAATTTAAGAGGAACTCATTATTGGGGTTCTTCCCAATCCCTAAACTTCTTTCAATACAGAGACCCCTCAAACTTTAAAAGTTTAGATTCTCATATGTTGTTTTCACAACTCTAGGGGTAGCTTCTACATAAGACATATTGAAAGAGAAAAGATTTAGGAAAGTGAGTAAAAAGTTAGTAGAATAACAGAGCTAACTATATAGAGAAAATAAGAAAACTTTTCAGAACTTTGTAAAAACGTTTGCAAAGTTCAAAGAACTTTTTAGAAAGTTAGAAAGTTACATCTAGGTGTATACTATGTATGGTCTAAGTATTGGAGCAAGCTTTTCTTGTGAAAAGCACCAGCAACAAAGTGGTAAAGCAGTTGCAAGTACTTATCCCATCGCTGCTGCCAATGTAGGAGGCTGGCCTGGTTTGTAGTGGGTACCTTGGGTACTTACACCTTACACCGGGTCCAGTTATCCCTTACTAGTGAAAGGTAATGGTGCTCTAGCAGCTTAGGCTGATAGAGGTAGCTACAGCAGAGCAGCTTAGGCTGAACTAGGAGACATGCAAAGCTCCTGCAATACCACTTATAGTAGAACAGTACGTATACAGAAGTAAAGACAATACTCATTGTTACCAAAAATAAAGGTAGTTTATTTGGGTGACATAAGGCCAAAAATATCTCAGAGGCAATACTCTTTCTGGAGGTAAGTATTATACACAATATATACATTAGACACCAAAATAAGACATAGAATAGTGCAAACAATAGGAAATGCTATAGAATGCAATAGATCTAGGGGCAACATAAACCATATACTAAGAAAGTGGAATGCGAATCACAAATTCCCCCCTAGACAAGTGTAGTGTGTGCAGAATCACTGGGAGAGTAAGAATACGGTAAAGGTAAGTAAATTACCCCACCCCAGAGCCCAGAAAAGCAGGAGTAAAGTACTACAAGTTTCCTTAGGACACAATACAAGCCGTGAGTAGTTATTGCGAGAACCAACCAAGTCTGCAAACAACAAATGGTGGATTCCTGGACCTGAAGACCTGCAAAGGATGGAGACCAAGTCCAGAAGTCGAAAGAAGTTCCAGGAAGGACATGGCCAACCCAGAAGAGGGTGCAAAAGAAGAGTCCCCAGTTGGACGAAGACAGCAGAAATGCACCCTAGGAAAATGTTGTGTGGGTTCCTGCATGATGCACTGGATGTCCCACATCATGAAGTTGGTTGCAGGTGAGTTTTGGTGCTGGAATCCTCCAACAAGCCTTGTGTAGGAAAGTACCATCTTGCCTATAACTATACATTGTTTGCACTGTTTTCTAATACTATACTGCATATTTTTGGTATTGTGTACATATATCTTGTGTATATTTGCTATCCTCATACTGAGGGTACTCACTGAGATACTTTTGGCATATTGTCATAAAAATAAAGTACCTTTATTTTTAGTATATCTGTGTATTGTGTTTTCTTATGATATTGTGCATATGACACTAGTGGTACTGTAGGAGCTTCACTCGTCTCCTAGTTCAGCCTAAGCTGCTCTGCTAAGCTACCATTATCTATCAGCCTAAGCTGCTAGACACCCTATACACTAATAAGGGATACCTGGGCCTGGTGCAAGGTGTAAGTACCCCTTGGTACTCACTACAAGCCAGTCCAGCCTCCTACACCTTGGTTCCAGCAAAGTGGTGTTTTGCCTCAAGTAGGCGGTATCTGGACCCAGGAGGGACCTGGGGGCACCAACTCTGTGTGAGGAGGGAGAGGGGGCTCTCAGCACTTCAGAGAGCCCTCAGAGCACCAGATAGCACCCACTGGAGTCCCAGGACACAGGGCAAATGAGGTGCAAAATGCAGTTGGTGCAGCACTACAAAGGAAGGTTCCACGCCACTGGAGAACAACTCAGCGAGTTCAGCGTCACCGGATAGAGTACTGGGGACATGGGCCAGGCTGTGCACAAAGCAATTTAGCAAATAGTGCACAGAGGCCTCAGGAGGTGAAGAAGACATGGTGCACAGGGGTACTGTCATTCTCGGAAAGGCAAGGTCTTACCTCCTCCAAATTGGGACAGCAGGACCTCAGGACAGTCTGTGTCGATGAGGTCCACCCTCTGTGTTCCAAGGAGCACGCTTATCACCAGGAGAGCAGTCCAAGAGAACCAGTCCTCGACCTAAAAGATGCCTTCGTGAGCAGGGAAGTGACTCCGTAACCCCATCGGAGATTTCTTAGGTCCTTCTGGTGCAGGGTGAAGACAGGGAATCCTCAGAGCGTGCACACCGTGGAAACTGTTGCAGTTGCTGGCTGGAGCTGAAGTTGCAGAGGAAAAGTATCCCTTCTGGATACTTTGTTTCTGTTTCAGTTGCTCCTAGAGAAGGCTGCGGTTAATCTGAGGTCAGAGGATGAAGTAGTAGTTGCAGAGGATTCCTGCTGGAAACTTGCAAGTAGAATCTGAAGAGAACCCACAGGAGAGACCCTAAATAGCCCTGAGAGGGGGATTGGCTACCTTATCAGGTAAGGACCTATCTGGAGGGGTCTCTGACGTTGACTGCTGGTACTGGCCACTCAGAGGCCTCCAGAGTGCCCCCACACCTTACAAAGCAAGATGGCTGAAAACTGGGACACACTAGAGGAGCTCTGGGCACCACTTCTAGGGTGGTGATGGACAGGGGAGTGGTCACTCCCCTTTCCTTTGTCCAGTTTCATACCAGAGCAGGGACAAGGGGTCCCTGCACCGGTCTAGACTGGCTTATGCTAGGAGGGCACCATCAAAGCATTTCCAGAGCCTGGGGGAGGCTAACCTTCCTTAGTCTGTTACACCTATTTCCAAAGGGAGAGGGTGTAACACCCTGCTCCCAAAGGAAATGCTTTGTTCTGCCTTCCTGTGACTGAGCAGCTCAGACCTCAGGAGGGCAGAACCCTGTCTGTGAGGTGGCAGCAGCTGTAGTTGCAGTGCAAGCCTCAGAGAACTGGTTTGTCAGTACTGGGGGTCCTCAGTGGATCCCCCAGGATGCATGGAATTTCCTCCCCAATATCATATTTGGAAAGGGGGGGCAATTCCATGATCTTAGACACCTTACATGACCATATTTGGAGTTACCATTGTGAAGCTACATATAGGTATTGACCTATATGTAGTACATGTGTGTAATGGTGTCCCGCACTCACAAAGTCCTGGAAATTGGCCTTGAACTATGTGGGGGCACCTTTGCTAGTGCAAGGGTGCCCTCACACTTAGGGCCAGATGTAGCAAAGGTTTGCGAGTCGCAAATGGGCCGAATCGCTATTTGCGACAGTGCAAAATCGGAAATGGGATGCAAAAAGCCCATTTCCGACTCGCAAAAAGCAATGGGACCCGTTTGCGAGTCGCATCCGTTGCGACCCCATTTTGCGACCCGCAAATACCAAGTCGCAATTTGCGAGTCGCAAACCTTATGCAATTGCAACTCGCAAATTGCGACTAGTCACAAAAAGCCCATTTTGCATGTCCCATTTACCACTAACTCAGAGCAGGTGGTAACCATTACCAAAGTATAAAAGGAGACCCAGAAGGCATCTTGGTCACACAAGATGGCGGAGATATACCTGATAGCAGTGAGAAGGAGAGTCCACGCAGCACAGCAGAGGAGGAGGAGGGGCCACAGACAGGAGAAGATATATAGAACAAGGCAGACTCTTTTTCAGCAAACTGAGGAAGAGATCTATGACAAATACCGCCTTAGCAGCGCAGCCATACTAGAATTAATTGATTTACTCAAGCCACAGCTAGAACACCAGACTCTGCGTGGCTGCGCCATCCCTACGCATGTGCAAGTGCTATGCTCACTGCACCTCTTGGCCTCAGGGAGCTATCAGGGGGTCATTGCTGTGGCAGGTGGGGTATCCCAAAGTGCAGTGTCAAGGTTCCTCAGGGCCTTCCTAGATGCCTTAGTCACGCACATGTCCCACTTCATATACTTACCAAGGAATGAGGCAGAAATGAACAGCACCAAGCTGGACTTTTACCGCATTGCCCACTTTCCCCATGTCATAGGGTGTGTAGATGGGACACACATTCAAATATGCCCCCCTGCTAATCTAGAACACCTTTTCCGCAACAGAAAGTGTACCCACTCACTCAATATTCAGGTTGTTTGTGACGCCCATTATGTCATCACTGACATTGTAGCTAAGTTTCCAGGCAGTACCCATGACTCATACATTTTTAGGCATAGTGGGATACATCAACGCCTGGAACGTGGGGAATTCGGAGACGGTTACCTCCTAGGTAGAGCCACAGACACTTGCAGACATACACACAGGTCACTGTGCACGACAATCTGGACTTCCTAACAGTGTACTATTGTGCCCAACAGGTGACAGTGCATATGCTCTCAGGCCTTGGATCATGACTCCGTTTTTAACACCCAACAATGATTCAGAGAGGCAATACAACAGTGCACATAAGAGGACCAGGAACCTCATCGAGCACACCTTCGGACTCCTGAAGGCAAGATTCAGATGCCTCCACCGCAGTGGAGGTGCCCTCCAATACACCCCCATTACCGCATTCAAAATTGTGGTCGCATGCGCCATCCTCCACAACATAGCCACCCGACGTGGGCTACCTCTCACCCCTGCAGACCCAGATCCTGATGATGAAGAGCAAGAACAACCACATCGCCATCATGGGGATAGGAGTATGGCAAATCAAGGCAGACTGAGACGGGAACACATTGCAACACAATATTTTGGACGGTACGTGTCAACTCCCACCATACTCACCTATTAACCAAAAACTCCATTTGTTAAGTGGATCAAAAATAACTGAATTATTAGTGCATTAATGAAACTATTCACAAGTAAAGATTGTCCATGAGCAGGAAAATGCTAACCAGGCATGTGGCACATTAACGTCATGTGCCACATTTTATGGTCCAGGGTGATCTCTAAGACCTTCTGCCCCTCCTGCCAGCCTGGCTGGTCCCTGGTGCTTCCGTGGTGCTCTGCCTGCCACTCCTGAGCACCCTGCTGTCAGTGACAGAGACACTGCTCACTGTTGAGCCCTCCTCACTGTCCTGGGGTGTTTCCCCTGTGGCCCTCGACATTTCCCGTGTCTCCATCATTTCTATAATGTGGGTCAGACGTCCCAGTCCCCTAGCCACATCCCCAGCGAAATGGCCCATCTCCACTTGCAGCCCAACTGTCCTCGACAGGCCTGTGGTGTTCATGGCGAGCCTGCTGATGGATGTGGCCATCCTGTCCAGTCTGTGCAGGAGCTGCCGATCCCTGCGCCGCCCACCCTCGGCCTGGGCCAGTAGTCCTCCCGCCAGTTCCCTCATGGCAAGGGCAAGGACCCCAGTGTTACTGCAGATCATGTCCATCCGTGTGTTGAGGTGCTGCATGCTGGCATGGTTGTTGCGCAGAAAGCGGTGCAGCACACCACTAATTCTCCCCAAAATTCTATTCTGTAGGTGCTGACCACGAAGCAGATGTGCCTCACTGGTGCTGGGAGGAAGTAGCCCGGATGCAGACTGCAGCCCTGATGGTATGGACCTGCGACGCCTGCGCAGCGGTGGCTGCCCTGTGCTTCCACCTGTCTCATCCCTGCCTGTTGCTGGGGCAGCCTCTTGTGGAATTGTTGCAGCAGGTGTGGCTACTGCAGGGATGCTGCTGACCGTGCAGGTGGGGGTGCTGGCGGGTCCTGGGGTGTCCTCATGGGCCTGGATGCTTGGAGTGTTGGTGGTGTCTTGCTGTAGACCTGTGGGACATGGGAACAGACTGTCAGTGTCTACTATCTATTGCACACTTCATAATAAACATTTGCCTATGAACTGCCTACTTGACTACATTTCCCATAATGCATCATTCTGGCATTTGCTACCCTGAAATGGAGCTATCTTGGTTGTGCATGCCCCTGTGTACATGGTGGGTGGGGGTATGGCATTGATAGGGGTACAGGCATATCACATGGTACTCACCGGTTGATGTGCTGGGCTCTGAGGTGGCCAGGTCCCCAAATCCAGACACTGCCTCCTGCTCCAAGGTTTCTTCCACCCTTTCTTCCAGGGGTGTGGGTGGTGGCACAAACGATGGTCCCCCTCCTGTGCCTCTCATCTCCCGGAGCCTTTCAGCCAACCTCTCCTTGGTCCGGGAGCGGAGGTCATACCACCTTTTCTTGGTGTCGTCGATGGTCCTATGGCTCACCCCCAGGGAATTAATCTTGTCCTGTATGTCCTGCCACAGCTGTTTCTTGGTGGCTTCAGGAACATTGAGGGCTGATCTCCCAAACAAGTCATCATAGTGCTGACAGCATTCCTCTGTCAACACCTCCAGCTCCCTCTCAGAGAATTTCAGCTTCCTCTTTCTTGGTGTTCCCTCCATGGCAGCTGCTGTTTGTCCTGTGTGAAATTCGGCAGTTATAAAAGGGTGTGGTCCTGCCTCCTCCCAGGTGTATTTGTAAACTTCCTGGCTGTGATGTCATCATCATGTGCCAGGAAGTGTTTCCAGAGTGTTCTGGAGTGGTTTCTGGAGTGTTCTGCTGCACCTGTAATCAATTTTCAAGGTAATCGCAATTTGCAACATCTACTCGCTAATTGCGAGTTCGTTTTTTGCACACTCGCAAAAAGCGACCTCGCAATCTGCGGACTCGCACACTGCGTTGCGAGTCCGGGTGCGAGTCGCTATTTCGGCACGTTTTTTTTTCCTTGCATTCCGAATTCGCAAAATGTGAGTCGCAATTTTTTGTTTTTCTACATCTGGCCCTTAGTACCTTTGCACCTATCCTTCAGCAAGTGAAGGTGAGACAAATAGGTGACTTACAATTTAATTAAATGCAGTGAAAATGGCTGTGAAATAGTGTGTGCACTATTAAAAGCAGGCTGCATTGGCAGACCTGTGGAAAGGTTTGTCTGAGCTCCTTAAGGGGGGCAAAAGAAATGCTGCAGCCTCTAAGCATCTCCTGGAACCCCAATGCCCTGGGTACCTATGTACTATATACTAGGGACTTACAAGGGGGGTCCAGTGTGCCAATTGAAATTGGTAAATGAAGTCACTAGCGTATAGTGACAAATTTAAAAGCAGAGAGAGCATCAACACTTAGGTTCTGGTTAGCAGAGCCTCAGTGACACAGTCAAACACTATATACAATACACACATTAGGCCTTAAAGTATGAGCACTGGGGTCCTGACCAGGAAGATCCCAGTGAGACAGGCAAAAACATAGTGACATACAGGTAAAAATGGGGGTAACATGCCAAGAAAAATGCCACTTTCCTACAGTGGCCCAAGTCTACTTTGCGCCACCTTGTAAATATGGCGCTATGGTAGTGACCCGTTAGCGTCACATTTGCGGCAAAAGTTCTGCAACAAATGTGGCTCTAAGGGGCGCAGGGGCCTTTTAAATCTTGAAGAATTTTCAACTCTGAGCCGAGTTTTCTGTGCTGGAGGTTTCATACCAATGTATATTCTGCATATCACTTTAATCTCATTTTACATATTAC
The DNA here is from genome assembly GCF_031143425.1 of Pleurodeles waltl. Classification (NCBI taxonomy): domain Eukaryota; kingdom Metazoa; phylum Chordata; class Amphibia; order Caudata; family Salamandridae; genus Pleurodeles; species Pleurodeles waltl. Next base: position 194,587,078 of record NC_090449.1, read on the forward strand.
TCATTATTATTTCATTGTTTTAATAATCCTAATGGAGACAACTTTTGAAAGGGAATGTTCATCTTGATGAATCTGCACCCTGCAACTATGTTTCTGCAGCGCTTGATGGAAGAGTGCTGTATTTTAAGGTTCAGAAAAATTGGGTAATTTTCAATACATTGTATTGTTTCCTCATAGGGACACAATTTGTTGCTTCGTTTTACCATTGAGTGCACTATTTTCTAAGTGGTGTTTGTTGGAAATGGCCCTTTTTGCAGGGTCATCCCCAATGTTTTTTTTGCCTCCTTCCTTCTATTTTTTCTGACCTGTTTTTGTTGGTTTTTTAACTCTGAGCACTTTACCACTGCTAACCAGTGCTAAAGTGCATATGCTTTCTGTGTAAATTGTATTGCTGATTGGCTTTTCCATGATTGGCATATTTGATTTCCAATAAGACCCTAGTAAAGTGCACTAGCGGTGCCCAGTGTCTGTAAATCAAATGCTACTAGTGGGCCTGTAGCACTGGTTGTGCCACCCACATTAGTAGCTCTATAAACATGGCTCAGACCTGCCACTGCAGTGTCTATGTGTGCAGTTTCTAACCGCCAATTCGACTTGGCAAGTGTACCCACTTGCCAGGCCTAAACCTTCCCTTTGTTTACATTTAAGACACCCCTAAGGTAGGCCCTAGGTAGCCCCATGGGCAGGGTGCAGTGTATGTTTAAGGTAGGACATGTACTAATGTGTTTTATGTCTTAAGAGTAAAATACTGCCAAATTCGGTTTTTACTGTTGCAAGGCCTATCCCTCTCATAAGTTAGCATGGGGGCTGCCTTTAAATATGATTAAAGGGTAGATTCCCTTTGGGAGCGGATAGACATGTGGAGTTTGGGGTCTCTGAGCTCACAATTTAAAAATACATCTTTTAGTAAAGTTGATTTTGCAACTTTTAGAAAGTGAGCATTTTCTTGCTTAAACCATTCTGTGACTCTGCCTGTTTGTGAATTCCCTGTCTGGGTCAGTTTGACAGTTGGGCTGTTTGCACCTCTCACTAGATAGTTTCACAAAGGGAGCTGGGGTGTAGCCTGCATATCCTGATGAGCCATCTGTGCTAGGAGGGAGAGGAGGAGTGGTCACTCACACCTGAATGGGCTGTGCCTGCCCTCACACAATGCAGTCCCCAACCCCCTGGTGTGTGTCTGGTGCCTGGCCTGGGTGAGGCAGGATTTCACAAACAAGAGAGACTTTTCTTTGAAGTAAGCCTACTTCAAAGGGCAAAATGGGTAGAAGAAGGGCACCCAAAACCACAGATTTTAGATCACTTCTGGAAAACAAGAGGAACCTCTGCCTGGAGAAGAGCTGAAGAGCTGAGGAAGAAGAGCTGGCCTGCCTGTGACTGTGCTTTGGGGAGCTATCCTGCAGTTGCTGCTTCTGCCTGTACAAGAGGACAAAGACTGGACTTTGTGTGCCTTGCTACTTTTGAAGAACTCTCCAAGGGCTTGTCCTGAGCTTGCCTCCTGTTGTTGAAGTCTCAGGGCCATCAAAGACTTCCCCTGCCAGCACCGGGACTCTCTGCTGAGACTTCTGCCCTTCCAAGTGGTGCCCTATCCAGTTCCTGGGGCCTTGACAGGTGAAGCTGGCAGACCAAGCCTGAAAATCCACACACAGACCACCGTGCAGGGAAATTTCAGACGCAACCTCTGAGAGCAGCTGAACAAGCGACACGCTGCCGGCTCCGTGGCTGAAATCGATGCAGCGCCTTCCGCGCGGCTGGGAGACTGACGCACGTGGCTGGAGAAATGATGCGCCACATTGCTGACGGAGGCTGGTAATGTCGCAACCCACGCAACGCGGTTTTGCTATCACCGTGAGGCAGGATTTTCAATGCACACCTTGCTGGGTGTGGAAAAACAACGCAATGACTGCCTGGACCTGAGTGCGCCCCAGATCGACGCATCATGCCCCAGCTGGGAGGAAAAACAACGCACGCCCGTCCGACCGGAGAAGGAGAAATGACGCACCAGCTCACTTGCGGGTGAGAAATCGACGCACCGCTTACCTTTTTCGGCGCACACTCGCCTGTGCATGTTATTTTGACGCGACCTAGGTACTTTTCAACGCTAACAGTGTTTTATCTGTTTACTAAAGGATTTAAGACTCTTTTTACTTTTTTATTATTAACTTGACTAGTGTATGGTGGATTTTTGTCGTTCTGGTCCTATTTTGTTTAGATAAATATTTCCTATTTCTCTAAACCTGTGTTGTGCCATCCTGTAGTGTTCTCATTAAGTTACTGTGTGTTGGTACAAATACTTTACACCTAGCACTCTGAAGTTAAGCCTGCCTGCTCGTGCCAAGCTACCAATGGGGTGAGTGGGGGTTAGCTGAGGGTGATTCTCTTTTACCCTGACTAGAGTGAGAGTCCTTGCTTGTACAGTGGGGTAACCTGACTGCCAACCAACGACCCCATTTCTAACAGTGTTTTAGCCAAGTGTACTGTGAGCTTTGTAAATTAGAAAATTAAAGAAGTTAACATTTTTGCCATCTTGGAAATTTTGTATGTTAATCAGGTTAGTGAAAAATATAGCAGAAAGTTGTATTCTGAGATCTCACACATGCAGAGATATTAGGATTACAAGTGATAATGAAACAACTGGTCTTGTCAAGAACATGTTTAAAATTAGTGTAATTTAAATTTGATTTGTGTAGGGAAAATAAGTTTTCCCAACTATAACTAGCTTTAATCTTAGTTTTTTTATTGGATTCCAATTTTTTTTAGTTTTTAATAAAAATGTGTTTTAAATCGTAGAGCCCAGTGTTGCAAGTGGAGAGTTGTTATGTGAAGTGTTATACAGTACAGTGGAGGAGAGTGCTGTAAAGTATATTATTATGCACTTCAGTATTGAATGGAGTAGAGTGCGGTATCGTATTGAACAGTGTAGTAAAATGTTATTTGGTGAAGTGGTATGGTGCCTCATATAGTTGAGTAAATTATCATAGTCTGAAGCAGTGAGCTGTCAATTGGAATGATGTGGCGATCAGTGGAGTAGGGTGTCATAAACTGTCATAGAGTGGAGTATAGTATGTTTAGAGTAGAGGAGAGTGAGTTTTTGCTATAGAGTGGAGTATCACCAAGTGGCACGTCATAGAGTACAGTGGAGGAGAGTGTCGTAAAGTGGAGTGCTGTGTCATATAGGGGAGCGGCGTATTGTAGAGAGAAGTTGGGTGGGGTGTACTCAAGTGTCATACAGTGTAGTACAGTGGCCTAGAGTAGATGGGCATAAAGTGGAGTAGAGTTTCATATAGTGACATAGAGTGTAGTACAGTGGAGTTGCATACAAAGAAGTAGAGTGTTTGACAGTGGAGCGGCATAGAGCGGAATATAGTATAGTGGTGTAGGGTGGGATAAAGTGTAGTAGAGAGGAGTATAGTGGAGTGGAGTACACTGGAATGGGGTAATGTAGAGTGGAGTAAAGTGAAATAGAGTGGAGTGGCATATAGTAGATTATAGTGGTGTGGAGTGCAGTAGAGTGGTGGATCGTAGTATACAGCGGAGTATAGTGTCATGAAATAGAATACCATGCTCTACAGTAGAGTATAGTGGGGTGTCCTACAGTACTGGAAAGTGATATAGACTACAGTAGAGTAGAGTGGCATACAGTCTAGTTTATATTTTGTAAAGTGGAATGGTGTACACTTCAGTACAGTGTTGTAGAGTGCAGTACAGTGGATTGGCATACTGTGTTATAGAATGCAATGACATTGAATGGTGTACAATGGTGTGGCATACAGTGGAGAGGTGGAGTAGAGTGAAATACTGTGGAGTGCAGCTACATACATAGGGTTGTGTACTGTGTTGTATAGTGGACTAGAGTAGAGTGGAGTACAGTGTTGTACAGTGGAAAATAGTATAGTACAGTCTTATACAATGGAGTGGAGGAGTATAGATACGAGTAAAGTGCTGGAGCATAGCATACAGTATAATAGAGTTTTGTAGAGTGGAGCTGCATACAGTATGGTACTGCGTGAATTAGTGGATCTGCGTAGAGTGGACTGTTGTATAGTAGTGAGGAGTCAGGTAAAATCTTGTACAATGGAGTATTGTTGAGTGTAGTGGTGTAACGTAGTGTGGAGTAAATAACAATAGAGTTTATTGGTGTGTAGTGGAGTGGAGCATTATGGCACAGCATAGATTGTTAACTGTTCTAAATTGGAGGGCAGTCTTGTACAGTAGAATTGAGTGTTGTGTCTTATAGAAACTATTGTATAGTGGAATAGAGTGTTGTATATTGTAGTGTATGTGTATAAAGTGAAGTATAGAATTGAACGGTGGATTGTACAGGAATATGTTGGAGTATAATGTTGTAGAGTGCCAAGAAGTGTGGTAGACTTTTAGAGAGAGGAGTTATACACAGTGGAGAGGAGTGTGATACAATGGAGTGGCATAGAATGGAATGGCATATACTGTAGTGGTGTAGTGTGGCTCACCATAATGTGGATCAGCATATAGTGTGCAGTAAAGTCATCCTTTCCGCCCTGGTCACCCCCAAAGTTTTGGGACAGATACTTGCAGTTACTGACTCTTGGCTGTGCCCTGGGTACTGCTTACCAGTCCTAGGGCCAGTGCTCTGTGTGAAGTGGATATGCAAATTAGGCTCATTATAATTGGCAGTATCAACCTACCTAGATCCTGCTAGTGTATGGTAGGGCATATATGTTTAGGGCCCCCAACATAGATGGTGCACCCAAAGGTGCACTGCTGAGGTGCCCAGTGTCATTTTAAAGGCAGGCATACCTTGCTGGCTACTTTTAAACTAAAATTATATGCAAATTCGACTTTGGGATTAAAAGTACTTCCAAAGTCTATAACTACCTTATTTGTATATATAAGTCACCCCTAAGGAATCCCACAAGTGCCCATAGGGTTGAGTGCCATGTATTTATAAGCAGGGACCTTATGAATATTGTTTTAAAAGCCCTGGTGAGGTAAAATAGCCAAATTTGTTCCCCTCACTGTAGTGAATGAGCTCCATAGGCTAAAAGAGGGAGACTTTATTCTAATATATACATCTATATATTATAATAAATCCCTCAACTTGCCATTGTTGGATTTAATATAACTAGTTCAGGTAAAGAGTTTTAAAACTTTACTTGAAAGTTTCCAACTTCAGCTCTGTAATGCCCTTCTCTGATTGGCCAGCTTCTGGCCAGGCTACCTTGATGAGGTGTGAAGTGGCCTTGGCTGAATACAAGGGATGTGCCTGGAGAGGGGGTCTTCCTCAGCAGATGGTGAAACAGGATGGGGGAGAGCAGCCAAACTGGTCTTCAAAGGAGGGATGGACATTAGGAGCAGCTCAGGAGCTCCTCCGTTTCCTGCAACCCAGACAATCAGATGCCCTCTTAATGATATTGGGAGATGGCAGGAGAGGAGTGTGTTAAGGATTTTTAGCCACACCAGTGGGTGGGCTCAGCCAGATCTAACCTCCAAAATTCAGTTTCAGCATTGTTGGATTTTTAAAGAATGTTGCTCCCTGGTGTTGACTTTTGCTCCACTTCCCAGGAAGTGGTCGTCTAAGAGTATAGTGGCCTGCCTGTGATTTGGCAGTCGCCCCCTCCTGCTTTTCACCCCAGGAGCAAGGATAAACATGGCAGAGCTGCACCCATACCTCAGATCCCTAGAAGGAACAACATCAGATGAATAAGGACTGCTGTGCTGGACCCCTGACCTGCAACTGGACATTGCACTCTGAAGGACTGCACCTGCTGCACACTTGAGCTTCACCACAAAAGGACTTTTCTTAGCTTCAACTGTTCTAAAGGGACTCCCTGCTTGCTACAGGTGAAAACTAGCTAACCAGAGTCTCCTGTACGGAAGGAACTGATCAGCTGACCACTGTCCAGTGGTCATTTTGGAGTTTGAGCCAGGTGCGTTCTGGGAGTTGGAGTAGCCCACAAAGAGCAACTCAGAGCTTCTGGAACCTTGGGGTGAGCTGTGGAATCCTAAAGGACCTTCAAAGACCTTCAGGAAGAAGATCCAGGAGTTTGGAGAAGATTGGAGAACTTTTGAGGGAAAGCTCCATAAAGGGACAGACCCACCGTCGAGAGTCAAGCCCGCTTACATCGACTGCGGCCCGGCCTGACTTGCAGGTTCGTCCAGCTGAAAAGCTCCAGAGACCCAGACTTCAAGGATTTTACTGGGGGCTCCTGGAAAGGCAATCCAATGATGTCGCCTCAAAATTGGCTTGCTGTGGAGGGTTGTCCGAAGTCGGAAGGAAAAAGCTCCAAAAAAGTGACAGTGTCAGAAGGTACAAAGTTGACCTGGACTTCCCACACAGCATATCTGAGGAAGGTTCCAGGGACATCGGATCAAGATTCAGCTTTGGCCTGGACAAAGATTTTCCGAACGTAGAATTCTTCACCGAGGTCTCCTATGACGCGTATTCAAAGATGGCTCCAAGGAGGTCGTATCAGATTGGCGACTTTGTCCCGCTGACAAAAATCTTCAAGAAAAAGACCTGATTAAGACCGCCGAAGCAGTGGTGAGACAGCTTTGGCGGTGGTCTAACTGCCACATTACGACTGCAGCAGTCATGCCTTGGTCAGACCACCAAAACCAACAGTTTCCCTCCACAGGAGGGGCTGGCAGTGCTGGCAGTCCTAATCCACCAGTGCAGCCTTGGGGATTACAACCCCCCTCTCCTCCAGCTTTTACATGGCGGTAGCAACGCCATGTATAGACTGGCAGAGACGGGGTGCAGGGTGCCCCAGGGGGGCCGTGTCCCAATGCTCACTATCTGCTTTGCAGTCAGTGAACACTACCACAGGTGCTGCTGCACCCTACCCCATTATGAGCCAGCGTCAATGTTGTAGGCTGTTCCCTGCTGGGCCAGCAGGTAGAAACACTGTTTCTGCCCGCTGACCCAGCGGGGAACTTTCACTAGGGTCTAAGGGAAGGCAGCTACAAGGAAACCTGACTGCAGGACTTCGGCGAATAATAAAAACCATCCATCGAAATCATTGTGACCGCCTAAGTCCGAAGATAAACTTTTGACTGAGGCCTCCCGCTTGCTGTAGCCGAGCAGGGCTCTATGGCGGTCAGCCTTAAACTTTGACTTTGCCCCAGTCAACGTGAGACCAGATATCCTGAGTGGTGCTCTTATTTTCTAAGAGCTAAAAAACATTCATTTTCTCTGGTTCCCCTTATTTTATTTTATTTTATTTGTTTTGGTGTCAAATTAAAGATAAAAGTATTTCCTATTTTTATAAATTGGATTTTTAAACTGTTTCCTGTGTTTTATTTTATTACTGTTTTGTGATACTTTAATGCTTTACACCTTGGCAATCTGAAGACCACCAGGGTTACGGTGATGGTCAGACTGCCACCAATGTGACGGTCCGTCTGCCACATTAGGACCATGGCAGTTCGGTCACCCTGGGATTACAACCCCCTTCTCCGCCAGCGGTTACATGGTGGTAGCACTGCTAAAGTAAAATAAAAATAAAAACGAAGAGCAGGCTCCTGCACTTTGTTAGTATCATGCCCTTGGGTGGGCTATGTGTAGAAAAGTGGGGGGGCATCCCGGCCCCCTCCCCCTGCCTCTTGAAATGCCACCTCCCTGGGGCTTATTTATTGTATGCGGGGAGCCTATGGCCCCCAGCTACCCTCGGGACCACCACCTCCCCAGGGCTTTGTTCTGATATGCGAGGGGGACACCTGCCCTCCTGCTGTCCCAAGGACCACCACGCCCCCTGGGGCAATACTATATTTGGAGAGGGACAAAATTTAATTTATGTTCATGTAATATAATGCGGGGGCATGCGGTCCCAGATAGCTCACAAAGGGGTAAAAAAAAATCAGAGCTGAGTGTGAAGGTCGCAGCTTCGGGGGTTTGAGTACAGCTGGGCTCATTTCCCTCTTTTTTCTTTTTTTTTAAATATTATAATTTATTTAAAATAATAAATACATTTTTTATTTTAAATCAAACACAAATATCTCATTCAAAGTATATGAGTTATTAAAGCCTAAAAGAAACTCTATCTCTTTCCCTCTCACTTTCTTTTACGCTTTCTCTCTTTCAATCACCTTCTCCCACACCCACTCAGACACGCACCCACACACAGATTCACTCAGACACTCATGCACCCCACTCACAGACCCACTCAGATGCTCCCACACCCACTGATAGACCCACAGACACCCTCATACATCCACTCACAGACCTGCACACACACTGACGCATGGGCAAAGGGCTATGCACAGCGTGGGTTTGGGTGGTTAGTGGGTGTTGGCTGCAGGGTCTGGCTGCAGGCCAGGTCTTGCAGGGAATCTCCCCTGCGCACAGGTGAAGGCAGTGCCCAGGTTAGGTGCTTATAGGGGGTTAGCCTCAGCACCTGGCTGGAGACCAGGACCTGTGGACAACAACCGCTGTGCATGGCTGAAGGCAGTGGTTGAATTAACATATAGGCCCTCATTCTGACCCTGGCGGTCAAAGACCGCCAGGGCGGAGGACCGCGGGAGCACCGCCGACAGGCCGGCGGTGCTCCAATGGGGATTCCGACCGCGGCGGTAAAGCCGCGGTCGGACCGGCAACACTGGCGGGCTCCCGCCAGTGTACCGCCGCCCCATTGAATCCTCCAAGGCGGCGCAGCTTGCTGCGCCGCCGAGGGGATTCCGACCCCCCCTACCGCCATCCAGAGGATGGCGGTAGGGGGGGTCGCGGGGCCCCTGGGGGCCCCTGCAGTGCCCATGCCACTGGCATGGGCATTGCAGGGGCCCCCGTAAGAGGGCCCCTAATTGTATTTCACTGTCTGCTGCGCAGACAGTGAAATACGCGACGGGTGCAACTGCACCCGTCGCACAGCTTCCACTCCGCCGGCTCGATTCCGAGCCGGCTTCATCGTGGAAGCCTCTTTCCCGCTGGGCTGGCGGGCGGCCTGAAGGCGACCGCCCGCCAGCCCAGCGGGAAAGTCAGAATTACCGCCGCGGTCTTTTGACCGCGGAACGGTAACCTGACGGCGGGACTTTGGCGGGCGGCCTCCGCCGCCCGCCAAGGTCAGAATGAGGGCCATAGTCATTAAAATTAATATACGTTAAAAAAAACATAGAAATTCACTGTAAAAATCAAAGGTTATAGGGATGTTATAGTGAGGAAATAGAATTTAAAATAACATAGAAATTCACTTAAAAAAACAACGGTAATGGGGTCGTTATAGTTAGGCTCACATTTTAAATGTACAAAACCATAGAAATTCACCAGTTACAGTTAGAGTTATCTCAAGTGACTATAACTTGTGTCCTAAGGTAACTATAACTTGCGCCCTCGCCATACACTGCTAATAATCCCAGAAATTATGGCTCTGATGACATCTTTGATAAGATCATTGATAATATCAATGTAATATTTGCAGTAACATTTTGGTGAAAAAAACTGTGTGGCAGATGAGCAAGTTATAGTTACTTTAGGGGCCCTCCTGGGAGCTAACCTAAATGCAAGTGTGTATTTTTTTTAAATCTTTCTCGCAGAGGTTCGACTCCATTTCACAGCAAAAATTTTAAAAGATGCTTTTTATGTTTTTATTTGAGGGACTTGACTGAGTTCAAGTCCCAAAATGGCTGCTAACAATTCCTGGTTGAAGTGTTGGCAGCCAATCAAATCTCCTCTCAAGATCATGAAGATTTGCAAAGCATTTGTGCCTCTAGATATCCAATTTTGGTATTCTTTAAATATCTCAGAAACTGCTGAGCGGATTTACACCATTAACAAAAGTAGGTGCTTTCTGGGCCAAGTGCTACCTTCCTGCCAATGTGCCAATGGTGTAATTTCATGCAGAGGAGTAGGCTGTAGCCATGTCTAAAAAAAGGAAATTGCATGGGAAAAAGCATTTTCGAACCCCCTTTTTTTCTCGAACCACTCAACAAAACACCCTAAAACTTTCCATACAGCAACTGAAGTGACTGTTGTACTATTTTTGAAAATTTCATGAAGGTTCGTCATGCAACACCAAAGTTATTGGCTAAACAATATAATGCTTTTCCAATGGAAACTAGTTCCAAATTATAACTACCTACTGGTGATTACCAGTAGGTAATATATTTATTTATATCTACAAAAAAGAACAGAGAACGGAGTTCCCAAGTTTAGGTGGAGAGCAGCGCTAGTAAGGAGCACCCTTCAACACCAGAGACACACTAAAGCTAAAGCATCTGTTTTCCAGCAAAGATTTTAAGCATGGGATTCACACAGTGCTGAGCTAGAAGAGGACAAAGTAATTTGCCATTTACACAGCAAAGTCCTTAAGCATAGGATTAGCACAGTGTCATCCAAGCTGAGCTATAAATGCGAAAGGCCTTTCACCTCTCCAGGCACAGTATTACAGCACTGGATTGGTAAAATGCCATCCAAGACAACTTGGAATGAGCAATAGCAACCCCTGACACATTCCACTAACATTATAGATCTTCAGGGAGGTTTAGCTTTGTATACACACAAGGGAGCACCCAGTATAAGTCAAAACAATACCCTTTCAGGCTTGAGTGACATAAATTATGCAAAAAAAGAGAGAACTTTGGGTAGTTCCCAAGTTTGGGTGGAGAGCAGCTCGAATATGGAATACCCTACAACAGAAGTGACACTCTAAAGTTTCTCACCTCAAATGTCTGTTTTTCTAACAAAGTTTTTAAGCATAGGATTAGCACCATGCCATTCACACCAGGCTACAAATATACAAAGTGTTTTGCCATATATAGCAAAGACTTTGAGAATAGATCGGATTAGCACAGTGCCATCCACGCCAACCTGTAAAATGAAGAAAAAAAAACATTTTCTGACTTGCCTATATCTATGGTACCGTTTAACGAATCTTCACAAAATTCTACCAAAAAAATGCCCCTGAGATTCATCTTGCAGATGGAAAGTTCCAGGGTGATCTATCAATTGGGGGCCAAGAAAAAGGGGCAGTCAAAAATGTCAATTCCCATAGGACCTTTAGACACGACTACAGCCCGAACCGCTGGATGGAACAACACCAGATTAGGCAAAAAAAGCTAGCTGTCTGTACTTAGACTACACTTCTGTTTATTTGTTGTGAATCTGTACAGTAGTTTACAAGAATTTAAGGAAAATCCAAATTTTTATATCTCTGGGCATGAAAAAATCGCAAATATTCACAAATGTTTGTGAATGCGCGTGCAAATTGAAGCGCTGTAATTGGCTGGCCACAACCTGACTAAAAAGTTGTGGCCACCATTTTATGTTATGGGAGTGGGTCCATGGGACTGAAAATAGAAATGATGAGTAGTATAAGGGGTTAGGGTGGAGGTACCTAATCCCAAGGATCTGATGTAGGGGTGTTTTAGGGTCAAATTAAGGATTTAAAATAAATTTTCTTCCCCATGCACTACATCCGCAAATCTCCTTGAATATCCTTGAATATTCGAGGATATTCAAAGATATTTTTGAATATTCAATGATATTCTTGAATTCTTTTGAATATGCAAAATAAATTTAAAAAAAAACATTCACAGACTCAGAGACTCATGTGCCCACTCACACACCCACTCAGACCCTTATGCACCCACTTGCAGATCCACTGACAGAGACAGGTCTTGTGGCCATCCCCCGCTGTGCACGGTCGATGGCACTGGGCTGGGTGGTTATAAGGGCTTGGCTGCAGGGCCTGGCTATGCGCAGCGATGATTGGATTAACGTATAGTAATTAAAATTACTTCACAATAAAAAAACATGGAAATTCACTAAAAGAACAAAGGTTATAGGGACGTTATAGTTAGGTTCTGAATTAACTCGTACAAAACCATAGAACCATAGAAATAGTTAGAGTTATTTCAAGGGACTATAACTCCTACCCTAAATTAATCATAACTCATGCCTTTTCCATGCACAACTAATTATTCCACATATTATATCATTGATGACATCTTCCCAGGCATCTTTGATATTATCACTGCAAGATTTGCAATAGAATTAATAAAGAAAACTGTGCATGGCAAGGGCATGAATTATAGTTACCTTAGGGAGCGCATTATAGTTACTTGATATAACTCTAACTATAACTGCTGAATTTCTATTTTTCAAATGAGTAAATTCAGAACCTAGCTATAAGGTCCCTGTAACCTTTTTCAGTGAATATATATCAATCAATCAATCCAAAAAAAGGAAGGAGCGCACTACTCACCCGTGAGGGTCTCAAGGCGCTTGTGGGGGGGGGGGAAAGGGAGGGGTTACTGTTCGAACAACCATGTCTTGATGTTTTTTCTGAAGAGTATGAGGACTTTGGTTTTGCAGAGGTTGATGGAGAAGGCTCTGCCTCCTGCGGTGGTTCGTTGGATGCAAGGGGACTGTAGCTAGTGCGAGTTCGGCTGATCTGAGGTTGCAGGTGGGAGTGTGGAAGTTCACTCTTTCATTGAGGTAGGTTGGGCCGGTGTTGTGGAGGGATTTGTGTGCGTGGATGAGGATCTTGAAAGTGATTCTCTTGTCTATGGGGAGCCAGTGAAGGGATTTCAGGTGTGGTGAGATTCGTTCGTGGCCGGGGAGGCCAAGGATGAGGCGTGCGGCTGTGTTTTGGATTCTCTGGAGTTTGCGCTTGAGTTTGAGTGTGGTGCCGGTGTAGAGGGCGTTACCGTAGTCTAGTCTGCTGCTGATGAGTGCATGGGTGACTGTCTTCTTGGTCTCTGGGGGAATCCATTTGAAGGATTTTTTTTAGAGTGCGGAGTGTGTGGAAGCATGAGGAGGTTAGTGCATTGATTTGCTGTGCCTAGGGCGGTGGGCCACCAGGAGTCGTCCCATATGGTTTTGTTGGGGCTGATGATGATGATCTTGGTTTTGTTGGAGTTAAGCTTGAGGTGGTTAGTTGTCATCCAGTTGGCGGTGTCGAGGAGAGCAGCGTGCAGGTTGGTTTTGGCGGTGGTGGGGTTGCAGTGAGGAAGAGGATGAGTTGGGTGTCGTCTGCGTAGGAGAGGATAGTGATTCCGTGTGGTCGGAGGATGTTGGCTAGGGGGATCATGTAAATGTTGAAGAGTGTGGGGCTGAGGGAGAACCCTTAGAGGACTCTGCAGATGATCTTGGTAGCAGTGGAGTGGAAAGGTGGAAGGCGGACTCTTTGGGTCCGGTCGGTGAGGAAGGAGGTGAGCCAGTCTAAGGCTTTATGGTGAAATCCTGTGTTGTGGAGACGTGTGCGGAGTTTGTGGTGGCAGACAGTGTCAAGGGCTGCAGAGAGGTCTAGGAGGATGAGTGCGAAAGTCTCGCATTTGTCGATTTTAGTCCTGATGTTGTCAGTGCATGCGATGAGGGCGGTTTCCGTGGTGTGGTTCTTGTGGAACCCGGATTGTGAGGGGTCAAGAGTGTTGTTTTCTTCGAGAAAGTGGGATAGGCGGGCGTTGACTAGTTTCTCGGCAACCTTGGTGGGGAAAGGGAGGATGGAGATAGGGCGATAGTTGGAGAGGACCTCCGGGTTGGCTTTGTTTTTTTTTAGGAGAGCGGTGATTTCTGCGTGCTTCCAGGGGTCTGGGTAGGTGGCGGAGTCGAAAGAGGAGTTGATTATGTCGCGGAGTATGGGGGCAATGGTTGGGCTGGCTTTGTTGTATATGCGATGAGGACAGTGGTCGGAGGGGGATCCGGAGTGGATGGAGTTCATGGTTATTTCGGTTTCTTCATGTGTGGTGGGGGCCCAGGTGGTGAGTGTGGAGGGGGTTGAGTTGGGTGTGTGTGGTGGGTGTGGGTGGTATGAAGATGTTGTGGATGTCCAGGATTTTGTGGTGGGAGTGGTTGGAGAGGGCGTCACATAGGGGCTGTGTGTGTGTGGGGTATATGTTGCTGGCTTTTGGTTTGGCTAGCTCATTAATGATGGTGAAGAGTTCTTTGCTGTTTTGAGAGTTGTTGTCAAGGCGTGTATTGTAGTGATCTCTTTTGGCAGTGCGTATGAGTTGGTGATGGGTGCGAATGGTGGTTTTGAGGGTGGAGAAGTTGGTTGTAGAGGGTTTTGTCGCCATATTTTCTTCACTTGGCGGCATTTGCGCTTGGAGTTCGGGGGTGAACCATGGGGCGTTCTTGATGTTGCGGGTGGCGATGTGTTTTCTGAGGGGGGCTAGTGTGTCTGCGCAGGTAGTGATCCATTTAGAGAGGTTGTGTGCTCCTGTGTTGTGGTCGTTGGTGAGGTGGGGGAGGTTGTGAGCCATTTGGGAGTTCAGGCGTTCTGTGGGGATCTTGTCCCACATGCGGTAGGGTGTGGTGTGATGATGGTAGTGGGTGGGGGTTTGGTGAAGGAGAAGTGGACGCAGTGGTGTCCTGCCGAGTGGGTGGGTGCGGTGACCAGTTGTTTGAGTCCGATGTTGGTGAGGTTGTCTATGAGGGAGGTTGAGTTGTGGTCTTGAAGGTTCTCCAAGTGAAAGTTGAAATCACCGAGGAGGATGTAGTCTGTGGAGGTGAGGGCGTGTGAGCTGATGGTGTCGGCGATGGTGTCGCAGAAGGCGGGGCGTGGTCCTGGGGGTCTGTAGATTAGTGTACCTCTGAGGGTAGAGTTGCTGTTAATGTGGATTAGGAAGTGCATGTGTTCTGTGTTGTCGATAGTGTCTTTGGAGCTGGTGGTGACTTTGATGGTGTCTCTGTGTAGGATGGCGATGCCACCACCTGGCCCTTTGCGTTGGAGTTTGTATCCCTTGGGGGTGGCGATGGCTATGTCGGGTTCCGAGGAGGGGCTGGTCCAGGTTTCCGTGAGGAGGGCGATGTCAGGTGAGTGTGATGTGATGAGGTCCCAGAGTTCTATGGCATGTTTGTGAAGGTAGCGGGTGTTGAGCAGGCAGTTGAGTTGGTTGTGTTGGGTGGTGTTGGTGTGGTGCATGAGGGTGTTGTTGTGGGGTGTGTTCTGGTTGTGGGGTGGTGTGCAGTGGGGTTGGTTGGTGGGAGTGGGGGCAGAGAAGGTGAATATTGCGTTGGGGGTGTTGTGTTTGTTGTTGGGGGGTCACTATGGTTGGTGTGTGTTGTGAGGGATGAGGAGCAGGAGAAATGACAGGTGTAGCAGGTGAAAGGGCTATGAGTGTGTGTGGGTCTGGAAAGGGTGCAGCTAGGGCGGGGGCCTGGTTTGATTGGGTTAGAGGGTGAGGGGGGAGTAGATTTGTCTGAGGGGGCCAGGTGGACTGGTGCTGGGTGCAGTCTTGGCGCAGATGGGCTTGCATTTGGCGTGCCGCGGCTGCCATAAATGGGGAGGAGGGAGGGAGTGGCAGCTGGCAGGAGGGAGGGCTGGGCGAATGGGAAGCTGGGGGGATGTGGCCGCAGTGATTTGCAGAGGTGGGAAAAATAAAGAGGAAAACTAACGGTGAGGAGGTGGGGTGGCGGGAGGGGCCGCGGGGACGCAGCCGTGGGGGTTTTCAGCTTAGAAAATAAGAAACGGACGATGAGGAGGTGGGGGGGAGGGAGGAGCCATGGGAATGCAGCGGCGGGGATTTGGGCTTAGAAATGAGAAACGGACGGTGAGGAGGAGGGGGAGGCGGGAGGGGCCGCGAGGACGCAGCGGTGGGGGTTTTGGGCTTAGAAATCAGAAACGAACGGTGAGGAGGAGGGGGAGGTGGGAGGGGCCGCGGGCATGCAGCGGCAGGGGGTTTTGGCTTAGAAATGAGAAACTGACAGTGAGGAGGAGGGGGGAGGCGGGAGGGGCCACGGGGACAAAGCGGCGGGGATTACAAGCAAAAGGGAAAGGCCAAGTGGAGGCAGAGCGGGGCAGCGGTGCAAGGAGCGACCAAGGGCTGCTCCTTGTTACCGTGTCGCGGCTGCCATAAATGGGGAGGAGGGAGGGAGTGGTATATATATATATATATATATATATATATATATATATATATATATGTATATAGATTCCTATAGTCAGTCGCCAGTAGATAGAGATAATTAGCACCTACTTATCAAGGTTCCACTAAAAAGGCATTTTTTAACTTGGCTGAATCCGTTCCTTATGAATTGAGTCTAAAAAATTTGCCTAAGGATCTTGTTGTTCGTGGAATGTTTCGTGGTGATCCGGCAAGTGGGGGCTAGAAAAAGAGGGGGAGTCAAAAAAGCATGTTTCCCATGTTAATTTCCTAAGGGAGCTTAGACAAACTGCAGCCCGAATCGCTAGATGGAAATACACCAAATTTGGCAGAAAGGTAGATGTTGGCCAAAAAAGCCTGATTTTTGTAATTTGTTCAGAAGTTTTAGACAAATTAAATGTAATCCAAATTTGTAAAACATGGGTTTCGCCGACTTTGCAAATACTGCTGATCTCGCGCAGAGATCTGATTGGCTGCCAACACTTCAACCAGGAAGTATTGGCAGCCATTTTGGGACTTGACTTCAGCCGAGTTTCAAAAATAAATGAAAGAAAGTGAAGGGGTTAGGGTGGGAATATCCTAACCCACTAGCCTTCCTGTAGGGGCCCCTCAATAGTAAAACAAGGGCAAAAAGCATTATTTTAATTCACTGCAAAATTTGCTAATATTGATGAATTTCACTGAGAAAAAAACCTAGTGTGGTGTCCTGTACTTGTCTCTAATTTAGTCCCCTGGTGGGTCAGGTACCAGGGGCATATATTAGATATGTGAGAAAATAGAGGGAGTGCATGGGGCCTGCCTCCAAGGGCTTTCTCAAGCCCTTGGGACCACTACCTTAAGTGCTACTCTATAAACATGTTTGCGGGCTAGCTGACCCTCATGGGCCCCAGGGACAACAACCTCCTTGGGGCTTTTTATATAGAAATAAGGGGGTTGCACAGACCCGCCTCCCAGGGCTTTGTGAAGCCACGGGGACCACCACCTCCCTGGGGCAAAACCTTTAAATTACAACATGGAGAAGGACCCCCTCCTGGAGCCATTAATGGCCCTGGGAACTGACAGGCCCCCAGGGTCGGTTTCTGCTATCTCCTAAGGTGCCGACCCTCGGGAGATAGCAGTCTCCTTTTGCTTGCCTGGACCTGTGACAGCTCATGGCAAACAAAAACCAAGATAACTTCCAGCAAGTAGTGGAAGCGGTAAAACTGCTCATGCTAGCTAAAAACAGAAATGTAATCTCTTTTTCTGCCCGCTGGTTCAAGTGAACAAGGCTATGGTCGAAATGCGTTGGGTGAGGACCATCTGTATGGACTAAATTTACCTTTTTCAAACTGCATCTGAGAAGTTCTTTGCGAGGGAGAAGGACATATATATATATATATATATAATTTTTTTTATTTTTTTCACTAAAAAACACAGGTTACTGGGACATTATATTTAGGAAATGAAAAAAAAACATAGAAATTCAATTTAAAAAAACAAATGTTATAGGGATGTTATAGTTAGGCTGCAGTAGCCAACTTCGAATGAGATTTATTAAAATACAACAAATGCATCCACTGAGGCCACCTTTGAATGGATTTGTAATACTTTAATAAATCCAAATTAAACAGAGCCATGGTGGATGTCTGTTTATTTCCTAATGGGTGTGTTAAAATAATACAGATTTTTAACATAGAAGTCTCACCCAGCATTATATATATTTGAAATCCTCTTACATTTTGGCATGTTTTCATTCTGAGCTAACATACAGGCAAACTTCCTTCTACATTTTTGATAACATAAATGAAAATATTTAGAGGGAGACTTTAATACCTGCTTTGAATCAGGCTTTACGACCTGTTAAATGTTGACATATTTTCTGGTTTAATAAGCACATTAATGCACCACCCAGATCAAGGCTTTCTTTCTCCCTCGCTCCATGTTGGCTGCACAACCGACTTGACCTACACAGTGACATATCCCCTCTTCCTGCCCATCATCTAATTACCAAACCAAAAGCACAATATCTAGAATAGCCATAGCTGTACAAACTAAGCATTAGGTGCTTAGTCTCTACTGCCTGACCCACTGTCTAAGTAGCTGATCAACTGACAAAAATTGCAAATGTTGCATTGATGAGTAGCATTTCTAAATGCTTTAACTAACATGCAAACAATTAATTGCAAAAAGAAGCATGTAACAGAAGTGAATGGATCCTAGCAGCCACAACTGCCATCTTAGGAAAAGAGGAACAAGGTTCAAGTCCCGACCTTTGCTAAACATTGTGTGATTCTAGGCAAATCACTTAGAGGCTGCTTGAGATCTTGGTAGATGGGTTACTCCATCACAATGGTGATGGATATCCCATTCTCCAAAATATAAATCCCTTTGTATTCTATGGGATTTATCTTTCGGCAGTCAGGATATCCCTCTCTGTTGTGAAGGAGTAACTTGTCCATGAAGATCCCAATCAGGCCTTTAATCGCCTTGTACCTAAAAAAAGTGAGCCTGTCCTCAGGTAATATAATCTGGGACTCCTGTAAAGCTCCTTGGGCCATGTTTGTGAGTTGTAAAATCAAAATGCAAAACAAAGTCTGCAAAAGAGACTCATGCATGGAGCAAACAATATAATGATGTGACATGAAGTGTTGATTAGTCAATGAACATTCCTACCTGTTAGAAAAAGTTTTCAAAAGCAAAAATGTGAGTCTGATAAAATGGATAGGGTGCTTGAATCACCTCACAGTCGGATTTCTATTTCTTTGTGAGATGTTGCTGCCAGACCTGCTTCTACTATCCAAATGCAGATATGCTTTCACAAGATTGGTAACCAAAGGGATGGTGTAGTGTATTTGCATCTTACCATAGGCAACACAAAGACCAAGGGGTATGTTTACTAACATTTTAATTGGATTTGCCTCAAATAAGTGGTGCAAACTGGCAAACAATGTTTATTTGGAAAATGTGTTGTGCTGGAAAGTCACCGGAAGTTAATGCAAAGCAGCACAAAGTGTTGCTCTACATTAATTAGATTCAAGGGGGCGTTACATGGCAGGTACGTTGGTGTGCCCAAGCAGCCTCCCATGGTTTAAGATGCAAAGCCCAATTTACTGCAAAAGTGCAGGGTATTGCATAAAAAATTACTTTTTGAAATTGGCATTTGTAAGAGATTGGTTTATTGGTTGCCAGCGGTGGAAGCCCACTCAGACAATTACCAGAATCCTTGTCAGGGTGAACCACAAAAGTCACAAAATGTTCCTTTCCTTAACTTTCCGCTAGCTTGGCACAAAAGAAGTCAGGCTTAATTAAAAGGTACGGTGTAAAGAACACAAACAGAAATAAAGTGAAAACACAACACAAGAAAAATCCAAATCTAATTTGAAAAAATAGAGAACTTTAATAAATATAATGACACCAAAATGAATTTTGGTGGTCCTGGGTTCAAAAAGATGACCCAGTTCTCCTTCAAGCAGAATGGCAGACCTTTAGGCAGCAAGGGAGTCCTATGGCAGCAGTAAGGCAGTCCTCAGGGGGTCCGTGCAGTCCTTCTGAAGTTTTCCACAGGTTCAGGAGTTCACTGAAGGGTAGGAGTGCGGGTAGTGTTTAATTTTATCAGCCGAATTGGAGGAATCTTTTTATTCTGTATTGCTCATGTAATGCAGAGTTACTATTAATTTCTGTCACTCCACTGGCAGAATTAATCAACCCCACTTCTGAGAGAGAGCCCAGTTCTGTCAACGCTGTGGTCCATATGAGAGATTAGAAAACAGACACACAGAAGCAGCCCCCTCATAAAATACCCAGGGCTGGTTGTTGGGGGCTGGCCAAGCATGCCTGCTCTAATCGGTGCGCTGGTCTGCTTCTGACAGCCCCTACTCTGTCATTGTTTTCAGCACATTCCTGCTCTCTGGCACTTTCTTACCACCTTTCCTCGACGAGTTCTAGCCTGAACTTGAGCTGTGACTCTTCCCAACTATCGTAACTCATAGGGGTAGGACAGTCCTTCCGGGCTTAGCAATGAGGGGAAACCAATAGCAGACATTGATATTTATTTACCATGTGGCAAATGTAAGAATATTCTACAAGGAAGGCATAATTAATGTTCTTGCAAACCTTGACCATGGTACTGTGGAAAAAGGAGCTGCTGTCACTCTCCTACATGTACAGCCTCATATAGATATCATTGGAGAGCGGAAAAAAACATGTTCACTTTTGCAAAAATGAGTTTGTAGTACGATGATGATTACTGTGATGATGTAATACATTGTAAACCATGTAGCCTCTACTAATAAACCAGTACTTATCTTCATCCCGTGGTCAGTGTACTTACTATTTCTTATTTTGTACAGGAAGATTTATGTGATACATACAGTGGAGTTCAGCACAGAACAGTACCACCCTGGATTTGTTTACCTTTCCGATTTGTCAGCTTGTAGACACTATCATATTCAGATTACATGGTAGCATATGGCTGAGACTGCAATAGTAATTATTGAGCCTGAAGTGGATGCGGTGCAGTGAAGGAGGAATGTGGAGCGTGGAAAGAACTTGTATCTTACCATCATTTGCTTAGTATTGCCAGTATTGAATTTTGTGAAAAAACTGTGAGGATTTGTGGTAAGGAATCCACTATGCCACATCATCACATTCAACGTCGGTCGTACAGACATTTTACTACTCTGCCTGATCCTGCCTGTTTGTGACTTTATCTTTGTACGGCGTCTGAGGAGTGATGCTCTCTTGGTTTGTAGTGCCACGTCATCTTGCAGACATTTTTCTATTCTGCCTGTTTGTGACGCCTTTCTGTACACTGTCTTATAAGTGAGGTGTTCCTGTTTAATGCTGCCTGACTTGCGTGTGTCACAGTGCGCCGATGATCTGCTGAGCTCCATCAGTCATGGTGCAGATCACAGTGATTTGCACACCTAATAAAGGATACCCAGTCTTTTTTTAGCAACAATGTGTTCTGTTTCTATATGGCTGGTGGTGCTTAGTTTTTCTTTGACAGAGCGGATCGCAGTGAGTAGCGCACCATACTATTTATATTAAAATACTGTGTTTTTGTTGTCTCACAGCGCAGATCACAGTGATTCGCTTACCTTACTATATTATCTAATAGAAAAAGGATTCACCCAGAATCCTTTTCAAACCTCAAAATTGGCTAAAAAAACACTTTTTCCTCACATTTCGGTGACAGAGAGTTCTGGAAACTGAGAGGAGACACAAATTTCCTTCCACCCAGCGTTCCCCCAACTCTCCCGATAAAAATAGTGCCTCACTTGTGTGGGTAGGCATAGTGCTTGCAACAGGAAATGCTCCAAAACACAAAGTGGACAGATCACATTTTTCTACAGAAAACAGAGGTGTTTTTTGCAAAGTGCCTACCTGTGGATTTTGGCCTCTAGCTCAGCCGGCACCTACGGAAACCTACCAAACCTGGGAATTTTTGAAAACTAGAGACTTAGGGGAATCCAAGACAGGGTGACTTGTGGGGCTCTCACCAGGTTCTGTTACCAAGCGCTACCCCATGCACACCATCAGCCAAGCACCACCCCATGCACACCGTCAGCCTAGCGCCACCCCAAGCACACTGCCAGCCAAGCGCCACCCCATACACACTGCCAGCCTAGCGCCACCCCAAGCACACCACCAGCCAAGCGCCACATTACACACACCACCAGCCAAGCACACCGCCAGCCAAGCGCCACCCCACACACACCGCTAGGCAAGCACCACCCCATTATTGCCCCATTATTGCCCCCGGGGTCCCTGCCCAAAAACATAAGGAAAATAAAATCCCTGGTGTCTAGTGTTTTTCAACCTCCCCCCCCCCCCTGGGCAGATCGTCTGAAAAAACGGCTGATCTGCCCCCGGGGGGCCGAAATAGGATTATTTATGCACCCCAAGGGAGTGACTCTTGTCCAAGGGGTCGCTCCCCAAAAACATAGCGAAAATAATTTCCCTGGTGTCTAGTGGTTTTCGGACCACCCCTGGGGGCAGATCGGCCAAAAATCGGCCGATCTGCCCCCAGGGGCGCCGAAATATGATAAAAAATTGCCCCAATGGGAGCGACCCGTGCCCAAGGGGTCGCTCCCAATAAATATAGCTAAAAAAAATCCCTGGTGCCTAGTGGGGATTCCTGCTCCATGATCGCGGATCCCGTCCGCGATCGTGGAGCCGGAATCCACTGAAAACAGGCACAGGAGGAAAGGAAAAACCCTTTCCTTTCCCCCCATGTCTGTTTTCCATGCCAAACCCCCAAAAAGGGAAAGACTCACCTTGTTGTGGTCCTTTCCCTCGACGCACTGGAAGCAAATGGCTCGGCTACACATGATGACGTCAGCGCGCTGTGACTGCGTTGACGTCATCAGATTGCCGAGGGGGGGTCGGGGTGGAAGGGGAAGGGATTCTCCTTCCATCCCCGACTGGGGTGTGTGGCTGGGGGGCCCATGGGGGAGCGCTAGCGCTCCCCTCGGGGGCTTGGTGCAGGACGAGGTGATCTCATCCCAGGCACACGGGAACCGTGTGCTGGGACAAGATCACCTCGTCCAAGGCACCCAGGGGGTTAAAGTAGCTTGTTGATAACCCAAATGAAATGCTGAAAGTAGCTCCAGTCACCAAACCTGTGCAGAAGGGGGCAAGACCAAACAAAAGCTTTAATTCAGGGTTCATTTATACAAATTTGTGATATGGGTGTGATAGCACTCCACAGCAATTGATGTTTCTTGTAACTACTGGAAATAAATTGGTAATTTTGCTAAAGTATGTGTAAAAAAAGGGCACAAAAGAAATCAACAGTTCGTGTTATGGAATCCGAGAACGAATCAGAGCCTGAAATTGTTTCTGTGGTTGATTGTGCTAAAGAAGATAATTATCGAAGGATTGCAATGACCTTATTGTAGAAATAGAAGTATTTTTTTTGTTGCACTTTTTTATTGGTTAAGAATGTCAATACAAATATATCGTTACACAGCAATAGTAAACCAGAGTAAGCAAAAGGCAAGAAATCGCAGACTCCCCACATTGTTAACCACAGAACGTAAAACCTATAGAGCTCGACTCAAGGCAATTCAGATGAACAAAAAGTATAGTCGCACACAACAGTGTGTGTGAGCGATGACATAGCAGGCATAGGGAAAAGGTAGCAAAGGTAAAAGTAGGAATGAATAATAAAACCAAAATGACTATGAAAACAACACTGTGGGGGAGAGGGAGGGAAAAAGAAGGGTATAGAGGGAGCGCAGGTTTTGGGCCAATTTGTCGCTAGAAGATACAACAGCCATAGGACTCTACATGGATGAAGGCTCTACAGAACTTACGCAAGTGTAAAACGTCCTATGTCAGAGCCTACCAAGCAAGATAATTATGAGGACGAGGGGTGGAGCAATCTGACTCTCGGCCACCCCTAAAGAGAAATCTAAACAGGCCTTTGCAATAAGGGGTGATGTATCTCCAGCTAGTGCCAAGGGTGAGGGAAGTGGAAAGAAAAAGAAAAAGAGGGGGGGACTAGAGATGAGCGGGAGGAACAGGAAAGGAGGGGAGGGCGGGGGGAAAAGGAGAGGAGGGACCTGGTGTCGTAGAAACAGAGAAGGGTAGGGGTATAATATGGGGGGAAGAGTGAGGGAGAGGGAGGGGAGGTGTGAAGGGAGAGGACGTCAGGTGAGCAATGACAGCAGCCCCAGGATGGGGGAGAGGGGAAAAAAGGAAAAAGGAAAAAAGAGGGGGTGCAAAAGAGGGAAAAAGAAAACAAGAAGATCGAAATAGGGGGAGGGAGAAGGGAGTGGGATGTACGAAGGGTTATCTGGGGATCGGAGATGACGGCGGTGTCTCCGGGATGTTAGAGAGAAAGGGAGCGCACACCTGAGTAAAGATGTCATCCTGGTCTTGAAGATTATAGATGATTCTTTCATGTTGAGCTATAGTAGTCATCGCTACCATCCATTCCTCAGGCGTGGGGGAGGTGACCGATCTCCAATGTTGTAGGATACATATTTTTGTTGTTGCTGGGGCTGTATGTAATAGTCTTTTTTGCGGGCGTGTTAGAGCAGGGAGTAAGTTCATATCATGTAACATGATAAGAGAGGGGAATAGGGGGGTTGGGAGCGACATGGATTCCATCAGTGTGTGTTCTACAGCTGCCCACATTGGTCGTACCGATGGACAGCCGCTGAGGACATGAAGAAGATCATAGTGTGTTTCTGTGCAACGCCAACATGTTGAGTGTGGGAGGGGGCCGGTCTTGTGCGGTTTCGCCTGGGTCCAGTACCAATTGTGAAGAACCTTAAAGAGACAGAATTTCAAGCGGGCTTCACGTGTGCCCCAGTCTAGCGCATCCACCGTGTCTGCCCAGTCCTCCACATCAAAAACCTGCTGAAGGCGGGTTTGCCATTGGAGGCGCAAGGTGTCCAGTGTAGGGTATGAGAATAGGTGGCCTGTGATGACCGCATAAAGACCAGCTATTACTCCTTTGTGTTTCCCCCATATCTTCAGGTAAGCTACTATGGGCGAGGGCTGCAGCCCCAGTCGGATAGTGTCAGTGTGTTGAAGCATACAATGCTGGAGTTGCTGATATCTCCATTCTTGTTTGGGATAAAGGCGGAATTCCTCCTATAGCTTGGCGAAGGGTTTAAGTTTACCGTCCTCTAACACCTGTACGGGATGGTCTATTCCAGCTTCCCTCCATTCTGGCCAGTGAAAAACCTTCCCACCTATGCGTAGACTGTCATTATACCATAAGGGGGCCTGGGCGTGGAGGAAGGAGTGTATCCCCAGAATACGATGGGCCCTCTGCCATGCAGAACGCATCGCCTTCAGTATCGGATTTGAGTCACTAGAGGATGCGTGGGTCATACGATAAAGCCCATCAAGACCTCCAGCATGAGAGAGTAGTGTCATCTCCACTGGGACCCACAGTGGCGGGTCCGCGTAACCCGGCAGGGTCGCAGCTAATGGTGACAGGTGGAGAGCTAGGGCGTAATGCTCTACCGAGGGGAGCCCCATTCCACTGTGGGATCTGCGAGTTATTAACTTGGCTGGCGCCAGTCGTAGGCACATAGAACCCCACACAAAGGATCTGTTTGCCATGTCAATCGATCTGAACATGGTCAGAGGCATTTGAAGGGGTAGAAGACCAGAACATAGGTGAATCGTGGCACTGTGACCATCCGGACCGCCTGTAGCCTGCCCCACGTGGAAAGGCCCAGTTGGGTCCATTTGTCGAAATCCAGACCCATATTTGCAATGAGAGGGTCCAGATTATCTGCCACCATATGTTCTAAGCCTCGGTTGACTAAGACTCCCAGGTATTTGAGGTGCTTCGGGGTCCAACGGAACGGGAGGCCCAAGACTGCTGCTTTCGTCGTCACTTGCGAAAGGGGGAGGGCTTCGCTTTTGTCCCAATTCACCCGATAGCCGGAGAGGGGTGCAAAGCCATCTATAACCCCCATCGGTCTGGTAAGGAGCGTCAAGTTCGGCTAGTGTCAGCAGGACATCGTCCGCATACAGACAGAGCTTGGAAGTGCCCCTCAGCAGAAGGATACCCGCTATCAATGGGGAGGGGCGAATGGCAGGCGCCAGCGGCTCCATTGCTAGGAGGAACAAAAGGGGGGATAGTGGACAACCCTGCCGGCTTCCTCTGCGGATGGGAAAGTGATCTGAAAGAAAGCCCCCGCAGTTGACCCACGCCGTGGGGTGCTCATTCAGCAATCGGACTTTGGATAATAATTGGCCACCTAACCCTAATTTCTTCAAAGTTGCAAACAGATACGGCCATTCTATGCGGTCAACCGCCTTTTCCGCATCTAAGGACAATGCTAGCGTAGCCTGGGCCCTCCAGAGAGTATGGCAGATGGTATGGAGAAGATTGCGTGAGGTTCGGCCCGGTACGAACCCCACCTGCGACTGGTTTATGAGAGACGGTATGACCTTACGCAGGCGGGTCGCCAGAACACTGGCCAGAATCTTAATGTTTCCGTTCAGGAGAGATATGGGTCGGTGGCTGCCACAGAGTAACGGGTCTCGGCCGGGTTTAGGTATAACCCAAATGGCGGTATTGGAGATCACACCTAATGAGTTCTCCACGCCTCGAAACATTTTGGTGGCCAAGAATGGATGTGGAGATGGAGAAGGTAATTGCCAGTTGTTGTGTTTTTGGATCAACTGATAAAAGTTTGAAAGTGGTCACACCTCCTCTTATGCCCATCAAGTGTCCATGCAGGCCATGGGAAAAGTTAGGGATTGATGTTATGGAACTGTATGATGCGTTATCTTGTGGTAATAAGTACATTTTAGTGCTGATGGATTATTTGTTGACATGCCCTAAGATTAAAATGGTTAAGGTACCTACCACTAGAGTAGTAGTTGATTTCCTTAAGGAAATGTTTATGAGAGAAGGTTTCCCAGATAATGGTACTCAATCTGTAAGCCATGATTTTGAAAAGTTTGTGGAAGTTTGTTGCATTAAACATCTGAAGAGTTCTCTTTATCATCCACAAACAAATGGTATGGTGGAGAGGATAAATCGAGATGTGGGTGAGTATATTAAGTGGGTCAAAAATAGACACCATAATATAGAGAAGTCTTTTAATAACATGATTTGGTTTTACAGAACTACACCTCACTCATCTACAAAAGTCTTGCCTTTGGAGTTATTAAGGGGAAGAATGGCAAACACAATATTTAAACCAATGTGGATGGCAAAGTGGTTTAAAATAAATTCTGATGTGACAAGTTGGATGCAGGTGCTAAAAGAAAACATGAATCAAATTCAACAAAATAAATGGTATGACACCAAACAGGGTGCTAAATTAACACCTTTACAAGTTGGAAATATGGTTTACATTTGGTCACCAATACATGTAAAAAAGAGGAAGAGCAAATTTGGAAGACCTGCAAGAGTTTTGAAGATTCTCGGCACTGCAATCCAAGTTAAAGGATGTCATTGGTGGACTCTGGGTAAAAAGTTGCAGTCAAGCTTGTGATCCAGAAAGTGAACAAGTCGGCATGAACAGACCCAATGAAGAAAATGATGGGTGTGAGCGGAATAATAATAAGAAAAGGAGGCAGAGTTCAAGAAACATAGTCATTCCGAGGAGATATATCGTGAATAATGTTCGCTAGTATATTTCGCTACATATTTATATACATTTGTGTATTTATTTATTGCTATATTTTTCTCTGGTCTTTTGATGTTATGTTAAGTGATTATTATTTTTTTGTATCAAAAAGGGAAGATGTGCAGTACTGTGATGATAAATACATTCTGGTGCTGGGCTGTGAGTAGGAACATTCTTAGAATGTTGATATTGGAAGTGTTGGACAGTTATTGTATGAACTGAAGAGACTCTGGATGGTCGCTGGCTGTCCTGCTCCACGACCCTGTAGACTCTAATAATAAACCAGTACTTATCTTCAACCCATGGTCAGAGTATTTACTACAGAGTTTCACTGTATATTTTCTTCATCACAAATGGGGTATTACCAATTTTCTCCATGGGGCAATTCAGGCTTGTCACCAGAACCATTTAAAATCTGCAGCTATTTCTACACTTTTGACTGAGGATAAATCACGAAGAAATGAAAAACATGCTAAAGCTGGGTTTCTGCCTGGCATTCCCAACATAATTCCAAATGCAATGCAATTTCACATTTTCCCATTGCAGTAATACAATTTCTGAAATCGCTGCATTACAATGAGGACATGACACACTGCAAATGAGGCCCATGGTCTGCATTAATTCCACAGTTTAAGTCCAGAACATCCTTTGTTTGTTATTTGTGATTACAGACAGCGAAGAATTCTACCTTATTGAACTTTGCATGCACCACTGGAAATGGAGCTACACAGTTTGATGTCCTGGGGGGAGAATTAAGGTGCCCTCTCCAACTGACAAACACGTCCACCTTCCTGTTCAAACACACAGGGCCACAGTGCAATCTGCACATGTGCAACAGGGTTGGTGGACTCAGGTCCAGGTTCTCTTAATTGTTTTTATTCAATGGAATCTTGAAGAATGTTAATGTATTGACACGGAATTCCACGGAATAAAACTCGGCCAGTTCCTCCCACCCCTACTGAAGAGTGGCTTAGGAGGTCCAATATTTGAACCTGCTGCAAGTTTTTTAGTGGGGGAATACCCTATATTACCTCTACATCTGGCTCTAGAAAGTTCTTCACTTCTCTGTCAAGGCTCCAAGAAGCCTGGAGTGCCAAAAGATTAGTGTTGGGTTCGTTTGAGTATGCTGGAGTCAAGCCCTTTGAAATGTAAGTGGGCCAGGGAACAGCCCATCTTGCCAACACTTAGGTCCTCATTCCGAGGCCGGCGGGCAGCGGTCGCCGCCCGCCTGGCGGGAACCGCCATATGGCCGCTCCGCGGTCGAAAGACCGCGGAGGCCATTCTGGCTTTCCCGCTGGGCTGGCGGGTGACCGCCAGAATGCCGCCCGCCAGCCCAGCGGGAAACCCCTTCCCACGAGGAAGCCGGCTCCGAATGGAGCCGGCGGAGTGGGAAGGTGCGACGGGTGCAGTTGCACCCGTCGCGAATTTCAGTGTCTGCTAAGCAGACACTGAAATTCTTTGTGGGGCCCTCTTACGGGGGCCCCTGCAGTGCCCATGCCATTGGCATGGGCACTGCAGGGGCCCCCAGGGGCCCCACAACACCCCATACCGCCATCCTGTTCCTGGCGGGCAAACCGCCAGGAACAGGATGGCGGTATGGGGTGTCGGAATCCCCATGGCGGGCAGCGGAAAACCGGCAGGAGACCGCCGGTTTTCCGTTTCTGACCGCGGCCAAACCGCCGCGGTCAGAATGCCCTTGAGAGCACCGCCAGCCTGTTGGCGGTGCTCTTGTGGTCGTTGACCCTGGCGGTCAATGACCGCCAGGGTCAGAATGACCCCCTTAGTTGCCTCACTGTCTGGGAGAAATACACAAAGCCCAACAGCAGAACAATTTGCAGTCAAGTGAGCTAGGACACTGGCAGAAGATACAAAGGGGCAGAGTTATGAAAAGTTGTGCTGCACCCAGTGCAGCACCACTTTTCTTGCGTTCATTAGCGCCCCCTACTGCCACCTTGTGTGCACCGTATTTAAAATACGGTGCACCATGTGTAGGGTAGAGGGCAATAACGTCAATATTTTTGACGCTATTGATATACTGTTCAGGGTTAGCTCCAATAACAATGTAACCAATGGTGTGCCCCTTTCAACGCCTGCTCTTTTACATTTCTTTGCACCATTTTTTCAGCCCCGCTAATGGGGGAACGCTCCCCTTGCATACATTATGCCGGGCGCAGGTGTTATGTGGCACAAGGGGTTACAAAGTGGTGCAATTCATGCATTGCGCCACTTTGTAAATCTGGTGAAGCGATTTTGGCCTTGTTGGGCCACATTAGCATAAACAAAATTACGCTAATGTGGCACAAGGTGGTGATAGGCCATCTTAAATCTGGGCCAAAGTATTATAACATGAAAAATGCCAACTTTTGAAAGTGGCATTTTCAGATTTGTGGCTTCATATCTGAATTTTCCATTAAAAAGGATTTTAAATTACAATTAATTTCTACCTTTTCTAAATCAAATGCTAGAACTTATTAAATGTAATAAGGCAAACCCATGTTATCCATTGGGATAGATAGGCATAATGAAAAACCTGTTTAGGAATTTTCACTATGAGGACTTGTAGAATTTAACCCCAAATGTCCCACAGAACAAGCTGGACAAATAGCACAGGTGTTCCTTCAAAATGCACGTTCTGCACCTCTAAAATGAATCTTTCATTTATCGGCTTTGCTGTTGCCCTGAATTTGGGCTACCTCGCAATGTGTTATAAAATCTCTGTTTTTACTAAAAGGTACAAACACCTGATAGGGGCGTTAGCACTTTGTTTCAACTCAGGAGACATAACAGTACTAGCTCAATTTGGTAAAGTAATTATAATAATATGGAGCAAATTGAATGCCTGAAATTAGATGCATCAATATCTAAAAACTTTATTATAGGTATGTCACATTGCATTAAGGCTGTGAGAACCATGATCTACAGTAACTACTCATGAATATACTCACAAAAGTCATAAAGTGAAAGTCAGGGGCTCTGATTGCGAATGGTATCTGTGTTTAAATCAACATGATGGCCACAAGATTAGAAAACAGAACTAAATACATGAATCTGTAGCTAACTAATATTGAACACCCCTGCTTATAACTCATTTGTATTGTATTATTGTCAACTGGTTTTGTAAAGATTTTCCAAATAGATAGATAGATAGATAGATGGATAGGCAGATTACAGAGACAGCAATAGTGCATCTGACATTACAGTTGAGTCGGTGTTTCAATAGAAAAGACATATTTTTTCCTAAGTTGTCTCTATTCAACAAATCTGCTAGAAATTTTCCAAAGATAAAATTCATCCACACTTGGTTCTTCATGTCATCTTTTGTACAGACATGTCAAATGATGGCCGAAAAAGGGGGGGGGAGCGTCCTAAAAGTACCAATTTCCATATCTAAGCGTGTCTGATTGGCTGTCTGAAAGTAACAGTTTCAGCCATCATTACAGCATTGGAGTACTTGGCTTCCAAGAAGTGAAAACATTGAAAAGGCACATAAAGTAGCCAATGACCAATGCCAATGTGTGAGTGAGCCAAACGGCACCCACTAAAGTTTAAAAAATTTTAAAAGCATTTTTTTCCCTGCTAGATTCACAAAACTAGGCCCATATGTATACTTTTTGGTGCCGCATTTGTGTTATTTTCTGACGCAAAAGTGACGCAAACTTACAAAATACAATTATATTTGAAGTTTGTGCCCCTTTTGCAGCAGAAAATTCTGGAAATGGAGCACAAAAAACCTATAAATATGGGCCCTAGTGTCTGGATCCTTGAATCCCTGTGCAGCCCTCCCGTCTAGGTTTAAAAATCCTCAAGGATTTCAGGCTCTGCAGTGGATCCTCAAATCCCAAAACACTTTAAAAAAAAGGAAAAGTGATCTGTTCATAACCAGACGCTGCAGCTAATCAGCTTTCTCAAAGTGTAATTTTGAAAAAAGTAAGATTTTAAATTAGTATTAGAATAAGTCCTTGAACCATTTTTCTACCTGTTCCCAAACTGTATTTAGCATTATAGGTGTAACCCAGTGTTTTTCTATGGGAGAGTCAGACTAGGCGGAAGGCTGAATTAATCAACCCCACTTCTGAGAGAGAGCACAGCTCTGTCAACGCTGGGGGCCATATGAGAGATTAGAAAACAGACACACAGAAGCAGCCCCTAATAAAATACCCAGGGCTGGTTGTTGGGGCTGGCCAAGCATGCCTGCTCTAGCGTGTGCACTGGTCTGCTTCTGACAGCCCCTAGTCTGTCATTGTTTTCAGCAGATTCCTGCTCTCTGGCACTTTCTTACCACCACTTTCCTCAACGAGTTCTAGCCTGAACTTGATCTGTGACTCTTCCCACCTACGGTAACTCATAGGGGTAGGACAGTCCTTCCAGGCTTAGCAATGAGGGGAAATCAATAGATGATTGATATTTATTTACCATGTGGCAAATGTAAGAATATTCTACAAGGAAGGCATAATTAATGTTCTTGCAAACCTTGACCATGGTACTGTGGAAAAAGGAGCTGCTGTCACTCTCCTACATGTAGAGCCTCATATAGAGATCATTGGAGAGTGGAAAACATCATGTTCACATTTGCAAAAATGAGTTTGTAGTACGATGATGATTACTGTGATGATGTGATACATTGTAAACTGTGTAGCCTCTACTAATGAATCAGTACTTATCTTCATCCCCTGGTCAGAGTACTTACTATTTCTTATTTGTACAGGAAGATTTATGTGCTACATACAGTGGAGTTCAGCCAGAAAAGTACCACCCTGGATTTGTTTACCTTCCTGATTTGTCAGCTTGTAGACACTATCGAATTCAGATTACATGGCAGCATATGGCTGAGACTGCAATAGTAATAATTGTGCCTGAAGTGGATGCGGTGCAGTGAAGGAGGAACGTGGAGTGTGGAAAGAACTTGTATCTTACCATAATTTGCTTATTATTGGCAATATTACATTTTGTGAAAAACCAGTGACGATTTGTGGTAAGGAATCCACTATGCCACGTCATCACATTTAACGTCGGTCATTCAGACATTTTACTACTCTGCCTGATCCTGCCTGTTTGTGACGTTATCTACGTACGGCGTCTGAGGAGTGATGCGCTCTTGGGCCCATATTTATACTTTTTGACGCTAAACTGCGCTAACGCAGTTTAGCGTCAAAAAGTTTTGCGCCGGCTAACGCCATTCTGAAGCGCCATGCGGGCGCCGTATTTATTGAATGGCGTTAGCCGGCGCAAGCAGACCGGCGCTGCCTGGTGTGCGCGAGAAAAACCACGTACACCAGGCAGCGCCGGCGTAGGGGGAAAATGGCGCATGGGCGTCTTAAAATGGGGCAAGTCAGGTTACGTCGAAAAAATCGTCGTAACCCGACTTGCGCCATTTATTTTCGACGCCCATCAACATGACTCCTATCATTGTAAAGATAGGAGTCATGCCCCCTTGCCCAATGGCCATGCCCAGGGGACTTCTGTCCCCTGGGCATGGTCATTGGGCATAGTGGCATGTAGGGGGGCACAAATCAGGCCCCCCTATGCCAAAAAAAATTATTAAAAAAAAATAAAAAAATACTTACCTGAATGTCCCTGGGGTGGGTCCCTCCAGCCTTGGGTGTCCTCCTGGGGTGGGCAAGGGTGGCAGGGGGGGTCCCTGGGGGCAGGGGAGGGCACTCTGGGCTCATTTTGAGCCCACTTGTCCCTTAACGCCATGCCTGACCCAGGCGTTAAAAAGCGGCGCAAATGCGCCGTTTTTAGCCACGCCCACTCCCGGGCGTCTCTTTTGCCCGGGAGTATAAATACCACGTAAAGGCCTGGGAGTCATTTTTTAGACGGGAACGCCTCCCTTGCATATCATTAACGCAAGGAAGGGGTTCACGCTAAAAAATGACGCACATTCCGGGAACTTTGGCGCTATTCGCCTCTAACGCCATAGTATAAATATGGCGTTAGTTGGCGTTAGTTTAGCGTCGAATTTGCGTCGAAAAAAACGACGCAAATTCGGCGCAAACGGAGTATAAATACGGCCCTTGGTTTGTAGCACCACGTCATCGTGCAGACATTTTTCTATTCTGCCTGACTCTGCCTGTTTGTGACGCCTTTTTGTACACCGTCTTATAAGTGAGGTGTTCCTGTTTGACGCTGCCTGACTTGCGTGTGTCACAGTGCACTGATCATCTACTGAACTCCATCAGTCACGGTGCGGATCGCAGTGATTCACACACCTAATTAAGGATACCCAGTATTTTTTAGCAACAATGTGTTCTGTTTCTATATGGCTGGCGGTGACCCATCCTGGAAAATGCCTGTGATGGACTGGGGCAGTGACTGGGTCATTGTGCGCTGGAACCGGGGAACCTCGGGAGACTGCGCCCGCTCTTTCCAGATAACCAAGGAGAGTGAAGCATAGATGAGGGTGTAAAACCTGGATACAGCAACAGTTGGAAGATTACAAGGTGGATCTTATGTTATCTTCCTTATAATATCTGGCAACCTTATTGTGAACATGTTATGAGTATAAGCTTATGGTGGCAGCAGCTGTGATTTGAGTGGCACATGTGTGGACTGAAGGGGAGAGGTAAGTGCCTGGGAGTTGGTTGTAGAGACTGTAGCAGCAACATTTATATAAGACGTAGTCCAGTAGTTTAATATTTGGGTTCAATGGCACCAGGTGCGCGACGTGCTGTTGTATGTTCAACATGAATTGGGGCATTATATAAAATTGGTATCAATACCAAACAGATTAATAGAGTTGGAAAAGGACAACACAGGTTAAATAATGTGAGGTGGTGTGATAAGATGATACAAAAAAATAAAATAAGACCATTGTATGTTCAAGCACAAAAGAGGGACTGGAGTGATAGATCTGTGAAAAGGCAACCAGAAGATGACCGGGTTTGGTGTGGTAGTTCTGAGGGAAGAATTGTAAGTTCCCCAGAAGCAAATGGAAATATTAGAGTACCAGAGGAGAAATAATTGAGTAGCAATTCCTTAGGGGACTAGGAGGCTCTAGGTGGGACCCCCTTAAAAAAAAATGAAGGACTTTGTAGTAAATCATTTCAAAAGAAAGCCAAGCGTTCATTGTCAACCCTCATCATCATCAAAGGCACCAATAGGATAAGAGAAGACAAGAGCTGGATATCTAAGTGAAAACTTTAGCTTGATGGAGGCAGAACTTGTTCAGGATCAGTTCTTAAAGAAAATAACTGAATGTTGTAGCAAATTAAAACCCATTTCTGGAATCAAGGTTAACTTTCTCTTCATTTCTCACTCCTTTGCCAATGGAAAGCTCAGAAATGGATGAAGAAAACCCAACCTTTGAATAGGAGGTTGACTTGGTGGAGGGTATTATTGGAAGACCTGGGAAGATAATGTGGGTAGAAGTGCGAACTTCGCAAGGGTAACCTCTCTCCCCTTACAGACCCAATAGTGACTTCGTTTTTCAGCTACATTATAATGATCTATGCCAGATGTGATGTTTTATACAAAAAAACTCTACAAAGAATTCTAGAAGCTTTAGTGGTAAATAATAATTTGACAAAGAGCCAAAAAGTTAATTACAGGTGATTGCAGTGGAACTCATTCAAACGAAATAAATGATTTTATGCCCACCTTAGTTGGACTTCTAAGAGGAGATATGCAGCAGTCAGTATATGAGACCACAGAGGATGGGCCAGCAGATCTCAAAAAAGATGATTGCCTGACATCCCTATATATCTCAAAACAGCCTACCTCAATAAAAAACATGGAGGCAGACAGTGGCTCTAAGGGTTATATACCACGCACCAGAATAATATACAACACAAAGAGGGTAACCTGGGGAAAAGTTTGGGTTGCGGAGCAGCAAGCTAGAGTCCTGTTTCATGGGCGGTGGTGGTGGTGAAAGGGAAGGTGTTTTTCTCCCATGTGCAGGTGGCTGGTGAGTGCAGGGAGCACACAAGAAATAGCTCCGGCGGCAGGGGCAGCGGCTGGAGTGGTGCGTTGGAGCTGCGCCGCCCTGCAGCTACTACGATGAACACACCTAGAGGGCAGCGCATATTCCCCTTCAGGGAATCAGGGGCATCATCAGCACAAACAAGTCTGCCGGCGCAGCTGGAAAGACGCCCAGGGAGGAGGTGAGGAAGTCAGTGACGTTGAGGAGGAGGTGGCCGGCAAAGCAACGGTAAGACATAGTGTGGGGGGGAGATTGTGGCTCACTCCTCCCCTGTGACTCTGGAAGGAGGCGGTCTTGGGCGAGAGGAGTCCAGTAGGAGGCGGAAAGGGGGCTCTGAAGCAGGAAAATCAGGAAAAGCTAATGGTGAACCTGTATGTAGCAATAGGAACAATGTCAAGAAGGGAAGTGTAACAAATAAACATAAAGTTAAAAGTAAAGTTACACCTTCCTTGAGGTCTTATTTTAAGGTTAGACCAGAGATTACAGTACTCACCCTCGGCCAGGCAAAGAGTATTCAGGACAAACAGGTAGTGGAGGACCCTAGTCCACAATATGGTGGGCAGAATAACGGCGACACTGAGGTAATAGAGAGTGGTGTACTTTTGCCTCCTCAAGTTAATGGGTGTACTGAGGATTTGCATATAAGAACTGAGGACACCTCTCTCTCACAGAGAAATGCAATGAGTTAATTCCCCTGTAAGCTGTTGATTAGCAGTTTTCAGTCCCTCAGGTTCAGACTATATCGGGGTCCATAACTTTTACCACCCCTAGCTCCATTTTAGGCACATCAGTGGAGACAATGATTCTCGCTAGTTCTGAAAATATAAAAAAGGCTTTGCAATTTCCGAGACAAACCAGGGAGAGATAAGGGAGGTATTAGAGAAAAAGTTTGACCCCCTGACGGCGAGAACTCAAGTTTTGGAAGAAACTGTGGGAACAATGAAAGAAGAATTGAAATTACATAAGGAAGAGATTCAGGCATTGAAAGGGAACAAGCAGGACCTCCAAAATAAATTAGAACAGTTGAAAAATAGCTCAAGAAGAAATGTCCTGAGATTGTTGAAGGTACCAAAAGGAGTGGAAGGGGAGAATTTGAAGTCTTTTGTGGTTTCTCTTATCAAATCTGCAGTTATGTTGGAAGATAGCAAAGAAGAGATTGAAAGGGAAAATTAGAGGATCCATAGAGATCTCTTTTGAGATGAGGCCTAATAGTAGCAAACCCCAGAAAATCTTGATACATTTTCAAACCTATGAGATGAAAGAGAAAATTCTGTTCAAAGCACTAAAACTAAAAACTTTAAGAGTGAGGGACGTCTCGTTTGAGATCAGGTCAGACTTATCTAGGTCCACTATTGACAAGCAGTGGTAGTTGGGGAGACGTTTGAACAAATTCAAGAGCCTAGAGGCATCAGCACAGCTAAAATTCCCTGCCTTTCTCTGAGTTATGTATAACAATAAAATGTACAATATAAAGGATGTCAACAGAGCAGTTGAGTTGTTGGCAGTAATCAGGAGTGGGCTTGCTGAACACCAGTGAAGGTTTTTGATAATGCGTGACTGATTACACCTAGGAACATAGGAGCGCTCTAAAAATTGGGCTAATACCAGTCCTTAAATTAGGGGGGTTCTCCTTGGGATGGGAGGAGAGCGAGTGTGGTGAGGGGTCACTGAGTGGGGAGCATACGGGGAAAATAGAAAAAAAGCCTTGTTCACCTCAATCAGTTTTCATACCGTACCTTAGCGATAGCCAGTAGTGGTAGCGGCCAGGGGCCCAGAGGTACTGTTTCCCAAATTCTTTCATGGAATGTTAATGGCCTGAGAACTAGGGGAAGAAGAGATAGGGTACTAGAATACTTAAGGGACTCACCTTCACAAATATTGATCCTGCAACGTCTCAGGATTTCTCGCTAAATGAGTGTGTGAAGTTATTTAAGACACAAAGGTGGGTCCAAACGTGTATCTGTACTGAACATAATTTTTACAGTAAAGGTGTGCCTATATTATTTAAGCAGCAAACCAACATAGTAGTCTTAGACACAAGATCAGATTTAGCAGGACGTTGGTTTATAGTTAAAGGACAGGTTGGTGGTAGGAAATTTCATTGGTAAGGTTTTATGGTCTGAATAGTGACGACATAGAACCACTAGGACAGATTTTATCCCAGTTATCTGAGTTCTCTGATCCAATTATAATGGCGGGATACTTTAGTGTAGTTTTAGATAACAAGCTAGATACGTCAGACAAATGTAAATCTTTAGGAACACCGAAGTCTCAGCAATATTTGAGGGGGATGATGAAGGAACTTGGCCTGTGTGATTTATGGAGGTAGAGAGTTGGGAACAAAAAGGATTTCTCTTTTTTTAATAAAAAGTATAGGCACACCTCCCATCAAGACTACTTTTTGCTAGACATGAGGCTTGGAGATCTTGTGGATAACTTAGTATATCTTCCGGCTCACAAGTAGTAAAAGATGGACATTAGATCGCTCATTGATATTAGACAATGGGGTTGTATCTCAATTACGCAAGGAGACAGAGGACTTCTTTAGAGTTAATGTGGGGTCTGCCCCATTACCAGTAGTTTGGGATGCCTTTAAAGCTGTCATAAGAAGGAGGATTTTGAGCATATCTAGCTATAAAAAAGAAGTAATTAAGTAACAAAGTAATCTACTTAGAACAGGAAATGTCCAGGTATAAGCACCAGTTGGTGGAGATAGGTGAAACTGAGGCCTTGAGGAATAACTTGGATAAATTGAAACAACAGTTGGAAGATGTACTACAAGTTAGAATCACAAAAAGGTGGGAAACAAGTAAATTGGCCCACTTTGAATACAGCGAAAATGCGGGGAAGCTGTTAGCTTGGAAGAGTAAATCAGACCAAGTATGGAATTATATTAAAGAAATCGAAGTGGACCAGTCAGAAGAGAGAGTAATGAATAGCAAATCCATAGAGGTGGCCTTTCAATTTTTTTTTACTCAACTTTACACAGAGAGTTAGAGGAGGGAGAGGAAAAGGTAAATGATTGGTTGGGGCCGGACATACTTCCTAGTATCACACAGCGGGAGCAGGCACTCCTGAATAGACCTATTACCTCAGAAGAGATAAGAAGAGTTTTAAATGGGAGCAGGGGGGGGGAAGCCCCTGGTCCAGATGGTTATACGGTGGAATTATATAAGGTGTGGGGGACTCAATCATTCCAGCCCTGGCAGAACTGTTTGGAGGGATTCTTGAAAGTAGAACCTATACACCAACTTCATGGAATGAGGCAATTATTACATTACATTAATGTACATTAATCTCAAAACCAGATAAAAATCCGGCAAAATGTTCATCATATAGACCCATGTCATTGCTGAACAGTGATTATAAACTAGGGTAGTTCTAAGATACTCCAATTGGGCATTTCAACTTAAAAATTCAAGGATGTTATTCACATATCCAGACTCCACAGTGATTGATATAAAGTATAAGGCCATGGTTATGGCTGTTAGAGGGACATCAAGACACTTCTTATATAAATTTGGAGACCCCAAGTTTTTCAAAAAGGTCAATTTTAAGACATTGCAAGATCTTGCCAAGTGTTGGTACCAGTTAAGATTACTACAGTTGAAATAGTCCCATCAGGGAATCCCTGGGAACACCAGAATGTTCTTGCCCTCCCAATTAAAAAGGTGGGAATAGAAGGCTGGGGGGACCTCTTCTGCGAAGGTAACTTGCTCTCATGGGAGGAGCTAATAGAAAAAACAGGGGGTCACTGCACAGGCTGAAGTTTTGCAGACAAAGGAATGGTCACAGGGGGTTAAGGGGTGTCTGGGTTCAATAAACATTTTAGAAGATATCCTTCCTGTGTTTTCCTCTGTTCCAAAAAAAGATTGC
Organism: Pleurodeles waltl; assembly: GCF_031143425.1. Taxonomy (NCBI): domain Eukaryota; kingdom Metazoa; phylum Chordata; class Amphibia; order Caudata; family Salamandridae; genus Pleurodeles; species Pleurodeles waltl. The sequence continues at coordinate 194,625,757 of NC_090449.1, forward strand.
AGTCTGGTATTGGGAAATCCTGGAAAGATTAGATGGAGACTTTAATCTGCCTACACACCTTTGGGGGGATCTTATATCAAGGGAGATGGAGTATAGATGGTGGAAAATATCTTTGCCAACTTTGTTTGAAGTAGTAAAACCTGCTCCACTAAGGAAAAACCACCTCTTCTCTATACATAGAGCTTATATTTTGCCTGATAAGCTTTCCAAAATAAAAAAGGAGAGGTAGTGAAATGCCTTAAATGTGTTTTAGAAAGGGTAACAGATGTTCATATGTTTTTTTTGAGAGTCTGGGCATCTATTCTATTTATTTAGGAGGAAGTATGTAGCACTATTTTGGGTATATTAGGGCAGAAAATTACAGTATCCCTCCCCTTGATAATATTTGGGCAGTCACAGGAATTGGAACTGGGGTGCAGAAAAGGAAGTAGAGGTAGGAGAAATGTCTTGTTTCATGCCATCGTAGTGGCTAGGAGAGAAATTTGGAGAAGATGGATGACCGGGTTCCCCCAATGACACGGAAGAGTAAGCTGAATACTGAGGAGGAGAGGAGAATATTAAGGAGAGACGTCAGTCCAAATAAGTGTGGTGGGAGTAGGTCCTCAATGGAGAACAGGAGAGATGAAAGTGAGTGAAGGATTAAGGATTAAAAAGGATAGACTAAATAATGTAAGTAATAAAGACTGAGATCATTTGGGAGTTTTCTGGAACTTGAGTGTTAGAAATTGGGTTTCTAGTTGGCCGAGGTATGCACCCTGTTCAAGTAGGAACCACAGTCCTAGTCCTAGTAAGTCACAAACACACCATAAATTTATCTATACTCACCCCCTGGTAGCTTGGCACAGAGTAGTCACTTCAAACAGTAAAACAGTGAAAACACTACACAAAAAGATACCACACATGGTTAAATAATAGAGCTTATTGTAATTAACAAAACAAGACCCAAATGACAAATTCAATACATAGAACTTGAGATATGATTTGTTAAAAATTAACTGAAATTTAGCGCTTAAAGCATAAAGCGCCATCCAGGGGCTATCTGGTCGTGCTAGACCAGGTCAAACTCAAAAGTTGAGGCCTATCCCAATGGTGTGTGGGCCGGCTACAGGACCTTCATTGGGTCCACTGAGCAAAAGTACCTTAATCCTGCTTGAGTTGACATTGAGGACGTGGGTAGCAGGCTGAAGCAATGCATCAGGTTGATCCCCACAGTAAGGGCAATGTGTCAATCTTTACCACACAGTAGGGAATATGTATCCCTTTTCTGCTGGTGATGCATCGGATCTGAGATGTAGTGGTTCCTTAGTGCAGAGGTCGATCCACCCTAGAGAGTTTGATCCACACAATGGGAATTATGCGTTGGTTCTGATCCAAGCAACATAAGTGATGCGCCGGTTCTGATCAGCACAGCAGCGGTCATTTTCTGGCATTAAATGGAGCAGCACTTTGCACCTACTTAAAAGGGCCAACAACTGGGTTTGTACCACTCAGCAGGGCAGGACTCATAGTTGACAGAGTTCAGGTGCTGTAGCAAGTGAGTCTGAAGTCTTTTGTACCCCTGAGACTTTTGAAAACTGGAGACCGGTCAGTTGGTCCATGGAGTCACTCTGGGTGTTGGGTTCAAATGATGTGGGGCCAGTCCTTCTTACCCAAGCAAGTAGGGCAGCAGGTCAGCACGGCAAGAAAGCAGTTCTTCCATAACAAAAGTCCAATAGAGTGGCAGTTCTTGTAGCAGCACAGCAGTTCCTTGTTCTCAGAATACTACTGAGTTTGTAGGGTCAGAAGTTTCAACGTCCAGTTCTTATACCCAGCTGTGCCTTAGAAGTGGGCGAGACTTCAAAGAAGTGCTTTGAAGTACACAGAGGTCCTCCCTATCTGCCCTCGATCCAGCCTCACCACAGGTGGTTAAGAAGTCCCTTGTGTTTGGACAGGACACAGCCTATTCAGGTGTAGGTTTGAGGCTGTGGTCAGCTCCTCCTTCACATCCGGCCCGGGATGGTCCATCAGGATGTGGATGGTCGATAAGTCACACTTCAGCTCCATTAGTATGTGGCTGTCTAGAAGGAATTCACAAAGCCCAACTGTCACCTACCTCAAACATGTAATGGATACAGGCTGCAGGGACACAGGGCTAAGAGTAAGAAAATACCAACTTTCTAAAAGTGACATTTTCAAAATTGCAACAATAAATCTGACTTTACCAATAAAGAGGATTTATTATTACAGCTCCATAAGTACTAAACATTACGGGCCGTATTTATACTTTTTTTGCGCCGCATTTGCGTCGTTTTTTGACGCAAAAAACGGCGCAAACTTGCAAAATACCATTGTATTTTGTAGGTTTGCGCCGTTTTGCGTCAGAAAGCGGCGCAAATGCGGCGCTAAAAAAAGTATAAATACGGGCCTACATATCTACTCCTTCTCAACTAGGAATTACAGTTTATTAAATGTAGTGAGTAATCTCCAATGTTATCCTATGTGAGGGGGAGGTCTCACAGTAGTGAAGATCACACTTAAGAGATTTTTATTACTAGGACATGTAGAACTTAAAAGTACATGTGTCAGGCCTGCAAACCCGAATATGCTCCAGAACCCACATCTGGAGTTTAGTAAAGTGTGCCCTTAAGCAAATCACCTGCCTTTGCAAGGGCCAATGATTGTTGTTGCCTTTGAGAAATGTTTACTTGAGCAAATGCTTGTTTCTGGAACTTGTGTAGGAATCTGGGCACGTCTCATCTTATTGCCTTGTTGGTTGAGCTTGTGGCATCCTCATGACTGAGACTGGGTGTGGCCAGGTACAGCACCCTCATGACTCAGACTGGATGTAGCCAGGTGACTCAGACTGGGTGTGGCCAGGTGCAGCAGGTATTTAAAGCCACACCAGTCTTGTGGTGATTGCTTGCTGTCAGAGGTCTTCAGATGTAGAGTGGGAATCTCTGATCCTCCGTCTTGTTCCTGGATCGTCAATTCCACAGCCCTGCATTGCTGATGCTGATCCTAGAAAAAAGAGATCAAAAAGATTAGCCTCATAACAGTTGGTAACATTCTGCATGCCCTTGAAAGGCTTCTTACTGGTTACCTTTGATAGTTGATTGCCGGATGTTCAGACAGGCAGTGCGCACTTGAAGGGCATGTTATCTGTGTCCGTGATTACTTGAATACTTGCCATCTGCCGAATAATAACATTCATTGTTGTTAGCTTGCAAAGACAGTACAGATTTGAGCTCATGTTGGACAATTGTTATTTTAAAGATGTACTGTGAACATGTTTTTTATATTGAGTTTTATGTAGCATTTCTGTGATACTAATCATTGCCTTTGATAAAGAACACTCATCCCCTCATTATGTCTGGGAGCCGGCGGTCTCAATCCACCAGGGCAGTGCTGCAAACAGCACTGCTCTGGGGATTACGAGTCCCCTCTCCGCCGGCTTTTACATGGTGGTTGCATTGCCATGTAAAAGCTGGCGGAGACGAGGTGCTCAGGACCCCATAGGGGCCCCTGCACTGCCCATGCACTTGATGTGGGCAGTGCAGGGGCCCCCATGGCCAGCCCCATCACATTTTTCACTGCCTGCTTGGTAGACAGTGAAAAGCGCGATGGATGCTGCTGCACCCGATGCACCGTAACATTGCTGCATGCTCTATTATGAGCCGGCATCAATGTTGTGGGCTGTTTCCTGCTGGGCCAGTGGGCAGAAACTCTGTTTGTGCCTGCCGACCCAGCTGGAAACTCATATTAGCCCTCGCTGTCAGATCACTGCACTGGCAGTTTTCTGACCGATTGGCTTCAGCGGACGGTCGTAATGAGTGCCTCAGTGCTTGGGACACACTAGTTTCAAAACGTGAGTCAAAGGTCTGTTATTTCCATGTTCAACTGTCACTGTGATGCAACAGTGAGAACACCAATTACACACAAAAGTGAGTTTTAGTATATTGACCCTATACTGTCAGTGTAGTTAAAACATTGAACTGTGTTTTTTCGATACTAATACCCTATGCTGCATAATCTCTGAATATCTGAGAAATCTAAATACTTAAGAATTGATTTTCGTTCTTGATTGCCTGTTACATGTCTACTATTATGAGTTTGACTGTGTTTTAGAAAGTCTCATCAAGACCCAAAAAGCAAGACATACACTGAATTTCTCGAACACTTTAGCTAGGTCTTCCAGTGGGGCCACATTGACTTTGGAACAAGGTGGGAATGCATGTAGACTGTACCTGGTTGCGTACTCCATACTGTTTCTTGGAGATCCCTAGAGAGAGGGGAGAGCAATCAAAAGCAGGAAAGGGGACCCTGACAGGTACTCCTAGTTTGTGGGAATTGGCAAAGAGTAGTTTTAGAATATTGGTTACATGAAAAGTATTTTTTGACTAATGTTTTAAATTCATCTGCTCTTCGTAGACCACTGCTAGCCATCCTGATCTTGCCAGACAAAATCTGTGTTTCTCTCTCTCTCTCTCTCATCCATCCCCTTTTCCCCGGAACATTCCCATGCCAATCACATACAAGTAAGTGGGTAGCATGCAACGTCTAAGCGGAATTGGGAACAAGCAACTTGGGTCAGCATTGTGCCCCGTGGGAAGAACAGGTTGGTGCTTGACAATGTGTCCTGCTTTTTATTTATGCAGAAACCTCCTCTATGGGTGCCATAAGGCCTACCTTAGGGATGTCCTATAAGTAACAAAAGGAGAGTTTAAGACTTGGCAAGGGGTTTTACATGCTAATTGGGAATGACAGCATAACACTGCATTCAGGCTACAATCACAGGCCTGAGACATGTTTTAAAGTGCAACTGCAGTGGGTGGCACAGGCAATGCTGCAGGCCCACTGGTACCATTTAATTTATAGGCCCTGGGCATATGTAGTACACATTACTAGGAACTTTAAAGTAAATTAAATATGCAACTTAAGGATATACTAATCAAACCATGATTGAAGGAGAAAGGACATTAGCGCTGGTTAGCACTGGTAGAGTCCTAAGACCAACAAAAACAAATTCAGCAAAATTGGATTCAAGCGGGCACAAAAGTTTGGGGAGAAAGACAGCCCTAAAGATGACAGGTCTAACACATGTCCATCCCAGCTGAAAGTGAGGAGAAATACCCAACCTCGTGGGAGTTCTTATCACTAAGGTAGAAGAACCTAGAGAGACTATTAGCACTGGTGTCATTTGTCCCAGGTCTGTGTTCCACCGTAAAATCCATGGACCACCTCAACAATTTTGTATTCTCACCCCTCATTTGCATTATTCACCTAAGAGGCCTGTGGTCTGTCTGAATCCGGGAGTGAGTCCCATATGGTTTCAACTTCTTCAGTGCTCAGACAACTCCAAAGGCTTCCCTTCCAATAGCACTCCACCTCTGTTCCCAGGGAAATCATCTTCTAGAGATGAATGGTACAGGTTGGTCTTGGCCCTATTCATTAAGCTGTTAAAGAAATGCCCCTAAACCATCCTCTTAAGCATCAGTTTGTACAATGAATTCCCTGGAAAGGTCATGGGCCTTGAGCTCAGGGGCTATGCATATTGCTTGTTTTAGGGAGTCAAATGCTTTCTGGCATGCCTCTGTCCAAGTCACCTTTATGGGCTGCTTTTTAAAAGTCATTTCGGTCAAGGGGACAACAATGGTTCCATAACCCTTGACAAATCTCCTCTAATATCCTGTGAGGCCCACGAAGTCTCTCACCTCAATTTAAATTTTGGGGGCTCCCAGGCCATGATAGTCTATATCTTGGCCTAGAGGATCTGCACCTTACCCCTGCCCACCAGGTGCCCCTAGACCCTCGTCCTATCTAATACTTACTGGCCTAGATAGTTAGGCCTCCATTGCATAGAGCCTGAAGCACAACCTGCAAGTGAAATAGGTGGTCCTTTCATTTGCTACTGAAGACAGCTATGTCATCCTAGTAAGCAGCACTAAAGGTCTCAATACCGGCCAAGACTAGGATCACCATCCACTGGAACTTGTCATGGGTATTCTGATTTCCAAAGGACATCACTTTGAATTGATAGTGGCCCTCTGGAGTGTAGAAGACTGACCTCTCCTTGGCTCCTTTAGTTAGGGTAATCTGAAAGTACCATGAAGTCAGATCAAAAATACTCAGGAACTGCACAGTCCCTAACCTTTCAACCAGTTCATAAGCCTAGAGAATGGGACGAGCATCAGTGTTGGTGACTGAGTTAAGCCCCTGTAATCCACACAGAACCTAAATTCTGGGATAGCATCCTGTGGGATACGTTTGGTATCAGCAAAACAGAGCTCGTCCAGTGTCTGACCTCTCCTTGACTCCTTTAGTTAGGGTAATCTGAAAGTACCATGAAGTCAGATCAAAAGTACTCAGGTACTGGGTAGCCCCTAACCTTTCAATCAGTTCATCGGCCTAGGGAATGGGACAAGCATCAGTCTTGGTGACTGAGTTAAGCCCCTGTAATCCACACAGAACGTAAATTCTGGGATAGCATCTGATGGGCAACGTTTGATACCAGCAAGACAGCGCTGGACCAGAGGCTACTGGAAGGCTCAATCACCTTAACTCCATCTTGGAGAAATCCTCCTTGATGCTGATCATCACTTTGTCTGACAGCCTGTGCATTTTGTTTTTGACAGGGGGGCTATCTTCTTTGCCAATATCATGGGTACACAGATTTGTAACCTCAGGAGTGAGTGAAAACAGAGAGGAGAACTGTCCCAGCAATTGGTGACAGTCCATCTGCTGAAGTCTGAGTAGGGTAGAGGGTTTCACCTTCTACTGACTTATTCTTCTCTATGGAGTCTAGACGTTCAGGTAGAGGTTCACTCTCCTCTTCCTCTTGACCATATGAAACCAACAGAATAGTGATCTCTGAGCTCTCAAATTGGGGTTTGAGGCTGTTGATTTGGAGGACCCTTAGGGGGTATTTGGGAGTCTTGAGATCCACCATGTAGGTTATCCTCCCCTTCTTCTCAACCATCTCATAATGCCCAGTCCAATGTCTAGGAGGGCCATGGGCTCCACTGTCCCTATCACCCACACTTTCTGTCGGGCTGAAATTCCAAAGGGGTACCTGTCTGGTTGTACCACTGTTTCAGTGCCTCCTAACTTGCCTTCAAGTTTTCAGAAGCTTGCTTCTAAAACTTGACCATCTGGCTCCTGAGGTCTAGCCTGTAGCTAACCACATCCTGGTGAGGTTTTGTGGGAGCTTGCTCCCATTCCTCCCTAACCAGGCTGAGAAATCCATTAAAGGGTATCTCATACATCAGTTCAAAGGGTCTAAAACCAGCTACCTTCTGTGGCACCTTTGTGGAAGCTAAGGGGGCATCCCACTAACAACTCTTGGGATCTAGAAGGCCTGTGATCATGCACTTGATGGTCTTGTTGAATGCCTTGGTTTGTGGATGGTAGGGTGCGAAAAAAATAACGGTAACTCCACACTCCTTCCACATTGACTGCATATAAGCAGACATTAAGTTGGTGACCCTGTCAGACATCACTTATTTGGGGTAACCCACTCTGGTAAAAATCCTCATTATGGCCTTTGCTACTGCAGATGCAGTTACAGTCCTCAGAGGGATATCCTCTATGTTCCTTGTGCAATAATGCACCAGAACCAGGATAAAACTTTTGGCAGAGGCTATCTGGAGATCAATGGGAACAACAATATCAGTGTCCACCCTTTCAAAGGAAGTGGAAAGGACGGGTAAGCAATTCAAGAGGGCTTTCAGCTTCTGTCCTGTCTTCTGAATGGCCTGGCAGGTTAAGAAAGTCCTAGAGACAACATCTGAGGATACCAGTAAGAAGGCCCTGTAGCTCTGGGGGACCACCAGGGCCCTTGTTGCCCATACGCAGGTGCCTTAGGATCATTGAATAGGAGGTCCTCCTTCTAATAAATGTGGTGACTCCCGAGGCATCACCAGCTGCCTGGGCCTCGGCTTGTTACCTTATGCCCTCCAGAGATGGGCACTCTTTCTGTACTTTCCAGACCTCCCCCTGGTGAGTCTTCTTCTTGCAATCCAGGACATTCAGGCAGGTCAACAAGGGAGACAGGGCCCTCTTCAGTGGGTTCCAGTGGAACCTCCTCTGGCACTTCATCTACCTCTGCTGGAAGACATTTCTGGGCTGGTTTCCTATTGTCCCTTTCCCTTCTCTTTCTTGGCAATGATCTGGACCATTTTCCCACACTCTGCACTGCTTTGACTCCCTTGGAGGGAAGACATTGACCTAGTGGTTGCACAAATATACTCCCAACTATTCCAGGTATGACTTAAGCTCCACTTCCTTTCAGGTAGTGTGATCAAGATCATTCCCTAACAAACAGTCAACAGGTATGGCAGGACTCACAGTGACTTTCAGAAGGCCTGAGATCCCCCACTGAAATGGAACAAGGGCCACTGGGTAGTGACCCTCGCAGTTGTCAGCTACTACAACCTGGTGGAATGTATTGGTCAAAATCTGCTCTAAGGCCACCAACTGACTCCTTACCATAGTGATGTTGACTCCTGTGTCCCTCAGAGGCTCAACACCTTGCCCAGTGATGGTGACCCATTGTCTATACTTTTCAGTATTGGAAGGTTTTTGAGCTTTAGGCACCATCTTCACATCATCCAAGGACACTTGGGTAACCTTGCTGACTCCCCCCAATGACTGGCACAAACACCACCCCAAGCACTGTGCTCTCCACCCCTGGTACCTTTCCTCCAGTGGGAGGCTATGCCTTCTTAGGACACTTAGCATCACCCTCTTAAAGCTCATAGTACTTGGGAGTCTTGTTCTAACTTTCATAAGGGAAGCACTTTTTCTGGTGGCCAGATTGGGAATGGGCCCCTTTCTCTTGAGAGTTGTTTTGGGGGCCTTTCAAGGACTCCTTCTTTTTTATCTCCCCTCCTTCTTCTGGTAGGAGCCCTGACCACCCTTTTGGGAGTCCCCCCAAATGCCTTCTAGGATACTGGTGCTGACCCAGAGGTTTCCTCCTCAGCAAGTTTCCTGGGGTCAGTCAGCTTGCTATCAACCTGGTGCTGACACAGATCTGTAAGACAAGTATCATTCATCTGCTTTCTCAAAATTAGGTTGTTCAGCCCTGTAAAACCTTCTACCTTGCTGCCCCTCACTCAGTCTTTCACTACCTTGCTATAAGTTTGTAGGAAATCCACCCAGGTCCGTGTGGAAAGTTTGTAGTACCCATGAATGTCTACCTACACTTTTCAGGGGTCAATCCAAATTTCTTGGCAAGAATTGTGTTCATGGGAGTGTACTGTGTCTGGTCTACTATCTCTAGCATTAGGACAAGCTGTGAGAATGTACTGCACCCAGCATCCCAGTACTCCTCAGGAACCCTGTGCACCATTAGAACCATGCCAAAAGTTGAGAACTGTTTTCCAATGTCATCTCCAACTACATGATTGGGCACCAAATCATTTGGTATGCAGACCCTCTTTTCTCTTGTAGGCAATGTAGGTATGCTGCCACCATTTCTGCTGGCCTCCACCTGTTTGGCATGAATTACCAGCTCCTTTAGGTTAAGCTCATGTGCCATCTTTTTTTACTCTATCCTCGATTTTGATAGCTCCAGCTCCCATTTTAGCTTATTTTCCTTCCTCCTGTCCTCCAGCTCCTGTTGGGACAGACCTCTGGTAGATACACTGTTCCCTACTCCATCCTGAGTACCAGGAGCATTCATGTCATCCACTGGATTTGAGTTGGGCACTCCTGGGAGTCAAGACCAGGATCGAGGTCTTAATAGTGCTCCATACCCCTCATTGTCATCCACCTCATTCTTCTCTAAGGTGGCCTGCCATATCCACACTTCCTCAAAAGAACTTGAGGCTACCTAGAGATGCAGTTTGGTAGCATTTTTGCCTGTATTTATTCCCTTCTGCTTGGGGAGTTTCCGCAGCTCAACTCTGGTAAGGGTGTCAAAGTTGCAGGAATCCATACCCATGGTACAGAAAGGAAGTGAAGGCACTTATATTTATAAAAGGGGAAAAACAGACAACCGAGAACTAGGGAAGAATTTAGAAACTCATAATGGTCTTTAGATGGAGAATAGTAGTGTACAACATGCGCAAACACAAGTCCTATCCTCACTGCTGTTTGCCAATGTTAGAAATTGGGTTTCTGGTTGGCAGAGGTATGCGCCATGTCCAAGCAGGAAGCACAATCCCAGTCAGGGTAAGTCAAGCACACCCTAAATTAAGCTGTACTCACCCTCTGGTAGTTTGGCACAGAGCAGTCAGGCTTAACTTAAGAGGAAATGTGTTAAGTATCTGTGCAACACTTCAAACAGTAAAGCAGTAAAAACACCACGCAAAAAGATACCACATCTGGTTAGAAGAACATAATTTAATGAACAAAATGATCAAAACAACAAAAATGCAAAAAGTAGAACTTGAGCTATGAACTTTTAAAGCATAAACTGAAATGTAGTGCTTAAAAGCATGAATCCCCAACCGGAGCTACCTGGTCATGTGAGATTGGGTCAAAGTTAAAAGTTTAAGGTGACCCTGATGTACATGGACTGGCTACAGGGACCCCGTTGGGCCCACTAAAAAAATGTACCTTAACACTTAGGGGCTGGACATAAGTGCTAAGCCCCTTTACAGCTATTTGACGTAGCTTGTGCTTAGGTCTTGACTTTTTATCCACATAAGATATCCATGCCAACTTTGTGTCCTTTTTTTCCCAATATCTTGGGGATTCTAAAGGTACCCAGAGTTTGTCGATTCCTCTGGAGGGGACTGTGAAAATAGCCACAATACAGCAAATATTGAGATTGTTTTGGGGGGAGTGCTCTGGGTGAAAGTGTGTGTTTTTTCATAAAAATGGCATCAATGAACAGTTTGCTGTACTAAAGTCACCATCTTCCTGGCTTTCGGGAATATGCAGAGCAGAACACAAAAACTATTTGAGCTATATATTTCTGAAAAGTGGACACATTCTGAATTTAGTAAGGGGACATACATGTAGATCCCTCAAGGTTTTCTCAAAGAAACTAAGGGCCTCATTATGAGTCTGGCTGTCTTCAGACCACCAGACTCCTGGTGTTGGTTAGAGCGCTGCATACCTGGTGGTCTGACTGCCAAATTACCACCAATTATCTCCAAATTACAACCCTGGTGGTCAGACCACCAGGGGACAGCTGCCACCACCAGGAACATGGGACCCTGCCATGAAAAGGCTTGCAGGAAGCTAGTGCTGGAGGCCCTCCTGGCCACCACCCTTGGAATGCACACCGAGTGTTACGGCAGACAGCGTGGAGCATGAGGAGCCGAGGCCAATGCTGTTGCACTGTTTCCAATGGGCTGACCGTCGGAGCCCAGTGTAAACGTTGAAATCAGCCTGGGGAGAGACCGCCACTTCTGCAGCGTTTTCCTCTCCATGGGGCAGGTGTGTTAAAAGTCAGCCAGCCAACCTCATAATGAGACCCTAGGGGCCTCATTACGAGTTTGGCAGAGGGGATTACTCCGTCACAATCGTAACGGATATTCGGTCCACATATTACAGGTTCCATAGGGTATAATGGAACTTGTAATACGGTGGATGGGATATCCATCATGTTTGTGACAGAGTAATCCCATCCGCCAAACTCGTAATGAGGACAAAAGAGTTGAAATAAAGAAATATTGAAAATAAGTAGAAAAAAACGGCAATTTACGACAAAATTTTCATTAGAAACATTTTGTTACGATGACTGCTTTACAAAAGCAATGTACTGTTACATTTGCTAGACCCTTTTGGTTGTGGGAAGTATAGGGTTTGTAGTTTCTCCACAACTGAGCTGCACCGTGCAATGGTTTTTCATTGTGTCCCAAGTATAGACCAATTCAAATGGTGAAATATGTAGAGTGAAAAATAGGTATCAAGATAACCTATGTATTTATGAAATTGGCACAATATTTGCAATTTAGAAGCAGTGGTTATTTTTGCATCTCTGAATTTGTGGTACTGGTCGGAGCATATGATTTAGAGCATATTTTTCCAAATGTTCTCACTCACTAGCTTGTATATGGAAGGAACACATGCAGTGAAATCCAAATGGTAATAACAAATATTCTGCTAGTCAATGCTCCTCTGTGTTTTCTGATAACAATGGTGTCTTACTTGCGTGAGTACGCCTAGTGGCCACAACAGGAAACTGCCCAAAATGCAACATGGATACATCACCTTTTTCCACTCAAAACTGATCTTCTTTTTGCAAAGTAAGTAGCTGCGGATTCTGGGCCCTAGTTCAGCTGGCACCTAGGTAAAACTAGTACACCTGTATATTACTGAAAACTAGACAGCTAGGGGAATCCAGAATGGGGTAACTTGCATAGCTTTCACCAGGTTGTTTTGCCCAGAATCCCTTTCACTCCTCAAACTTTGACTCAAAAACACATTTTCCTCACATTTTTGTTTTGGAATGTTCTGGAAACTGCAGGGAGCTACAAATTTCCTTCCACGGAGCGTTTCCCTAAGTCTTCTGATAAAAATAGTATCTCACTTGACGATAGGCTCTGGGACCCACCTGGGGTAACACTGACCCCCACAAATAAAACTATAAGAAAGGTACCTTCTGGCACCTCAGCTGGTATAACCAATGGGTAACATGGTATCTATAAACCCCTCCGTGTGGGACCAGCCATCGATCGCCCTATCTAGGATCATGCCAGTGTGATCTGACTGACCAATAAATATCATTGAAGACACTCACATCCTGACAGCTATATATTTTTCACTTCTATTGCATAAAGATGAATATAAGAAGGATTCATTGGCCTTGAAGACCTCCCATATGAAGAAGCAAGAAATTGTCCAAAAATATGGATATCTTCCATGGTGAACTTAATGAAATAGAGAGTAAATCAGCTAGCCTGGTGATGCCCACACAGGGTATTAAAGATGAAATGAAATGAAATGGCATGATAACAAATTGCAGACAATGGCACAGAAACTTGAGAATATTGAAAATCACCAGTGATATTGCTGTGCTCACGTTATACCTAGCAATGGCACTGCCAACAATAGAGGCTATGGGGTTTGGTCAGGTTTTGGGCTACAAGTTAAACATTGACAAAACACAGGTTACTATTAATAAGGAATTCGATAATAATGATCCTCGCTATGTAACCTTGGCTACATATCTAGGCATCAATATTTCATTCAACATGGATACTGTGGTATCCCTGAATTATGACGCACTATATATGGAAACCTTATCTTTGTTCAGAAAAAGGGACAGACTGCATCTCAGTCAGACTGAGAGATGTAAAATCATTAAGACAATGGTGTTGCCACACTACTTATATCTATTTAGGTCCATTCCTTTGTATTTAACAGACAGTTTAGTTCATAAAGCTGAATGCAGCTGGCAAAAACTTATTTGGGCTTAAAAAAGACCCTGGTGCGCCATTTGCCACCTTCAACTCACACGTAGGGAGTGGGGTATGCACTCCAGATTCTGTGGGATTACTACCTAGCTGCGTTCATGTTTCAGCTCTCTGCAGTAGTAGGCTCTTCCTTATGGAACCTTGCAGGCTTTTTCCCGGAATACTGGACTATCTCTGCGACAATTATTCCAGATCAAGATCGTTGTGATACACCCAATGCTGATACGGTTCATATGTTTGCTACATGTGGCTTTATTCCACAATTCTGGCATAAAGTATTTGTATTGCTAGACCGACTTTGTAAGTCTAATATCATTCTGGATGCAAAAACTGTTTTGTTTGGACATACCACTGAGGTCCTGGCTTAGGTTGTGAGAAAGTAGCCTCTTTCTAGCATGATTACCCCCATTTTGGCCTGTTTGTCAGAGTGCTTTGACTGTGTCTCTGGGATTCTGCTATTCAGGACCCCAGTGCTTATGGTTTGTGTCCTACTTGTCAGTATGTTTCACTGTTTTTGTCAGTATGCTTGGCTTGACTGTGTCATTGGGATCCTGCTAACCAGGACCTAAGTGCTTTTGCTCTCTCTGGTTCCAAATTTGTCCTTACATAATGGTAACTCAGTATTTCACTCCAAATTTGCATACTGGTCCCCCCTTATAAATTCCTAGTATTTAGTACCTAGGTATCTGGGGCATTGGGGTTCCAGGGGATCCCTATGGGCTGTAGCATTACTTCTGCCACCAATAGGGAACCCATTCAAAGGCTCCTACAGGACTGCTATTGCAGCCTGTGTGAAATAGTGCATGCACTATTTTACAGCCATTTTTACTGCACCAGGTCACTTATAAGCCATCTATATGTCAGGCAGTGTGCACTGGACATAGGTCAATACCTATGTACAGCTTCACAATGGTAACTCCGAATCTGACCATGTAAGGTGTCTAACACCATTACTCATTCCAGTATTGGTTGCACAACCCCATGCACTCTGGGGGCTCCACGGTGGACACCCAGTACTGCCATACCAGCCTTCTGAGGTTTTCCAGGTAGCCCCAGCCCCCCTGGGGCTTGAGCAGCTCAATCCAAGGAAGGCAGAACAAAGCATCTTCCTTTGGAAATAGGTATTACAGGCATGGGAGGGGTATCCTCCCAGAACCTCTGGAAAGGCTTTGAAGGGCACAAATGGTACCCTCCTTGCATAATCAAGTCTGCACCGGTTCAGGGACCACCAGTCCTGGCTCTGGCAAAAAACTGGACAAAGGAAAGGGGAGTGACCACTCTCCTGTCCATCACCACCCCAGGATAGGTGCCTTGAGCTCCTCCAGAGTGTCCCTGGGTTTTGCCATCTTGGATTCCAAGGTGGTGGGGCACTTTGGGAGCATCTGAGTGGCCAGTGCTAGCAGGTGACGTCAGAGACCCCTAGTCATAGGTGCTTACCTGGTTAGGTGACCAATCCCCCTCTCAGGGCTATTTAGGGTCTCTCCTCTGAGTGTTTCTTCAGATTCAGATTGCAAGACTTCAGCAGGAATCCACTGCATCCTATATTTCATCTTCTTCTGATAGAACAGCCGCTGACCGTTCCAGGAACTCTATAAAACTGCAATAAAGAAGCTAAGATGACTTCTGCAACATTGTATCTTTAGCTCCTGCCAGAAAATGCAACAGTTTCCAGGTCGTGCATCATCCGAGGACTGCCTGTCTTTAGCCTCCACCAGAAGAACCGAAAAGAATTTCCGGTAGAGTGACGTAGTCACTTCCCTGCTTCAGCAGGCACCTCTCTGCAGCGACGACCAGAGTCTTGGATCCCCTCTCCAGGTGACTGGCGTGGATCCAGCAACACAGGTGGTGGACTAAAGTGACTCCGACAGTCCCAACGTCTAGCTGTCCAACTTTGGTGGAGATAGGGGCTTACCTCCCCACGCAAGACAGTATCATCATGCATCGCATGACTTGCAGTTGCCAAGGCTTGTGTGCGAACGTCCAAGTACTTCTTCATGCACATCACAGCTTAGGCCCCAGCACTCCTTCCTGCGATGCACAGCTTCCTGAGTGCTTCTCCAGTGGCGTAGGAATCCTTTGTGCTGTGCTGTTTGGGCCTCCATTTGCACCTTCTTTGCCCCCGTGCTGTGGGACTCCTGTGCATGCTGCCTGGTCTTCTGAGGGCTCTCTGAGTTGCTGAGAGTCCCCTCTGTCTCCCCCTCCTGGGTAGAGGCTACCAGATCCCTCCTGGTCCCAGGTAGCACCATTTTCTGGCAACTGCGTTTTTGCATAAGCCAAGGCATGTTGATGGAATCCAGCGACACAAGCCAGCCTGCATTCATTCATCCGGTGTGAAACATCTCCTGCACCAACCAGGACACTGCATTTGCCTTCTCTGTTGCATTACTGACTTTGTCTTCTCACCTGTGGTTCTTCTTTTGCACATTCATCTGGGTTAGCAGGGGCTCCTGTTCTCCCTGGACTCTTCATCGGTTCTTGGACTTGGTCCCCTTCTTCCACAGGTCTTCAGGTCCAGGAATCCATTGTTGGTGTCTTGCAGTCTCTTCTCATTCTTGCATTATCTTCTATAACAACTTCTAGTGTGTTTTAGGAAACTTGCTGTGTTTTACTACTGCTTTCCTGGGCTCTGGGATGGGGTCTATTACTTACCTTTGTTATTTTCTTACACTCCCAGCACCCCTGTACACATTATCCTTGCCTAGGTGGGAAACCGACTTTCGCATTCCACTATTTTAGTATATGGTTTGTGTTCCCCCTAGAGCAATTGCAACCTATTGTGATCGTCACTGTTTGCACTGTTTTCTGATTATTTACTTACCTGTTTTTAGTTACTAGTGTATATATTGTGTAATTTACTTACCTCCTAAGGGAGTATAGTCTCCAAATTATTTTTGGCATTGTGTCACTATAATAAAGTACCTTTATTTTTGTAACACTCAGTATTGTCTTTTATGTGTGTGAGTATTGTGTGACTAAAGTGGTATTGCAAGAGCTTTGCATGTCTCCTAGTTCAGTCTTGGCTGCTCTTCCTACAGCCTGGCTTCTAGGCACTGACTACATTTTACTAATGAGGGATAACTGGCCCTGGTAAAAGGAGTAAGTAGCTTTGGTACCCACTACAAACCAGGCCAGCCTCCTACAGGTTGATTGTGGTTTTTATTTTGCACTGACCTCTGTGAGTGTGGTAATTGCCCAAGCATGGCTGCAAAATGATGCATCAGACCCAGTTTCATGGTGGTGGCAGATTATATTTGTATGTGGCCTGGAGTTTGCAATAATTGACAATCATCCAAATCAATTTAAGAGAATGTGGGAACCAGTCAAGTGGGGTATATTGGATCTTTTACCCAGATGTGACTTGACAATGTGACATAACTGTATAACTTGAAGACTTTCTGATTGATTATTGTTCTTATGTATTTGTGATGGTTCTTTATCGCCTTTTCTGTCTTTTTCTTTTATTTTGAATTGGCGCCATTATTTATGTGTAATTCTGTGTCAAGAAGCTATGAAGTAATATTACGTAATAAAAAAAATGGTACCTCACTTGTGTGGGTAGTCCTATTCCCCACCACGGGAAACAGCCCAAAACGAAACATGGATGCATCACATTTTTCCACTCAAAACTGACTACTTTTTTGCAAAGTGGGTAGCTGTGGATTTTGGCCCCTAGCTCAGCCGGCACAGAGGGAAACCTAGAAACCTAGGAAAATCTAGGGTCGGTTACATGTGGGGCTCTCACCAGGTTCTGTCACTCAGAATCCTTTGCAAACCTCACATTTGTCTAAAAAACAAATTTTCCTCACATTTCGGTGATGCAAAGCTCGAGTATGAGGGGTGCCACAACCTTCCTTACACCCAATAAGACTTCCGATAAAAATGGTACCTCACGTTTGTGGGCATGCCTAGTGCCCGTGACAGGAAATGACCCAGAGTCCAAAATGGATACATCACATTTTTCCACTCAAAACTGACCTGTTTTTTTGCACAATGGGTAGCTGTGGATTTAGGCCGTTAGCTCAGCCAGCACTTAAGGAAAACTAACAAACCAGCACATTTTAAAATACTGGGCACCTAGGGTAATCCAAGATTGGGTAACTTGCATGGATCCCATGAGTTTTTTTTTATCCACAATCCACTGCAAAACTCACACTTTGCTTGAAATCACACATTGTCCTTACTTTTCTGTGCTGAAAACTTCTGGAATCTGCAGTAATCCACAAAATTCCTACTACTTTGCATTACTCCACTTGTGCCGATAAAAACATTGAACCACTTGTGTGGCTGGGCCTAGTGCCCGAAGCAGGAACGGATCAAACCAAGGTCAATGAGAGGCCTTGTGTGGGACCCCTATTGACTTTTTTTGATCCATTTCTGTCACTGACATTAGGCCCGACCACACAAGTGGCCATCCCAGAAATGTAAGGAAAATGTTTAATTTCAGGTAAATATTGGGGTTTGTAGGGCATTGTGGATAATAAAAGCTCATGGGATTCACATTAGACACAGCACCCTGGTTATCTATTCTTTTAAATGCCTGTGGTTGGTAGGTTTTCATGGGTAGCAGCCGAGTATGGCCCTAAATCATGCAGCTAACGCTATTGCTGATCTCTCCATGTAGTATTTTAGGGCCTTTTGTGTCAAGGTCTATTGGTCCACCCACACAAGAGAGGTGCCATTTTTACCTGGAGAGGTGGAGGAATGCTGTGTTGTAGTACATCTGTGGCTTTTCACAGTTTCCAGATGATTTTTCTCACAGAAATGTGAGGAATGTTTTAAGATAAGGTTTGAGGTTTGCAGGGCTTGTGGGTAACAAAATTGTATGGGATTCAGGCAAAGCACACCACCCTGGACTCCCCCAGATGTCTAGATTTCAGAACTGTCTGGGTCTGATGGGTTTCCCCAGGTGGCAGCCTACCCAAGCCCAAAAAGTGCAGTTGTTCACCATTGAAAGAGCTTCCTGAGGAGCCTGAGCTTGATTTTTGTATGAAATGATGATAAGCATGCTCTGCATACAAAAATCAACCTCAGGCTCCTCAGGAAGCTCTTTCCTAGCAGTCCGAGCCTTGGGGATAAAAAGGGAAACCCTCTGGTACAAGCACCAGAGGGCCTTTTCTAATCTTCCCCAGTGTCGGCCAATGGCCGACAGATATACCTAAAGGGTTAATCATAGTTGCTTCAAAGTCGAGGATGCCAAAGAAGACCGAAGTGATTCAACTTTGTTGATCCCTGCAGTGAAGGCAATGTGTTAATCCTTCCCATGCAGCAGTGAAGATGCATTGATATTCTCCACACAATAGCGGCGATGCATCGGGTCCAAGATGCAGTGGTTCTGATGCGCCATGTCAAGCCACGGTGGGGTGACAATGCCTCTACTCAGATCCACACACTGGGGCTGATGTGTTGGTTCTGGTCCACGCAACAGGATGAAGGTGCCATTTACAATCTGCGCAGAAGCAGTGATGCATTAGTTTTGTCTGGAGCAGCACATTATCCAAGGGCCCAGGACTGGATTGCCCCCAGGTGACAGGACATGACTCACAGTTGGCTTAGTCCAGGTGCTGTAGCAGGTGAGCTTAAAGTTTTTGTGCCCCTGAGGCTTCAGACAGCAGGAGATCAGTCAACTGGTGTTGGGGTTGAGTGATGTAAGTTCAGTCCTTCCCATCCAGGCAAAGAGGGCAGCAGTCAGCAAGCCAGCACAGCAAGAAAGCAGTTCCCCCAGAGTAGCAGTCAAGCATTGTGGCAGTCCTCGTTGAAGCACGACAGTCCTTCCTCCTGGCAGAACATACAAG
Source organism: Pleurodeles waltl (assembly GCF_031143425.1). NCBI lineage: Eukaryota > Metazoa > Chordata > Amphibia > Caudata > Salamandridae > Pleurodeles > Pleurodeles waltl. The sequence goes on from NC_090449.1 coordinate 194,644,895, forward strand.
GTCCAGAAATGTACCTTGTTGGTAGGTCAGAAGTCCAGTTCTCATACCCAGTGGTATCTTTGAAGTGGGAGAGACTCCAAATAAGGGTTTTGAAGTGCACAGCGGTCCTCCCTTCCTGCCCCTGCTCCACACCCACTACAGGGGGTTAAGAAGTCCTTTGTGTGGGGACGGGGCATGGCCTATTCATGTGTAAGAGGGAGGATGTGCCGAGGTGCTCCCTCCAGTCCTGCCCTGGATGGCCTATCAGTATGTGGATGACCCATCAGTCACAACTATGCTCCCTTTGTGTGTGGCTGTTTAAAGGGAATGCAAAACGCCCAGCTGCCATCCACCTTAGACTTGTATTGGAGACAGGCTGCAGATGCACAGCTCTACGTGCAGGAAAATGCCAACTTTCTAAAAGTGAGATTTTCAAAACTGTAATAATAAATAAATTCCGTAGGTACTAAACATGACATATCTAATTCTTAATTAGAATGATGAAATACAGCTTATTAAATGTTATAAGGAATCTCCAATGTTATCCTGTGAAAGTGGTAGGCCACACAGTTTGTTAAAAACACATTTGAGAGGTATTTCATTACTAGTTCATGTAAAACTTAAAGTATATGTCCTGCTTTATATTTACAGACCAACCTGCCCTGTGGGCTACCTGAGGTATATCTTAGGGAGGGTGTATATGTAATAAAAGGGGAGATTAAGACTTGGCAAGGGTTTTTGAATGTCAAGTCGACTTGGCAGTGTTACACTTCATTCAGGGTGCAATGGCAGGCCCGGGGCATGTTTTAAAGTGCAACTAAAGTGGGTGGCACAAGCAGTGCTGCAGGCCCACTGGTAAAAAAAAAAATACAGATGATTAACAGAATGCTGAACAATGCAAACATTCACCCTCAGTCACAAAGATCTGGGTTTAATCCATAGTTTTTTTCCCTCCACACCACCCCAGTTTGAACCCAGCCATATGTAAATCAGTCTTGTCCCTCTACCACATGAGAACAGCCCAGCCCGAACTGCCAGGTCAGGTCCTTCCTGAACCAGAATGAAGCATCCTGGAACCAGTTTCGGGGTATCACCTCTCATTAGCCAGGCTAGCTTGAATCCAGTGGTGCAATGAGGACTGGACCCATGTCTGGGCATACTCTTCCCATTTAGGGCAAGAAAAGAAAAAACGACAGATGATAGACTGAATGCTGAACAAAGTAAACATTCACCTCCAGTCACAAAGTTCTGGGTTTAATCCATCAATTGTTTGCCCACCATACCACCCTAGTTTGGACCCAGCTATATGAAAATCAGTATTGACCCTGTTTCCCATGGGAACAGCCCATCCCGAACTGCCAAGCCAGGTCCTCCTCCAGGACCTTGATCTGATTCCGGTTCAAGCACATAAGTCCAAGCAAAACCCTCATTGTAGGCAATATATTTCTACACCCCTCCAGGTCAAGAAGTGATGCAACTCTTTTGCTATTGATCCCAATTCTGTTGGAACTTAGCTCCTCCTACTCAGGTGATGTGGATAATTATGGGCAACTTCAACTACACTTTCATGCATGAAGATCCAAATAGCACCCTGGTAGAGCTCAGTGGTGAGTTCTGCGATATCCAACCAACAAAGAGTTGGCAGAACAATTCAATCAACTGGGCCTTCGCATTTTAAATGGTAGAGTAGCACCGGCCATCCTTGCAGCCTATACTCACTCATCTGTTTTTAGAATGGCTACCCTTGACTATGTCTGGGTGTCTGTGGTCCATCTTCACCTTAAAGGCAAATTTGAAGTATGCATGACCTTGGCTAGCGATCACGCCATCCTCAGCTGTGAAGTTTAAATTCTGTGACCTTGCTGCCCAAACGTGGCCCTTACTGGAAACAAGATGATTTGGAACCAATCAACAGGGTGAAGTGAAACATGGAAAATCAAGAGAAGTATGGATACGTGTGGACAATTTCCTGAAGATGGACCTGAATGAGGATGAGTTATACTAACTCTTAAATCACTGGGGGAGCTTGGCCACTTTTTTAAAGGAAACGGAGGGCTGGCCTGTAAGAATTATTGGCTACAGGGAATCATTTCAGCCTGCTTTGGAATAAAACAAGCTTAAGCCAAATACAGGACTTAAAACTCCAGTTAAATAAAGCTCTGGAAAACAAAAGCCACCGCAAAGGGGAGACTAAGGGCCCGAAGTCTCAGATCCTCACCATAAGAAAATAAAAATACAGAAAGGCCCCATACAGCCAAAAAAGGATGAAGAAACTAGGAAATGGGTCAATTCACAGCAAATCAAAAAATCAAAGGATCAAAGAAAATTCTGGAGGTGGATTAATAAAACCCTCATGTCAAAGCCTCAGGTGATAGGTGGTAACATCGCTCTTTCTGACTGGAAATTACATGTTTCAAGCCTATGTAGGGAACAAATGGAAGTCACAACCATAAAAGGTAATAATGGTATGGACCATGTCAGGATCAGGCATCTGTGTTCAAGACCATCAACGACTACAGGTAGTGATTCAACAACAATCTGCTCGGCGCAAGGAATGATGGAGATTAAATCAATGCATCCAGGGAGTGCTCCTGGTCCAAGTTGTATACTGTCTGCAGTATATAAATGGTCTCCAATGAGACCCTCAGTTATGGCTCCCCTCATACAACAGTACCTGATGGGGTCAGTCATTCCCGAGTCACTGGGAGGGTCACTACTGGTACCAATGTACAAAAAGCGACCCAGGTCTTCCCGCGCAAATACTAGGCTAATTGCACTCCTGGACACAGAAGGAAAGTGCTTTGCTAGCGTTTTAAACTCAGAGCTTCATGCTTGGGCTGAAAGTATAAATATAATTCCATCCAGCCAAACGGGCTTTCAAAGCAGAAGCCATATTGAGGACAACCCTGGCTAGGAAGGCAATGGCTCTACATGCAGGTTTTAAAGACCTTCAATAGCTTTCGAGATTGAGGCTCTGGGAAATACTGAAGGCTTGAGCTATTCCAACTAATTTACTGAGCTCCATTATTGCACTCTATACAGACACATGGGTACACATAAAGGTTGGCACTAGATGGACCACCAGAGCAAAAATCATGACTGATAAGGGCTAAAACAACAATGCATATTTCCACCGTTGCTATTTAATCTGTATTGGGCGGACCTGCCAATCCATCTATAGAGGTTGAGGGCAGTCCCCCCTAAAATGGCAGGCACTAAAATGCAATCGCTACAATATACAGATGATGCGGTGCTCCTGGACCACACACCTATTAGCCTACAGAGGCTTTTTAATGCTCTTGCTGTCCATTGCCAGGAAAACAGCCTGAAAATAAATGTCATAAAAACAAAAGTGATGGTAATCTCATCAAACCTAAAGAAGCATGGGGCTGGGTTTATTGAGGGGAGCCCAGTGGAAGTATTGGAAGCTGACAAGTATTTGGGGTTTTAGTTGGAACACAGGGGCCACACTTCAGCTCATATTCAGGCCCAACAAGCAGCCGTAAACTCATTGGAATGGGCTTTCCATAATTTTAGACATAGACAAACCCTGACTCAGGACCCCTGTTAAACGTAATGGGCTGTAAACTACTTCCAACTATAACACATGCCGCAATTATATATAGACAGAAAATGGCTAATTGGCGTGACAGGACACAATTAATTTGTTTTCATAGAGCATTCTCTCTACCAAACTGTACAGCACACGTTCACATTCATCAAGAGTTTAGCCTAACTTCCCAGCTTTGGGATCTGAAAGCCAAATTTTTTACATACTGCATGAAAGTCAAAGGCACACATAGTTTAGTTAAAGACTGGATACAGCTTGAGGCAGGAGAGATTTGGGCAAGTGGCCTCCCAGGGCCAACAGTCTACAGTCTAATGATCAAGCAAGCAAAGCTAATCTCCAGGGAGTTGGATTGTGAGACCATTAAGAATCTTGCTCATGGCAGTTGGGGAGCCACTCTTTACAAGTCAGGGACTGCACCTTTCTACCTCTCCTTGCCGTTCAATATGGCCTTCCAACAGGAGTTAATGAGACTGCTTCTAGGGCTAATTCCACTGAAGCCCAGGGCAGGCAATGTAGATTTTGTGCAAGGCATGAGGAATCACTAGTTCATATCCTATGCATGTGCCAGAAGCTGCTCCCACTTAGAGCATTTTGGATTCGACCAATAGGGTGCGCCCTACATATCCGTCCCTGTAGCATGGCCATGGAAGCATGTCTGAAAGGTGAGTGCACACAGTTGGAGGCAAGATTTATAAAGTTCCTGAGAGCAGACTTGTCCCTATTACCAAATGCATCAGACATTACTTTCTGCACCATTGACTAGTCCTTTGCTTGCATTGGGACACCAAGGGGGCCTTCAGCTTACCCTGAGATCCGCTGAGCGTCCTATTAGGAGCAAATACATTTGCACTTTAGACACTCTTGTTTTAATCTCTGCTTTTAATTACTAAGCATTTTTAGAGCTATTTTAGGTGAGTTAGGTAAATATTAATTTATAGTGCTTAAATATGAAAGACATTTATGAAGGTCTTTTCATAGTAATGACTTTAAATAATTGCACAATAGAGGATTTTTAACAAAATCATTAGAGAAGAAGAACTGTTAGAATCTCAAGGGAAAGGGCTCAGCTTCTGACTGTTCTGGGTGATGTTTCTAAGTGGCTAGCTAAGGGCTTAGAAACAAGAAACCACTTTGAGTGCTTTTTTGACTCTACATTGAGTCTTAGAGATAGTAACAGGGGTGTGCAAATGATTGGACTAGGTGACTTTGCACAGCCTAGAGGATCAATCATGGAATATAGGTGGGTTTATGAAATTGTAAAGACATTTTAAAAACATTCAAGATCATGTGTTTGCAGGTGATAGGGCTGTGTGAAGAGCCTGAACCAGTCAAGAGGTTTTTTGTGCTGTCAAAAACAGCTACATGGTGGAGACTTGCCTATCCGTCGGAGGGGTGCCTGATTACACTAATTTCAACCAAAGTGACAATTAACGGGCTGTTTCAAAGTTAAAAAGTAGTTGGACGCTGGCTGACCAAGCAGATTTATGTGGCAATAATTTGGAAACTACATGTATAAGAACAATATATATATATATATATATATATATATATATATATAAATATATATATATATACATACATATTTTCAGCCACTGAGTCACTGAATGCAGAAGATTATGCAATCCAGCTACAATTGCTGGAAAAAGATTTAGAAAGGATAAGTAGAAAATATCCAAGCAGTTGATAGTGCTATTAGGGGACTTTACCATAAATTTAACCCACAATTTGGTGATCCAATTTATAAAGTCACGCTATCTTCATTCCTGGTGCCACCAGGATGCTTCACAAACACATGCAGTTCAGCACCTGATCTAGCAATGGTGAAGTTTTTAAGGTCAATAGGGTTGGTTTGTGTAAATGACCAGGTACCCATGGGTTGCACAGCAAATCAGACCTTGTATTATTGGAATCAGGGGTCCCCTATAGGCTATATTTTCATGAATGCATGGAATGGTATTTTCTCTCTGTAGAGGGGTTTAAGGTGTTACAGACAGAGGTAGTGATAATTGGCCTCTGCATTTAGAGCTAAATTTGGGGCTCAGGGATCAAAGAGAAAAAAACATTCTGATTTAAGTGGAATATCTCAGAATTCTTACCACTTGAATCCTAGATGAACACTTAAGGGTTCTTACTGATTTTATACAGGAAGAAGAGTTATTTAATAAAAAGATGGCCCTCAATGATTTTTTGAAAGGGCATGATGGTTTGCTGACACAGGTTGTTAGCTGTTTAAGAGTGGAATTCCACAAGAAAGTACAGAATGAGAAAAGATGTCAGGTTGTAAAGATGACGAGAAATGGTTAGTTTGACATGGAAAGTGGTAGATTAAAACAAAAAAATAAGGAAATGGGGGGGGTCTCGCATGATCTGGAAATAATAACCTGCACAAGGTAAAAATTGAATACAGGAACAGGTTAAAATTAGGGAAAACAAGTATATTAGTAAAGGCTGGCAAAACATGATTGAGGTAATTGAAATATAAAATCTTAGACATTTTGGCAGTGAGTATGTGATGGAAGGGTGTCACGGAAAATTATATTCCTAGTAGTAGGAGAAGATAATTAGGTTCATTATCTGGAAGAATCAAATAGCAATGGAACTTAGAAGGTGTTTCAGGAGGTTTAAATTTGCAGTGGGCAAAGACAGTTTGTCGCATTCTTCAGTTAAGAGAATAAAGTAAACCATCAAGTCCCAAAAGCTAACAAAAGCAGCTGGTCTAGATAATCTCCATGAAGTTATAAGAAAAAGCAGTGCAGACCAGTGGACAAACTTCTCTCATGTAATATTTAAAAAAGTCTTGGTATCTGGGAGATTCCCAGCTGACCCATTTATAAAAAGGATGATGATATGGATCCCAGAAACTATCATCTGATTAGCCTACTGGACGTGGGGGAGAAAGCTTTTTCAAAAACGATGTTGTATTTGTTAAAAAATTAGATTGAAGGAAACAATACTCTCAATTGAACAAGGAGGGTTTAAAGAAGGTCGCTCAATTATAGTGTGTGGGCAATGGCAATGAAATCAATAGACCTTAGTAAGAAATTGATCTGTCATTTTGTAAATTTTCGTTTCGCCTTTGATTTGGTTAACCACTACTTATTGTGGGAAATTTTGATAAGCCTTGCAATTCATAAACATTTACTCTTGACTCTCCAGTAGCTACATAGCCAGAATTGGGCTTGGGTGCTCGCACATACAGAAGGTATATTAACAAGAAAGATACAAATTAAGACCAGCCTGTGTCAGGGTTCTGTTTTGGCCCCATTATTAATTTCCTTACTTGCAGAGCAATTAAAACAATATGAATGGCTTATGTCCTAAGGTAAATGGTTTGCATGTTCTGCATCTATTATCTGCTGACAACTTGGTGATAAGAGACGTGACTTAAGTAGGCTTAGAAAGCAAATTAAATGTCTTCCATAAATATTGCTCAAGGAAGCTTGTAGATAAGACAGTGATGTTGGTGCTGGGGAAAGGAAATGCAAAGTACAGCTGATCCCTGGGAGGGAACATGCTGGAGAGATTGGAAAAGTATAAATATTTAAAAATGTGGTTTGATGAAAATTTAAATTGGAAACAACATTTAGAATCACTAAGAGTTGCAGCATTGTCCTCAGTTTAGTGCTATATGATGGTCCCTCTTTATGTAATCCAAACAAAAAACAAATATCGTGCAAACAGTTTCACCAAACATTAACACAATTTGGAACAGCAAAAAATATTTTAAAAGTGTGCTGTGCTGGATAGGATCCTGCTCCAATCCCCATAGCAACTGTTTGTATGAGCTAGAGACAACCTGTGTGCGCTAGTCTGGAGTATACCAGTAAATGTTCCTTCCAAAGGTTAGAAGAAAATATATCCGGATCCTCAAAGCAAGCCATAAAAATGGTTGCATAACTGGGCGCCCCAGTAAAACCCATTGATGTTCTATTCTTCTGAAGGTAAAAGGTATCCTTCCACAGAGAACAACTGTGGTAGAAACAGAAATGAAACTTTTCCAAAATGAAGACCTTGTTCACTTACATATCCTCTTGTGCTAATAAAGCCCACTCTACTGCTTCAATGCCCTCATTGTGTGGTATGGACGTGTATAATGATGTCACATCAATAGTACACAGGCCAACATGAGTTTGGGTCATAGGACTAGATGGTAGACAATAAATTCAGAAATTCAGTGATATATACGAACGCTACTTCTGGACTATGGATTGTAGGAATGTATCTAAGGGCCTTATTTATACTTTTTGGTGCAAAACTGCACTAACGCAGTTTTGCACCAAAAAGTTTTGCACCGGCTTGCACCATTTTTTAGCACCAGCTGGGCACCATATTTATGGAATGCTGCAAGCCAGTGCAAAGGGCAGGCTAGCGTAAAATAAAAATTACATTAGGCTGGTTAGAGTCAAAATAAATGACTCTAACCAGATTAGTGTCATTTTTTTACGCTAAGTGGCATATTTATACTCTGTTTGCACTGAATTAGCGTAATTTTTTTAAACTCTAATTCGGTGCAAAACTAACTCCATATTTATACTTTGCTGCTAGACCCGTCTAGTGCCAAATCTATGGAGTTAAAGTCATTTTTTGGAAGTGGAAACCTACCTTCCCTTAATGAGATGCAAGGTAGGCGTTCCCGTGCAAAAAATGACTCTATGGTCTTAACGCCATATTTATACTCCCATGCAAAAATGGTGCAAGGTAGGGAAGAGGGGTAAAAAAATGGTGCAAAGCTTGCTTTGCCCCATTTTTTAAAGCCTGGGTCAGGGCAGGTGTTAGGGGACCTGTTGGCCTATTTCCATGGTGGAAAACCATGGAATAAGCCCACAGGTGCCCTCCCCAGGCACCCCCACCCACACCAGAGGAACTGCGGAGGATGGGGGACCCCATCCCAGGTAGGTACAGGTAATATTACAATTTTAAAGCAAACTTGGCCCAAATATAACTCCATATTTATATTTTGATGTTAGACATGTCTAATGTCAAAATGTAGGAGTTTCCACCATTTTTTGGATGCATGCACCTACCTTGTGTCAATAGGATGCTCGGTAGGTGTTCCTATCTAAACAATGGTGGTATCTCCATAGATAAACACCATGGAATGGTTCCACAAGTGCCCTTCTGAAGCCCCAGGAACACCCCACCCCCTCCAGAAGGACACCGGAGAATGGGGGACCCCATCCCAGGTACGTCTGGATAAGTATTTTATTTTATTGCCATTGGGGCCCGAACGTGGGGCCCCCTGCATGGCACAGGGTGCAATGGCCATGCCCAGGGGATATTTGTCCCTTGGGCTGGTCATTGGGGTGTTGGGTATGACTCCTGTCTTTCCTGAGACAGGAGTTATACTTTTGGTGGTTGTGCACCAGGAAATGGTGCTAGTATGGTTAGAGGCATTCTTTTGCCTCTATCCAGGCTAGTGTCATTTTTTGACGTACAACACCCTCATTCATTACCACCATCCCACCCGGCTAGCATCTTTTTTTAAGAGGCTAGCCCAAGTTTACTGCCGGCTTGCGCCATTCCTTTAATATGGCACCCAGCTGGCGCTGTGAAATGGCGCAAGCTGGGGCTATACTTTTTGCCGCAAAACTACATTTGTGCAGTTTTGCGGCAAAAAGTATAAATAAGGGCAGAAATCTTAAGTGCTTGTCGCCTGTTGTCAATTCCATACTTTAAAAAGATTGTTTTTAAAAATAGTTTACGTACATTTAAAAACCATTGACAATCTAATAAAATATGTGCACCATTGCATTTTATATTCATACTATATGTGCATACACCCAAACCATCTATTATTATTGATTTTGCCCTTCTGTCTTTATAACATGGATTTATCCCTGCTCTAAATGTCAATACTGCTTAGCTTAACTTGGGATTCAGCACTGCCTCAATGTTTGGAAAATTGTCATCATCAATCCGTGCCTTTAGCAAAAACTGTGTGGATGGTTTCACACTTAAATGCCTTGGATTCTGTTCTATTTCACATTCTGTTGTGAGCACTGAATTAGCGTCATTTTTTTTAACTCTAATTCTGCGCAAAACTAACTCCATATTTATACTTTGGTGCTAGACCCGTCTAGCGCCCAATTTATGGAGTTAAAGTCATTTTTTGGGAGTGGAGACCTACTTTGCTTTAATGAGATGCAAGGTAGGCGCTCCTGTGCAAAAAATGACTCTATGGTTTTAACGCCATATTTATACTCCCATGCAAAAAAGGTGCAAGGGAGGGAGGAGGGGTCAAAAAATGGTGCAAATGCTGCCAATGAAATGAACTAACATTGAACAGCATAAACACTGTCAAAGGTGGATAACAACTAGTTGGCTTGCTAATTCTGATTCAATGGTAGAGAAGCCTCAAATTAATTTGACCTTGTCCAAATTATTGTTTATGTTTTAAGACTCTTTATGTGGGGTCAGATTTTGAGAACAGCATAGAAATACTCTGTCACAAATGTGAAGGGATCCTGTTTGATTTATTACAAATGTCATTCGGAATAATTTTCAGCAAAATTGTATGGGCAAATATAACTGCAGTAATTATTAAAGTTATTGAAAAAAAGACAAGAAATAAAGGGTGCATTATGTTGTTTTGTCAATACTACAAGCCTAAATAACCTTTCTGCTATATGAAGAAACAGTATGGGTTACTAGATTGGTGATATATTTGTCACTACTAAGGGTACATGGCTTACTTAATTAATAATGAGAAGCTTAGCTGACTAGTAAATTCCATAAATTATGCAATACATTGGTGTCCTCTGAGACTTCATCTGAAGATGTAAAGATTTGCCTCCTAACACATTTTATGGTATATTGACAAAAGACCATTAAGCTTCAATAGTTATAGTCGTTAATCATTGACTGACTTATTTGCCATGCAGTTTTAGGGTAATGAGTTAAACTATCTCAAGGCTGGTTGCACAAGGTTTGATGTGGTCATTGTTTTAATATTTTTTATGACTCTGCAGTCAAGGTGAAGCAGTGCACTTTCGATGAGAAAAGTGGCACTAAGATTAAAAACATAGAATACATTTGCATACAGTGAATGTAGGGAAGCCGAAAATTCCCATGTTTTTCATTTGTTGACCTCTGGTTTTCAGAACTGTACCTAATGGAGTTTCACTCACTACAACTTTCTGTTAAAAATTCATTGGAATTTTCATTGCCAGCTGCTGGAAATTGGGGTATTAGTTGTGTCACTGCACAAGTAATACATTCACAATTGTCCTTACTGGGAACCAAATATCCCATTGTAGCACTTGACTCTCACACAAAAGCAGAGTGTAGCAGTCCAAGGCCTACTCAAGGGAGGTGGTGAGAGCTAGTAATCACCAATCACTGGTATGCAACAGTAACACTCCATAAATGATTGTCCAGTCAGTACTTTTTCTTTAGAAAAGGGAGAACATTTATTACATACACACTATTAAAAACTGCACACTAATTTACAAATATGTACATTGGCAGATTGATCATGCGATATATGACATTGTGTAATCACTGGTGACCCCTGGAGGGGTCACCCAAACATATCAAGTGAGTTCAATCATTTCCTTTTGTAATCAAACACATTTTAGATACCTTTCGAAGGAATCATTGTCAATATTGCAGTGATAATTAGGGTACTGTGAATCATTGTAGTAAAACGATAGGGTATGTTCAATCATTATGGTAAATCAATTAAGCATTTCACCAGAATAAACCCTGTATTAGTGTACTTTTCAGGTATTCGAAGCCAAGCTGCAATTATACAAATAGACCCTAGAGGCTGTCACATTGACATAGCATTGCATTGCAACCTCACAATAAGCCCACAGAGGGCTTACTAATGCCAGCATTAAATAAAAGCACATTTAAGCCTTTCAGGGCCTCCTGAACATCACCATACACATGGCCCCTAGAAGGCATAATATTCCCGGCTGAAGAGCTAAATCTCCATCCGTGAGTAAGCTTGAAAACATGAAGAAAGTCCAGTGGAGGAAAAAATGTTGCCCATCCCCAATTTAGGGTGAAAACTCTGGAAATACCTTTAGGAGAAAGGTGGGTATCCACTGAGTTGATTTGTAGTGGTCCCGCCATCCTAGGGCCACCACAAAGGGAGAAGCAAGCAAAAAAGCCAGCAAAACAACCAGACCCCACAAGGCATTAAGGGGCAATTTCAGGCAGGGAGGTAAATATCGTAGTAGCGGCTCTCTTGCTGCTCTGGGGTCAGCTTTTCTTTCTGCTCGTTTTATGGTTTAGCCTGACATGTCGTGGCTCACTGGGGGCTTCCCGGTCTCACCCAGGCACTCCATGCATGATTGCATCAGGTTGAGGGCAGCTCGGGAAGGCCACCCCTGGCTGCCCTCACCAGCTCCCTGTACCTGCAGGAGTTGAGAGTACTTCTCCAGCAGCTGGCAACACTCTGCTGGCCTGCATGCTCCTGCAGGCAGGTGTGTCTGTCTGGCCTCCCACTCCTCCCAGTCACATGGAGCATGGTAAGCCAGCCACGGGGGGAGTGCAGCAGTGCTCTCCCTCCTCTTCCTGCATGGGGGATCAGGGATGGCGTCCTGGGCCCCTCCCATCTTCCCACAGGGGATTGTGTCAGCGCTCCCCACAATCCAAAGCTTCAGGAAGTGTGACAGTCCTCCCCCCACTGTTGGCACTCGGGGATCTGGGGATCTGGGGATTGTGTCCCAGCCCTCAGAAGAGTTATCCGCCGGGGGATGGGGTTCCCCAGCCAAAATGAGGAAATGAGAGGGGACACCATATATGGCCTCGCTCTCTCAATACTAAACAGCTTCTTTGTACTGTTCCCGGGCCTTGGCCCACCCCCGGGGAATCCTCTCCTCTAAAGCATGGCAGAAAATTCAAGGACTTTTCCCCAGCTGGCCTTCAGGAGGTATAAGGGGGCCAGCCTCACAGGTCCTTGAGGAGACTTACTGGTCCTGGGGTCAACTGGGCAGAGTCCTTGGTTCTGAGTGGGGTCAGGGGGATTACTCTTCTAGTTCTCCAGGGTGGTCCCAGGATCCAGCAGTGAAGCAGATAAATGTTCAGAGAAGAGACAAGGCAAGAGAAAAGTATCACCCTTATGCAAGAGCTTTTAAAGGGGAGAGGAAGGTTCTAGAAGACAGGCACACCAGGCCAATCTTAAAGTGCCACATCACCTCTCCACCCCAGCTCCAACTCTCCTGCACAGCATGTTGAAACAGTTCAAAATGGTATCATCAAGGAACCACTGGTCACATCAGCTACAACCCTGACTGACATCACTGCCAGAGACTTGCATACTAGAATTTCAAAGGGAGCCGTCCAGGTGGGTTAGCTCCAGTAGTCTTGGCACTCTCTTTTGTTCAGTTGGCTAATGCAGGCCCATCCCTGGTTTAATGTGGCAGCTGAGTGATTGCTGAAGATCATTCTGTCCCATTCCTTTCCTTCTCAGGAGGTGTCGGGAAGTACTGTTAATTGCTTCTTTTGTGTGGGCAGCCTTTGTTCTGCTGCTGGAGAAAATGTAATTAACTGGGCATATCAGAGTGACACAAGGTCTGGGCTCTGATCCCAAGCTGAGCCAAGAAAATATGAAAACTCTGGGAAACTCATAAGGTGTACAGATATCATTTTGGAAGATACATACTTGGTTTTCTTGCACAAGTTAAACTCCAACTCACGATGTCAATAGAGACTGTAGGCCAGAAGGGAGTGAAACCACACTACGAGGCAGTTCTCGCCCTATGTGTATAATGGGATGCCACTATAGACAAAACAGGAAAGCACACTGAGTTTCCCTAACAGTGTATACTACCCTCAAATGGCCTATCCCAGGTGAATACGTAATCCTACAGAGTCCCCATTGACCCAGGCTACCTGTGCACTGTTACGGGCTGTGCATGACAGCAGTCTCCCATGGGCAGCCCACACACATGTGCACACACATGTGCTCATATGTTCATGTGTAACCAGCCAAGCGCCCCTTACCCTTGCTGCACCACAGCTGCTTTATCTTAGAAAGTGTACACTGGCAGTAAACACAAGCAGTCTTTTTGCCATGTGATTACTGTGAAACACCATTAGTGAGACTCACCCACAGTAAACAGTTCAAAACCGGGTGATCAGAAAAGCAAAAAACCTAGGCATACTGAAGGCACAGAACCCAAGTGCACACCTACCTTTCAAAATAAAGCCCTAAATAAGGGTAAAACCATCACAATTCTCAACTACAGCCCTGAAAGATTCAAAACAGACTTACATTTACTCCAGCTGACCCTTAAATTAATCAAGCATCAAACATGGCCATCTAAAAAGTACTGTAATACATCACCTTAGAAAACAATGAAGGAAACTACCACCTCATAAGAACCAAAGTTAAATTAATTCAACTAGTTAGGCAGTTTAATTATCTATCTATCTATCTATCTATCTATCTATCTATCTATCTATCTATCTATCTATCTATCAAGATAGGAAGATGTAGCTATGCCTATGTATAATTCAATAATTATTAATTATTTTAAAATATAGCAATAAACTTGGCTAAATTAAATTCAACTTTTATATTTTTTAGATGTTAAAACTGTTAAAATTAATGAAATACACAACTTTTAACCAACTTGTTGCAAATCTGCCTTTTCTGCATGGTCACCCCAGGTTTTTTGCCGTTAGGACTTAAACCATTTTTACAACAATAGTAAAGGACCTGACCATCTCTTCTCAAACATGTGCTGTACATACCAGCTCCCTGTTTGGTATATTTATATAACCCAAAAGTCCATTGTAATTGGTGCCTGATCTGCACTCATGACATGGAAAGTTAAATGGTATATGTTAGCTGCAGTGCGTATTTATTCCAACCACAACTTCGTCAAAAATGTTTGTCAATCAGAAGCACCACTGTGCACTGATAGGGCTGCAGTTCAAATGCACGACAGCAATAGGCATGTAGGATAAGCAATTTTTATGTGTTTCTAAATCACCCACATATGTATGCCTTGATTAATAAAAATAAGGCACATCACGTATTAGGGTAACTGTGCAAACACATACAAAATTGAAGTAAAAGACAAAAGTTATTCCAGAAAATAGGCCTTGCTAGTATTTTTCCTAAGTAAGAACAGATGGGATTAAAACCCAAAATACCTATCTCAATTTAGGAAAAGACAAGAATTTGTTTTCAAAGTTGTTTCCATCCTTGCCTTTTAAGCACCGTTTGTTGATACCTTAAGTAGAAAAGTATATTTATAAAAGTGTTCCTTCGGCTGCCTGAGCTTGAGCTGTCTTAAGACCAGTTTTTCTATTCATTATATTCCCATAGATGGAATACACCTCCTTGACCCTTGGCTGAGAGAGTAAACACCCCTGACTCAGAGGACAACAACTTTCCACTGAGCTAAGGAAGGGTCAGTTGGTGTTAGCAAGCATTACAGCGCCGATGTTTCAAAGGATTGCGTTGCCCAAGTTTCACACAAGGTGACACAAGCACAATGCAATCCTTAAGTCAGATTTACCAAGCCAGACAAGGCCACTTACATGGCCCTGTATTGCTTAGTAAATCTGGAGTAATGCAAGACAGTGCAAGTATCTGCCTTGCATTATTCTGCACTGGGAAGGTGCTACATGACTGGTACACGTGGGAATGTGTCAAAATCATGCACCTGCCCAAAAGAGGGGAAATGAGGAGAAATATCTCTATTTGTATTCTGCAGCACACTTAGGGGCATATTTATACTCCGTTTGCGCCGAATTTGCGTCGTTTTTTTCGTCGCAAATTCGACGCAAAACTAACTCCATATTTATACTTTGGCGTTAGACGCGTCTAGCCCCAAAGTTCATGGAGTTAGCGTCATTTTTTTGCGTGAACACCTTCCTTGCGTTAATGATATGCAAGGTAGGCGTTCCCGTCTTAAAAAATGACTGCGATGCATATGCGTCGTATTTATACTCCCGGGCAAAAATGACGCCCGGGAGTGGGCGGGACTAAAAAACCCGCATTTGCGCCGGATTTTAGCGCCTGGGTCAGGGCAGGCGTTAAGGGACCTGTGGGCTCAGAATGAGCCCAGAGGTGCCCTCCCAAGCCCCCAGGGACACCCCCTGCCACCCTTGCCCACCCCAGGAGGACACCCAAGGATGGAGGGACCCATCCCAGGGAAGAAAAGGTAAGTTGTGGTAAGTATTTTTTTTTTGGCATAGGGGGGCCTGATTTGTGCCCCCCTACATGCCACTATGCCCAATGACCATGCCCAGGGGACAGAAGTCCCCTGGGCATGGCCATTGGGCAAGGAGGCATGACTCCTGTCTTTGCTAAGACAGGAGTCATGTTAATGGCGTCTGGGCGCCCCAAAAAAATGGCGCTAATCGGGCTAAGACGATTTTTTTGCCTCAGCCTGACTTGCCCCATTTTTGGACGCCCAAACGCCATTTTTCCATATGCCGGCGCTGCCTGGTGTACGTGTTTTTTTTTCACGCACACCAGGCAGCGCCGGTCGGCTAACGCCGGCTAACGCCATTCAATAAATACGGCGCCCGCATGGCGCTTCAGAATGGCGTTAGCCGGCGCTAATTTTTTTGGAGCAAAACTGCGTTAGCGCAGTTTTGCGTCAAAAATTATAAATATGGGCCTTAGGAAGAGAAAACTGCCTATAGGGTTTGTTTTTGTGCAGGAAGGGGACCTTTCAATTTCCCTCCCACTAATTGTGATGTGCCTCTCTTCCAAAAAGGTGCATGTAAGTGTAGGGTGTGGAAATGTTTAAGCAGAGTGTGCAAACTTGCCCATGCATAGCAAGAAGCAAGTAAAACAAGGTTGCCAGTAGAGCCAGTTTGGCATGGTTGATGCAGTTGACTGTTAAATCACCTTTTGATTGTAAAATGTGTTTTCCGGATAGGCCCATGTGGTTGTTTCTCTGAGGGTCTTTAGCTACATACGATGGGGACAGTCATGAAGCTAGCCAGTATGATTCCGTATGCAGGAGGTGAAAGTCTCCCATGGTGGTTTTTGCATATAAGATGGACGCTTTGAGGTGTGGTGGGCTTCCATTGTAGACAAAGGGCCTGTTTATGAGTGTGGAGGTCGGAGGACTGCCACACTCGCATTGACGGTTGGACCCCCGCACTCCAGGCAGTCTGACCGCTTAATTACAACTTTGGCAGGTGGACCCAACTAAAGACCACCGTCCACGCAAGGATTACAGATCACGACAAGGTGATGGTGGTCAGGCTTGTAACCAGCCATGTTGGCACTGACCTCAGCTTCGACTGGCTGATTACGTTCCACCACACTTTTCATGGCAGGGGCTCCACCATGAATACGCTGGCTGAAAGAAAGTGAAGAGGGCCCCCCTGACCCCGCCCAGCACTGTCAGAATGCGCACTGTCTTCTTTGCAGATGGTGCACATTCTTAAGGTGCTGGAGTGCTTGGATATTAGCCTCGGCTCCCTTAACGGAGCTGAAGCCAATATCTGAGCACTGTTCCCGCTGATCAGCCCGGCAAGAACGCGTATTACAATGTTCCCGCGGGTCAGCCTAGCGGGAACATTGCATTAAGCTTGTCACTGCCATGGTGGTGGCATCCTCCAGGTGAGTTTGGCGATCCTATGGTGGGACCGCAAAATTCATAATGAGCCCCAGAGTTTCTAATACAATGGTCTATTTCTCACAATACTGCTTGAAGAATCCGCAAGGGTAACATTCCAAAAATGTTATTGAACCTTGGTGTCACATTCATATCAATAATCTGCACTCTGCCCTATAGGGACAATTGGAGCTTGGATCAAATAGCTAATTCTGCAGTTACTTTGTCAATGATGATGTGAGATTGTCTCTAACCATGTTATAGGTCCATATTCAAGTACATGCCAAGATTTTTGAGGTGACTGGTTTGCATGTGAATGGAGAGGGCCCAAAGGATGTTTCAGTGGTAGTAGGTGACAAATGCATCTGAGCCCCATGTAAGCTACACATCACCCATCATGGCAATTTATACATTGAGATCCAATTCTTAAATAAAAAAACTGCCTTTTTTCAAGGTTTCACTGGATACCGTAAACAGTCAGGAAAACTAACACTGGCATCACGCCTACCATCTCTAATCACTATGATAAACCTTCTCTACTCACTCCACATGCCCACTATCACCGAAATATCCTTATATAATTAAAGCAGACAGCATAATACTATCACAAGTCAAGGTAGATGGCAGCATACCTTAAACAAAGGTACCCTTGTATGAACTACACTCACAACCCTCCTAATTACCTCCATAACATTTTATTACATTCTTCCTCTGTCAACCAATTTCCTCATCCCAAAAAGACTTGGTCACCCAGAGACATGATTCACCTGAGATGTTTTTTTCTGACTCATACTTCATACTTCATTACATCTTCTAACTATTGACAAGAGCACACATCTCTCATCCACACTCCAAAGTAAAGTGCTTGACATTAGACTGAATATAAATCATCCTGATGAGAAAATACTCTGTATCACTCTCATATGCACTAAATGTAAATACTTTCTTAACCTCTGCTACACCTCACATGACACACCTGTTTCTGTAAAGCAAACACACATGCAACATCAATACTTAGAAGACTTCCTCCATGCATATTAGCTCTAATGCACCTCACTCACCTGAATATACTGTGATCATAGGGTCCAAAACTTGCATTGTTGGTACAATAGCCAGAATTAGATGTCCTAAATGCAATTAAAGCTCAATCTGCCTAAGTATCAGAAGAATTGCCTTCTCAGCCTTATGTCTGATCTACTATACACCACATCAGAGCTTCTCAGCAAAAATGTAGGTCTGAGATATCTAATGCAACTTCTATATCTGCTCTCGTCCAAGATGCTGTTGCACTCACTGAAACACACTTCAGCTCACCCTTAAAACCTATATCATAAAATTGGTGTACAACATGCTCCACCTCTTCAGAAGACAAAAGAAGATGTTTCCTTCATTCATCATGCCACCCATAAATGAAAATTCATTAATTCCTAAAACTCTTTCTCATTATTGCCTCACTGAGGTGATTATATGTAGGACACCTAAATTAATCAGGCTGAAAATATTTTATATGGCCTAAGAGGCAGCAAAAATTGCTTTGTTGCTGGTTTCCATGATTACAGCACTGATCAACTCACTAGAATTTTTCATCAAATGTTTCCTTGGGATTTAAAATTTCACTTGGAAAATTACAAAAATACAGTGTATCCCAGCTCAACTGGTTCCTTTCAAGCACACACTTCCTGCAACATTGCACCATTGCTTATCAGAACAAGTATGTTAGACAAATCTAGAACCCTCTCAAGCTGCATTGGTCAGATAACATCTTCTTCCTTTTAAAGTCCTGACAATAGACCCTTTGGCCTGGCTATAATGTGCTAAAACATGCAGATACAGGCATGCACAATACAGAGACAATTTTTGATCGGTCTCTGTAAACTCCATCTCTTTCTATGCATTTCACATTTGTGCTATGTATTTTGTCCTTCTGGTGTGAGTCTTTTTGGTATCATTCATTTCAGTCTTTCTCACTCTTCATTGGAGCCCTGTCTGGGCATTGAGGAAGCAAATGAGCCCTCATCGGGACGTCCGAGGCAGCCTAGCCATCTCGACGTGCCACAGGAATGCACGGAGCGTGACCAGGTGTCTGGGGGGTCTTGGAGTGACCAGATGGCTTGGCTCAAAGGACAGTCATCTTGGCGCATCGTGCCTTAACATAAAGAGATTGTGCTTGCTCCTGCAGGGCTCTCTGCATCCTGAGTTCTCGGAGCCTCAGCTGGGCCTAAGGCACAGAGCTGTGAGGGGGCCCAGACGTACCTCCAGCCTGGAACACGGAGGCCTCTCTACATGCCGGCAAGGTCTTCCTGGGACCTGCGGGACCCCATCCCAGGCTCTTTGCCACAAAGCGGGCCAGAGGACAAAGCCCCAGTGCTCGGCCAGAGGCCCTGAACCCAGACCAACAGAAGAAGCCTCCCTGGGCCTGGTGGACTCTCAGGCCTGGGCCCTTCAGGGTACAGAGGCCGGAGGAATGGAGCATCCATCCTAGGCCTCGGGATGCTGGTTTCCTCTCTGGGAAACGAGGTTCAGAGGAGAGACCCATAGGTCAGGGCTGCAAGGCAGCTACGGGGGCTGTAGCGGGGGTCCTGTCTTGGGCTCTTTGAACATGGGCACACAGTAGTGGACTCCTTGGACCCCATGGACCCCTTCCCAGGTGCCATGCTACACAGCAGGCTGAAGGACGAAGCTCAGGACAAGGGTTTCCACCCCTGGGCTTGCCGGATCCCAGACCTCGCTGAGGACCCTGAACCTGAACTGGCAGGGGAAGCCTCCACAGGCCTGGTGGACTCTGAGGCGTGGGCCCCTCAGGGTATGGGAGGCTGGAGAAAGGGAGCACCCGCTGCAGGGCCCGGTGGGGAGCCGGAGCCCAGTCGGGCTCTCTGAACATGGCCACACAGGGGAGGCCTCCCCAAACCCAGTCCCAGGCACCTTGCCACACAGCAGGCCTGAGGATGAAGCCTAGGACAAGGGCTCTCACCCCAGGGCCTGTCTGAGACCTGGCAAGGGGCCTGGCTGGGGCCCTGAACCCAAACCAGCAGGGGAAGCTTCCTCAGGTCTGGTGGACTCCCAGGCCTGGGCCCATCAGGGTACGGCAGGCTGAAGGAAGGGAGCGCTCAACTCAGGTACTGGCAGGCACCCAGTCAGGGTTGTCTGAACACAGCCATGCAGGAGACTTCTCCCCAGCCCCTGTCCATGTGCCTTGCCACCCAGTGGGCTCGAGGACAAAGCCCAGGATAGGGACTCCCACCCCTGGGCCCACTGGGGTCCCTGAACCGGCAGGGGAAGCCTCTCCAGGCCCAGGCCCCTCAGAGCACAGCAGGCTGGAGGAAGGAAGCGCCCGTCCCATGGCCCGGTGGGGGCCCGGTTTGGGCTCTCTGATCATGGCCACACAGGAGAGGCCTCCCTAGACCCTGTTCCATGTGACTTTCCACATGGCGGGCTGGAGGATGAAGCTCAGGATGGGGGGTCCCATCCTGGGGCCCGGCTGTGGCTCCTGACCCCAAACCAGCAGAGGAAACCTCCACAGGCCCAATGGACTCCCAAGCCTGGGCGCCTCAGAGTACAGCTGGCTGAAGCAAGGGAGTACCCATCCCAGGCCCTGTGTGGGCCTGGGGCCAAGTCCGGGTCTCTAAACAAGGCAAACCTCAAATTTGGCTTAAAAAACACACATTTTCCTCACAATTCTGTCTGGGATCACGGGGTCAGCACAAATTTTCTAACACCCAGCATTCACCTCCATCTCCCGAGTAAAATGATACCTCACTTGTGTGGGTAGGTCAAGTGCCTGCAACAGGGAAGGGCCAAAAGCAAAAAGCATGTAGACATTGAGGGGATACCACAGCAAGTTGATAAGTGCAATTCTTTTATGTTTTTAGGCTGACACTGCTTGGGCACCCACACAAGGGAGATAGTTATCCGGGATCCACCATTGTTTTCACACCCATATCTATAGCTAACTGGAAAAAGGTTGAAAGCACAAAAAAAAAACTGTGTTGAAAACCTAGGTTTTCTGAATCTAATCTGCCTGTTACTGAAAGCTGGGAGGATGATGCTTTTAAGCACTGCAAACGCTTTGTTGATGCCATGTGCAGGGGAATAACCAGATGCTTTCTTCTACAGCATTTGTTCCTAATTTTTCCCCAAAACTCCAAATTTTTGTTGTATTTTGGCTAATTTTTTGGTCCCCATCAGAGGACCGCACAAACTCGGGGTACCTTTAGAATTTCCGGGATGTTGGAAAAAAAGGATTCAAATTTGGCATGGATAGCTTCTGTGGACAAAAAGTTATGGGGACCTAAGTGCGAACTATCCCAAATAGCGAAAAAAAGGATTGGCACAGGAGTTGGAAAAGGTCTGACAGCGAAGGGGTTAATGTTCCAAAACGCTTTAGATGTCAAATGGATATGCACACAAAAGAAGTGTCTAGATTAATGTCATCTGCTCTTCATGACATCCGAAGTGAAACACATCAAGATTAATAGGTATATGTTTGATTTACTGTGCAAGAATAACTATCATTTTCAATGTTCATATGTCAATACTTTCAATCAGTAGTAATAAATGCGCACTATATAGTGTAGAATACAACAGTGATTGTGTCATCTCATGAAAGGAAATATGTGCAAGAAAGATAAAAATAAATACAAAAGCTCTTTCCTTTCGGTTGTTTCCTACTTTATTGCCAATTACGCTTGTGCCAGTAAACTGTCTGGTTTGTTTTTTAAGACTTTTATTAAATTTCTGGTCCAATTTAGTAAGTCACAATCATGGGCAGACTGCGGAACCAAAAGCAGCCCTTGGAAACAATGCTCAAACAAGCCCCTTTCCCTCTCTCTCCTTCTGCAATCTCTCTCTTTCCATCCATCCGTCCATTCGCTCTCTCTCTTCTTCTCTTCTTCTCTCCTGTCTCGTTTTTTCCTCTCTGATCATTTCTTTCTTACATTCCCCTCCTCCCCTGTCTTTCTTGAAGCCTCTCTGTGCCTGTTGCAATTAACCTCGGGAGCTGGGAAACGTGAGAGACGCACCGCAAGCATCTGTTGGATTTCAAAACCATCGTCTAAATTCCTGGATGTAAAAAGGCCTGCCCTTCCTGGTGCATTTGTACATTTTTATCAACGTAAAATACAAAAGTAAGTTGTGCGCAAACAATTAGAATAGTAAAAGGGTTTACAACCTAAGAACTATACCTGTGCAGTGGAAGCAATGGCAAGTTTAAATCACCTTCTGCGTAGTTCTATAAATCTCACAATATTACAAAAGGTTACTGAAGCCTTCCCATTACTAGCGAGTATTACGCCTACTGTAATATAAGCACTTGGGCAATGCAAAGCAAGATGGACGTAATTTCTGTCCATAAGGAACTCAGGAGAATAAGCACTTGTTTCCCACCTACATGGCATCTACCAAAAGAATATAAAACAAGAAAAAGTAGTTAATTTGAAATCTAATGTTATTGTTTACGTCACCTTATAATAAATCACTCGCTGTCTAATCTGCATTCATTGTATTTCCATGGATATACAAATTTCACAGTGCAGTTTTATTTAGTAGTCCAACTAAAACTGTATGTAATAAAGAGTAAGGGCCTGATTTAGGGCCTTATTACAAGGCTGGTGGTCCAAGGACCGCCAGCCTTGTGGTGATGGTCAGATCGCCGCAGCTGTGGTGGGTCGACTGCCACATTACAGCCCTGGCAGGCAGACCCACCTGAAGACAGCCGTCCCCACCAGGGACATGGTTCCCGATGTGGTGATGGCGGCCAGAGTTGTACTCAGAAAGGGTGGCACTGAATTCAGTGCTGCCTGGATGATTACAACTCAGCTTTCTTCTAGCCTTTCCATGGCAGGGACCCATCCATGGAACAGCTGGTGGAAAGCCAAAGCCAGGGACCACAGGGGGCTCTGGCATTGCCCATGGCATAGGCAGTGCGGTGCCCAACTGCCCAGCCCCGATCAGAATTCCAAAGGTGCTGGAATGCTACATTATTGGCCTCGACTCCTTTGAGGGATATGAGACTGGTATCATAGCACTGTAGCTACCCAGCGGGAACCAAATACTACATTGTTCCCACCAGTCAGCCTGGCTGGAACATTGTAGTACTCTCGGGGGGGACATCAAGGCCAAAGCAGGACATCATCCCCATGAGTTTGGCAGTCCTGTGGAGGGACTCTGAAACTCATAATAAGGCCCTTAGAGTTTGGCGGAGAGGTGAATCTGTTACAAACATGACAGATATCCCGTCCACCATACTACAAGTGTCATAGGCCATAATGGAATTGTAATACCGTGGAAGGGATGGTCCTCACGTTTGTGACGGAGTAACCCCCTCCGCCAAACTCTGAACCAGGCCCTAAGGGTATGATTTAGAGATTCTGGACAGGTTACTCTCTCACAAATGTGATTGATATCCCGTCCACCATATTACGATTCCAATATGATATTATGGAATCGTAATAGGTGGACGGGACATCCGTCATGTTTGTGATGGAGTAACCCCATCTGCCTAACTCTAACTCAGGACCTATGTCATAAGAGCATAAATTAATTACATGTACTTCATTAAAAAAAAAGTGTTCTTTATAATCTCAGCTATCTAGATAGAGACCATACTGCAGCTCGTGTCACAAGAAGCATGCACTATCAAGAAATCATGCACTGTGCCCTAAATTTGTCATACACTGATATTCCAATGTGGTATAAAAGAGTTGCCAAATAAAATCGTGAAACATAAACATTTATAAACTATTTCCTCTTTGTCAAACAGAGTAAAAAAAATCAAAATGCCCTAAAATCAAAGCAATATAGAATGACTAACATGTATCATACATATGTTTATTAAATCATAATGGGTGCTTTTTTCATCGTTAATATACTACAAAAAGTAAATGAGTGACTTAAATACATTTCATGCTACTGATAAATAATAGAATGACTTCTAGCCCAGTGACTTATCCCTAGAAAGCCTACCAAATAAATTGAATTAAAACAGATGCACTTGAAAATCAATAACAACGGTAGCAAAGAAATCACAGCATACTTTCTAATATTTATGAAAAAACTGGTTGTTTCTGTTTTTGTGGAGACCATTTTTGATTAGTTTATATACATTATTTATGATAAAATCCCTGTAGTAGTGTAGCCTTTTTTGCAGGCAGTCTTGAATCCAGACTTGCCTTCTTAAGAATCTGTCTAACACTTTCAAAATAAACAACAGTCTAAAACCCTTTGCAAAGAGAATTACTGATAAGGAATAAATGTGCACATATATAATTAAATTAAATATGAAGAGCTATGTAGGTGTGGATCAGCATCTTGAATTGTCATCTCTTCAGAATGGGGAGCCAGTGGAGCTTCTGGAGGTGTGTGGAGATCTGGGTCCATTTGTGGAGGTTGAGGATGAGTCTGGCCACAGAGTTCTGTATAGTCTGCACTCTCTTTAGGAGGTGAGTGGTGATTCCTATGTAGAGTGCGTTTCCATAGTCCAGCTGGATGGTGACTAGGGCTTGAGTGATGGTTCTTTTGGTGTTGATGGGGAGCCATCAAAAGATTTTCTGGAGAATGCAAAGAGTGAGGAAGCATGCAAAAGAGACTGCATTGATCTGGCTTTTTATGGTGAGTTTGCTGTCTAGGGTGATGCCAAGGTTATGCGTCTGTCGGTGTGGGTAAGGGTCCTAGTTTGAAGGGCTACCAAGAGTTGCTCCATGGGGAGGTGTTTTTCCCAAAGACCAGCACTTCTGTTTTTTTGGTGTTGTGTTTTAGGCTGTTCATGTTCACCCAATCAGCAAAGCTCATCATGTACCTGTGGAAGGTGGCCTTTGTGGTGGAGGGATCTTCTGATAGCAATAAGATGAGCTGACTTTTGTCTGAGTAGGATATGATGACTAGTCCTTGGTTTCTGAAGATGTTAGCCAAGAGGGATCATGGAGGTGTTGAGCAGTGTGGGGCTGAGGGATGTGTCTTGAGGGATGCAACAGATGATGCTCTTGGGTTCTGATGTGAATAGTGGTAAGTAGATTCTCTGGGTTTTCTGGTGAGGAACAAGACAATTTATTTGAGGGTGTCTCCTTGGATCCAGATGTGATGAAGCCTATTGATAAGGGTATGATGTGATACAGTGTTTAATGCTGCTGGGAGGCTGGGGAGGATCAGGGCTGCTGTTTCTCCCCAGTCAAGGAGGGTTCTGTTGTCGTCTGTGGCAGGACCAGGATGGTTTTTTACTTTGGTTGGTGCGGAATCAGGATTGGGAGGTTGTTGGAAAATGGGTTATTGGTAATGGCAGGTAGGTACCTACACTTAGCAATAGGCCACTAACCTCCACTAAGGTCCAGTTAGGTCTCAGTAAATTAAACCCAGCTCAACCCTTGGTAGATTGGCAACGAGCGTCAAGGCTTAACTTAGGAGACAGAGTGTAAAGCATTCAAATATCACAAAACAGTAATTAAATAAAACACAGGAAACAGTTTAAAAATCCAAAACTAATTTATAAAAATAGAGTATATTTTTATCTTTAAAATGACACCAAAACAAATAAAATCAGATAAGGAGAACCGGAGATATGAATTTTTAAAGAATTATTAATTTTTTTAGCGCCTAGAAATAAAAAGCGCCAATCGGGTCATCTGGTTGCACCTGGACCGGGGCAAAGTCAAAGTTTCAGGCCGACCGCGATGGAGCCCTGCTTGGCTACAGGCCGCGGGAGGCCTCGGTTAAAATGTTACCTTCACACTGAGGGCCTTATTTATACTTTTTGGTGCAAAACTGCACTAATGCAGTTTTGCACCAAAACGTTTTGCACCGGCTTGCACCATTGTTTAGCACCAGCTGGGCACCATATTTATGGAATGGTGCAAGCCAGTGCAAAGGGTAGGCTAGCTTAAAAAAAAGAATGTTAGGCAGGTTAGAGTCAAAATAAATGACTCTAACCAGATTAGCGTCATTTTCAGATGCTAAGGGGCATATTCATACTCTGCACTGAATTAGCGTCATTTTGTTTTTACTCTAATTGGGTGCAAAACGAACTCCATATTTATACTTTGGTGCTAGACCCGTTTAGCGCCAAATTTATGAAGTTAAAGTCATTTTTTGGAAGTGGAAGCCTACCTTGCCCTAATGAGATGCAAGGTAGGCGTTCCCGTGCAAAAAATGACTCTATGGCCTTAACTCCATATTTATACTCCCATGCAAAAATGGTGCAAGGGAGGGAGGAGGGGTCAAAAAAGGGGGCAAAGCTTGCTTTGCCCCATTTATTAAAGCCTGGGTCAGGGCAGGTCTTAAGGGACCTGTTGGCCTATTTTCATGGTGGAACCAGTCCCCAGGGGCACCCACACCAGAGGGACTGAGGAGGATGGGGGACCCCAACCCAGGTAAGTACAGGTAAGATTGCATTTTATTTTTGAAAGTGCCATATGGAGCCCTGAAATGGGCCCCATACATGGCACTGGGTGCAATGGCCATGCCCAGGGGACCCTCGTCCTCTGTGCTGGCCATTGGAGTGGTGGGCTTGACTCCTGCCTTTTCTAAAGATGATGATGCTAATCTGATCAGTCATTTTTTTTTACTCTATCCTGCCTAAAGTCATTTTTTGGTGCTAAACCCTCTTCTTCTATACTGCTAGCCTACCCTTTGCACCGGCTTGCATCATTCCATAAATATGGTGCCCGGCTGGTAAACTGAAATGGTGCAAGCCGGTGCTAAACGTTTTGGTGCAAAACTGAGTTAGTGCATTTTTGCAGAAAAAAGTATAAATAAGGGCCAATATTTGTAAGTTTGTGCCACTTTTGCATAAAAAAATGACGCTTATGTGGCGCAAAAAAAGTATAAATCAGGGCCTTGGTGCTAGACGCGTATAGCACCAAAGTATAAATATGGAGTTAGTTTTGCACCGAATTAGAGTAAAAAAAATGACACTAATTCGGTGCAAACACAGTATAAATATGCCTCAGAGTATAAATATGCCCCTAAACGTGGCGTTAAGGCCATAGAGTCATTTTTTGCACGGGAACACCTACCTTGCATCTCATTAAGGCAAGGTAGGTCTCCACTTCCAGAAAGTGACTTTAACTCCAAAAATTTGGTAAGTATAAATATGGAGTTAGTTTTGCACAGAATTTGAGTTAAAAAAAATTACGCTAATTCGGTGCAAACAGAGTATAAATATGCCCCTTAGTCTTTTTTTCTAAGATTTTCTTCAGCGGGACGAACCTGCCAGTCCAATCCGACCTCCTGGAGCCCTTCTCCGGATACGCGATGCTGGAATCCTCGGTGGAGATTTTTACCTTCGGACGTAGTCGTTTTTTCGAGGTGAAAATCCTTCGACCGGGGTAAACTTGGATCTTGATCCGACGTCCATGGAGCCCTTCTCGGATACGCTGGCTGGGAGGTCCCGGTCAACTTTTTACCTTCGGACTTAGTCTCTTTTTCGGAGATTTTCTTTACCGGGACGAACCAGCAAATCAGGCTGGGTCGCGGTTGAGGCAAGCCGGCTGGAGTTGCCGCGGCGGGTCGGTCCCTCTATGGAGCTTTTTTTTACAAAAGTTGTCCAAACTTCTCCAATCTTCTGGGGCTTCTCCCAGATGTCCTTTTAAGCTTCTTTTGGGGTCCACAGCTCACCCCAAGGGTCCAGAAGTTCTGAGATGGTCCTTGGGGGTTGCGGACTACAACTCCCAGAATGCACCTGGCGCAAACTCCTTTTTGGCCACTGGACAGTGGTCAGCTGGTCGCTTTCTTCAGGAGTTGGTCCAGGGGACTCTGGATAGCAATTTTTCACCTGTAGCAAACAGGGAGTCCCTCCTTGAACCAGTTGAAGCCAGGCAAAGTCCTTCTTGTGGTGAAGCCCAAGTGTGCAGCTGGTGCAGTCCTTCTGAGTGCAGGTTCCAAGTGCAGGCCAGGGGTCCAGCAGGGCAGTCCTTCTTCTTCTGTTGTTCTTCCTTGTTGGATGTGGTAGGAAACTGAGGTGTGGGTGCAGGTCTGCCAGTTTTATCCTTGCTCCTGGGTGAAAAGCAGGGGGGTCCTGGTTCTCCAATCAGGTGCAGGGTCCTTCCCCCTGCGATGACCACTTCCTGGGAAGTGTGGCAAAAATCAATCCCAGGAGGCAACATTCTCTAAAAATCCATCATGGCTGAATCTGATTTTTGGAGGTTACATCTGGCTGAGCCCACCCACTGGTGTGGCTAAAAATCATAAACACACCCCTCTCCTGCCCTCTCCTAATCTAATCAAGGGGGCACCTAGTTGTCTGGGGTTGCAGGATGTGGGGGTGTTGCTGGTTGCTCCAAATGTCCTTCTCTGCCTTTGAAGACCAGTTTGGCAGCCCTCCCCCTTCCTGCCTCACCATCTGCTGAGGGGAGATTCCTTCCCATAGGCACATTCCTTTGTTTGAAGCCAGGCCACTTCACACCTCATCAAGGCAGCTTGCCCAAGCTGCTACAGGCTGGCCAATCAGAGCACAGCAGAAAAAACAATGCAGGGCTGAAATTGGCAACTTTTTAGGTAAAGTTTAAAACTCTTTCCCTGAACAAGTTATATTAAATCCAACAACTCGAATTTGTGGGATTTAATACAACAATTAATTTGATACCAAACTCTTGGTATGCATCATTTAGGGAGACTTTAAAAATTAAAATAAAGTCTCCCCATTTTAGCCTATGAAGGCCATTTACTACCATGAGGGAAAAACGAATTTGGCAGTTTTTACCTCACCAGGGCTTATAAAACTATTTTGTTAAGGTCCCTGCTTATAGTTACATGGCACCCAGCACCAGGGGCACATAGGGCACACCTTAGGGGTGACGTATATGTAAAAATAAGGTAGTTTAAGACGTTGGAACTACTTTTAATTCCAAAGTCGAATTTGCATATAACTTTATTTTAAAAGCAGCCAGCAAGGCAGGCCTGCCTTTAAAATGACACTGGGCGCCTCAGCAGTGCACCTATGGGTGCACTACCTATGCTGTGGTCCCTAAACCTACATGCCCTACCATATACTAGGGACTTATAGGTAGGTTAACTTAGCCAATTATAATTAGCCTAATTTGCATATCCATTTTACACAGAGCACAGGCCCTGGGACGGATTAGCAGTACCCAGGGCACCATCAGAGTCAGTAAAACACCAGCAAAAAGTGGAAAATGGGGGCAAAAAGTTAGGGGGGCTCTGCAATCAGCCCTGTTTTCTCACAGAGTTGTCCAGCAGATTCTTTTTCAAGGTGGCTCAGTCTGTTGGAACTTTGTTGGTGCACCATTTCCTTTCCAGTTGCTTGTAGTTGCATTTTGAGTTCCCCGGTTTCGTTGTGTACCAACTGGCCTGTTTGGTGGACCTCTTAGGTTTGGAGGGCTTCACAGGGGTGACTCTGTTGTGCAATTGGTGATCCAGGTGGACAAGATCTTGACAGCCTGTTCTCAGTTGTTTGCAGTGTCAGGGTGGGAGATGTTGAGTGCGTCAGATCAATTGTTCTCTGACACTTTGTTCCAGCTATGGTGAGAGGTGCTCGGTGTCTTGGTGGTGATGCTGAGGGATCTTGTGATGGTGAAGTGGATGATGATGTAGTCTGTTGAGGTGAGCTCAGTGACATGGCTGTACTTGGCTCTCTCTGGCATTGAAGATGAGGTCAAGCGTGTGTCCTGCATTGTTTGTGGGGTTTGAAACTAGTTGGGTGAGGCCGATGTTGTTCATGCTTTTGAGGAGGTTGGCGGTATTGGTGTCATTGAGGTTGTTGACGTGGAAATTGAGGTCCCCGAGGAAGATGAAATATTTGAAGTCAATGGCAAGCATGGTTATGAAGTCAGTGATAGTGCTACAGAAACTGGGGTGTGGTCCTGGAGGCAATGGTTATACCATCGGTTTGGAGTTGGGAGTTGTAGTGCTCCATGATCGAGGTAGTGTCATCTGTTGTGGTGGCACACTAGATAGTTTCTTTGTTGATGATGGTGATTTTGCCTCCCTGTTTCTGGTGTGCTATATTCTAGCCATCAGGAGCGGGAGCAGGAGAAGATTGACTCAGGTCTCAATGATGAAGAATATGTTGGCGGTGAGGGAGGTTTGGTGTCCTAGATCTCGGTGAAGTGCTTGCAGTGTGATTGTGCATTGAGCAGGAGGCAGTGGAGTAGTTTTGGGGCAGTCATGGTTGGTTTGGTTGGACTGGTGGTGGTTGCCGTGCATTCAGGTACTCTGGAGTTGCATGAGAAGGACCAGTGATGGCAGGTGAAATGTACTACCATTGATTGAAGAGAAAGGACCTCCTAGACTCCACTTTTTCAAATTTTCTTTGCTGCCATAACATTACACCTAAATACATTTCTTAGTTTCTGCCTTTTCTGCTGGTCAATCTTTTTATATTTTTTATCTCTTGTTACTTTTGCTCTGTCAGAATGGAGTAACCTAAGCATGTCAGGTACTCCTGGCAACATTGCACATCTAGATAATTTAATTTGTACAAACAGCATTGTTGACATCTGATCCCCATGGGATATAAGAAGAAACTTTAAATACATCATTGATTTCCTCAAAAGCACAGTACAAATCTCTTTACCAATCGTGCTTGTGGAATATGATTTGTAGAAATAAAGAAACATGGTGAATAAGTTCTGTTGTACAGTCATATGGAATTTTAAATGAAGAAAAGAGATAATGAGGTGTCAGCTCCAAATCATTTTCACATCCAAACCAGTATAATACGATCCATGTGGCACAATTCATATGGAAAATAGTGGAGGGACTAATTATCATATGAAATTCACACTGATGTCATGGGCAGTGACATTCCAAGAATTATGTTATGCCTTTATAGTCATCCTCACTTAAAAGCTTAAGAGCTTATTTTACAAAAACAACAAATTAACATAATCAGAAAGATAATTTTTTGTTTTACTTTTCAGAAATTGCGTCATTTTCAACATATTAAGATGTATCTAAGCTCCAAAATAGCTAAAGTGACAAAGAGCCTGATTTAGATGTTGGCGGTAACAGGTCCCACTGCACTTTTTTGACAAAAGCTCCATCCAATGGCTTGGCAGATGCCCGCCAGATTTCGATGTTGGCAGTCCCATAGACGATAACTCGCCTGAGTCCTGCCGACTCTACCAAGAATTCCTATCCACCACCATGGCACCATAGGAAAGAGTGGCTGATGGCAGGACTCCAGCCACACTTACCACCATGCAGATTTGGATGTGCCTCACCACCACAGCAAAATGTAGTGGTCTGACCTCCAATTCTGAGTTGGCGGATTGGGAGGGGTGAAAACTAACACTTTTCCCTGATTAAACTTCCATGTCCAGGTGGATACAACTGGACAACACCTCTGTTTCTGTTGCTACTGGATCACGAAGAAAACACAAACCCCCTTCTCTGGCCATGAAGGTAGGGAACCCACATTGGCTGTGTGCCTTGGGTGGGTCACTACATATGAGCTTGGGACCACTGCAGACATATACATGTCACAGTAATGCTTTCAGATTACTGTGACATGCTTCTGCCAGGGACATGAGTGAGGCAGACACAGATGGGGACTCACTAGCACACAACACATCTCGCACATACACATACACACCTGTCATTTTGGTGTCAGTATTCATTGGCAAATGAAGGCTCGCAAGATAATGACAGTACAATCACACCTGCCAACTTTGTCCATGTGTGCACATTGCAATGGAAATTGTACCTGTCATGCCGTGCTTTGATTTTTATGTGTGAGAGATGCAGTTGGCTGGATGATGTGGAAGGAGCTGGTGTGGGTGGTGTGGTTGTGCCAGTAAGGGTGCCAGTTGCTAATTGCATTGACATTGTGTATGTTATGGTTTGTATTGTGTTGCTACATGTAACATTCAGGTGAATGTTGTTGTGTGGCAGTCGTTGTCATGATGTGTGTAGTTGTGATGTTGGTTCACTGTGTTTGTGTAGATGAGTGTGTAGTTGTTTATGTTGTTGTTGTTGTGAGGTGTGTGGTGCAGCATCAATAATGTGTGTATGTTGTGTCATGGATTTATGGCAATATGTGTTTGCGAGATGTACATGTTGTGGTGTAGTGGAATGGCAATGGATAATGAAGTGTATGTGGTGTGCTGGGTCCTGTGTGATGCATGGGGGCACATGTGCTAAAGGTACAGTGTGTATGTGACTTACCTGTATTATACAGCCACTGCCATTGTCCGTTGTCCATTGA
This sequence comes from Pleurodeles waltl, assembly GCF_031143425.1. Lineage (NCBI taxonomy): Eukaryota > Metazoa > Chordata > Amphibia > Caudata > Salamandridae > Pleurodeles > Pleurodeles waltl. Next base: position 194,677,137 of record NC_090449.1, read on the forward strand.
GTCCCATGACATCTTACCTCCATCAGCAAACTTGATGGTCTTCTTGGGTCCACTGCTGTGGTGGTTTGGCAGTAACACCATCAAGATCTAATCAGGCCCAATGTTTGTTAAAAGTCTTGTAACTTGGAAATTCCATTTTAATCTGCTTTAATCCGCTTTTAATAAGTAAGCAAAATTTGCTGACTGTATTTTTTAAACATTTAATTTACTGTTAATGTATGTTTAGTTTCCTACTGGCATTCTTCATCCAGCCTCCCTGCAAAAAAATGTGTCATATTTGTGTCTCTGTAACTAATAGCAGGATCAATGTTGTGAATTTTTCTGTTCCTCCAATAAGGCATTAAAACATAACCCCCTCTTGGGACATTCCCACCAATAAAGGGGATGCTGGGAAGGGAAGTGCTTCTTTTTGCATGGGCATACCCATTTTCTGTCGACTGAGGCTTCTGTGTCCTCGGACGCTACTCAGAATACAAAATAACCCACCAGCCCTGCTACATTAAATGAACACTAGTACACAAAGTAAGTACTGCAATGGCAGCACAGAGCAAACCACAACATTATACTTATTCCAAGAAATCAATACAATTTTGCCAAAAAGATAAATTCCATACTCACATCTACACACATGGCCACTTTATCTGATCAACTACAATTGTGCGGAAACAGTTTATACCAAAGAATTGGTCTATGTAATTGGAGCTTTTTATGTGTTGTGCCCTGATTGATTTGAAGTATAATAGAGTATGGTTGTGAATGCTATGTGTATGAATGGTTTGGTTTTTAAACAGTTTGGTTGGAAAAGTAGTTTTGGCATGTTCAAAGCATTTTGTTTTGCTGCCTTTTTACCCTCAGTCAGTCAGTCAAAGACCTTTATTCGGCAGTTGCCATAAAAGTCCATAAAAAGACACATATTACGAATCTATAAATAGTATAAAACACAATTAAAAACTGTAAAAACAATTTCTAAAAACACCATGTAAACATCCGATCTAAAACCCCCTTAACATATGACAAATAAGTATACTGAACATAATTAAGAATCTCAGAAACACAAGATTTACAGCTGTTATCTCAGAATATAAACTATCTTGTAATATTATACAAAAATCTCTCACAAACATATAGAGATTAAAATGGAATAGATCTTTTCCTGATACTTAAAGAAACTGTAACAAAATTTAGTATGTGGTGACAAGTTTGAATATCTGTCAGTCTCTGAAAATATAATAGAGCTTCCTTATAATGGATAGGTCTAAGATGGCATAAAATGGGTAAAATAAAGACCTTTCTAGGAGCAGCATATAAAGAACAAAAGAGAACAAAATGTGAGGTACTCTGCTTTGATTTGGAATCACAGGGGCAGGGTGGTAAATCCTTTTTCCAAAAACATGGTTTGGGAAAGGCTACCTTAAAATGAATCAAATTAAATCTAAAAAATGTTAAAAGAGAGGTTATTTTAGAACTTGAAAACCAGATCAAGTAAGGTTCAAGACATGGGACAGTTATAATCCGGATATAGGGGTCAAAAGTTTTCAATTTCAGGGAGCTATAAAATCTCAACTCTGATATGTGCTCAAAATAAGTTGACTTCAAGACAGACCTAGAGTTTGTGGTTAACAGTTGGGGTTCTTCAAACATGTACCTGAGCCCTAGCTTCTCAAAGGAGTTTCGCAGGAACACAAGCCAGGGAATCCTATTTGAGTTGTCCAACTGTAAGCAATCAGAAATGCAGTCTTGAACAAGTTTTGTCGCAGGGTTCAGCCAGCATCTAATCCAGAGCAGTAAAGGAGCAATAGAAACCCTGTCCTCCAAAAAACGTTGACCAATTTCCTCATCACTGATGATGTTTGCTATACACTTTGGAAAAGTCAGTAATCTACGCAGGAATTTATTTTCAGCACTTTGGAGGGAGGGTATTTTGTTATAGCCCCCAAATTCCTGCCCCGTATAAGACTGCTGCAGCACCCTTGGAGTTATAAAGTGTTTTCATCTGTACAAGGGGTCTGTGACCTAATTTACTAGCAAAGCGAAAAATCGCTTCATTATTCCTTGTCAACTGTTGGAACTTGAAATGAATGTGAGACTTCCAGGACAAAGAGGAACTCATATACATACCTAAATAACAAAAATGTTGCACCTTATTTAAAATATGTCCTCCCTTAATAAATTGTTTAGACTTTGTATTACGTGGGACGCATGTCATAACAAAAGTATTAGGGTAGTTTACTTTCAGATCAAGGTCCAACATAAATTTGTAAAATAGGTCCAAGAGTCCCTGTAAACCATTTGCGGTACGAGCAATTAAAACAGCATCATCAGCATATAATAAAACTGGGAGCGGCCTCTGGCCCATCTTTGGTACATCCTTTCCATGTTTTACCAGCGAGTCATAAAGCCCATTTATATATATCAAGAAAAGAAAAGGCGCTAGGATACATCCATGTCTTACGCCCCTTGTTGACGGAATAGGAGAAGTTCTCTGACCATATAAACCAGTCTGGACTGAACCCGTTAAATCTGTGTGTAGGCGTTTAATAAGCTCCAAAAGGGACGTATCACAACCTAGAGCTCCCAGAATTTGCCATAACTTCGACCTATTGACCATATCAAAAGCACTAGTTAAATCAATAAATGCCATATGAATAGACTCCTTTTTGGCTGTCACGTATTTACTAAGTATCAGATGCAGATTTAAAACTTCCTCAATTGTGCCTAGACCAGGTCTAAAACCAAATTGAATTGGGGATCAAATCTGGGCCTCACTCACCCGATCTTCTAAACGGGATAAGATCACACTTCCTAAAATCTTTGCCGTTGAATCAATGAGAGAAATTGGTCTATAACAGGAAGGATCTTGTCTGTTTCCTTTTTTGAAGATGGGAACAATAATAGTCGATTTCCATGAAATAGGTACATTACTATTTACTGCACTATTCAACACATTTGTAACTAAAGGACCCCAGAAATCAATTTCAGATTTAAAAAGATCAGCAGGGACCCCGTCAGGGACAGGAGCCTTTCCCTGCCTTAGCCGATTAATGGCACTTAAGACCTCATAGAGATCAAAGGTAATATCTAGGGCCTTGATATTAGAGTATGAAATAGAGTATGCAGTAAGGTTATCCTCTATATACAGGTTCTCATTATCATCGTTTACTGGGCAAAATACTTTCCTAAAATGTGTCACCCGAACAACCTCTGCAATAAGACAATCATCGGCCTTAGTGTTGTTATCTGAAAAGTAAGGGTGATTTATCACCTTCCATAATTTAGAAGTGTCCTTCAGCTCAGAGGCAGCCAGAAGTTCATCCCAAGCCTTAGACCTAATTTCTGATTTCCTTTTTTCAAGAGCAGCCTTATAATCGGCTCTAGCTAGTTTAACTAGTTGGCGGGAGGGGGGAACTGCTTTAAGAGCATCTTTAAGTTTTTTATGAGCAGAAGAGCACACAGAATCAAACCATCTATGGACCACTGGCCCCTTCAAGGGCCTGTCCGCCACCAAGGCTCGCGAGATATCAGTACTTAAAAGTTCAAATTCATGGACTCTACATTCATGATCTAACTGCTGAGACAGACACATAGTAATAGAGTCAAACCTAGTTCTTACAATTTCCTGATTAAATAATTTAGGATTTGTTTTGTCCCATTTTAAGCGTAATCCGCAATTTGAATTGTAAACAGTACTAGCTCTCAAACTTTTATTCTTAGGAACCTGATTAATATTTAAATCCAAATGAATGCTGAGGGGATTATGGTCACTGACGCAGTGAGGCGTGATCTTAAATTCTTGTATTAGATGATAATCAGAGGAGCCAATAAGTATATAATCAATGATGCTCCCCTTCGGTTTCCCTGTGAAGGTTGGTATATTACAGGCATCAGCAGCCAGTTTCTCCGTAACGTGTACCAAATCAAACTTACATCTAAAATAGTTTAGGGCATCTCCTTCATCAGTGTGAGTGAAATGGATTGATGACTCTCTGCCCTCATCAGGGAAGGCACACAGTTCCATAGGTTCCTTGCTACACAAAGGAGTGTTGAAGTCGCCCACCCATAGTATAATTAGATCACTATCCTGTAAAACATTTGATGAATCAATGAAGTCTGCTACCTCCTCCAGGCATCCCATAAGGAGACCCGGGGGATATTATTGTAAAAATGTTAAATCAAAATATCTTTCTGTCCACTAATAGATACTAAAACAACCATAAAATGAGGGGAAGACCAGATTAAGGACATGTTCAATAGAGGGAGATGTAAGGATACAAGAACTAGAAGGCCGCCAAGTGCTCTCCCCATTGGGGAGGTTATAGCTGGCTGACACAAAGAAGTAAATCCATTCAGAAGGAGCGTATCCTTTTTTTTTTTTGTTAACATGTTTTTATTGAGTTTTCAAGAGAGCCATACATTACACTGCAGACAAATGTTATCAAGAACAGGATGTTGTTGGTTACAGTGAATCGTTAGGCTCTCACAGATTAAAGTTAACAAACAACTAAGAACTTTCGTACACTTCCAGGTCTGCACAATCTGGTCAATATTTTTGGGTTTTGCTGATGCAGATGTTTAGGGCGTTCTTTTGTGGAGAAGCTCCAATAACGCTTAAAGTGGGGCTCCGATCGCTGCGCGAGGAGGGGGAGGGGAGAGGAGGAAAAGTGAGGGGGGAGGGGGGGTGGTGCGGTACACCATGGCGCTAGTGTCTATTGATTGGGCGTGGTGGCCTGTAGGTACTGCTTGACATGTGTGCGCTTGGGGGTTTGGTGTGCTGTCAGTAGGGGCGAGGCGTTGTTGACAAGTGTGTGTGCATCCCCTGATATAGTGCTGCATTACAGCCGAATCCAAGCCCGCGGCCGTCTAGGTGATCGCGGCTGTCTACAGTTCAAGGGGGTCTTTCATCGTTTTTTGTCTCTAGCCTAGAGACTAAAGTGCCCCAAGTTTCGCATCCCACCTGTCGCATTCCCCCTCGCGCTAGGTTCATTAGTACCTGGTACTCAGCACAGGTCCAACTCTAGCATGAGGGTGAGCCAGGCTTTCTGGTCGGGTGCATTGGGGCCTTCCAGTTCATAGCTATCAGTCTTTTGTACATTGCATAAGCTAGATCTATGAACCTGTGCAAGTGTTTGTTTCTTTTCGTCCTTGTCCTGAGGCCAAGTAGGCAGGACTTGGGATTCACGTCCAGGTTGAGACCCATAATTTCGGTTAATGCTTTAACCACCCCAGCCCATTCCCCTTGTATCTGCGGGCACTCCCAGACCATGTGGTAAAACTGTGCTGCTGGTGTTTTGCATCTGGGGCAGGCCGGGTCCGTCCCGGGGAGCATACGTTTAATCCTGGCTGGCGCCAAATATGTCTGATGTATGTAATTAAACTGTGTGTATCGGAATCTGGGGTTTCTTGAGACCTCACGTGTGTGACACAGGGCTTTTGGCCATTCTGCCCTTGAGAACGGGGTAGGCAGTACGGCGTTCTACCTCTCCCAAGCTTTTTGCAGATTGGATTCCGGGGGTTTGTTCAGAAGTTTATATGAGTTTGAGACTGCTTTTGCTTGGGTATCGCAGCTCAGCATATGGTGCAGGGTAGCTGAGGTATTTGGCTCTAGATCTCCAGACGCCCATGTTTTCCTAATTGCGTGGCATATAGCGTGGTATGCCAGGAATTGCCCCGGGCTGACCTCTGTGAGGGCCTGTATGGCTTCAAAGGACATTAATTTTCCTTCCTCGAAGCAGTCTCCCACTGTATTTATGCCTGCATCTATCCAGATTGTGGGTGAATGTGATCCGGCTTCCACCCACCCGGGGAGCCGCTCTAGTGGGAAAAGCGGCGAGTAGGGAAGTTTTTTTGCATCTTTTTGAATATACTTCTTCCAGCATGCGTGTGCCGCTGCCATCGTGTGCTTTTGGTTTGCTTATCCATAAGCCATACAAGCAGGGGGACTCCCTGAAGTCGGGATTTCAGCCAAATAGTTTCTGCTGAGCTGGGTCTATGGATCCAAGTCAAGATCCACTGCAGCTGTGCGGCCGTGGAATAGAGCTCAAAGTTTGGGGCACCCAGCCCACCCGCAGCCACCGGATAATGTAGCGTGGTGAGTGCGACCCGCCTTCTGCCCTCTCCCCACACAAGTTGCAATAGGGTAGAGTTCAAACTGTTGAAAAAGCTTTTGGGAATAATGATTGGCAGGGCCGTGAAGTAATACAACAGTCTAGGTAATATCAGCATGTTTGCTAAGGCGACCTTGCCCATTGGTGAAAGTGGTAGTTTATTCCAGAAACGTATTGAGCCCTTCACAGAGGCCACCGCTCTCCCCAGATTACCATCCCTAAGGTCTTCTGCTCTGTGGTAGATGTTGACCCCTAGGTATTTAAATGTGTCAAAGCACCATTTTAGGTGGCCTGACGGGGCATCCTCTTGTTTCGCTGGGGGCCAGCTGGCGAGTGGGAATATACAGGATTTTTCCCCAATTGACTATTAGGCTGGAGATCCCTCCAAACTCAGACAGCAGTGACATCACCGGGGGCAACACCTCCTCCCGTCTGCGTATGTATATCAAGGCATCGTCTGCGTAAAGTGATATGGCGTGGAAGGTGCCACTCCTTACCACCCCCCATTCTTCTTTTTTTGCACGAACACGTGCGGCCAGTGGTTCCATCGCTAGGGCGAACAAGAGGGGGGATAGGGGGCAACCCTGTCTTGTACCCCTGCTGATCGAGAAGCTCTCTGATATGACTCCACCTGTTTTCACCCTGGCCTGTGGGCCAGTGTACAGTATGCGTACCCAGCGTGTAAATTTTGGGCCAATACCCATTAGCTGCATGGTGGCAAACAGAAAATCCCATTCTAGTGTATCGAACGCTTTTTCGATGTCAAGTGAAATCACTGCTTCCTCAGATGCATTCGGGGGAGTGTCGCCCATTACGCTTAGTAGCCTCCGAATGTTGAGGAAGGTGTTGGGTTTTGGGATGAATCCATTCTGATGCTCGTGTACCAGAGTGTGCATGTAAGGAGCTAACCTGTTGGCCAAAATTTTACCAAGTATTTTGCAGTCTAGGTTTAGCAGTGAGAGGGGTCTGTAGGACTTAACGTCAGTGGGGTCACGCCCCTGCTTCGGGAGGACCACTATCATTGCCTCCCTCATTGTAGGAGGTAGAATCCCATTGATCCCTGCTTCTTCAATCACCTTCAGGAGGTGTGCGTTAAGGTGTGTCGCAAAGGTAGAATAGTATTCTGATGGCAGGCCGTCTGCCCCTAGAGCATTATTCCTAGGTAGTTGTTCAAGGGCCTTGTTGAGTTCTCCTAATGTGATGGGGGCCTCTAGTATCTCTATGTCAGTATGTGTAAGTTTGGGCAGGGAGGAGTCCGCCAAAAAGGACCTGAGTTGTTGGGGAGTGCATGATGTACGTTTTTCGTATAATTGTGTATAATATTCCCTGAACACATTGTTTATTTTTTCCTGTGTGGTTGCCAGTACGCCTGTGCCTATCCCTATTGCCCTGATTGGGGGGCGCTGCCGGTCCTCACGCAGGAGCCATGCGAGTAGCCTACCCGATCTGTCGCCTTCCGCTTGTAGTCTGGTCAAGTGGTATTTGTAATCATGAAGACGTAATGTGGCGTCGGCGGTTGCGTTTTCTGCACACGCATCTTTTAATGTTGTGTATGGTGTTTCATTGCGGGCTACTGCATTTTCTAGTGCTCTTAGTTTCTTCTCCAGCTTGCTGACCTCTGCATGGAGTGTACGTCTCACCCCCCATGTAGTAGAGATACCGTGCCCACGAATCACTACTTTGTGTGCGTCCCACTCTACTGGTCTTACATTTGTGGTGCTGGTATTTAATTCCCAATACTGTTTTAGCGCTGTTCTCAGTGTATCTGTGAATGCTGGGTCGTGTAAGGCTTCCACTTGTAGCCTCCATGTTGGGATCACTTGGCGCTTCCTACCCCAGTCCAGAGGTATTTTAAGCGGTGAGTGATCCGATAGTGTCTTAGCTAGGTATTCAATCCCGCTGGCTGTTGTGCAGATTTCCTGAGTACCCCACAGTAAATCTATCCTGGTGTGCACCTTATGTGGTATTGAGTAGAATGAGTATTCCCTGTGTTGTGGGTGCTTCATGCGCCATATATCATGGAGGCCCATGTCACTGGCCCATGTTGGCAATGGGCGTCTGGGGTATCTATTAGCTGTCGTGTGTGTGGGGGGGTTAGACCTGTCCAGTGCCAGATCCGGCGTACAGTTAAAGTCTCCACCCCATATGGTGGGTGTTTCGGGGCGCACTAATAATGCTGGGGTGAGCGTGCTCAGGAACTCGGGCAGCGCATTATTGGGGGCATATACCCCTATAAGTGATAGTTGTTGGCAGTCTAGTCTACCCTCCACTACCACATACCTGCCTTCCTGGTCTATCCTATGTGATGTTTGGAGGAAGGGGACACTCCCTGCTATCCATATAAGGACCCCCCTCGCAAAAGTTGAGTAAGATGTTCCTACAATCTGTCCTCACCATTTACTCCGCAGTTCTTGCAGGTCTGGGTCCCGCAGGTGGGTCTCTTGTAGGATTGCGATATGTGTGCCCTGGTGTTTAAGTCGTGCATGCACCCTAGACCTTTTGCTAGGGGTCCCGAGTCCCCTGACATTCCAGGTGACTATGTCGTATTTGTGTGTACTATAGGCTATGGGTTGGGCCATGTTTCGTTTTGTGAGGGTGTGTCTGGTACTCTGCCCTCCGGTAGGACCCGGCCGGCTTCCCCCACCCCTGTCGCTTCAGCGGTCGGGCCTCCCAATCCTGTCCGTGTTTCCTGTGTTATAAGCAGACCTGTAGTGTACAAACTAGTAATTACCCTCTTTCCCTCCCCAACTGGATCCAGTCCCCAACTGTGAACTTGCAACAAGCTACACACCCCATTGGGGTGCGAGCAGAACTGTGTCCATGTGGATATCTGCGGGGGAGCAATAATACTATCCGGGTGCAGCTCGTTATGGGTACTCGCATCCTTCTGCAGACACGGTCTGCGGATGGTTTGGGGTGCTCCCAGGGTAGGGTGATCCATCCCCCCGCCGCGCACCGCCACCAATTACGTGCAGTATGAATAAAGGAGCTATCTCCAAGAGTAGAGAAATAAGGATGCATAAGTTCAGGTGATATAACCACCCACTTCCAGTGGGGCACGCAGAGTTCAGTTCTACTCTCCAACTGTGGTGGTCGGTCCCAACGGGGGGTGGGTCGGTGACACTCGTTCAAAGTGTATCTGCGGTCCTGGGGGTGAGCTCCGGGCCCCTCAGTGCCTCCGTTAATGTGGAATCCGAACTGATTGAGTCCGACTCCGAGCCTTCCTCCGGGTGTGTCCTGAGAGTCTCGAAGGAGTTCTGTGTCAGCAGGGGAGTTTCTTTCAGGACCCTAGCTCTCTCTTCTGCAGCCTGTTTCTCCATGGGTTGACCCCTGGTGCGCCTCTTGGAGCGTTTCCGTGACGATGTTGTTGACCAGTTCTCGTCGGTGCCGGTTGCTTCACGGGGATGGGCAATCCCCTTAGCATGCATCCACGTCCAAGCGTCCTCCGGTGAGGTGAACACGTGGGTGCGTTCATCTGTTAATACTCTTAATTTGGCAGGGAATAGTAGTGCGTACTTTATATCATGTTCACGGAGGCGTTGCTTTATTTGGGCATAGGAGTTGCGTTGTCTTTGCACTTCTTGAGTGAAGTCTGGATAAGTGGTAACAATTGAGTCCTCGTACTTGAATGGGCCTTTGTGGCGGAACTGTTGTAATATCGCATCACGGTCTCTAAAATTCAGGAACCTGGCTATCAGCGGTCTTGGGGGTTGGCCCGGCCCTGGGGAACGTCTGGGAATCCTGTGTGCTCTTTCCACTGAAAAGAATTTCGATGGGGCTCCATTCAGGACCTCTTTAATTAACCAGTGTTCCAGCGGAAGCTCTGAGTTTTGATCCAGTGATTTTTCAGGGAATCCGAGAAATCGTATGTTGTTACGGTGGGACCTGCCCTCCGCCTCCTCTGCTCTTCTCAGCAGTGTCTTTACTTCTATATCCAGGTGGAGAATTTGTTTTTGGTTATCCACTACTGTGGGGGCCAGTTCGCTTAGCGCCTCTTCCATTGACTTCACTTTTTCGGATAATTTGCGATGGTCTACTCTAAGAATGTTCAGATCTTGCGACACCATGTCTATCCTGCTCTCCAGTGAGGATTTAGGGGGTCATTCTGACTCCCGCCGGGCGCGGTCACCGCGCGCCTGGCGGGAGCCGCCAAAATACCGTACCGCGGTCGGAAGACCGCGGCGGGTATTTTGAGTTTTCCCCTGGGCTGGCGGGCGGCCTTCAAAAGGCCGCCCGCCAGCCCAGGGGAAAACGACCTTCCCACCATGAAGCCGGCTCGTAATCGAGCCGGCGGAGTGGGAAGGTGCGACGGGTGCTACTGCACTCGTCGCGTATTTCACTGTCTGCTATGCAGACAGTGAAATACAAGCGGGGCCCTCTTACGGGGGCCCCTGGAGTGCCCATGCCATTGGCATGGGCACTGCAGGGGCCCCCAGGGGCCCCGCGACACCCCCTACCGCCATCCTGTTCCTGGCGGGCGAACCGCCAGGAACAGGATGGCGGTAGGGGGTGTCAGAATCCCCAAGGCGGCGCAGCATGCTGCGCCGCCTTGGAGGATTCTGACGGGCAGCGGAAAACCGGCGGGATACCGCCGGTTTTCCTGCACTGACCGCGGCCAAAGCGCCGCGGTCAGAATGCCCTAAGGGGCACCGCCAGGCTGTCGGCGGTGCTCCCGCCAACCGCGAGCCTGGCAGTCACAGACCGCCAGGCTCGTAATGAGGGCCTTAGTGTCCATGATTGCCTGTAGCACTTTCTCAAGGAGTGGGCCAGGAGTGTGGATTCCAGCGACTGCAGGGTGGGCATAGGTTGTTGATCGCCAGGTGCGGGTCCATGCGTGTTCCGGTCCTGGCTTTCCGCTGATTTGGACTTCCCGGCCATTTTGCCATGTCTGTAGTTGTCCTTTAAGTGGGTGTACTGCCCCACCGGGTACAGGCAAACGGCTGGGTTCGTTGGTAGCACACCCGTGCTTTTTTCGCGTGTGTCCTCGTTTCTATTGCACCCACGTGGTCACCCACGTTCCCTGGGCTGTTCGAGCAGGGGGAGGCTGTATGTCCTCACGGGTCAGCGCTGGTGTGCTCTTCAATTTTTGGGATTTCGGCCCTCCTGGTGATCTTCAAGATGGATTCTTGTTCGGGCGGGCAGGGACTCCCGTCGCTAGGCCCAACAGCCAGCGTGGGCAGGAGGGAGGCAGAGGGTGGGGGGGCAAGGCCCACGCGCCCCCACTAATTCTCTGGCTGGCGACTAATTCCGAGCCCTGGATCCTATGACAATATGGGGGGGAAGAGTATCGTTCCCATGTGTGCGCGACAAGCGAGCTCTGGGCACACTCAAATTCTTTGTAGCAATCCGACGCCTATACGGCGGGGCGGCGCCACTCGTCGTGAGACATGTCTTGGCCTGATCCAGTCCGGCCGTGCACGTGCCCCATCTGTTGTGGCATCGATATCTTACTGCGGTCCCCGGGTCTTCTCCGGGGGGCACGCCTCTCCGGCGATCATGAGGGAGGGGGGCACCTTCAGGGGTCCCTGGCAGCTAGTCCTCCACTGTCCTCCATCCCCCAACGTAGGCGGGGGGAATCCTTGATGAGAGAGGGGGGTGTCCTCCGGACGGAGTTCAGATCCCCGCGTCGGGGGAAGATAGCGGCCGCGGCTTCTTGAAGAGGGCGAATCTACAGTGGCCGGGCCCTCGGCCACCCGGCAGTTTCTGGGGCCGCCAGCGGCAGGTGGGAGGCACATGGAGCGGATCCCTCCTCCGCCCCGAGTTGTTGGTGCCCCGGAAGCACCCCGCGGATTTCCTTCTGCGGCCCCCCAGGACCTCTCTAGGGAGGCACGCCTCTCTGCTAGACCGTGAGTAAGGGGGGGCACCCCCAGGGGTCCCTGGCTGCCAGTCTTTCGCTGTCCTCTGACCCCCACGTAGGCGGGGGGAATCTCCGGTGAGAGAGGGGGGAGGGGGGAAGCCAAGGGTAGTGCAGGGCCCAGAAGTGGGCTTACTGCCCTCCCAGAGTGGGCCCCTCCAGCCGCCGGACAGCCACCTCGCCGTTCGTGCCTCAGGACGGAGTTCCAATCCTCGCGTCGGGGAAGATGGCGGCCGCGGCTCCCCGTGTAGAGCGATTCTTCAACGGCCGCGCTCTGGAGCCGCCAGCGAGGGGAGAGAGGCTCCCGGAGCGGATCCCTCCTCCGCCTCAAAATGTTAGCACCCCGCAAATATGTTGTGGCGAGCCCGAGACGGAGCGCTTAGTTAAGCGTCCTTCCCGGTCGCCATCTTGGCTCCTCCCAGAAGGAGCGTATCCTTAGACCAAGTCTCCTGTAGACAAATTATGTCATAAGAAGAAATAAAGCTCCTCCAATCCGAGTTGTCAGTTTTAGACCGAAACCCAGCTATATTCCAACTAATCAGAGTTAGTGGTCTAAACCTAGAACATGGTGTTAAAACTCTAGTATTTATAGGAGTTGACAAATCCAATACAGACTTTCCTGCGTCCCGAGTACATTCATTGTAAACATTCTCAGCTATTGATCTCACCATATTATTAGGGCAGGGGTAAACCGTGGCCGTCAGTCAATCGTTCTCATCAAGGTAATTAAGAGCCAAAAAGCGATTACTAGTGGGTACATTTACCTGCAATTGGGACCTTACTGGGTCAGGTGTGTGGGTTCTTAGGTTAGTAGCGGAGCAATGTGGCAGGAGCACGGGGTCATAAAATTGACACAGAGGATGTATTTGGATCCTATTACATGATCTATTATATTGTTCGGAGTTAGTCAGGAAATAGTCCACTGAACAAGAATTTGCAAAATTTAAAACAACATAATCTCCCTCCTCCATTTTCTTTGCATATCCAACCCTCCTCACTCTGCGGGCCATAAGAATCTTATCATTATGGTGAAAATTAGGTTTAATATTAGATTTCAACCAATGACCAGCTTTCCAGATTAGTGATTAGGTATCTTCTATTTTAGAACTCACCAAAGGGAGAACATTTGATAGAACCAATACATACGGATTACAATCTGGAGGTAGATGTAGAGAATCTACATGATTTGTAGATTTATTATGACCCTTAACAAGCAACCTAGAGGAACACACTTTCATTGTCAACCCCTGTGCAGAATCGTCAACTAAGTTTCCTTGGCCAGAAACGGCCTGTGAATTTGTCGAGGGGTTACTTGCTCCTTGAGGTAACAAAGTAAATAAGGCAAAACCAAAACAAGCAACCAGGGCACTCCAAAATGAGTAATATTTGTAGAAGATGCTTTAATCCTTAGTAATGAAAAGTCGAAACGATATACAGAGATAATAAAAGTCCATATGATTGAACAGGTATATGGGAGTTCGGTAACAGCCAACACGTGTTTCGTCCTCACAGACTTCTTCAAGGCTCAGATACTAAATTTTTGGGTAACAAAGTGTTTCTGTTAATACTCCATGGGTAATACTATATCAGAGAACCGATGAGTATTGCTTCCAATTAAAAAAGGGTCCCTTGTCATACAGGGAAAATTAGTTCTTTCCAAGGCAGAGGGACTATCCCGTAGAGTGCATCCGTAGTACAGGATAAACACTATGTCAATGGTCTAGTTAGACCCAGTCCGTGATTCCCCAGGATCCGGGAGTCAGGAAAACATCGCAGCGTGTGATGTGTCTCAGCGTGTGATAACGCTGTCGTGTTATTATCTCTGTATATCGTTTCGACTTCTCATTACTAAGGATTAAAGCATCTTCTACAAATATTACTCATTTTGGAGTGCCCTGGTTGCTTGTTTTGGTTTTGCATTTTGTATCATACAGCACACGACATAGGTGGTGTCCTTTTCCGCCTGTGTATTTGTGCATTTTGAAAACCTTGGTGGTTGGGTTTCCGCACCAGGTTGGCACCCTCCTCATGACTTACACATGATATGTTTTTTCCGGACTTCTCGGTTTCAGATGTGCAACTGTTAGCATCAACCACCTTGTTGAGTAAAGTAAATAAGGGGTTGGTTTGATGAGCCGGGTCTTGGCTGTGAGATTGTCCCATACTTACTAATCCTGGCTTAAGTAAATGGGATAAAGTACTAGTCACATCATTACAAAAACAATCAAGCTTCCTAGTGATCATTGTGATAAGTTTCGCCTCTAAGGTTGCACAAAACGTTTTGAGTATAGAATCTATAGCACTTGTAAAATCTTCAGGGGCATCCTTTCTCAAAAAACATTCAGAAGTGGAAACCAGGGGAACTGGATCTTTAGCACTTAAATCCGAATGGGTGGATGTTTTCTTTTTTGTATTTTTAGACTTTTTCCCGGCTCTCCTCTTCTTCAGAGGAGGAGAATCAACCTGAGAACAAGAGCTTTCCAGAGATGGATTAACAATTGGGGTAGGAGAATTGTTTAAATCTGTGAGAGGAAGTTTATCATGGCCCAACTGTATAATACTAGAGGACAGGACCTGTAGTAAGGGCCCGGTTCTTGGATTAGTATTTATATGAAAAATAGGTTCCAAAGGGGGCTGCTGAACAGTGTTTCGGACAGACCCAATCCTTTCTTCTACTTGCTCTAGTTCAGATCCAATGGCCCCCATCACAGAAGATAAATAGCGAGTAATGGAGGACTGGAGAGAGCTGGGCCCACCTTCCCCCTTTTACAAGTTAATCTTTCTCTTCCCCATTTTAGATGATGATCTCCCACATCACCTTTAACAACTTCCAAAAGAATTTACCACAGAACAGGAGGAAGAAACGTTAGAGGGGGGGCCCAGCTCAGCCTCTTCCGGTTGATGACGGGCAAAGAATGGGCCCGCCCTTGGCCCGGGCTTTGCCCGGGTGCCGCCCGCGTGCATCCCACGAGGCGGGAGCGCTGAGATGAATTTAAAGGGCTCCTGCCCTGTCAGCTGCCGTCGCCTCCACCTCCACCTCCTAAAAGCGCGTCCCGCTAGGCGGGAGCGCTGAGATGAATTTAAAGGGCTCCTGCCCTGCCAGCTGCCGCCACCTCCACCTCCTAAAAGCGCGCCTTTTTACCCTTTATATGAAATATCACATAATGAAATTGTGTTTCTAAAGCAACAAAAAATAGAAATGATTAAAACACCATTTAGTTATAATTGTTCTCATAACATATTTGTAAAAAAATCTACAAGTATAATGCTGTGGTTTGGTCTGCGTGAATATTATGCTAATTGATTTGTGTACTTTGTGTCCGTTTAATGCAGCAAGGGTGGCAAGTTATTCCACATTGCGATTTGATTTCCTCTGTCTCAAGCCAAGATTAGTTTTCTTCAGGGGACCCTTATTTCATATATCACTGGGACACTGCTAACCATGCACCCAGTGCATTTGTTGTAAACCCCTGAAACATGTTGAGATTGGATACCACCCAATTGGAAAATGTAACTTTCATATAACTCGTAGAAGTCTACGCTATGTAGTGCCCAAAATACAGCATTGGCATGGAAATAAATGCCATCTATGGAATTTCGCACTACAGTGCCATATACTAGTGAGACCAGGCAAAAACGATTCTAGACCTTCAATTGCAGCCTGGTAGTTGCTTTTTATCCTGCAGCCTGGCCTGCAAAAGTATCCCATTTTGATAGGAGTAAATGTTCCTTTTAAAAATTATTATGTCACCACTAAGTAGGCCTTGCAGCTCTCAAGACAGAGCACGTGGTATTTAAAAGAAGAACAGGTAAAAAATATTAAGATAGCAGGTCATTACAGTGACTAGTACCCAACAGCTATTTTCACTGGAGCAAGGCCAGCTTGCTCAAGGAAAAACACTGGGAAGTGATATTAAATAGTAAGTCTGCCATAGATGGATTGACATTAGCTATACATTTGAATAAACACTATTTTTAATATTTAATAAAAGCCAACTCAATGGCAAAGTCAGGTTGTTAATGGATATTAAGGAAAAGTAACTTGTAGAAGTTTACCTTATCCATGCCTAAAGCTTCTGGAGGCTAAATTCCATTAGCTCTTTATCAGTGACTAAGTGAGTGCTTAGCCCTGATGAGATGTCAAAACTGCCCCTAGAGCAGAGACAATGGCTTGAGTGTGATGAGGTGTTTTCTCTATCCCTTCCAGGAAGACCAATTTGGGCGTACCCAGGAACTTAGGGGCTCCTTTACAAGTCCCATTGCTGCGAGTGTCTTGCTGCACTTCCCTGCGCCACGAGAAAAGGGCAGAATTGCGCTATATCTGCAAGATACAGCTCATTTCTGTCCTCTCCCCCTGCTCTGGTGCTAACATTAGCTACCTAGCACCAACACAGGCACCCTTACATGATAGTGCAAGGGTGCCTGCGTTGCAGGGAATGATTGTTTATGTGCAGGAAGGTGTCCCTTCCTGCATACAAACAATCAACAACGGCAATTTGTTACTTCTGTGTGTGCTGCAGAATGAAGCACACATAGAAGTAGCAAATCATCATTATTTATTCTGTGCAGGGACACCTTCCTGTACATAAACAATCTTTAATGGTGTTTTACTTTTTCTTGGAAAAGCAAAAACAATAAATAAAAAATAAATAAAAGCATTTCCCCTCTTTGCGCCATTCTAACGCCACGCCTTGGGTAGTGTTAGTTTTTAGCTCTTCCTCAAATTTACTATTTCTCATAAATCTGGGACAGTGGTAACAGCAATGGGTTTTGAGTGGAAACGCCCAAGCAACAGCCATTGCACGCCCCTCTGCTGCAGAAAACAGAGCCGGAGGACCCATATTTACAAAGTAACGTTAGGCCACGGAAATTTGTTTAGTGCCGCCTTGTAAAATTGGGAAATAGGTGCAGCTCCACCAAAACGTTGCTGAAATTGATGCTCTGGGGGTACTAGGGGCTTGTAAATAAGCACCTTAATTTACTTCAAAGGTGCCTTTGTGGAAATTTGTGTTTTTTCACTCATCCCAAGTGGGAACATCAGTGCCTCCATTTACTTTACTGTCCTTCTTCTTATCTTGCTTTGAAATACTGAAAGCGCTGATCAACTATTCCCTTGTACCAAAGGCATGTTTGGACATGTTTTCCAACATCATGTGAGCTCCAGCTTCTGGGAAAACAATGTTATTTTAGTAGAAGGGCAATAATTCATGGGCATCTGCTATGGAACGAGGATGTGATTAATCATTTACCCCATGTTTGTGTTCTTTTATAATCTGAACATGTCAAAGGTCAAACCACAGATGCTTAACAGTCATGCCATCGGTTTTCCATTTGCACGAAATCTTGTTTGTTCATGGGTATAAAAGGAAGGCAACTTTTTGTAACAAGTGTACTTGCTTCACAGCCACTATTGTGCTGTGTATTGCTTGTGACCGCTCTGAGCTAAAATAAATTCTGCACTCTTCACTCTCTGTGTGTTCTGGTCCTTATGTTTAGCAGGTAATTGGTGCCTGAAGAAGATTCCCACTTTCACACCTTCCATATCACAAGCAAATGTTATGTGTCACCTGAAAAGACCCCAGCTTTTGTCCCGCCAGTCAGATAGGCACCAAGCCCAGTCGGGGAGAAATCCCTCCAGAACTGATCTGAAGTGACTAAGGAGAAGGGGACTGCTCATTACCTTAGCCACATCTCTGGCTGGGCAGTCAGGCTCTGCACAAGGGGAGAAAGGTTTCTCAGCCTTGGATTTTAGGGGTGAGGGCCACTGTAGAATTGGAACTGCTGCACAATTGGGTAGGGTTACCCCAGGAAATTTTACCCTATTGGTTAGGGAGGAACCAGGAGTAGACCCCACCCCCTAGATATTGCTAGGCACCACACGAGGCACCCGCAACATGTGAGGGTGCAAGCTAAAGTTACTTTAGGTCAAACGTTATAGTTCCTTGAGATAATGAACGGAGAATTTCAGTGGTTTTGTTTGATAAAACGGTATGTTTTAACTGACATTTTCACCTACCTATGAAGTCCCTTTCATCTAACTATAATGTCCTTTTAATCTTTGTTTTTTCAGTGAATTTCAAAGTTTTTTTTAAAGGAAATTAACATATTTCAATTCCTAAATTGAATGTCACTTTAACATTTGTTTTTTTTCCACTAGTTTTATATATATGAACAAGGCATGGCCGCAACACGTTATGGAACAGCTGAGATCTAACAAATAAACAGAGTGCAAAGGCGTTGGCCCATGCCGGGAGTTTCTAATGCATGAAGTGACAGGAATAAAGTTATATATATGTTCACTTAAAAAAAAAAAAAAAATTAAAGGGACGCTATAGTTAGGCTCATATTTTAAACGTACCAAATCATAGAAATTCACCAGTTAGAGTTATCACAAGTAACTTTAACTCATGCCCTAGGGTAACTATAACTCACGCCCCTGCCATGCACAGTTATCTGATCAATAATTTTACTGCAGATATTACAGTGAAATTATCAATGATGTTATCAAGGGTGCCATGAGTGCTGTACTTTGTGGAGTAATTAGCAGTCCCTGACTTTAAGGGTGTGTTAATTGCCTCAGGGAGATGATTTTCCATCAGGGGAAACATTGCTTGAAGCTATTAATAGGACATCAATCCTCCAAAGACCCAGATCTCAAAGATATCAATATGTTTTTCAAGGTGGCAGGCATAGTACCTGAAGATGTTTAATGGTTATGCCATCAGTAAATGGTAGGAATAAAAGGGCCTCAGCCATTAACAAGTGGAGCTCCTCAAATTATTGACATGATAGGAGCCACAGGTCATCTGGCCACATGTTTCTTTAAGTTCATCATTAATGTTAGCAATCTAATTTGAGAAAACCTCTGCTAAATTGTTGCAGAGCTCCTAAAAAAGGCTAAAGCATATGTTGCAGTAGGAGGATAGCAACATTTGTTCACAATTTTAAATAAATCCCTAAAAGCATTTGAAGTCTTCTCCAACTTATGTAAAATAAAGATAGTTTAAAAGGGCTTTATATTCTTTCAAATTCAGTCCTAAACTCTTCCTCTGATGTTTGCGCTACACTCCCCATTACCCAAGTTCTTTTTGACTGAGATTAAGTCTTATCTTTCCAAAATCAGATATACACCTATTGTGATGGGAACTTTATGAGTTAGCACCTTTATTAATAAAAGGTGCCACATTGTAGCTATATGATACATGGTCTTATATATCATGTTTTATAAAAATGCTGGCAAGGTTTTACCATCTGGGACTTAAAAAAGGTCTCTCCATGTACTTTCACGGCTTCTTCATAATGTCTCCCTGTTTTCTAATCAGGTCTGGCCTCTTTTGTCCTAGTCCCTACCCACTTTTAGTTAGCAAAAATAAGTAGAAAATGTTCAGATCAGGTGAATGATATGATCTCTATACTGTCAATAACCTCAACAGGTGTGCAAAAAGAGAGGTCCAGGGTGTGCCCTTGTACATGAAAAGCTTCTATCACCCTTTGTAATAGATTACATTTCTCCAGTTCATTAGTCAATTGTGTCTAGTTATTTCCTATAGCAAACTCTCCGTGGAAATGCAGGTCCCCAGTACTAAGAGAGTTTTTACTGAGGAAGACCATGATGCAGAGTCCCACAACCTTCTCATTAAAATCAGCCTCAAAACCAAGTGGGTGTTAAGTCGAAATAATGCTTGCGAGGATGACGGAGAGAATCCCCAGTGATAGACTAGTAAATCAGGAGTAATATGCAAATATCCCTCATAGTTTTGAACCTGATGGATTCTCTTCCCAGTCCTATCATAAAGTAATATGTTGAAATCTAGGAATAATCTGTTAATCATACCTCAGAGAGACACAGAGGCCCAGATTTACATAGAGTTCACTCAATGCAGGGCAGCCAGCAAAGTTGCTGTGCTGCATGAACTGGAGAGAGCAGAATTGTGCAATATCTTCAAAGAAATTATGCAGTTCAGCTCTCTCCATGTACTACCATTAACCCAGTCACCCTTGTTACCTTAGCACAAGGGTGTTTACGTTGTGGTCAATGAGGGCTAGCCTCAGGCAGCAACATTTCGGCACAAATCAATGTCTATGAGTCTTTGCAGATATAGTTGTGCATCAAAATTTAAAGGAAGATAGATAGTAATGTCCATGCACCATCTATGACACACCTCTCTGATGCAAAGTGATGCAAGGCAGTGCGATGTGCTGCATTACTTTTTTTTTTTTTAAAGCAATGTAACGAACATTTGTATTGCATTGTAAATGCCAAACTGTATTTTATCACAGATATTAAAAAGTGACACAAACCTGGTGCAAAATCTTTGAAAATCTGCGATAGAACTTCTAATCTGTCTTCTTGCAACAAAGTAAAGGAGGATTCTTCCTTGCAAATGACATTGCAGATCCAGGGCTCCCCTTTGGTATCAATTCCCAAAGGGGGCTAAATCTTCTCTTTCAGGGATACAAGATCCTCTCTAGAATATTAAAAATCAAAAAAATCTCTCGACTACTGTGCAGGTTTTGTCTGGATGGGCGCAGCAGAGGAGCATGCATTTGGAGCAACTGCCAAACACCAATGGCGCAGCCGTACAGCATCAGCATCAGCAACGGAATGGTGGAAGTGGCTTTACACATACACCTGCTCAATTGAAGACTGGAATGTTGAATCACTAAAATGGTCTCCATCAAATGGCCTAGCAGGAAAACAAATTGTACCTCAATATTGCTGCTTCCCAATCCAGTAAACCAAAGAAATTGATCCCAGGGACCAGGAAATCGGCCGGGGCCCCTTCATAAAGAACCCAACTAAAAGCACAAAATGTACATGAACATGGTTCGTGCGCCCCTCATCATCCCCTTTCTTATGTAGTCAGCCCAGATAACTCCCCAAGATTTAAGTCCAGCATTTGCATCATTAAGAACGATTAGCAAGTACCCATCTTCTAGCCTAGAAAGTGCGCGCATCTATACAGTTTACCAACTCTAGTAATGTAGCATGATAAACAACGAACCTTAGCACCTATAATACAACAAACTAAACCTGGCCTCCACATAGTAGCATGCTACCCATCTGCAAAGTGCTTCAACTCCTTTTGAGGGGTGGTCAGTGCGATATAAAACTACAATACAATTCAATAAATAACACTTATTTTACTAAAAATACAAGACCAGGTCACATCCAAAGTTACTTTTCAAGTTACAAAATACCATAGCCATATTGTCTGCATCATATGGAATCACTGGCTGAGAAAATACATTAAAAAATACAATCTACATTAAATCGAGGGCAGATGCAAATATTCAAGTAGAGAACCGAGGGAAGAAGTTAGACTGGAATATTAAAATGCGTTTTGTAAATATTTAATATGACATTCGATATTAAGGAATTCTAACAGGAGAACAAACTGCATAATTGACAGGTTTGACTTTCACATTCAAATCTTCAATGGAAAACATCGATTGGTATGTAAATATGTATGTGTGAAAAGAACATTTGATATGTTTGAATGGGCTCTTTAGACATTATCTTCATGAGCACTTGCAAATCCAAGACAAGCTTATGTCAGTACTAAAGCTTAGATACCGACAAAGCATCGGCTCACAAATGCAAGTGGGTGTACAGATAGCGGGAACGTATTTATGAGAACCTCGTCAGATTCTCAGAAGGTAAAAATTGCTTATTTGAATTTCTGTATTTTTATTACACTTGTGCATCAAAAGAGCAAGGAACGAACATTTAGAGTGATTCCGACTTGAAGATGATAGACATTCTTGACGGAATTAACCCCTAAATTAAATATTTTACGTACATTTAAAGTGATTGACTCCACTAGAGATGGGAGCGTGCCCAAAGTTCACATCCTTTTAACATGTCTCCATTTCCAGGTCATGAAAAAAACTCTGAGATGGTGGCAGCTTATTGTACAGTCGTGTGACTGGGTACTTTAAATGGGCATTGGCGTTCTCCTTGAAATTCTGCACTGTGTATCTCTGTGTGTGTGCCTATCTGCACCACGTCTCTCCCTCTGCATAGGCACTCATAGGTACCATATTGTGTGTCTACTTGAATCAGCAAACTGTTCAATGTGGCAGAGATGTATGCTAGGCACTTTCCAAACAATTCAACAGCAAGGCGTCTCATAGTACGCATGAAACAACCCCTGTGCAAAGATAATTGCTGAGGTAATGGCTATTTGCTTCTATTACAGTTAGATGTGATCCTGTTCCATTCTATTTTTCATGAGTTCATCCTGGGGTAAGGAGGACAAGTCACAACAACAGTCTCTGGCTAAGAGTAACTGGAGATAACATGCATCTACTGAAAGTAGTAAGGGTCATTTTACATTGCTTTGGGTTGTAAGGTTCTTGTGGATTGTAGGATGCTTAGTTACCATGGAAATGGACTGGGCAACTTGAAATATGTAATTGGATCTGCTTGAGCCTTCCAAGTGCTTCTGAAATCAGCCATTAACAGATTCTAGTCTTTGATATAAACTAGTCTTTTGAATATCAGTTCCTCTTTCAACTTTAGATGGAGCTCAGCGCACCGGTGTTTGATGAAGTATGAGGACGTGAATCTCTTGCTGTTCTTAATTCTTATTGCGTTGTAGCCTCAAGCACTGTGTGACTGAATTCATGTCCCTGAGATCCTCTCACCAGCTATTCGCCAACTCGTGATTGAGATGGTGAAGTTCAAATTCTTCTCAATGTGGGTAAAGCGCATTTGATGGTAGAGATATAAAATTTTACTCAACTGCTTACCTGTCTTGTTAATTACATTTTAAGTTCTTAATTACTAATTACTATCTAAAAGTCATAGTAATAATTAGACAGACTTTATATTTATTGCTCTTCATGTTTTCTGTTTATCGGAGTTTCTAATGCTAGATAACCCAACGAAGGAAAGTGTGAGAAATTGAGTTGTTGGTTGCCTGAGTTATGAGCCCTGGTAATGGAGCAACTACAATTCTTGCCAGGGTAGAGCACAAGCAAATCCCCAAATTAGCCTGTGCTCACAATCTGGTAGCTTGGCACAGAGCAGTCAGGCTTACCTTGAAGGCAATGTGTAATATATTTGTGCAACACTTCAAACAGTAAAACAGTGAAAACACTGCATAAAATGGAACCCACACCAAGTTAGAAAAGGTTAATTTAATAACTAAAACAAGACCAAGACAACAAAAATCCAATAAAAGGGACTTGAGTTATTCATTTTTAAAGAATTAAAGAATTAACTGTAAAACAGTACTTAGAAGCAAAGAGCGCCAACCAGAAATAACTGGACCAACCTGACTGGACCAAAGTCTAAAGTTCAGGCCGACCACGATGGAGTAGACAGGAACACATATGGGCCTGCTGAACCAAAGCACCTTAAATCTGTTTCGTGGAGGGAAGCATAGGCTCAGAACCACACTGCAGAGGGGATGTGTCCCTTCTATCTTTGCAACAACGGTGATGTCTCGGTTCCGAGAATTGGTGAGTCTGCAGTGCAAGTACCCAATGCGTCGACATTAAGGATGTGTTAAGCAGTCGAGGCAATGCATTGGTTCTGATGAACGCAGGGGATGCGGTGCAGAGATTTCTTGTCATTGTGGAGGCTGCTGTCATCGGGAATGCAAGCACCGTGCACAGCGAAAAACAGTGCAGTGTCAGGTCTGAAGACGATGCTCATTTTGAAATGCAATTTACAGTGCTGATGCGATTCTGGTTGTGCCAGTTCTGACCCACACACAGGTGTGATGTGTCGATTTTCTCCACAAACCAGCAGCTGTGTGTTGATTCTGCTTCCCCAGCAGAGTATGGATCTGTTCAGCAGGAGCAAGAACCTTAGGCACACCTCTAAGGGTCCAGGACTGCTGTGGCACCACTTGGCGGAACAGACTCACAGATGGCAGAGTCCAGGTGCAGAGTGGTTGGAAGTCCATTATGACCCTGAAACTTCAATCAAGAGGCCCGCCAACAAAGTGTTATGGCCCGTTCCACCCCTTTGCTCACACTTCCATCTCCAGTCCAAGGAAAACTCTGTCTACAAGGACAACAACCAATAAAGACCACTGACAGATATCAATGTCAAGAGCAAGGCTCCAGGCCATCCAGGGGTCTCTGACATCGGTGTTTTTTCAGAGTGAGGGGCAGTAGGTCGAGGAGGCTTGCCCCATTTCTCCATTCTCCCTCCCACTGGTTCAGGGATGGCACATCCTGAGACTAGTCACCCTCCCTAAGATCTGTACCCTAAGATTGAACAGGTGACAAGGGTGAGCTTACCCTCAACCTGCACCCTCATCTGTGGTCCTGTACCCGGGGGCGTGGCCAAGGATTCAGAGATGGCGCACGCCTGATTTCCTCAGAAACGCGCCCTCTCCGGGCAGATCGGGGTCAGCGCAGAGGTGCAGAACGGTGGGCCGGTACCGGGCGTTACCGGGCCCCTGTGGCGGCCCCGGAGGGTGCTTGCGGGCGGACCGAGCCCGATCGCGTGAGAGAAGGCCGGCGGCCCGCACTCGCACCTGAAGCAGCGGCCTTGCGTCGAGCCGAGTCTCCCCGCTGCAGCAGAGGTGCCGGCGGGGGCCTGAGGGCCCGGATGAAGGTGCACCCCATCGGGTGGCGGAGCAGCGCTGCTCCTGGACTCGTGCACGGCCCCTGAAAACGTTGGGGCCGGCCCGCGATCATGGCGGAGCACCATATTACTGTGGTGGCGGCACGGCCCCTGGACACGCAGCGAGGCCATTTGACGGACTGAAGAGGACTGGGCCCCGACGGCGACCAGTGCGGCGGCGAGGCCAATAGATTGTGGACCCCGGTGGGCCCCTGTGGGCCCCGAGGAGATCGTGGTGGGCCGGTGTGGCCGATAGAGGTGAGACCCGGCCTGGGACAGCCTGTGAGCGCACTGAACTGGGTCTCCGGGAGCCGGCCTGGAGACAGTGTGAGGCTGACCCCCTGGCAAGACTAAGCCAGCGAGAGAAAGGAACACCCTGCGGAGCGGGTGAGTGAGGGGACATGCCCCGCGAGGGGAGTGATGGGCAGTTTGCCCGGCAGATGGAAATCACGGTCCCCCCCGGGTACCCTAGAGTGCCAACAACCCCTGAGTGAGCAGTATGGTGGGCGGAGTACCTGAAGAGAATATGATCCGAGGGGTGGCTGAGTGCTCCAGGACGTGATTCTGGCACCACAAGTGGAACAAAAAGGAGGCGGTATCGGTGCCAAGGTGAAGGGTGACCGGGCTGGGCCTACGACGCACTAAAGGGCCCAGACGGAGGAGTATAACCCAGGACACGTAGTGCATGGAATTGCTGAAGAGACTAGCAGTTAGCCACAAATCAACAACGTGGAGCCCCCAGCACTGCAGCCCAAAAACAGAAGGGTCCGGCGAGGTATCAGGAACCTGTTCGGGACTGCCTAGGGGTTGAGGAGCGGCCTACGGAGCATAGGGCGTGAGGACACGGAGAGGAGCTTACGATAACGCTGGGGCTGCTGTCTGGGCCCTTGGGGTGTGACCCCCTACCCGTTCGATGCCCCCCAAGAGTCGACACAAGATCAGAACCATGGACCCCGTGGTTCCGCCTGAGCGCAATGAAGCAAGCCCGCAGGACCACTCACAGATCAAAGTGCAGGACACCCTAGATAAAATACTCGGGGCGATTGAAGACACAAAGACAACGTTACAGCGGGAGATCAGCCAGGTCACGGTTGAGGTGAGTCTGCTGAGAGCGGATCACCACAAACTGGCAGACAGAGTCAAAGAAACAGAATCCGCATTGGCAGACATTGCGCCGAAACAGAAAGACCTGGAGGCTGAGGTGACTTCCCTTGTTGACAGAATGACGCGCCTCGAAAAGAGAGCTGAGGACGCGGAGGGGAGGAACAGAAGGAATAATGTACGTGTGGTGGGCCTCCCGGAGGGGGCAGAGGGGGCGAGCATGGTGGAATTCCTGGAGAAATGGTTCAACACGACAGTGGCGCCCGGGCGCCTGACTCCCTTCTACACGCTTGAGCGGGCGCATCGAGTGCCGTTGAGGCCACTTGCTCCTGGTAGGCCCCCCTGTGCTGTGATCGCTAAACTATTACATTATAGAGACAGAGACATCCTCCTGCAGAAGGCCAGAGAATCAGGCCCATTTAAAGTTGCAAACGGGGAGGTGACACTATTCCCGGACTTCACACTGGAGGTTCAAAACAAGCGAGCCTCGTTTCTGACAGTCAAGTGAGCCTTAAGAGAAGAAGGGATCCAATACTCGCTACTCTACCCAGCCAGATTAAGAGTGCTGCTGGAAGGGAAGACTACGTTCCTCCAGTCCCCCGAGGAGGCGTGGGAGTGGCTGGAGTCACATGGCTCCCAGGCGGGAAGGTCAACATGAGAGGGCCCGCCTGAGAGCAGAGCTCGCCGGGCCCCGAGGGGACGGAAGCCCAAAGACCGCCTGCGGCTAGCGCCTACGCAAACACAGAAGGAGAAAGGCAGAAAAGCAGCCCTGGAAGCAGCGGCTCCCGTGGGCGGAGAAACGTCTCCCCAGGAGGGCTCTGGGGAGGAATCGGATGACACATTGGTATCCTCTGCTAAAGAACTGGAGCGCTCGGCCCGCGCCCCGAAGGTGACCCCACAAATGGCTGACGAACTTGGCTGACTCGGACTTACCGCGGGCCCTGGAGATAAGGCAAGACATGGGAACAAACGGCCCCTCCGGACCTGGCCACCCCCCCGGACCAGAACTTCGCCTATCTGAACAGACTGGCGAGTACTGCTGATATGTGTTTGAACAAGTTGCACTGTTGCACAGTTTACTGGGCAACCTACAGTTTGGGAGGCGCCCTGGGGATTGGGAGTTGGGATACACAGTTACAAGTTAAAATGGCAAAGTGGGTGATGGAAACCGACTACAGCAAGTACATGAACATGCGAAAGGACAAATCTGAGGCTCGGGAGAGCCGGGGAAATTTTTACCAAACTGATATAGTGAGATGGCAGACTACAATCTCTTAACATGGAATGTTAGAGGGATGCGCACACCAGCTAAAAGACATAAAATACTCTCCTATTTAAAGAGAAGGGGTGTACAGGTGGCATTACTACAGGAG
Source organism: Pleurodeles waltl (assembly GCF_031143425.1). NCBI lineage: Eukaryota > Metazoa > Chordata > Amphibia > Caudata > Salamandridae > Pleurodeles > Pleurodeles waltl. Next base: position 194,704,152 of record NC_090449.1, read on the forward strand.
ACTCACTTAGCACCCGGGGAGGGAGAGAGACTGAGATGCAGATGGAGGGGGCAGGTATTCACCTCAGAATATTCAGCTTATGCAAGAGGTGTACTGGTGTGGATCAGAGCGGGGGTCCCTTTCACAATAGACACTTCCAACATAGACCGGGAGGGCAGGTTTGTGATATTAGAGGGGAGGCTGCACGGCACACCGATAGTCTTAAATTGCATTTATGCCCCTAACCAGGACCAGGTACCCTTCATGATAGGCCTGTCGAGCCACCTCACACGTCAAAGCACCGGAGAGCTATTAATTGTGGGGGACTTCAACGCAGTGCTAGACATAAACATGGACAGGTCTATCCCGCCTCTACAGGGGGCAGCGACAATCAAAACAGCCAAAAGGATGTGCGAATGGTTGGACGCGTGGGGGTTGGCAGACGTCTGGCGAGAGCATCACCCAACTGCTAGAGACTACTCGTATTACTCGAGTCTCCACCGGGTGCATACCAGAATTGATAGAGTGGTCTGCACAGCGGGCCTGATAAATAACATGTCGCACTCTGAATATCTTGCCCGCACTCTGTCCGACCATAATCCCTTGCTAGTGACGATGAGGGTATCGGAGGATAGACCCCCCATACTGTCATGGAGACTGACCCCAGCAGCACTTGAAGACCAGGCGTACAGGGAGGCTCTGCGCTGCCACCTAACAGAATATATTGATACGAACAGTGGGTCCAACCCTTGCAGGGCTACGGAATGGGAAGCACTCAAGGTGGTGACGAGGGGCTACTGCTTGGGACAGTCGGTAGGGGTGAAGGGCACACTTGAAAAGGAACTGATTGACCTAGAGAAGGATATGCATGAGGGAGAGTTGAGACAGGGACCTGCAGCTCAGGAGAATGAGAAATACAACCGTGCTCGTAGAGAACATTCCCGGATTGAAGAACAGCTTAGGTGCCACAGCATGCAAAAATACTTAGCATCCCTACAATCGGAGGAGGGCAGATCGGGGAGACTGCTGGCGTGGCTGGTGCGCCCAGGCGGGCATAGTGAGCCCATCAAGTGCGTACTGGATGGGGGTGGACTCCGTAAACTCAGACCAGGTCCCATAAACGACGCATTCAGGGAATATTGCACGCAATTATAGGGGAAAACTAGCGACCTGGGGACGGAGACTTTTGACAAGTACCATCAGCAAATCCCACTGCCAACACTGAACACAGAGGAGAGAGATAGCCTGGGGGGACCAGTTACAGTGGAGGAGATAAACAAGACCATTGCGCAGTTAGCCCCTGGGAGGACCCCTGGTACTGACGGCCTCCCCATGGATTTTTACTAGAAATATAAGTCCCTGCTGGTTCCCCAGCTGATGGAGTTGTACGCAGAGGCATTGCACTGTGGGGAGCTGCCGCACACGCTGCGGGAGGCCTTGGTGGTGCCACTCCCCAAGACAAATGTCAGGGAGGCATCGGTGACGGACTTTCGTCCTTTATCAATGCTAAAGAGCGATTTTAAGATCCTTAGCAAGATTATGGCTGGCCGGCTGCTCCCCCTTATGACCAAGCTCGCACATGCAGACCAGAACGGCTTTGTTCCTGGCCGCAGCACCTCCCTAAATCTAAGGCGGGTCTTTACCGTTTTGCACATGCCCAAAGAATTGAAACCACCGGCGGGGGTCTTGCTAGCAGTGGATTTCGAGAAGGCCTTCGACTCAATCAGATGGGACTATCTAAGGGCCGTGATGTTAAAAATGAGACTCGGAGAGGGTTGGGTAAAAAGGGTGGACCTGTTGTATTCATCCCGCTGGCAAGAGTGAAGACGGGAAAAACAATATCCAGGGCATACCCAGTACACCGGGGAACCAGGCAGGGGTGCCCCTTATCCCCACTACTATTTGCCCTGGCAATTGAGCCCCTAGCATCGCAGCTGCGACTGGAAGGCGTGGGTAAGGGTATTGATTGGGGTCCGGCTGAACATATTGTCTCCCTGTATGCTGATGACATACTTATTTACCTGAGGGACGGGACAAGTGGACTCTCGTTGGCGTTGGGGATCCTGGAGGACTTCGGGGTGTTGTTTGGACTTCGCCTTAATCGAAGGAAAACATTTGTGTTCCCCGTACTGCCAGGCAGCGTACGCCCTGACACATGCCCAGCGGATGTAAACTGGGCCCGCGGACTTTTAAATACCTGGGCATACAGATATTTCACGAACTGAGCGACCTCCGGGATGGTAATCTTGGTAGGACACTCAGATCCCTGCGGTCCTCGGTTGGGTTCTGCCGTTCACTGAAGCTAACGATAATGGCCAAAGTGGCGCTCTCTAAAATGATTATGCTCCCCCGCCTCCTCTACTACTTCGCTAACTTACCACTACGGGTCCCCTCTGCATGGTTTCGCGAGTTGAATACTCTGCTCAGGGAGTTGGTATGGGATGATGGTCGTAGACGAACGCACTGTCGACCAAATGCAGACCGACCAATATGGGAGGACTGGGTGCCCCTGACTTCGAGGCATATTATCTGGCATCCCAGTTACAATGGGTGGCTGGCTGGCTAGCGGGTAGGGGACATCTGGACTTGTGTACCGCACACAGTGAATTAGACACAGCTCGGATCGTGGCACGCATGGCAGGCAGGAAGATTGCCCCCTAGGGGACAACATAATGTGTAGTGTTGCAATGAAATGTTGGAAACGGTGCACAAAAAGGGTCGGAGTGGGTCCACCATACTCCCCGGCTTTGCCGCTAGCGGTCCTCGCCCTGGACCAGGGAGTAAGGGAACTGGGGGGGCTAGGACTGGGACCATGGACGAGAGCAGGAGTGATGACAGTTGGGGGGCTATTCAAGGAAGGAGTGATGAGGAGCTTCACTGACATATCCGAGGGGGGGGTACCTCGGGGACAATTTTTGCTCTTTAGGAAGTTGGTGCATACTCTGAAGGACCACTGGGACACGATTAATGCGGAACCCGCTGTCCACGGGGTGTTGCACCTTCTGTTGACAACAGGAGAGGAACCTCATTTGGTTGCTAAAATATACCGGGCCCAAATAGAGGCTGCGATAGACCCTCTGCATTACCTAAGAGAAAAATGGGCGGGGACAGTTGGGCGGGACCTGTCTGAGACAGAGTGGACCAGAGCACTAGCTTATCCCCGAACGATCTCACGCAACACGAGACTAAGATACATCCAATACAACTACTTACACAGAACATACCTCACCCCTCACCGGCTACACCGCATTTATGGGGGGACCCCTAGGACGTGCCCCAGATGTGGGGACGGGGAGGCTGACTTTGACCACATGATATGGGGATGTACGATGCTTCATACTGGTTGGAGTGCAATGATGGTGGTCCTGTCAGGGCTGTTTCAGGCGGAGCTACAGCCAACCCCTACTATGTGCTTGCTGGGCCTCAGGGCCAGCGCCCTGTGGGGGAAAGTCAGAGGTCATTTCCTGGACCTTACTTTGGCCCTTTATAAAAGACTGATTATGAAGGGCTGGAAGTCCCCCGGCCACCCTTCACTGACTGAATGGAAAGGCGATGTCATGAGATGGTCCAGGGCTGAACTGCAGGTCCTTTAAGCCGAGGAGGCCAAGGGAATTCGCCAGACCCCCATTGCTCCAGAATGGGAGAACCTAGTGACAAATTGGGATGACCTAATGAAGAGACCGATAGCCCCCGCGGGGATAGGGTGAGTTGACTAATATGCTCAATAGGCGTGACCGATGGGGAAGGTCCCCGTAATCAGAACTAGGGAAATGTCAGGCTCCCCACCAGGCTACATGCAATGACATAGGGTAAAACAGAACTGGACACAATAACCAAATAGATGCTGGAAGGGGGGGAGTAGATGGCTGGCCATCCCCGCACAATTAGACACGCCCTGGCAGAACCTCCCTTCAATAGCTCCACAGGCCCACCCACACAAGCCAATAAGTTTATACATAGTTCGAAGTTGAGTTAAATCTGTTATAAGGTCACAAAATACAAAATGGTAACAGGAGACATGGAAAGGAATGACCCCCAAAAAACTGAACAGTTAATGTGCTGGTAATAGTGAGTGATTAATGAATGAATGCTATATGATAATCAAAAGAACAAGAGACTGTGTACCACAATTTCTGTAAAGCGCAACAGAAGTATGAACTGCATGGTTGATATACATCATAAGAATAAGATGTTGCCACAAACAGATCTACATATGTAAAACAGTGAACAGTTAGTAAAAATATATTTGAAAAAAAAAAAAAATCTATGGTCCTGTACCCTTCACTTGGGAGTAGTAACCCCAGAAAACTGAACTGTTAAGACACCTGAGGTGGCCACACTCCCAGCTCACCCTGAGGGCAACTCATTCCACAGAATGAACTCTATGGGCATATGGGGACTAAGTGTGACCCTTCTCAGGGTCACTTCCCCACCTCACGCCAGGGTTAGCAAAACCATAGAGTCTTGTCTGTGGGTCTACATTACCTGACACACCTGGCTGGTGTACTGCTCTGGGAAACCAGCCTTTCCACTACCATGGTGTGGCTAACCCTGATGTCCCTGAGAACTGTGACTTGGACCCCATTCACTGTCATGTTTTTCACACACCTACCATTGTTGATTTATTTTTTTATTAGCACTTTTGAGTTAGTAATTTTTGTATTCATTTATTTACATTTCTCCTCATATCTAAACAAATATTGTCACTCTGTTGCATTGGGGATTCGCCCAGCTAAGGTTGCCACTTCAACTATTTTAGCATATATCATCTATAATTTTGGGAAGAGTTAACAAATAACGTGGGATAGATAGGCAGACATCCTAGATGTACGAAGTACATGTTTTAAATACGAGATCTGTTCATTATTTTATGACTTTTTTTATAGGGTTACAAATCCATACCTTAAGAATGTACATTGTTTATTTTGTCCTATTTTAGTTGTATAACTTATCTTTTTTGGAATTGAAATTTGTCACTTATTTTGGGTTTTTGTTTCAAGGTGTATATACACAGTTGGTACTTTGTCAATGAAGAGCCTGTGAACAGTATAATATAATTCATTTTATAATTTTTTGTTCATGGCATTTATTGATGGAATTGCAAGTTAATGTGGTTTCACAATGGTAGCACTCATACCATGCATTTTTCAACAGGCATGGACTAAACTGTTAACCTCTTTTTGTTTCTCCATTTATGCTCCCTACTTCCTCAGTCTTTTTTGCATATCTATGGCACACTAACACTTGGGCATGTTGCGCCATATTTTAAAGAAACCAATGAGCATGTTGATTACTCTGGCTACAGCATTCTCTATGGTCTGATGTCTCTGTAGGAGGTGTGCTGCGATTCCTATGTAGAGGGTGTTGCCGTAGTCCAGTCAGCTGGTGATGAGGGCCTGTGTCATGGCGATTCTTGTGTGTAAGAGTAGCCACTTGAAGATCTTATGTAGCATGCACATAGTGAGGAAGCAGGCAGAGGGGACAGCCTTGATATGTGATTTCATGTTGAGCTTGTTTCAATGATGAATCTGAGGTTTCTGGTCTGGTCGGAGAGCGTGGGTGTGGGTCCTAGGCCTGATGGCCACCAGGAGTCATTCCATGTGTTGCTGTTGTTGCCAAAGATCACTACTTCTGTCTTATCCATGTTCAGCTGTAGCAACGCTTGTCATTCATTTGTGGAAATTTATTCTGGGGTGGAGGGATTGTCAGTAAGAGGATGAGTTGGGTGTTGTCTGCATAGGAAATTATGTTGAGAACATGGGATCTGACGATGTTGGCTTGCAGGTCATATCTGCTTTAGAGAGCGTGGGGCTGAGAGATGAGCCCTGGGGGATATCGCAGGTGATCTCCTTGGTTTCGGAGGTGAAAGGTAGGAGGTGGATCATCTGGGTTCTTCTGGTGAGACAGGAGGTGATCCATCTGAGTACATCCATTTGGATGGTGATGTGGTGGAGTCTTTTGATCAGCATGTGGTGGGATATGGTGTCAAAGGCTGCTGAGAAGTTGAGGAGGATCAAAGCTGCTGTTTCTCCTCAATTCTGAAGGGTTCAGATGTAATTGGTGGCAGTGATGAGGGCAGTTTTGGTGCTGTGATTGTTGTGGAAGCCAGATTGGGAAGTGTGGAGTAGGCATACTGCACTTATCTCTTCACCACAGGGTTGTTTTTATCTGGTGGCTAGGTTGGATCATCATCTGGCAAATTTATGTTTTCTTTTAATGTACGTAAAGCACACGCTATATTTTTCAAAACTCTTGCAGTTCCATCTTTATTGCGTGCAATTCCCTTGCACTGTTATTTCTTTATCTTTCCTGACCCCCAATAAACTGCCCAAATTGACACCTGATGTTTCCTAATTCATTTATAGTTACCCCTGATGAAGGGTCCTTTCCCGAAATGCATTGGGTTCTAACATTAATTTTTTGTACATCAAGATTGCTTCAATTATACAATTTGCTATCCAGATTCTACAAATGTGAAGGAACCTTTGTACAGCATTACTTTTTTTAAATGAACGGTTTGAAACAGTGAAACGCAATAGTCTTGAAGAGCAATTTGTTTATTAAGAAAGTACTGGACTAAAGTACTGGTTATTTTACAAGCCTACAGGCCTTTAAAGTTGTGCACTTTGGATCTGGCCCACCTTTGTGGAACAGTAATTCATGAACGTTGATACGAGCTTTGGCATATCTCACACCATTGTGGCACACTGACTTTTGTCTATTATTGGATGATTATTGTGATTAATTTTCATTTTTTTGAATTAAATGTTAAAGATTGCAAAGTCATAGGGCTTTATTTACAAACCCTTAGCACCACCTTTAGAAACTGGTGCAATGGGACCATTGCACCATTTTGTAAACCCTTGTGCCACATTATACCTGCGCCAGGTATGATGTATGTATGGTAGGAGTTCCTATGTAAAACAACATGCAGAACTGGTGCAGTGAAATTTACAACATTTCACTGCGTCCTTCTCAACTTCACTGCATCAGAATTTTAACACTTGCTCAGAGCAGGCACTAAACTGACACAAGTTTTTTTTACATGGGAGCCTTCCTGGCTTTGCTGGAGTAGCATCATTTTTTTTACGCTAGTCCAGCAATGCGTGGCTTTAGCACCACAGATGCATCAGAATTTCTGATGCGTCTGTGAAAACGTTCACCATGGAGCTCTGTATTGTAAATACAGCACATCCATGGCGTTGTTAGGAGGTGCAGAGCAGAACAAGAAATCTGATGCATGGGAGCCAATGTGTCAGAAGCTTGTAAATGAGGCCCATAGTGTGCATTATAACATATCTGACAAAAGGTTTACTTTTTCTGATCGACAAGGCAGTTTTAAAACTGCACCTAAAGGCTCTGCAGTGGCAGGCCAGGGACGGGTATAAAAGTGCTACTTAAGTGGGTGGGACAATCAGTGCTGCAGGCCCTCTAGAAGCATTTAATTCCACACGTAGTGCACTCTACTAGGGATTTATAAGTACATTAAATATGCCAATTACAGATAAGCCAATATTACCAGGTTTAGAGGAGAGACCACAAGTACTTTAGCAATGGATAGCAGTGATTTCAGCAAAAAGGGAGAGGAAGGAAAAAAGTTTTGGGGTTACCCTGAAGAAAGAGCTATTTCCAACAGCAATCCTTGACTGGTTTGCACCACTGCCTCCTGAAATTCTGAGTCTATGATGCATTACCTGGTTATCAGTAACCTATAATTAGAACGTTGTTCCTGGGAAAGCAGAGGCAAAACTTATTTCAAGGATAGTCCAACTGTGTCTGAGTTCAAAAGTCCAAGGAGAAATGGCCTGACATTTTTGAAGTGTGTTATTAGCCACACCCTAAGGTACATCACTCCATGAGCATGTCCTTTATATTGCACAGAATGTTATGTTATAGTATGTTATGCCATGTGAACCATAGACATACCATGCTAAGCCATGTCATGTAGTATCAACGGATGTTAATTTATTATCATTTCTTCAGCACATGTTCCAAAGTTCGGACAGTCTCATGGTGCTGCTGGGTGCCTAGAAGCCACCCACATCATTTTTAAGAGTGGTGGTATGAATGGCTTAGTGTGTAGTTCATCATTCGATTGGTACCAAATTGGACAGCCGGCAGTTCTCTGGGCTAGTTTGGAGGTGCTTTGACAACATGGACTATGGGATTGTGTAATTGGTTTCAGGGAGAATAGGATAGAATTTTTACCAACTACTTGTGCTATGTTGAAGTCAGTTATACACAGGGGTGTAGTTTAGTAAGTGAGATTTGGGGTGTGAATATCAAATATCCCAATTAAAAAGTAGTGGGCCACAGGGTGAATGGCTGAGGTGACAACGTTCTGACTGGACTGTTCCCATGAGGAGCAGCGTCAATACTGATTTGCATTAGGTGGACCTCTGTGACTAATTTGAAGTTTGGTGGACAGTACTCCATTGAAATAGAAAAAGAGTACCCTGTTTACCAAACTCAAGGTCTGCCCACCCAGTTTTGAGTGGGGTAGACTGTGAGTTTTACGCCGAGGAAGTAAACTTTACTCAGTCGGGATCAAACTTCCTGCAGTAGCCCAATGGAGCATGGGCCGTTAGACAGCCATCAATCTGTCCCATTTAGGGGGGAATCATGGACGACTAGTTTTTACTGTGTGTTACTGTCAACTTCATTGTGGTGGTATAGTACATTAAAAAAAGCAAAATGAGCACCTACACCATGGGAGAAAATTCCCATGGTGTATGGGCCATTAGTTTATTTTATTTTTTCAGAGCAAACTCCTGCTTTGGATGTTTGCTTTTAAAAAATAAATATCTTTGGAAAAGTGCGACAGCAAGCCTCATGTTTGACAGAAACCGCCATGACAGTTGTTCCTGTCACTGTATAGAGATTTCTGTGGGCCTGGTGGACATCTCTAACTTGGATGGGTGGAGTAAACACATGGTGGCAGACATAAAGTCCTCCACTACCCTGCCTGCCTTTACTCTGTCTAACAAATCCTAAATCAAGCCACCTGCCTCTAAATGGCACGGTGAGCGAAAAACATTGGCTTGGAATGCCACCAGAAAGGAGTAACATGGGATAGACTATTTACAAGCGTTTGTCCTATCATCTTCTGTGTGTTTGATTGCCAGTAGTCAGCATGGAAACCTGAGACCAGTGCAACTTTCCAATCCTACTACTGCCAATGCTGAGGAATTCTAAAAAGTTGTAAATTTGCAACCATTAAGGAGTACTTCTATTGTGCAAGACTTCCTACTTTTTTAATGTTCAAAATATCAACAATTTAAAACCTATCAGTGAAATCAGGATATAAAGAAAGACCAACACAGACATAGCAGACTCAAATTATGGCCCCTGGTGTCATGCACTCACCTGGTCCCAACCGTGGCGACGACACCAAAGCCAATACTGGACCTCCACTCCCTCTTGGGAAGATATAGGATCCTGGGACGGTACACCTATATCCAGCCAGCTTCCAAAGGGGGAAGAGGTAAGGGACAAAATAATTAAAAAAACAAGTTGTACAGGTTCTGCTCTGCTTAACAGGATTACTCCTGGGACCTATTAAAAATGCAGTGTTGGACGTTTGACAGCATCTCTGGTTTTGTCAAGCAGCAATATGCTGGGAACTAAAAGAAGAGGCAAGTGCCATCAGTACATTAGCAAGCTGTTACTCAATTTACAATGAACTGCTTCAGTAACCAATACTTACAGGTTTCTTCATAATCACAGCATAAGAGCAGAATAACAAGATATTTGAATGAGAATCTTCTGGGACTCTCAAGGTATAACTCGAAATACTGATTGGAGCCTTCGATATTCTAGGGTAATTTCATAATGTAGATTTGAGTTTCTGGCACTCCCACTGTAATACTGAGTACATGGAAGGGAATTGAGGACACTCCCAAGGAATACTAGAAACAAGGTTGCTCTTGGTACATAGGTTGGAGTTAACACAAACTCTCAAGGTATACCAGAAGCCAGGTTACACTCAGGAATATGTTACACTCAGTAAATTGGTTATACTCAGAACAAGGTTACACTCGGAACTAGATTATACTTGGCACAAGTTTGAAGTTACTGACACTCTCAGGACTGCATTCAGTACATAGTTACACTTAGAATGAGGTTGTTTTAGAAACAAAGTTGTTCTCGACACAAGGTTGGAGTTACTGAATCTCCCAAGGTATGCTAGAAAACAAGGTTACACTCGGTAGATAGACTAAAGTTACAATGTTCACTTACAATTGGTTGTACGACGGAATGCCGACTGACAAAACAACGGGTGCCTAAACAACGAGGTCGGAACACCGACCTCGTTGTTACTACTAATGCCTTTACCACGAATGCCCTAACAACGATATTTCGTTGTAAAGGCATTCCTGGTAAAGTCATTAGTAACAGGCACCCATTGATCCTGCATGCCTCACCCCACCCCCCCAACCCCACCCCAAAACCTAAAACCCCGACCCCCCACCCCCATCCCCTCCCCAAAACCTAAAACGCCCCACCCCCCCAACCCCCCAACCCCACCCCAAAACCTAAAACCCCCGACCCCCCACCCCCTCCCCAAAACCAAAAACGCCCCACCCCCCCAACCCCACCCCAAAACCTAAAACCCCGACCTCCCACCCCCTCCCCAAAACCAAAAATGCCCCACCCCCCAACCCCACCCAAAAACCTAAAACCCCGACCCCCCACCCCCTCCCCAAAACCTAAAAACCCCACTTACCTGAGTCGTCACCTCGTCATCTGGGTCGTCCTCCTCAGCCGACTCCCTTGTGTGTACCTTAACCATGCATGTTCGTTGTTCAGGACATGCGTGGTTAAGGCACAAAATAACGAAGTCGTGGTTAAAGAAAGCGTTGTTCCGCTTTCGTTAACCAGGACTTCGTTATAAAAAAGTCGGCATAAAGGATGTTTCCCCTTACAATTAAGTCTCTAGTCCATGAGAAATACAGTTCAAGCACCAAAATTTGGAAACAGGGTCGGGAGCAAGGACAAGCAAGGAGAGCTGAAGGAGAATTATGCTAAAGGAACTGAAGCACAAGATTTGAAGAGGAGGTGGAATTGTACCTCATGAAGGGAGACACTGGAAGCATCATAGAAGTCAGGATCCCCAAATCATTAGGAAGGCTTGGAAGACTACAGTGCTGGGAGTTTTCTGGGTAACTCAGGAGATGAATGCAAGGACGAGGCTTGCACAGGGCTGAGTGTTGAAGGTCTAGGTGACTTGGGAGATGAGTGTAGGGATGAAGCTTGCGCTGGACAGGAATGCAGAAGATCCGGCTCATGAATCATGAGGTGAGTGAAGCGATGTTGCTTGTGCAGGACGGATACAGGAAAGCGGTCAAGCCCCTATGCAAGTTTTAAGGGGTTATTCAACCGGAAACAAAGAGTATTCCAATATGGCATTTGTTCCACATGGCAGCATGGAGTATTCCAATGAACCAGAGGAAAATGACATGCAATGGATATGAGGCCTATCAAATAGCAGATGCAAATGGTAATTGTTAGACTTTTCATCCTTGGTGTGGTCTCCCTTAACTTTTTGCCTCTGTTCCCCAGGTTGTTGATGTGTGCTGGACTCAGATTTGACTGTTTTTGCTACTCTGGGCACTTTACCACTGCTAACCAGTGCTAAAGTGCAAGTGCTCCTTTACAAAATGTGTATGTGTTTGGTTTATCCATGATTGGCATACTTGATTTATTAGTAAGTCCCTAGTAAAGTGCACTAAAGGTTCCCAGGGCCTGTAAATCAAATGCTACTAGTGGGCCTGCAGCACTGGTTGTGCCACCCACATAAGTAGCTCTGTAATCATGTCTCAGACCTGCCACTGCAGTGTCTGTGTGTGCAGTTTTATCTGTAAATTCGGCTTGGCAAGTGTACCCACGTGCCAGGCCTAAACCTTCCCTTTTCTTACATGTAAGACACCCCTAAGGTAGGCCTTAGGTAGCCCCAAGGGCAGGGTGCAGTGTATGGTTAAGGTAGGACATATAGTAATGTGTTTTATATGTCCTGACAGTGAAATATTGCTAAATTAGTTTTTCACTGTTGCAAGGCCTGTCCCTCTCATAGGTTAACATGGGGGCTACCTTTAAATCTGATTAAAGTGTAGATTCCCTTTGGGAGCGGATGGACATGTGGAGTTTGGGGTCTCTGAGCTCACAATTTAAAAATACATCTTTTAGTAAAGTTGATTTTAAGATTGTGTGTTTGAAAATGCCACTTTTAGAAAGTGAGCATTTTCTTGCTTATACCATTTCTGTGACTCTGCCTGTTTGTGGATTCCCTGTCTGGGTCAGTTTGACAGTTGGGCTGGTTGCACCTCACACTAGATAGTGACACAAAGGGAGCTGGGGTGTAGTTTGCATATCCTGATGAGCCATCTGTGCTAGGAGGGAGGGGAGGAGTGGTCATTCACACCTGAAAGGGCTGTGCCTGCCCTCACACAATGCAGTCTCCAACCCCCTGGTGAGTGTCTGGGGCCTGGCCTGGGCAAGGCAGGATTTCACATTCCAAAGAGACTTTACTTTGAAGTAGGCCTACTTCAATGGAGAAATTGGGTATAAGAAGGGCACCCAAAACCACAGACTTTAGAAATACTTCTGGAACCAAGAGGAACCTCTGCCTGGAGAAGAGCTGAATAGCTGAGGAAGAATTGCTGCCCTGCCTGTGACTGTGGTTTGTGGAGCTTTCCTGCAGTGCTGCTTCTGCCAGAGTAAGAGGGCAAAGACTGGACTTTGTGTGCCTTCCATCTTGTGAAGAAATCTCCAAGGGCTTGATTTAGAGATTGCCTCCTGTTGTTTGAAGTCTCAGGGACAGCAAAGACTTATATCTGCCAGCACCTGGAGTATCTGTTGAGACTCCTGCTCTGACAAGTGGTGCCCTATCCAGTCCTTGGGCCCTTGAAAGGAAAGCTGGTGGAAATCCAAGGAAATCGACTTCGGACGACTTCGGACCGACGCCGCTGCTGAATCCGGTGACACCGCCTGCACCCGATGCCGTGACCTTCACTAGAAGGCGACGCCCTTCGCAGGCCCGATGCCGCGGCAGCCCCACTGAAGTCTGCGACTCCGTGGAAGTCGCCGCACCACGGCGCTGACCGACGCCGCTCGAAGTGCGCGGATTCAATGTTTCCCACAACGCCGCGATCCCCGACTTCACGCATCGGCTTGTTTTCACTCTTCACCAAAGGTACTGTACTTGGGGGTCTACACAACTCCCTGTTTGGCGCCGCTGGTGTCTGCTTGTTGGGATCACTCCATTACGACTCTGTGTTAACACCTTATCAAAGCATTTTTGTTTCTAAGTGCTATTTTTTAGTTTAATCTTTAAAAATTCATAACTTGACTTGTGTATGTTGGATTTTTGTCGTTTTGGTCTTGTTTTGTTTAGGAAAATATTTCCTATTTTTCTAAACAGGTGTTGTGTCATTTTGTAGTGTTTTCATTAAGTTACTGTGTGTGTTGGTACAAATACTTTACACCTAGCACTCTGAAGTTAAGCCTACTGCTCTGCCAAGCTACCAAGGGGGTAAGCAGGGGTTAGCTGAGGGTGATTCTCTTTTACCCTGACTAGAGTGAGGGTCCTTGCTTGAACAGGGGGTAACCTGACTGTCAACCAAAGACCCCATTTCTAACATTGGTGATCAGCGGTTGGGATTCGGACTTGTATTTGTACTTGACATACAGTGATTAAGTGTACACTACTCTTTGACTTCAGACCACTACGTGACCACATACTTTTTGTTTGGCGATCTTTAGATTTTTTCTCTTTGGGACTGTTTTTGCTCTACTTCATTTTTTTTTTCTTCGCTGATTCCTTGTTTGACTTTCTTTGGAACTTCATTTAGGAACTTGTTTTTCTGCCTGTGGAACTTTGCACTTGTTTTTGAATCTTCATCATGTCCCATGCTGGAGATCCATCAGTTGGAGCTGACTTTGACCTTGAGAAATTGGAGAGTTATACCAAAGCTCATTTGAAGCAGTTCTGTAAAAGTTTTGACTGTCCCATTAAGAGCTCATCCAGGAAGGAGGAGCTGCAAAAGGCGCTGAGGGCCTGGGTGACAGCCAAGAGCACTGAAGGGCACACAGAGGATGAGGGAGATGAGGAGGATGAGGAAGAGTGTTCAATACACAATGGTATTGTGGGTGGGCCTGTTATGTCCAGGGAGAAGGTCTCCAGGCAGGTAGCAGTGTCTATTCCAAGGGTCTGACACCTGAGGAGTTACAGGACAGACAGGCAGAAAGGGAGTACCAATTGGAGTAGAGGAGGTTTTCCCTTGAGGAGAGGAAGTTAGCGATGGCTCATGAGCTTAGCTTGAAAGAGATGGATCATAGAAGCCAGTCCAGTAGAGATGGTGGCAGCAACCCTACAGTGCTAAAGACCTTGTGAAAGATTACAAAGGGAGGATGACATATACTTGTGGTTCAAGGGGTATGAGTCTGCTCTCCACATGAATCTGATCCCTGAAGCTCATTGGGGGGGGGGGTCTGTGGAAGCACTTTGAGGTAGAGGGGAGGAATACACTGACAGCCTTAGGGGATGCTCAGAATCTCACCTACTCTAACATGAAGGATGCCTTCCTTACAAAGTATGGTTTTACCCCTGAGCAGTACAAGGATAAGTTTAGGTCCTACAAGAAGAAGGAATCCCCAACATGGTTGGAATGTGTTGATTCTTATTACAGGTCACTGGATGGTTGGGTGAAGGGCAGTAAGGTAACTACGTATGAGGGGCTTTACAATCTGATTGCTTGGGAGCACTTGTACAGTTTATGTTTTCCAGAGATCCGCCAACACCTTATTGACAGCAAGCTGACTGACCCCAGGAAGCTTGCGCAGGAAGCGGACCGCTGGGAGAGCACCGGGGTCCAAAAGAGGTATGGGGGAGACCACGCCAAGGGTGGGCAGGGTCCCTCTCAGAAGAAAGGGGGGGGTAAGGGCAAACAGGGGGAGTTCTCTAAAGGGCCCCAAACTGATTCCCAGGGTAAGGATTCCCAACCCCCCAGTAAAAAGAAGCCATGGTTCTCCAAAGGGAAGCCAGTGGCAGGTGGTCCCCCACGTAAGTGCTATGCATGTGACCAGGTGGGTCATGTGAGGGGGGACCCCAAAATTACACCAGCACCCACTGGTGCGACGTCCCAGGGTTTGGCCAGTGTAGCGCTTGGGGAGGAGTTGGTTTCAGGTGGGTGGGAACCAGCTGAGATGACCCTTGTCTCACTAGGGGACAGTGAGATGGTCCAGAGAACCCTAGTGCCTGAAAACACTAAGAAGTACAGGCAGTGGGTGACCATTAATGGACAGAGGGTGGAGGCTCTGAGAGACACAGGAGCCAGTGTGACTACAGTGGGGAGTCAGCCGGTTTCTGAAGAGCAGATTGATCCCCAGGTACTTCACCAAGTAGTTGCAGTGGACAACTCAGAGCGCCAGTGCAGAGTGGCGCAGGTTCCCTTTGAATGGGGGGGGGGGTCTCAGGTTCCTTGAAGGTAGCTGTAAGTCCAACCATGCCTGTTGATTGTTTGCTAGGCAATGACCTGGAAGATTCCCCTTGGAAGGAGGTGGAACACAGGTCTCACTTGGAGATGTTGGGTCTGCCTGGGTGGGTATGCGTATCCACCCAGTCAATGGCAGCCCGTCAGGGTAATCAAGAGCCCCTGGTGCCTGAAAGAGTGGCCCAGGGGACCGCCAAGAAGATGTGCCTTTAGCTGGACATTTGGGGCAGGACAAGACCTTTGAGAAGCTTGCCACCCACTTTTACTGGCCCCTAATGCACAGGCACTCAGATGCACATTGCAGGTCTTGTCAGACTTGTCAGGCAAGTGGCAAGAGTGGGAGGAAATGTAAAGCTCCCCTCCAGCCCTTGCCTGTTGTCAGTACTCCCTTTGAGAGGGTAGGCATTGACATTGTGGGGCCTCTGGATCCCAAGACAGCCAGGGCAACAGGTTTATCCTGGTCTTGGTGGACCACGCCACCCGGTACCCAGAAGCCATTCCTTTGAGAACAATCACTTCCCCTGTGGTTGGTTGTGCATTAATGGGGGTTTTTACCCGCATGGGGTTCCCCAAGGAAGTGGTATCTGATAGGGGTACCAACTTCATATCCACGTATATGAAGTCTCTGTGGAAGGAGTGTGGGGTAACCTACAAGTTCACCACCCCTTACCACCCCCAAAGTAATGGTCTGGTTGAGAGATTCAACCGCACCTTAAAAGGTATGATCAAGGGCCTGTCAGAGCCCTTGAGGCGGAAGTGGGACGTCCTCTTACCATGCCTTCTGTTCGTCTACAGGGAGGTGCCTCAAAAGGGACTTGGGTTTAGTCCCTTTGAGCTGATTTATGGCCACCCTGTGAGGGGACCCTTGAGTCTGGTTAAGGAAGCTTTGGAGAAAGCTCCTAGTAAACCCCCCCAGGATGTATTCAGTTACATGGTGGCTTTGAGAAACCAGACTGCCCGCTTCAGGAGTCTCGCTCAAGAGAACCTGGAAGCAAGCCAGATGGATATGAAACGGTGGTATGACCAGAATGCCACTCTGGTCGAGTTTCAACCTGGTCAAAAAGTGTGGGTGATGGCACCAGTGGAGCCTAGGGCGCACCAGGATAAGTGGATTGGGCCATTTGAGGTGGTGGAGCGCAAGAGTGAAGTCACCTACCTGGTGGACTTGCGGTCTCCAAGGAACCCTTTATGGGTCCTGCATGTCAACCGCCTCAAACCTCATTTTGAGCGGACTGAACTGTCCATGCTCCTTGCGACAGATGATGGGGTAGAGGAGGAGAGTGAGCCTCTTCCTGACCTCCTGTCTACAGGAGAAAAAGATGGGTCAGTGGAGGGAGTGATCCTCTCCCCCTCCCTGACTGAGGAGCAGCAAGGTGACTGTCGCCGCGTGTTGGGACAGTTTTCCTCACTGTTTTCCCTGATCCCAGGAGTCACACTCTTGTGCACACATGATGTGGACACTGGGGACAGTACACCTATTAAACAGAAGGTTTACAGGGTGACTGACAGGGCCAGGGCATGCATTAAGGATGAGGTATCCAAAATGCTTACCCTAGGGATTATTGAGCACTCCAGCAGTCCTTGTGCCAGCCCAGTGGTATTGGTCCCAAAGACTGCTGCACCTGGTGCCACCCCAGAACTCAGGTTCTGTGTGGACTACCTGGGACTCAATGCGGGCAGCAAGACTGACGCACACCCCATCCCCCGAGCTGATGAGTTTGAGCTCATTGACCGGTTGAGAGCTGCCAAGTACCTCAGTACGTTTGATTTAACATCTGGGTACTGGCAGATTGCCTTAACTGAGGGGGCCAAGGAGAGGTCAGCATTCTCTACACCAGATGGACACTTTCAATTTAAAGTGATGCCATTTGGGATGAAGAATGCCCCTGCCATCTTTCAGAGGTTGGTCAACCAGGTGTAGGCAGGACTGGATGAGTTCAGTGCCGCCTACTTGGATGACATTGCTGTGTTTAGTTCCACATAGGAGGAACACCTGCAACACCTCTGGAGAGTGTTAGAGGCCCTGCAGATGGCAAGCCTCACTATTAAGGCGAGCAAGTGCCAAATAGGGCAGGGTTCTGTGGTGTACTTAGGACACCAGGCGGGCAGTGGCCAGGTGGCACCGCTACAGCATAAGAAGACCCAGACTGAAGTGAGAGCCTTTTTAGGTCTCACAGGATATTACAGGAGGTTTGTTAAGGGATATGGTACCATTGTTACCCCCTTAACTCAGTTGACTTCTAAGAAGCAACCCAAGAAAGTGATCTGGACAGAGGCTTGCCAGAACGCGTTTGATGCCCTGAAGGCTGCCATGTGCACAGCACCTGTCCTGAAGGCACCTGACTACTCCAAGGAGTTTGTTGTGCAAACAGATGCCTCAGAGCATGCTATTGGAGCAGTACTCTCACAGCTTAATGAAGAGGGCCTAGATCAACCCGTAGCCTTCATTAGCAGGAGGTTACTACCCAGGGAACTTAGGTGGAGTGCCATAGAACGTGAAGCGTTTGCTGTGGTCTGGGCACTGAAGAAGCTAAGACCCTACTTGTTTGGGACTCACTTCAGAGTTCAGACCGACCACAGGCCCCTCAGATGGTTAATGCAGATGAGGGGTGAGAATCCAAAACTGTTGAGGTGGTCCATTTCCCTACAGGGGATGGACTTTACGGTGGAACACCGTCCTGGTACAGAGCATGCCAATGCTGATGGTCTGTCCAGGTTCTTCTGCCTTAGTGATGAGAACTCCCATGAGGTTGGGTAGTTGCTCCCCACTTTCAGCTGGGGGGGGACACGTGTTAGACTTTTCATCCTTGGCGTGGCCTCCCTTAACTTTTTTCCTCTGTTCCCCAGGTTGATGTGTGCTGGACTCTGATTTTACTATTTTTACTACTCTGGGCACTTTACCACTGCTAACCAGTGCTAAAGTGCAAGTGCTCCTTTACAAAATGTGTATGTGTTTGGTTTATCCATGATTGGCATACTTGATTGATTAGTAAGTCCCTAGTACAGTGCACTAAAGGTGCCCAGGGCCTGTACATCAAATGCTACTAGTGGGCCTGCAGCACTGGTTGTGCCACCCACATAAGTAACTCTGTAATCATGTCTCAGACCTGCCACAGCAGTGTCTGTGTGTGCAGTTTTATCTGTAAATTTGACTTGGCAAGTGTACCCACTTGCCAGGTCTAAACCTTCCCTTTTCTTACATGTAAGACACCCCTAAGGTAGGCCCTAGGTAGCCACAAGGGCAGGGTGCAGTGTATGGTTAAGGTAGGACATATAGTAATGTGTTTTATATGTCCTGACAGTGAAATATTCGTTTTTCACTGTTGCAAGGCCTGTCCCTCTTATAGGTTAACATGGGGGCTACCTTTAAATCTGATTAAAGTGTAGATTCCCTTTGGGAGCGGATGGACATGTGGAGTTTGGGGTCTCTGAGCTCACAATTTAAAACTACATCTTTTAGTAAAGTTGATTTTAAGATTGTGTGTTTGAAAATGCCACTTTTAGAAAGTGAGCATTTTCTTGCTTATACCATTTCTGTGACTCTGCCTGTTTGTGGATTCCCTGTCTGGGTCAGTTTGACAGTTGGGCTGGTTGCACCTCACACTAGATAGTGACACAAAGGGAGCTGGGGTGTAGCTTGCATATCCTGATGAGCCCTCTGTGCTAGGAGGGAGGGGAGGAGTGGTCATTCACACCTGAAAGGGCTGTGTCTGCCCCCACACAATGCAGTCTCCAACCCCCTGGTGTGTGTCTGGGGCCTGGCCTGGGCAAGGCAGGATTTCACATTCCAAAGAGACTTTACATTGAAGTAGGCCTACTTCAAAGGAGAAATTGGGTATAAGAAGGGCACCCAAAACCACAGACTTTAGAAATACTTCTGGAACCAAGAGGAACCTCTGCCTGGAGAAGAGCTGAATAGCTGAGGAAGAAGTGCTGCCCTGCCTGTGACTGTGCTTTGTGGAGCTTTTCTGCAGTGCTGCTTCTGCCACAGTAAGAGGGCAAAGACTGGACTTTGTGTGCCTTCCATCTTGTGAAGAAATCTCCAAGGGCTTGATTTAGAGATTGCCTCCTGTTGTTTGAAGTCTCAGGGACAGCAAAGACTTCTCTCTGCCAGCACCTGGAGTCTCTGACGAGACTCCTGCTCTGACAAGTGGTGCCCTATCCAGTGCTTGGGCCGTTGGAAGGAAAGCTGGTGGAAATCCAAGGAAATCGACTTCGGACGACTTCGGACCGATGCCGCTGCTGAATCCGGTGACGCCGCCTGCACCCGACGCCATGACCTTTGCTGGAACGCGACGCCCTTCGCAGGTCCGATGCTGTGGCAGCCCCGCTGAAGTCCGCGACTCCGTGGAAGTCGCCGCACCACGTCGTGACCGACGCCGCTCGAAGTGCGCGGATTCAACGTTTCGCACAAACGCCGCGATCGGCTTGTTTTCACTCTTCACCAAAGGTACTGTACTTGGGGGTCTACGCGACTCCGTGTCCGGCGCAGCTGGTGTCGGCTTGTTGGGAACGACTCCGTCATGACACCGTGTTAACACTTCATCGAAGCATTTTTTTTTCTAAGCGCTATTTTTGAGTTTAATCTTTATAAATTCATAACTTAACTTGTGTATGTTGGATTTTTATCGTTTTGGTCTTGTTTTGTTTAATATTTCCTATTTTTCTAAACTGGTGTTGTGTCATTTTGTAGTGTTTTCATTAAGTTACTGTGTGTGTTGGTACAAATACTTTACACCTAACACTCTGAAGTTAGGCCTACTGCTCTGCCAAGCTACCAAGGGGGTAAGCAGGGGTTAGCTGAGGCTGATTCTCTTTTACCTTGACTAGAGTGAGGATCCTTGCTTGAACAGGGGGTAACCTGACTGTCAACCAAAGACCCCATTTCTAACAGTAATTGACAACAGTAAAAAGTACAAAGGAGCACCAAGTGCCTGATGGTATAATCCAATGGTTCACAGTGGAAACATTTCTATCCTAAATTGGCACATGATTTCTGAAGGTGCAGACTAGGCTAAACATGCATAGCAACAGAACAGGGGGTCATTGTTTCAGGCTTCCCAGGAGGGGGAAGCCATGGAGTACTTGAGACGGGAAGGACCCACAGCGGAAGGAATGACATGAGGTTGGTGAGTAATACCCACTGCACAGAAGGCACAAGATGGTGCCATAACTCCCAGACCCTACTTCAAGGCCAATAAAGTGTTTATTTGGGATGCATCACATCACAAATACCCCTCTGAAGCTACACCCCTGGTAATATACCATACAATCCTTTGTAGAGACAGTAGAAGCTTAGAAGACTCCCCCACTTCAAAGGCACATTTGGGTATTTAAACAGGGCCTCTGACCCTACCAACTCAGACACTTCTTGAGAAGACACTCTTGTCATAGACACTTCCTGGAGAGGATAATCTGACCAGAACCTGCAACCTGCTAAGAAGAACTAACTGGATGACCAAAGGGCTTAACTGACTGCCTTCTGTGAAGGATTCTGCCTTGCTGTTGCTCTGCTGCCTAGCTGCTCTCTGGCTGTGCTGAGGAGTTCTCTCCAAGGGCTTAGATACAGCTTGCCTCCTGTTCCCTGAAGTCTCAGGACCAAAAAGACTTAATTTCTGCACGGAAACGATGCACGGCCCACTGGATCGATGCACAGCCAAGCCGGTATGACGCAGCCCGACTTCGTGAGAGGAATCGACGCAGGGCCTGCTGTGCGGTAAACTTTTTCCACGCAACGCCCACCGGATTGACGCAGCACCGTTGCTTCGTCCTGCCAGCGCCGAATTTCAACAAATCGTCCCCAGGGCGTCCGAAAACCCCGCAACCCAAAGGGAATCCAAGACCTAGCGCTGGAAATCAATGCAAAACCTTTCCTGTGTGGAAATAAATCGCTGTGTGCGGACCAAAAAATCGACACACACCTCCCTGTTTTCCATGTATCTCCTCCTCTGCGGTGCCTTGCAGAGATTTTGAAAGCAAACCAGGTACTTTGTGCTTGCAAGAGACATTTGTTGCTTTTAAGAGACTAAAGACACTTTATATCACTTCTACAGTGATGTTTTCAACATATACTTATTGCATCTTAATCGTTTTGACCTGCATTTATCCAGATAATTATGATGTATTTTTCTAAACACTGTGTGGTGTATTTTTGTGGTGTTCTACTGTGTTATTGCAGGATTCATTGCACAAATACTTTACACATTGCCTTCTAAGTTAAGCCTGACTGCTCAGTGCCAAGCTACCAGAGGGTGGGCACAGGATCATTTGGATTGTGTGTGACTTAACCTGACTAGAGTGAGGGTCCTTGCTTGGGCAGAGGGTAACCTGACTGCTAACCAAAGAACCTATTTCTAAAAATTCCCTGTTAATGGCTTTACTCTTAGGAGAGTAGTCCTTTCTCCATTATCTTTCTGCCTGCTTGCATTGTTTCTTCAGCAATTTGATCTGCGGAGTATACCTGGGAGAGGTTTTCGGCAGATATTTCTTTGTCTGCTTCATTAGGGGGCAAATGCGTCTAATGATTGGTTAATTCAACAAGCAAAATCAGATAAGGCAACCAAGGGATCTTCCTGAGGGGCTGGTTTGGAATCTATAAGACCACTTATGCTCTATGCTTGGAGTGAGTTGAGTTGAGAAGAAGAACAAGGGAAGTCTATACTAAAAGGAATAATAAAGTGATCAGACCAGGTGACCAGGATGGGAAACTGAGTTTGTAGCCTATTTTCATTAGTAGATATGGGATTGAGTAGTTGTCCCTTATCATCAGTAGGCCCGGATACTAGTTGGGTCAGACCGATAGCCAAAAGCTCATGCAGAAGCGTAACTGGTTGTACGTTTGCGGGTTCCTCAAAATGAAAATTAAGGTCACCCAGAAAGGTAAAGTTGGGTTTAGAAACAGATAAATTGGCCATTATCTCAGCAAGAGAATCAATGAGTCCTTTACCCGAATCGGGCGGGCAATACTTTGAGAGACAGAGAATGCAGAGAATGGAGGGGAGAATGAGATGGCGAAAGTCATGCTTTCACTATGTATAGTTGAGCAGGGCTCAATACAACAACAATACATTGTTTTAAGGATGATGGCTATTCCAACTCCTTTTCTATTTGTATGATCTAGTCTGCAGATGTAGTAACCAGGGGGGAGGGCAAAGACTAAATCAGGTCCTGAGTCTTCTTGCAGCAAAGTTTTGCTTAAGAAGATTGTATTGGATTGCTTATCTTCTCAAAGCAGGAGAATGTATACCCTGTGAGCTGGAAGGAATCTACAATTAATTAAAAACAATTTAAAGGTAGAACTATTGATCATAATAGAATAAAATTTAGAAGAGTGTAAAGACAATCCGGGTAGTATAAATGTTCATCAGTCCCTTGTCCTAAAACAATTGATTTAATGCATTTAGCATCATAGGACTCCCTGAGATCTAAGAGTTGAGGAGCTGAGTAGGTTAACCTACTTGACCAGGAACCTGCAGAGTCCCCAAGCCCCGCAATCATTTGGGTGCGGATGGCCCCAGACAGGCTTGCCTTAGATGTGCCTTCAACAAGCCAGCGGCACTCCCACTGTGAAAGTCCTCTATGCGTCCACGCCACAGTCCTCATTTTATAGCATGGAGGAACTGGGCAAGACTAGAGCGCTAACAGAGATGACGACTGCTGAAGTCTTATTCCTCCCACAGCCAAAACACAACAATAGAACCAATCTAATAATTAAAAAGCAAGAGCACCTTAAAAATAGAATATTAAAAAATAAGTGCACGATTGAAAAAAATGTCCAAATTCCACAAAACAATTGAAGAAATAAAGAGGGGATTCCTGACTGGGTAGTGGGAAGTTTCAGCGGTCTCTCAAAATTAAGACAAAATTTGACAGACTATTTAAAAACACAAAATTTCCCTCTAATTAAGTATAAACACAATTGAATTGCTCGCCTGCTAGTGCCACAAAATGCACAGCAACTAATCGTGCGTCTGCCCCGCAGCCCTCATTTTATAGTGTGGAGGAACTGGGCAAGACTAGAGAGCTAACAATGATAGCGCCTACTGAGGTCCCACTCCTTCCACAGTCTTAGCCAAATCACAATTATAGAACCTACCCAATTTTTACAAATGAATAGCAGCTTAAAAATAGAATATTAAAAAACATGTGCAACATTGAAAAAAAATTATACAGTCTGCAAAAACATTAGAGGAAATACAGAGGTGATTCTACTCTTGTTTCCTGACCGGATATTGGGAACTTTCACCCGTCTCTCAAATAAAACAAAATTTGGCAGACTATTTAAAAACACAAAGGCCCATATTTATACTTTTTTGTGCCACGTTTGCATCATTTTTTGACGCAAAAGCAGTGCAAACTTACAAAATGTAATTGTATCTTGTAAGTTTGCACCGCTTGTGCATCAAAAAATGATGCAAATGCGGCACAAAAAAGTATAAATATGGGCCAAAATTTCCTCAAACAGCTAAAGTCATTTTTAGATTGACTGCACACAAAATATTTTTGAGGATTGTGCATTGTGAGAGGATCAGGGTTGTTAGACTAACTTTTTGTCTCTGTTTCCCAGGTTGTTGATGTGTGTTATACTCTGTTTTTGCTGTTTTTGTAACTCTGGGCACTTTACCACTGCTATCCAGTGCTAAAGTGCAAGTGCTCCTATAAATGTGTATGTAATTGGTTATCCATGACTGGCATATTTGATTTTACTAGTAAGTCCATAGTACAGTGCACTAGAGGTGCCAAGGGCCTGTAAATCAGATGCTACCAGTGGCTCTGTAGCACTGGTTGTGCCACCCACAAGAGAAGCCCTGTAATCATGACTCAGGCCTGCCACTGCAGTGTCTGTGTGTGCAGTCTTAAACTGCCAATTCAACTTGGCAAGTGTAGTCACTTGTGAGGCCTAAACCTTCCTTTTTCTTACATGTAAGTCATCCCTAAGGTAGGCCGTAGGTAGCCTAATGGGCAGGGTGCAGTGTATGGTTATGGTAGGACATATAGTATTGTGTTTTATATGTCCTGACAGTGAAATACTGCTAAATTCATTTTTCACTGTTGCAAGGCCCATCTCTCTCATAGGTTAACAATGGGGCTACCTTTAAATATGATTAAAGTGTAGATTCCCTTTGGGAATAGCTGGACATGTGGAGTTTGGCGTCTCGGAACTCACAAATTAAAAATACATCCTTTAGAAAAGTTGGTTTCACGATTGTGTTTGAAAATGCCACTTTTAGAAAGTGGGCATTTTCTTGCTTAAACCAGTCTGTGACTCTGCCCTGTTTGTGGATTCCCTGTCTGGGTCAGTTTGACTGTCTAGACAGAGACACAAAGGGAGCTGGGGTGTAGCCTGCATGTCCTGATGAGCCATCTGTGCTAGGAGGGAGGGGAGGAGTGGTCACTTACACCTAAAAGGGCAATGCCTGCCCTCACACAATGTAGTCTCTAACCCTCTGGTGTGAGTCTGAGGCCTGGCCTGAGCAAGGCAGGATTTCACAAACAAGAGAGACTTTCCTTTGAAGTAAGCCTACTTCAAAGGGCATCATGGGTATAAGAAGGACACCCAAAACCACAGACTTTTAGACACTTCAGGAAATCAAGAGGAACCTCTGCCTGAAGAAGAGCTGAAGATCTGAGGAGAAGTGCTGCCCTGCCTGTGAATGTGCTTTGAGGAGCTATCCTGCAGTTGCTGCTTCTGCCTGTGCTAGGGGACAAAGACTGGTATATTCCTGCTTGAGAAGACATCTCCAAGGGCTTGAAATAGAGCTTGCCTCCTGTTGTTGAAGTCTCAGGGACAGCAAATACTTCTCTCTGCCAGCACCTGGAGTCTCTGCTGAGATTCCTGCCCTGCCAAGTGGTGCCCATCCAGTTCCTGGGGCCCTGAAAGGAGAAGCTGGCAGAACAGGAATAAGAAATCCACGCACAGACTGCCGCGCGGGGAAAAGATCAACGAAACTCCGAGACGCCGCTGAAAAATCGGCATGCCGCAAAAAAATCGGCGTGCCGCTGGCTTCACAGCTGAAATTGACACTCACCGGCAGCACGGCTAGAAGATCGACGCACGCGGCTGGAGAAACGACGCTCAGCATTGCTGACGGAGGCTGGTGAGATCGCAACTCACGCTGCGGGGTTTTCAGATCATCGCGCGGCAGGGTTTCCGACGCAAACATCGCTGGACATGCAAAACCGACGCAAAGCCAGCTCAGGCGTGAGAGTGCTGTTCGGATCGACGCATCGATCTCCTGCAGAGAGAAGAAACGACGCATGCCAACCTTACCAAAGGAGAAAGAGGCACGGTCTTGCTTGCGAGTGATATAGACGCCTCGCAGGCTTTTTTTGACGCACCTCACCCGTGCGGGGTTATGTTTGACATGCCCCAGGCACATTTTTACGCTAGCATTGTGTATAAAAGTACATGAAGACTCCTTTTACATTTTGATTATTAACTTGACTTGTGCATGTTGGATTTTTGTCATTTTGGTATTGTTTTGTTTAGATAAAAATTTCCTATTTTTCTGTTGTGTCATTTTGTAGTGTTTTTACTGGGTTACTGTGTGTGTTGGTGCAAATACTTTACACATAGCATTCTGAAGTTAACCCTGCCTGCTCGTGCCAAGCTACCAAGGGGGTGAGCGGGGGTTAGCTGAGGGTGATTCACCTTTACCCTGACTAGAGTGAAGGTCCTTGCTTGGACAGGGGGTAACCTGACTGCCAACCAAAGACCCCATTTCTAACAAGGGTCCATTTCTCAGTTCTGTACTTCTACAATCAACAAAGAGCACCACAATTTAAGTAACAATATAATCCTTTTTTTTCCCACTTCAGTCTATCTTTGGGACTATATAAGGTTTCAGAAAACCAATCAAAATATTTTTTAGACCCATGTTATCAGAATTGAAAGAATGCTAGCTCTTACAAGAAAGTCAGCTTGCTGTATTTGCTGCAGAAAATTAAAGTATCATTTGTGAGTGGCTTCTATGTCAGAATAGCATTAACATAAATATTGTGCCCAAAATATCTGTTCCCATACCTTCTTGGATTTTATAAAACATTGAAATAGCTTTCCACAAAGACACCAGTTAAAGAGGCTGAGGAGACTTGTGAAGAGCTCCAAAAGGACAATATGCCTTTATAATGAGGAGAGTGATTCCAGCACACTGTGGAAATGTTATTGGGTCACAGGGACGTGCAATGGGCAGAGTCTCACATATAAGTTGTACTGCAGATTGAATGGTGCAAGATGTTTGCATACTTGCAACAATTTAAGTTATTGCCGGGTGGATAAGTAACTTGGATGAGTTAAAATAACTAGGCATGGTTTAGAAAATTAGGAAAACTGCAAGATATTGCACACAGCTTTCATTTAGTTTGTGCATTTTGGTTATCTATGACATGTTTTATCAGCAAATTGGTGCTCGGCTAATCATGCCCCTCACCTCCTATGTTTGCTAGAAAGGGCTAAGTAGGTTTTTATTTTAAAGTTCTTTTAGTCATCCTTAGCGATTTCTTTGTATTTTTTCATATGGCATTGCTGTTTTTTCTAAAACACTTTATTAAATTGTAAACAAATAAATGAATAAAGAATAAAGCACCAACTGCAGTCATCAGGTTGCACTTGACGAGGATATAGATGTGATTTAAGGCCCACTGCAATGAATCACTGGTTGGATACAGAAACCAAGTTTTACGTTCTGACTTAGGTGGTCATTCCGAGTTTGGCTGTAATCACTAAAGACCGACGTGCAACCAGCCACAGAAAGACAGCCAGGAGAAACAATGGCGTGAAGGTGGAGGCTGCACCACCAGCACTGCCACACTGCCCGTCATATAACGAGTCACAAATCAGAACCGCTGACTCAACACAGCGGAAATCCATTGACGGTCAAAACCGCCACGGGGAAGAAAGGCACCACCACCAGAACACTGCACCACATTAGACAAGACCATTACCCAACACCTGAGACACATACACACACACCTGTCCACAGCACTACAAAACACACCTCCACACATACCCAGAACACTTTGCAACCGGAAACTCTGACACAGCGGGGCAAGAACACACTGAAAGGAGGAATGGCACCTAAATACCACAGACATCATCACACTGAACATGCATCACATACCACACCACTCCACACAAACACCACAGAGCACACAAATACCACTACACAAACTCACATCAACAAACAGCACGCCCAGAATCCCTGCACAACAAACACCCCCACCCACAACACAAGCACCATGGCGCCACCAAAAAAAACACTATTAACAGAAGAGGAGCTAAGGGTAATGGTTGAAGGAATCCTCAGAGTCGAGCTGTGACTGTTTGGAGCACAGGTCCAGCAGACATCCATAGCCTGGGAGTACGACCTATGGCATAGGACAGTCATCAGGGTGAATGCAGTGGGGAACCATGCACGCACAAGGGAGGACATTGAGAAGAGGTGGAACGACCTTAGGGGGCAGGTACAGCCATGGCTTCCAGGCACCAAATTGCCGTCATAATGACAGGTGATGGACCCCCGCCAGATCTCCCAAAAATGTCACTGTGGGAGGAGAAGGTCCTGGCCATACTACATCCAGAATGGCTGATGAGAATACTTACTATACAGGATACTAGTAAGTCTAGTGTATTCCCCAGCCAATATGTCCTCATGCACAGCCTGTACATGTAATGTGCACAAACCCACCACGGACACAATAACCACCCTTGCATGCCGCAGCGCCCTACTGACACCATTTCCTCACAGGCCCACCTAGTGCATGGATACCCCCACACTGCAGCAAGTACCACATCTACTACAATGCAACACTCTGTACCCTTGCATGACTGCTACATCCACATCTCATCACTGCAATTGCACCTTAAACCATGTCACTCCCCATCACCAATGAGCATTAGGAATGCACATCAGTATGAAGCAATGACAGTAGCACGGCAAACATGAACGATCCTTCAATATAGGCCCATTGTAACATTCCACTGATGGGAACACAAGCAGTGGGCTGATAACTGTCAATGCCATTACTGCCCTGCAAATAAAGTCAATGATGCCATACAACCATGTGTGCCACTGCTACAATACCATCATCTGGCACAATACCTCTCATTACACAGGTCTCCCAAGTGTTGCCACACAGCAGAGGAGCCCAGTGACAGAAAGACCAGACCTGAAAGCAGGTCCAATAGGTGAGGACTCGCCTGGAAGTATGGATATGGAAGATTAATCTGGCCCATCAGGCATGAATGGTCAGTCCACCATCACCAGCATCACTCTGCCCACAACTGAAACCACCTCCCCGGTGGAAGCCAATGTACAGCAGAGCCCATCTTCTCATACCTGTGTCCCAAGGTCACATCAAACAACAGTGTGCCCCACAGGAAAGGGGCAGGAGTCAACGATGCAAACCGAAGATTGTGACGGTCATGGTGTCAGTGGAAGGGGGCACACTGCACCAGGGGCACAGGCATAGGAGGCAAGGGCCAGTGGGAGGGCAATCATGGGCCAAGGGACAAGGCTGGTACAGAACACGACTGGCCAGGAGGTCCACTCCAGAGTCTTGGGAGCCTACCAGCAAATCCAGGACAAGATGGGCCAGATACATACCACCTTGCAGGACATGCAAAGGCTGCAGGGGGAATACCACCACGAGGCCAGGCAGCAGTGGCAGGCACTCAATGCCACCATGGTCTCCATATTAGGGGAGTTCAAGGAATTGAACAACATCCTGCGGACATACTTAACCCAACAGCAGGCCACATCAAGTAGTCAGGCAGCACCACTGACAACAACATCAGCACTTGCTACTGGAATTGAGGCCCAGCAGGAGAACCCACAGGCCACCAGCACTCCTACCCCTACAGCTGAGGGACCCCTCCACAAAAGAGGCTACCCATACAGACATCCTGCAGGACCTCACGCCAAGACCAATCCCCCCACCAGGCAGTGACCCTTCTTCTGAACAGTCACCCTTGTGTGCCACTGTCACACCGTGTTGGCTGTCCAATACCAAGTACACAGCATACCAGGCAAATGGATACAGGACCTGTGAGACAAACAGCTATACTACCCACTCTGATCAGCACCCACACCAATACCCCACTCCTCTGGACTGTGATGTCATAGACTCAATAAACACAAATTCACACAAGTCATGGTGCACTTCTCTTTGTTGTATGTAATGGCAATCCTGTTTCCAAGCAGAAAATATATACATGTCAGCACCACAACAATGTTGAAGTGACAGATGTAATGAGACACCCAGGCAGGTGTGTAAGTAAATCCAACCTGTAATGATTTCCAGTGTATACGATGGCAACAGAGAATACAGAAATCAGCTTGCAGACAGAGATGTGACCTGAAGAGGGAAAATGAAATGGAATCAGGCACAAAGTTGTAAGGCATGTAAACAATACATACATCCACACTATTTGAACACAAACACAGGATGACAGGCCCAGCAACTATGATATCACATTGTATGGATCTGCATAGGCAGTCACACACGTGTGGGAAGGAAAGTGTTAACATAGGTACCATCTTCTATTGTACACCTCCCTGAGTGGTCAGGAACAGGTATTTGCCACACAGCAGCTGACAATGCAGCATGACATGCCTACACAGCAGAACAAGACAGATAATTCCCCCTAACATATCCCCACACAGGCAGACTGAGGACCCTAAACCTTTGGTACAAAAATAAGGTTGTACCACAATGGCACCAGCATTCCACACATGTACTTAGCAGCAGTGCATTACCACTTCCCCTCATGGTAAGTTTACTACCCTTCAATGTCAGAAACCAAGGTGGAAGGCTGTAGTGCCCACACACACCTTGATGAATGCAAATACTGGCTAGTGACTAGCTTCAGCAATACATCTTCCATGTTCAGATGACATACAATTCACAAATACCTGTACATCATTGAAAGTAGTGATGAATCAGGTCAGTCCTGTTGTCGTGTGCCTCATCCTTGTCTGCCTCCCACTCAGCATTAGAGTCACTGGCCCCAACCACTGCTCCAACATCAATGTCCCCCTCCTTCAACAGCGGGATGTGCCTTCTGAGGGCCAGATTATGGAGCATGCAACATGCAACACTGATCTTGCAGACTTTCCTTGTACTGTAGGGCACCACCAGACACATGAAGGCAACAAAATCTAGCTTTCAAGAGACTGAAAGTCCGCTCAGTCTCTCGTCTCGTCCGGCAATGTGCCTTATAGTACCTGTTCTCCCCTCCTGTAGCTGGATGTCTCAAAGGTGTCAGGAGCAAGGGCTGGTTGGGGTATCCGGAGTCACTTTTGTGGAAAAAGGAACATGACAAAAGGTAACAATGCTGGGCAGAGTGCTGACTGTGTTATGAGGGGTACAGACGTCTGACATGGAGGGCAGTACACATACCTATGAGCAAGGCCCTTTCTCCCTGTAGCTGTGACATCATTGCAGGGACACTGCTGTTCCTCAGGACTTAGGAATCATGTACTGAGCCTGGGAATTTTGTATTCACTTGTGTTATGTACTCGTCTGAAAGACACACCACTAGTACATTGAGCGAATATGTACTCTTCCTGTTTCTGTAGACCTGTCATTAATACTCAGAGGTACCAAGGCAATGTGATTCCCATCAATATCCCCAATTAAATGTGGGACATTTGATATGTTTATAGAAGGTTGCTTTTACAGCGGGCAGTTCTGGAGGTTGTGGAAACCTAATGTACTTGTGCACATGCGTGAGTAGGGCATCTAGTACATCCTGCAACACCCTACTGAACTGGGGCTGTGAAAACCCTGCAACCAGTCACACTGTGACGTGAAAAGATCCACTCACCAGAAAATGCAGGACTGACAACACCTGGACTGTTGGAGGAATGGCATGGGGTTTTCTCAAACCCAGCAAGAGGTCTGGCTTCAACTTGGCGACCAATTCCCTGATGCACGAACGGTTCAGTCGATAGGTCAGGATGATGTGGTGCTCTTCCGTGGTATCAAGATCTCCAAGTGTCTAGTAAACTGGTGCATTCCTCATCACTCCATTGCGGCAGGGACACAAACAACAATCTGGGAAACTCTCACAATGTAGGGTACCAGGTATGACATTCACGAAGTGTCATTCATGCAAGTTGGCTGTCATGTTGTGGGAAGACACATTACTCCTCACGCCATTCCTAACCAGACGATGGCACATGATCCCTGTGGCAATGGACAAAAACAGGACATGTATATCAACACCTTCCATGTGTTCCACTATACTGATCATATATGCTGACAACTGTAGTGACAAATGTAGTGATGTCACCAGACACTCACTACATATGTCATTATCCACAACATGTGACCTAATGTATCTATTTGTGATGACATACAGGTAATTATGCAGTATGCACCCAGGACAAACATATCACAGACTAATATGGCATCGGCCTGTCCGGCATTCATTGTACAGCTGGAAGTGACCTTGTTCCGCTGGTGGAAGTCGTCATGGCGGAAGGTGGTCTGAACTGGCGTGCAACTCCCCATTTGTTTACATTGATGTCTATGGGAGACTGAGACCAATGACAATCACCGCCGGTGGTGACGGTCATGGGCGCTGCAGTCGTAACCGCCATTTTGTATGTGCCAGCTCACTTTCGGGCAAGACAGACCTCCACTTTGTGTGCTGCTGTGTTCTGTCACTTGGAGCAATGTTAGCACGCTCTGCCAGGGATGGGGCCTCAGCATTCACTAAGGAGGAACTGGAGAAATTGGTGGAAAGGGTCCTACCCCTGTATGAGCGGTTATACGGTGCTCCAGGGCAACAAGTCAGTACAACGTCTTTTGACCCACATGTCAGGTGGTGTTTGACGGTGTATGTGTGTGCACATTGACATGTCATGACTGATCAGGTATTTAGCATGCACAGGATATGTGTGGAATATTGGCAGTGTGCAAAAGTCCCTGTTTGTTGTGTGTTGCCACAGGTTATGCTGTAATGTTGTAATTAACATCATGTCCCCTCTTTTCTGAATGTTTCCCATGCAGGTCAGCGCCCACCACAAAAAGGGGTTATGGAGAGCCATCGCCAAGGAAGTGCGGACCCTGGCGGTCCATATCCAGTGGAGCACCCACTGCAGGAAGTGGTGGGATGACCTGAGGTGCTGTGCCTGGAAGACCATGGAGGCCCAGCTGAGAGGGCCTCCCAATGCGGGAGGGATGCCCGCCGGACCCTGACCCCCCTAATGGCCTGCACACTTGCAGTGGCGTACCCAGAGTTGGATGGGTGCTTGAAGGCAACACGGCAGCCACAAGGGGGTAAGTGTTGAATGTCAGGTGACCACTGCATGGTTTTGTACTGTGACCCTCACTGGATTAGGAATTGACGTGGTCAGATGTGATTTAGGGAATGCACAGTCCTGGTTGGGACACCCATCATGTAGGACAGTATGTTGAGCCATGCAGGAGAAGAAGTGGTGGTACACATGTTCACCTGCAGGTATGGTTCGCTCATGTAGGCAATAAAGTCACTGGCTGTGTGTACTGTTTTAGTACAAGGTGGTCATTTAGGCACTCTATATGGGTAATGACAGGCATGTTACATGAATGTTGCAATTGTTTGACTTGCTAGATCGATGGACCTCTGTAGCACATGTACTCCACACATTCCTGTCAGTTAGTTTGTGTTTCCAGTCCCTCTGTGCTCAGATTTGTATCATCCCATAATGGATGACGTGGAGGGGTATGGTCCTGGGCTAATTTGTTGGATAAGTCATTCATGCAGTTGATAGCCATGTAGCGGTCTTCATTCAGGTGTTTAGGCTGAAGGGATGAGGTGAGTTTGGGTTGCGCTTGCATGACCCAATAGTAAATGATTGCTAAATAGTCTCTTGTTTTCCTGGCAGTGGCTGTAATCTGTATTGTTTGTATGTGAAGTGGATGTGTGGGTTACCGTCATTTCCTTCCTTTCTGTTCCTCCCACCCTCCTTCTCTCTCCCCACCTCTGTCTATGTGTGCATTAGAATCATCTGGCAAAGGAGGAAGGGCACCAGCAAGTGGGGATGCAGTAGCCCACAGGCCCCAGAGGTGGACACCAGTGAAGCCAAGGGGACCAGCGGGACGAAGGGTGAGGGGAGCACCATGGGGGGAGACTGGAGCTGCCAACACATCTGATTCAGATTCCTCCTCCGATGGCAGCTCCCTGGTGGTGTTGGAGCCATCTGGGACCACCCCAGCACCATCCTTGTCCGCCACCTCCCTTACCAGCACCACCCTCCCTGCTGCAGCAAACCTAGTTGCCCGTGCCCACTCACCCAGGGGAGTTGGCATCTCCTACGCCACAGGCACCTCTACCCCTGACCCAGTCAGCCCTGCTGCTCTCAATGAGGAGGCTATTGACCTCCTGAGGTCCATCTCTGAGGGGCAGACAACGACTGTGAATGCCATCGAGGGGCTAGCATCCCAGATGCAGAAGTCCAATGCGTTCCTGGAAGGCATTCACTGTGACTGGCCTACAGAGATTGTTTCAGGCTCTGGCCTCCTCATTGACAGCAGCCAGCGTCCTTTCATCTTCCGTCCTCCCTCCAGCTACCTGTTCCCTCTCCCTACACACGTCCAAAGCACACCTACATACCAGCATACACTCACTACAACAGACAAGGTGCGCAAAGACAGTCATAGGCATCACAAACTTTCCCACAGGCATGCATACACACAACACACACATCTGCAGACATAACAACAGACACTTCGCCCACCACTTCCTCCCTTGCAGTCACATCTCCACTCACACCTGCCAGCACTCCACCATCACACACTGGTCCTACTATCATGCCTGCCATTCCCTCAATCACTACAACAGCAGACTCACGGACCCACATCCCACACACCACTTCCACACTCACCATAACTACCATCTCAGCCACCTGCAGCACATCCACCTCACTTGCTCACACCAGCGCAACATTCACTCAAACATCTCCCTTTCCTTCTCCCTGCATAACTAGCCCCCTCAACCCAATGTATGCACACGCACCCACTCAACCACCCAACATTCAGCCACCACACACATGTAGACATTGCACACACCAACATCCACGTACAGCACACCAACACATCAGATAAGCCCTCCCTCTGCCTCCACTCCCAAACTTCAATCATGTGACCACCCTGTGTACCTAAGAAGGTTTTCTTTGCTGCCGTTGACCTCTTCCTTACTCCTCTCCCACCCCGTTTTCCACATAAACTCAGTGTCCCCTGCCCCTCCCCGGCCCTTCCACCTCCCATTCCCCGGGTGCCCCCTCTGGTGTTTCCCCTGCTCCTCCACCCCGCAAGAAATCCACCCCTTCCAGTGCCAAAGTCACCCCTCCTAAGTTCAAACCGAAACGTGCCCCTTCCACATTCAAGCCTCCCCCACCACCCCCACATCCATGAGGTGCCTGCCTGTCCCATTGATGCCCCTATGACATGGAGGCCTATTTGCTGTCAGGAGTCAAGTTGGGGCCACGATATCTGGACAATGTGTCCTGCATTACTGGACATTGAACTTGCCATTTGCCACATTTTGAAAATAGTTTATTTATTTATTTTGTTTAGAAAATACATCTGCCCACATTGCTGTGCTTGGCAACTTAAGATGCTATCCTGGTTTTCTTCTACATGGTGGTGTGATATATGTGTGCAAAGGTGTGTGAGGTCTGTGTATGGATTGTGTCTGTGATGTTGCATGCGCTGGGTAGATGGTTTGGGCCATGGGGATGTTGTGATGTGTGTGACTGCTTGCTTGTGTGATTGTATGGGATGTTGTGTGCGTCTGTGTGTATGGTGCTACATGTGTGGATTTCCTTGATTGTTGGTTTGACTTGTTGTGTCACCTGTATCATAGTTTGGATGTGTGTTCACAGCTATTTATTGTGTGTGATTGCTACATAGAGTTCATGGTATGTGTGTATGTGTGGTGTCGCATGACGTGACTGTCAGTGCCCGCGCTGAGGTGTTTGTGGTCTAGTTGTCATTGTGTTGTTATGGGGTGTGTTGGTGGTGCTGGTGTGCGTTGTGCTGTATGTTTGGCACATATCAGACTGGCTTTGTGTGTGTATTGGGTACTTCCCATTGACGTATATTGTGTGTGCCTGTGTACGGCCTTAGCTGTCTGTGCGAGGAATGTGTGTTATGTGTGGGATTGTATCATTGCCATTTCCTCCCCTCTGTGCTAGGCATACTTATGGTTGTCGTTTTCATCGTTGTCGGTGGCCCTGAAGGTGTATGGCGAGATACAATACTGGGAAGACTAGCAGTTCATCTGCCATGGACGCCGTAGAGGTGTCTCTGTGCCTAGAGGTGGGTGTCTCCTTATATACTTTCTGTTTCTGCCAGATTTTTCATGATGGCCAGCCTGCACCGGATATCCTGGCAGTGTGGTGATTCGGAATATGGTGGGTGTGACATTGGCTTCCACCTGCATGAAGTTGGCTTCCGCTGCGGGTTGCTGCACATCGGTAGTGGTGGTGCCGGTGGTGAGTTGTCTGTGTTTCATTGGGTTCAATGCCTTTGAAGTTAATAAAGTTCCTGGGTCTAAACAAGAGGCAATCCTGTCACAGGAATTGCAATTCCTCCCCATTTCGAAGGCATTCGTCTCAGCTCTTGGAGCACATTCACAACTCATCAAGGGGAGTATTCAGGTTCTGGCTGACAGCTGTAGCCCATGAAAAAAGGCTTTAGGCAATGAAAATGTACATTGTTAAAAGTACTGTTTCCTTACTAGTTATAACAAATTCAATGTTACTATTAACTTGGATTTGAAATAACTATCAAAAAGAGCCTTTGAATTAAATTTCTAGCTGTTTCCTAACTGAGATTAGCATTATTAAATGTCATAATGTAATCTAGTGTTTTCATATGGAAGCGCCACCTTTGCTACAATGAAAATCGTTTACAAGTTTTTTTTTACTGTAATGACATGTCTTCCTTTAAGTTTATACATGTCATACTTGTAAATACTATACACCCTGCCTTATGGGCAGTAAGACCTACTTATGGATGGTTTACTAATTGTTCAAAAGGATGGCTTAGCCTGCCTAAAAGTGTTATTTTGAAAGATTGAATTTGTAGTTTAAAACTGTCACATCTAGGCCACCAAGGTAGGCCTACAGTCACAATTTCACTGTCAATGTAGTCAGTTGCACAATGGGTGCTGCAGTCCACTAGTGACACTTAACTTTTGGTCCCTGTGTACTTCATACCATATAATGAGGACTTGTAGATAGGTTAAATATGGCAATTACATGTATAACCAATCTTGTCATGTTTAGGTGTCAAAGCACATACCCAGGGACCTGGATAGCAATGTCCCAGTGCACAGTTGTAAAATCATCAGCATAAATCTAGAGAAAATGAAGATGACCAAGAAAAAGGAGGCACTTTAGTACAAAGGTCTTTGGGAGTTCAGTGAGATCACAGTGTTGTGAGAGTACAGTGATTTAAACAGCTGTGATACCTGTCACAAGTTGTTTTTGAGTTCCATTGAGCCCAAAGAGCTGAACTCTTACTTTATAGGCCTAAACATAGATCCTCTGTCAACTGATGGATCAGGATCTGATGACCTCCAGTGTGACTGAATTGATCCTTCTCTCTTACAATTTTCCTTCTTTCCAGCCTTCCTTCCCTTCTTATCTGACTGGGCCCGGAAGAGCCTGGGCTGAGACCACCCTTTTGGCTCCTGTTTTTTAGGATAAAAAAGTACTTTGAGTCACAATTACCTGTTCTTTTTTATTTATAGCTTTTATCTTTTCAGGAATATAGAGCAGGATTGTTTCATATTATTATTTGACCATGGTTAAAAGGAAGAATTTGGGGGCAAATGTTAATGTTGGCTTTTGTCAGGGACCACTTAGCACTACCCTGGACTCCTTTCTGGCAAGGGCGGTCGGGGGATAAACTATATAGTACTCTTGAATAGGTGACCATTTAGTAACAACAGAAGCTGATCAGGAGGAGGATCTGGCCTGTAGCGAAGGTGGGGAAGAAAGAGGTTTAGTAGGTCTGGTCCTCTTTACTAGGGAAGAAACAATGATGGCAATAGAGGCAATGAAATCTAAGAAAGCAGCAGGCCCTGATAATATTCCGGGGGACATGTTGAAACATGCTAAAGAAGTTTCGGTCCCATGTGTTAATCTTCTCTGCAATGCAGTCACTTCAGGACCACCAATCCCAGAAATGTGGAGAGGAGCAGAGGTAGTTCCAATCCACAAAAAAGTAAATAAGCAGGACCACACAAATTATAGGCTTATTAGTTTAATTGATGTCCTACGGAAAATATATGCCAAACAAATTCTAAATAGACTGACTATCTGAATGGATGAGCATAAAGTACTTACCCATTGCAGGTTGGTTTCAGGTTGCATTTAAGCACAATAGACCACGTGTTTAGATTTCTGTGCCTGGTATGGAAGTATGTTAATTTAAGAACAGAGCATTTATACATTGTTTTTATTGATCTCAAAACAATATTTGATTTAGTCCCTAGGGGCTTGCTGCAGGCCTCACTAAACGAATTGAATATGCCAGAGGATCTTTTATTACTAATTATTAGGCTGCACCATGCAAATTATGCCAGAGTTCGATTGGGCCCCCAATCCCATTCCAGTCACAAGAGGGATAAGACAGGGGTGCATGTTAGCCCCCACGTCATTCTCTCTTTACATGAATGATGTGGTAAATCATCTATGTTGCTCCCCTGTCCCAGCATTATTATTCACTGATGATACTGTTCTAATATCGCAGACGTCAAAGGGGCTTCAAGATCTCTTAAATTCATTTAGTGACTATTGTGACAGTAAAGGATTGGTGATCAACATATTGAAAATTAAGTGCATGGCAATCAAACCGCATAGGGCTTTTAAAAAGAACTTGACTGTGAATGGTCACAAGTTGCAGTTTGTGGATACTTTTGGTTATATTGGTGTAACTCTAAACTCTCTGAAATGTACTGGTCCCCCCAGATAAACAAATCTAAGGCGGGGGTGACCCAGAATTCCTAGGCCATTGTAAAGAAACACCAAACTTCATTGTTATAGGCAATTTCATCTGCTCTTGAGATAATATAAATCCAAAGCACAAACAGCAGCCCTAAATGGGTCAGAATTATAGGGGATCAATAGATTGGAAACTCTGAAAAGATAAGAAAACAAGTGTATGCTGTCCTTGTTACATCTCCCAAAGAGCACCCCTTTGATCCCAGTTTTTAAAGAATTGGCAATTAAGAGGGAAGAAGAGCTGACCTCCTTAAGACCCTTCCTTTTCTGGATAAGGATATGGGTGATGCAAGATGTGGCCCGCTATAGGGAGGGTCTGCTGGAAGTGATGAAAATGGATACATTGAAGTCCTTGCCCTGGCTGTGTTATGTTAAAAATTGGTTGGGGAAGCTAGGCTTGAGTTCCTTTTGGGATAAACCAGGCCTATTGACTATCCACTCCAACTTTTTTCTTAAGCAGATTTATTGGGCATATTTGTTCTTAGGGATCCATCAGAATTCTGGTGTGGGGAAACGTACAGAAAGGTTTTTTTCCATCAAGCTTAATCCTTGCTTTGAACCATATCTGGAAGAGGTACAACCGCTATTGCCCAAAGTTTTGTATATGGGGTTTTGATCTTGCCCTTTATTCATTAATTCGTTTACATCAAAATGTGGACGCAGGGGGTTTCGAGGGTGGAGCAAATTGCACTAGTTGCACTTTATGTTCCCAGAATGCAACTGAGAATATTGCACACGTTGTGTTTTCATGCCCGGGCTATACTGCTCCTAGAGCAAAATGGATCCAACCAATCTGTTGCACTCTGGGTTTTAGAAAGTACGCAAAAGCATTACGGGTTTTGCACATTGATTTGTCTAAACCCTTCATATATGGAGTTAGTAGATGCTTATATATGTTTCGCTTATCAGGAAAAAGAGAGGTTTTATGTTTTAAAATTGGATAGACCTTTCCTATAATGTGGGGATTTATATTTGGTATTTTGTATGAAGTTCTATTTTTAACTGTTTTTGATAATGTGTATCTTTAAATGTGCGTTTATCGTTGTTAACCGAAATAAAGATTTAGGCCCATATATATACTTTTTGACGCAAAACTGCACCAACACAGTTTTGCGTCAAAAAAATTAGCGCCGACTAACGCCATTCTGAAGCGCCATGCGGGCGCCGTATTTATTGAATGACGTTAGCCGGCGTTAGCCGCCGGCGCTGTCTGGTGTGCGTTAAAAAAAACGACGTACACCAGGCAGCGCCAGCGTAGGGGGAAAATGGCGTATGGGCGTCCAGAAATGGTGCAAGTCAGGCTGAGGCAAAAAAATCGCCACAACCCGATTTGCGCCATTTTTTAACGACGCCCATCCCCCATTGAAATGATTCCTGTCTTAGCAAAGACAGGAGTCATGCCCCCTTGCCCGATGGCCATGCCCAGGGGACTTCTGTCCCCTGGGCATGGCCATTGGGCATAGTGGCATGTAGGGGGGCACAAATCAGGCCCACCTATGCCACAAATTGTTTTTAAAAAAAATACCTACCTGGACTTACCTTAATGTCCCTGGGGTGGGTCCCTCCATCCTTGGGTGTCCTGCTGGGGTAGGCAAGGGTGGCAGGGGGTGTCCCTGGGGGCAGAGGAGGGCACCTCTGGGCTCATTCTGAGCCCACAGGTCCCTTAACGCCTGCCCTGACCCAGGCGCTAAAATCCGGCGCAAATGCGGGTTTTTTAGACCCGCCCACTCCCGGGCGTCATTTTTGCCCGGGAGTATAAATCCGGCGCAATAGCATCGGAGTCATTTTTTAAGACGGGAACGCCTACCTTGCATATCATTAACGCAAGGAAGGTGTTCATGCAAAAAAATGACGCTAACTCCATGAACTTTGGCGCTAGACGTGTCTAACGCCAAAGTATAAATATGGAGTTAGTTTTGAGTCGAATTTGCGTCGAAAAAAAGACGCAAATTCGGCACAAACGGAGTATAAATATGCCCCCAAATGATTCCTTATATGAATCAGCCTCTTACCTGTTTTATCCATAGGTGGAATTTGACACTTGAATAGTGTATGTGCTATGCTGTTATTCAGTCTACTATTCAGGGAAATAATAAATCCAGGAATGGCAGGCCGCCTTCCGAAAGCAAGTAAATGTGTCAAGGTTGTCTAAAGCCCTTTCCTGAAAGGCAATATTCCCTGTACATTATTGACAATTCCCACGTGTTTGAACAAGCACCAAATCCCTTTAGCACCTACACTATTCATTAAAAAAAAATCTAGCAAATGTTACTTTTATGTACCAGATGAATGAAAGAAAACTCTGAGGGTTTTATGTGCATCTCCATGGGGTCTGTACATATTCATACCCAATGTAATGTTTGCTTTTATCATATAATAAATAAAGAACTGACAAGTTAAAAGTCTTTTCAGCGGTACAGAAAATCAGTTCGAAATCGTTTCGTACGCAAAGTCCAAGAATCCAGTTGTCATATCGCCACACCAAAGGGTAAACCAAGCACAATCACATGGTTTGCCTTATGCAAGTGTCCAAGAACTAGAGATAGAGCCCCTCCATTTACGAAGCTTACAAAGTCACATTTTTATATCCAGGTCCAACAAAGCTATAATCATGTGGACACTGGGAACCCGCCATAGTTCAGTGACAAAACTACCTAGCACTTTCACACAAGCATAACGAAATAAGCGGCAAATCCCCTGTTGTGTAAACACTTCAAAACAGCCAATAAAATGGACAGAATAATTGTTAGTAGATAAGATTAATACAAACTCGCATGACTGTTCTGTTGCTTGTTTTTGTATTTTTATTGTTTTTCTCAATTAAAGGGCAGCATCATAGGGCAGATAACCTTAAAAGGCTGATACAGAGACTTCCAATGATGTACAAATTCTGCCAAGCATCAAAAATAAATTCCACTTGCTGCCATAAACTCAGTTATATCATGTGGCTTGCACTGAGTCATGATTGTATCAGCGAGCACATATTTGATGAAATGTGGATCTTTTATTTGTATGGAAGGTCCAAAACTGACCAGTCCTCTCCCCGATATTGAGAATTGGGATTTTAATGTAGTGACAAGGGAGACAGCCGAATAATGCCTGTACCCCTCATAACCCTCGTGCCACACTGTCATATTCCACGTCACACCCTCAAAGTATTACAGCAGCTCAATTCATTATTGTGTTCACTTGGTCGTGCTTTAGACTAGATAGCTGCGCTAAATGAAAGTTTCAAGCATAGGTGGCTACTGCTAGGCCATCCTCCCTGTACTCACCTTAGCAGCTGCCGGCCAAACTCTGTAACCTCAAGTGATCTAATTCTGGCTGGTTAGGATATCACATAGACTTACAGCCCAATAGACTGCTATCCAGCCAATTTTCTTCTAATTCTCGGCAACATTTCAGGAATGATCACCATGAAGATCACAAGTACTCCTCATCTCTCACCTTCCTTCGTGCTTCCCAAGCAGTTCTTGCTGCCACACCTTCCAAACACATCCAAAGCACTCTGCGCACTTACACACTAAAATAAGTGATGAATATCTCTGTTTCCTCCGGTCTCTCCAACTTTGTCTTCTGGGCTTCTTTTTTCACTGCAAGGCACTGGAATGCAGTCAGTCTGCATTCGAAACTCATTTCCTGGTCCATCTCCCACCGCTGGCATCACTATGATGCACTATGAGTCCAGTCTCAGCAGCTGTGCTCAGGTCAGAGCAACATTATAGTTAGGTGTCGAAATGAAACCCTAACATTTAAAACCAAAAAACTTTGCCATTCACAGTTACAGTTTTCTGAGTATTAACAACAATTAAAAAGGTTCACACTCTGACTATGGACTTACCCATTTTTAATCCAAAATAATGCTTTTTGTCATAACCACTGTCAACCGATAATGAAGACAATGATACCGAAGACAAACTTCTCCTCCTTCCACCCACAGTCTGTTTTTCAATAACTCATTTTTTAGTTTGCTCATCAATTCATTAATGCATACCGATTCGGGTACTTGCATTCAAACATATGATTCAGAAATGTAGAAAATAGGCAATTACACAGATATAGAGAACAGGCTTCAAGCAATGTGCTATAGTATTACCTCACCCAATATTTATAGGTAAGATATTTCTTTATAATGATGAACCTTATAGCAGTATCACACCATGAACATTAACGTGCAAGAGAAGAAACATATTATTAGTGTTGTTGTTCACTCATCGTATCGTCCTCACCCCTCCAGTGTGCTTGTTATTATCTGTAAGGCTGATCCTCACAGCAGTGCCATACCATCATCATTAAAACACAAGTGTCAAAGCATGATTACCATCACTGTTAGCATTAGGTGCAATGTTAAAAATAGCTAATGAATATCGTGGAGTTCGTTCTGTTGAATACACATTACAATAAATCAAACAGAATTCATATGTTTCAGAATGAAACAGTCATATCTTCACATTCATCACTCAAGCAAGCTCTACTTTTCCGCAAGGCAATAACATAACATATTTACAGCGTAATGTATAAATGTGAGGTTATTGTTGAACTGAGATCCAGTGCTAGTCTTAAATGTTACAATGTATATGATAAACATTGAGGCAGCAATTTGCCACAGTGTCTTATGAATAGCTGCTCATCCACCACTTCTTAACCTCTGAGAATCAATCCCCCATCTGTACTTATAGCTCCTCATCCATGTTTAATGCCCAAGGGTCTTCGGTATCCACTTCAATTAATAAACACAAATGCAGTCTTCTAAGATGTTCATGTCTGTCTCTCCCTTGTTGTTTCTGTGACACAATTCTGTCAATGCCAACAATTACAAGAATATCGGGGTTACAGCAAAATGCCTTCCTACTGTTTGCATCAAAGTACTATCTATTATGGCTCTGCGATGCTCAAAGAGTCTTTTATTTACATGGAATGTTGTGCTCCCAATATATTTAAGACATACTGAAACATATACATTCCACAGTTTGGTGTTTAAATACATTGCATGCCTGACAAAATTGTGAACTTTATTTTTCATGGATAAATCTATGTACATGTATTTCAGTGGCCACACACATAAAACCTGTCTGTACCTCCCAGCCCAGTGGGTTTGGTCACATACTTTGAATCACTGTGTACCTGTATGTCCGTTAGCAATTTAGCTTTGCAGCATGTCCCACCTAGGTGTGCAGAAACATCTTCCAGATTATACTATCTGCAGTAATTAATTTGTAATATTTAGGTAAAACATTGTTTATGTATTACGACCTCCTATTTAAAGTGGTAATAAACCTGATCACTGGAAGACGTGCTTCTTTCCTCCTACTACGTTTGTATGCAAATGTGTCCCTGCACTCTAACTTTCTCTACAGCTTGGACCACTTTGTACAGGTTAAGTTATGGTTACAAAAACAAAACATAAACATCATTGACATTCACCAGTTATAGTTAGCTCTAAAATTCATAACAGGCAAAATAGACAAGCAATTCTTAACTGAGTCACCCTTGCAATGTGTTTTTATGGTCTTTTCTGCCTGTCTAGTACATTCAAATTTTCCACATAGTTTACCATATTTATGAGTTAAGCTTGATTGAGTGTGAGCAATTAAAACACCACACAGGGCTATTTAGAAACAGTTTTGACCTATTTCTATGCTATATAGGCAGCAAAGTATACCTATTTTCCTAAGAATGAAAATGATTTGAGGGGACTATAGGACTTTATTTCTTCAATGTATACATTTTCAAAAATGATGCAACAGTTTCTGGGTTAATGTTATATTTTCACTCTTTTTATTATATGAACAAATAGTCAGCATGTTTTGCAACAATTATGGTAACACCTTTTAGAACAGATATCAATACTTGAGGAATATATTATTTTGCTTATGGTTTTCTAAAAACAGAAACAAATAATACACTTTAGAATACAATTATACAACATCCTTATTGCATTATTGAGAATTTCTATGAAATATTCATATATAAAGAAGTCGTCCTTCCTGAATCTAAAAACAGAAGTTTGGCATTAAACAA
The DNA here is from genome assembly GCF_031143425.1 of Pleurodeles waltl. Taxonomy (NCBI): domain Eukaryota; kingdom Metazoa; phylum Chordata; class Amphibia; order Caudata; family Salamandridae; genus Pleurodeles; species Pleurodeles waltl. The sequence continues at coordinate 194,748,643 of NC_090449.1, forward strand.
AACACCACTTGGCTGCACTCAAAACAAGACTGGCATTCACCAGTAGCCTTCAACTGTGGGTTTCAACTGAAACAGAACGCAGTAGACTACTCAGTGCATTCTGGTCAATGTGGTCCATCTTTGAAAAGTTGCAGTTCTTCCAGTGAAGCTAAGCTTGATAACTATTCCTGTCTTCCAATATTTTATCTACCTAGCTTGATAACTATTAATTTCTTCCAGTCTTTAATTTTCTTAGCTCCAGACACGTGTTTCACTTTTCCTGAGCTCCTAGGGGGAGCACAGAAGGTACTGAGGGCCAAATATGTTTGCTGCTTAAAGTGTAGAGAATAATGCCTTCTTAACTGTTCATCAAACAGCATGTTACTACAAGGGTCACTTCCCTCATGTGGGAAGCTGCTGGTCTAGGAAATAGTTTATGTTTGATGTAGTAAATAACCATGTGTAAGTGAGAGGACCACAGTTTTTATCAGCAATGTAGCACACAGCCATTTAATCTCCACCACTGAGGAAGGTGGCATCAAAGGTGTGAGCCTTTCTGTCTGAACAGAACACTGCTGCACCGGTTTGATCTGCTGCCAGGTTGGACTGAATGGAAGGTAGGAAATTAGGGGGCCATATTATCTAGGTATGGGCACCAAGGGGGGTGGGCACATGCCACTATGAAATAAAATAAAATGTTCTTTATCATGCAAAGTGAAGACAAGCTCAAAAACTGCATGAGTTACTCCATATGCTTGAGCATGCCCAGTCCATCATTACAGAGTAGTGCGTGCTGCTCTTTTTATGCGATGTGAGCAGCTCATGCAATAACTTGGAAAGTTAAAGATTTTGATTACAATCAGTAGACAGAACGATGATGGTGAAATAGTATTATAATAATGCCTCAGAACTGTAACCTGCCTACGTGCTCACTCAGTTGATCACAGTTGCAGCCACTATTATGCTGCTATGTCAGTCAGGAAGTCTAGTGTTTGAGATGACAATCAATAACTAATGAATGACAGTTCAAAAATAGTGCACCTCGACATATGAGCTCATTCGCCTGTTCTTCAAAAGGAATGGAAATGAAGAACAATAAACTTCCTGGGAGTTATTTAATACGTTTTGATGTTTTAGCCTACCCACTGCACTGATTTATTGTAGGCATAGTGCAAAACTGTGCAGCACCACTCAAGCAAAGGCACAACTCTCATTAAATACCCTGTCTTGTGTCATGAGTGGCACCTGCATTCAACTAATGGCTGATGGATTTGTGCTCATCAATAAGTAACTGATACTTGCAGTATCCAAAAGTCGAGGACAGTGATCTTTTGCCACTATCCTGCTAGATCCTACTAATTTGACATAATCTGTGTACGCGACATTAAGTCAAACTAAACAATAATCCTGTCAGTGATGCCAAGAAATCTACATCATAAAAAGCTAACAAAGGAATTGAATATCGCAATAGCCCCAGGCGTTCTGCATGAAATGAAAGGTTGTTGAACTGCAAGTCATTGCAGTATGATGGTTATTGATAACTATTAATATAAATCATAAGGTTAGCGCATGGCACCTATCTTACAAGAGTAAAAACATCATGGTTAAATGTGAAAACAAAAATGTTCCATTCGCCTAATACTTTACGGGATTCTACTTTGTAGTTTGTACTTTAAATTAGGAATAAACATAAAAAAGTATAGTTCACGGGTTTAACCCAATACAGGGTATAACGTCTTAAAGCAATATCCATGATGAGAGTACACACTTATTGGTGTTATGTTGTGGCATCGATTTTTTAAAGTCCATTGCAGGAAGCCATGTGACAATTTTCCTGACAATCACTCTACACTCTTGTTGGGTAAATGAGTAACCCCAAAGTGGCACTGCCTTTAAAGAAGGTGGCTATCACCACCATGGCCGGATCTTGGCATTACTAGCAGGTTTGTGGTAGCTGTTTATAGTAAAGGGGAGTGGAGGGGATACTAATCTCATGTGGGCAGGCTGCCTATGGTCTCTCCTAGGTAAAACTCTGTAAACAGTGCCAAGAATGGACACTCTCATTCTTCTTGATTGTAAGTGTAGCATTTATGAGTGTGATTGGGAGCATTTGAGATGGAGTATTCATTTTGGGGCCCCTGTATTTATCAAACCCTTAGAGGTGTGTGGCATTTCGTAGTATTAGTGGTAGTCAGTGCCTAGTGCCTTCCTTCTCCCTTTTTTGCCCCCTGCCTTTCCTTCTCCTTTCATCCCTCTAAGATGTTTTTTTATAGCTAAATGCAACTGGCTAGTTTGAATATCTAGCCTGAATGAAGGAGAAGAAAAAGCACTTTGTTGTTCACAGTGGCTGCTCAAACCTGTTCTAGCAGGAGGGGCTGTGTTTGGCTTGAGGAACCCCTAAACAAATGAAGGCAAGGCCAATTTTGCCCCTCCTAAAGTGAAGAGGGGCTGCCTGTCCCACATCTGAATCTCATGGTTGTCTTAATGAAGAACTGTCATATTTCCGAAAACAGAAGTCCAAAAGGACAGTTTCACTAGAAACTTGTTGCTTTGGAGATGTCTTGCACTGAAAGTGTTGGAAAGTGGAATATTAGTAAGGGCAGGTAAGTACCTATACCTAGCATCAGGCCACAATCCCACACTAGGTCTAGTCAAGGTCTCTATAAATAAATCCTTGCTCAACCCTTGGTAGTTTGGCCAATGAGCAGTTAGACTTAATGAGACAGGTGTGTGACACATTTACTATCAACAAAACAGTAAATAAGAAAAGCACCACTCACAATACAAATCCAATACCAATTTATAACAATAGGAAATATTTATATCTTTAAAATGACACCAAAATGACAAAAACACTATGTAGAGCACAAGAGATATGAGTTTGTAAAGAGTAAAAGTAAAAATAGCACTTAGAAGCAAATAGTGCTCCAGGGGTTAAAAAAAGGTCGCACTTGAAAGGGACAAAGTCCAGAGTTCAGGCCACCAATGATGCAACACTGTCACACATACTTTCAGAAGTGCCTTTTGATTCAGGAAAGTGGTTGAGACAACCAGGCAAGGGGTTAGAGGCTCTGGTTTGCCTCTTGGGGGTTGGGACTACAACTCCCACAATGCACCTCTTCAACTCATGGAGTTCTTTACAACAGCTGCTACACACTTCTCCAAAGGTCCTTCTTAGGTTCTTGCAATACCCACAAACTTGATTAAAGGATTGCTCTATGGGAGTTGGGACTTCAGTTCCCAGAATACACCTAGTCAGAAATCTCTAATAGCCCCTGGATGATAGCCAGCTGGCTCTCCTTGAAGGACTTGGTGCAGGGGACTCTGGTCAGCTTCTTTGTACTGGTAGCTTACGGAGAGTCCACTCCTGGAGTTGCAGAAGCAAGGCAAAGTAATTTTCTTGGTGAAGCCCAGATTATGCAGATGCTCCAGTCTTTGTGGGTGCAGTCCTTCAGGTGCAGACCAAGGGTTCAGCTGGGCAGTCCTTCTTCTCTGGTATCTTATTCCAACTGACATCTGAATCCCTGGGCAGCTCTGCCATATTTAACCTTGCTCCTTGGTTGGCAGGTGGCGGGCACCCCTAACCAATGGGTGGCAAAAATCAATCTGAGAAAACAACATTCTTTAAAACTTCAACATGAGAAAATCTCTCCTTGAAGGTTACATCTGGCTGAGCCCATCCACTGTTGTGGCTATGTTTCCCTAACAAATCCCTTCTAGCCCCTCTCCTATTGTAATTATTGGGGCTCCCATCTGGCCAGGGGAACAGGAAGTGGGGAAAGGTCCAGTTTCTGCCCAAGGTGGTTTTCCCTCCTTTAAAAACCAGTTTGCCACTCTTCCCCATCCTGGTCTGCCATTTGCTGCACCAGTTCTCCTCCCACCAGATGCTTCCTTTGTTTCATCCCAGGTCACTTCACATCTAATTAAGGCAGCCTGGCTCAGAGACTGACCACACAGGAAAGGGCACTACAAGGCTGATTTTGGTAACATTCAGAAAGTTCTAAAACTCATTCTCTGTACTAGTTATAGTATCTCGAGCCTTGACAAGTTGTTGGATTTATTCTAACTTTTAATTTGATACCAAACGTCATGGATTTAAATGAGCCTTTATTATTTTTAAATAAAGCCTCCCAGTGTTAGCCTATGGAGCTATTGTACTACAATAGGGAAAATGAATGTGTTTTTTTTCCCCTCACTGGGGCTCATAAAACATAATTTATCAACTCCCTGTTCATATTTCCACTGAACCCAACCCTTGGGGCACATAGGGCAGACCTTAGGGGTGATTTATATGTAAAAGTAATGTAGTTTAGGACTTTGGAGGTACTTTATTTCCAAATTCTAATCTGGTCTTAAATATTATTTAAAAGTAAACTGCAAGGGACACCAAAGACCACACCAGTGCACCCGGGGGTGCCCTAAGTACACTGGGGTCCCTACACCTACATGCCCTACCATATACCAGGGCCTTATAGGTAGGCTGTCAGAACCAGTCATAATTATGCCTAATTTACATATACAAATTTTAATAAAACACTGGCCCTGGAACTGGTGAGCAGTGCTCAGGGTACCATCAGGGTCAGGAAACAGCAGTATTAGGTAAAAATAGGGGCAACAATTGAGGGAGCTTCTGCAATCAGCCCAGTTTTCTCACACACTCCCACCCTCAGCCAACATGTCCAGGAGACTCAGCCCAAACCTAGGAGAGTCTTCTCGGCTTGTCAGGCAAGGAAGACAGTGAGGAAAACTGGCTGTATTATTGCAGGGTTTACTCTGCCTTACATCCCCCTTTCACGGTCACTCCCTCTGGGCAGTTGACCTATCTCAATTTAACTGGACCCATTTTCAATTGAAACCTCGCTCTAGGGGTATCTTTTTCCTCTACCTCTGCTTGTTTGAGTAGTGAGATGCCCACCTCCTCTATCCTAACATTTGTAGGACAACACATAGCTTACCCACAGAGGTTAGCCAGCACTTGAGTAACCCCACCATGACCAAAAGGGTCAGTGGGCCTACTTTGCTTTTGGCTATGGGGCCTGCCTCACATGTCAAGTGCAATGCTGCCATGAAGGTCAGCACCTAACAGAGGCTACTGACAGCTGTCAGAATCCAGAACCACACCCTTAGCTCTCCACTGACATGTGGGTGAGCTGCTTTAGAAGCAACTGTGTGATCCTCGCACCTTTTTTGCATTTGAGAATGGGGGGCTAGCACATCCTGTGGCAGACACACTTCCTTCCCTTTCCCTTCTGTCAGTGCAGGGACATCACCTTATAGCTGAACAGCTGTCTGACTACTCAAGACTTTCTTGGGGTCAGGGAAAGCCTTATCAGTTCCAATTCTGGGCTTCCACCTGACTGGGTCAGAAGGCCCTTGGCTCCCTGGACCTATTTTTAAGAGTGGCCAACCTTTCCTCTTCTTTTTCCCTTTTCTCAGGGACCCCTGTCTCCTATTTATAGGGGCTTGATCACCAGGATCTTTGGTTGGGAGGGTGCCCTGGATGACCACCCCATCAGGGATCAGACCATCCTCTGAGAAGTTATTGCCCAGGATACCATCTAAGGGTAGGTCAGCACTGACCACAACCTTACACCTGCCAAGGGTACCGTCCCTCTCTAGGGACACTATGGCTCCAGGTTTGGTTGTGACCTCGCCTGAGACTACCCTTACCCTGCTTGTTTCTCCTGGCACATACTTGTCTGGGGACACCATTCTGTCACTCACTATGGTGTGACTGGCACATGTGTTTCTCAGGCCTGTGGTAGAGATCCCATTCACCTGAATAGAGTGAAAGTGGCTACTTCCATTCCTCAGGGACCACCAGTTGACCATCTGACCCTGTCTACCAGCACATTGCTATGAGGACCTCATCATCTGAGGAGTCATTCTCTATGGCTATACTGGAGTGCCCAGTGCTAAACACCTTCTAAGGACAGGCTGCTTCACCTCTGAAGTGTCTTGTCTCCAGACAGTCAAAGCAGGCCCTGGTGTTCAAGATCTTTTTTTTTTAACCCTGGGTCTCCCTGCCTCTGATTGTGAGAGTGGGAGTAGGATCTACTGTCTTCCTTTGTAGGGTTCTGGGATACTGAGGGAGTTGCGGTGGAGGGCTTACCACCTCTCTCCTTAGGTTTTTGTGGACCTGACCCACCTTCTCAGAATCTCCACGTCCGGGACTTGGTAAATACTCCGGTTCTCATACTCTCATCAGCTGTCTCTCCCAGGTCCCCTAGATATTGGCATAACTTGAATTTAAAATCAGCCTGCAAGGCAAGCCTACTTTTACAATGGCACCAAAGACCACAGCAGTGCATCCAGGTTGCCTTAACTACACTGGTGTCCCTAAATCTACATGCCCTACCACATACTAGGGACTTATAGGTAGGCTGTCAGAGCCAATTATAAGTATACCTACTTTGTATATACCATTTTTAACACTGGCACTGGGACTGGTTAGCAGTGCCCTGAGCACAATCAGGGTAAGAAAACAGCAGTATCAGGTAAAAATGGGAGAAAAAGTGAGGGGGCTTCTTCAATCAACCCAGTGCTCCCACTGAAAGGAAAATGCTATCAAACTTCCATTTGCTGCCCGATACAAGATGACCCCGGTTTTCAGCATTACCCTTTACTTGATAGGAATCTTTGCATTCTACTATAGAGGAGGAAAGCAGAGACCATTCAGAAACTGCCTTGCACCAACAGAGCCTTAGATCCAAAACATTGGCTTGTCAGGCGCACAAGAACAAAATAAATACATTTAAAAAAAAAATGTCCCCCATTTCAACCTTGGCCATCTTTTTCCAAGACTGCCAAGGTTCCTCCGGGCAGAAGACCGCCAGTGGTGGTGGTCTTCCGCCAACCATATCATGACTGTTGGCAGCCCTCTGTCCTTTTTAGGACAGCAAGCGGCCAGCAGCCATACTGGCGGTGAAGTGGAGGCTGTTCTACCGTCACTGCCACGTCATCAGAACACCGCCCACCGAATTACGTCCCAGTATTCGCATGGCAGTGTTCTGGTGACGGGGTGCTGGCGGCGGAGCAGCCCCCATTGAGCCTGTTCCCTCCCGGAGAATCACCGGAACAGGTCAGGTGATCGTCCGTTAGGGGAGGTGGGTGTTGTGTGTTGTGTGCGTGCATGGGGGTGTGCGTGTGAGTGTGTAGAGATGTTGTATGAGTGCATGTATGCATGCGGGGGTGTAATGTGTGTATGGGAAATGTGACGTGTATGTATGTATGTGTGCATGTACGTGTGCGTGTATGTGTGTGAGTGGTGTGAGCCTGCATGTAAGGGGTGTGGGGGTGTGTGTGGGGGTTTCTGTGGGGGGTCCTACCACCTTCGGGGGGTGGTAGGGGGGTCACGGGTGTTGGGGGAGGACTCTGGGGAGAGGGAAGTGGGAGGGGGAGACCCCAATTAGTGCCAGGGAACAAATTCCCTGGCACTGATAGTGCCTACCGCCATGGATTTCGTGGTGGTACAAAACCCCACAAAATCCATGACGGTATGCGGGGTCCTGATACCGCCGGTGGTCTAGTGACGGCTGCCGAGCTGCAGACCGAAGTCTCCAGCCCAGCGGTCGCTACCACCCTGGCGGTCGGTGTGTTAAAGTGGTGGTTTTGAATGGTGGTAACCTCCATGGTCAAAATCCCATTTTTTTTACCCCGGCCTGTTGGCAGTATTACCGCCGCTTTAACACCGACCGCCAGGGTTGTCATGAGGGCCAATGTATTTCTTCAAACAATTCTTGGAAGAATTAAATGTAATTTTATAAGAAAGATCTCTCCACTCCTCTGACACATAGCAATCATTTGTGCTACTGCATACTTGGTTTACAACTCTCAGGACATCTGTTAGCAACCTTTGGTACCGTAATCTTGTACTAATAACTCTTTGAATATCTAATAACAGCCTGCAGGACTGCACAATTGTGCTGCTCTCCAGCCACCTAGAATTGCCAAAGCTAATAGATCTGACTTTTTGCATGTTTTCTTGACAAACGGCATTTATTCATGTATTAATAAGCAGGACCAAATTATGGTCTAACTTATTGGCTTTTCTAATGCTTGCTAGCTTTTGGAGATGCTAAGCATTGCTGGTTCCCGTCGACATAAATTACCAAGTATTGCTTTCGTAAAGTTGTTTTCGCTGCTGCCAATGACATTTCATGATCAAAGAAGACAACTACACACTCCTTTGAACTAAAGTAAGTGTATGTTTGTATAGGCATTCGAATGGTCGAATCAATAATCATAATAATTACGGGGGCGAAGTAATTCTTATAATTCTTATTCCGTGCATACATGTAACTGTGGAAATCATATTATTTTTTTCAACATAGCATGACAGTAAACATAGGCAAGATCCACTCTATGCAAGATGTTTTATTAAATTCTGCAAACAACCGAACATTTTGACTGTAAAGCTGATGGATTTAAAAAGCAGGAATATCTTTTAAAACTAACTCTAAGAAGATAAAACGTCTGACGTGAAAGGTCACATACCGTTTATGAATAATACATGCTCTTCTACACGAACTCCTGAATGGGCCAAACTTTGAAAGATTAGAATAGATAACTACACCAACTTTACACATTCGTATACTTTTCGTGCCCACTGTACCCTGGAGCGAGCACAAAACGTGATTTAATTCAGCGGTGTATGCTGCAACTTTCTCTCTTGTTCTAGATAGTAGCTGCAGTTTTGTACCTACCATGTTTTGCACTCATGAGGACTCTTCCATGACAAAATACATTGAGTACATATTCATAAATACTGTTATATATGCCCTGATCGAATCTTAAGCCCTTACCCCTCTATTTCTAGGCAGGATATATTATACAGTTTCAGCAAATCCTGCCTCTCTTTTTGCTCAAAAACACGTTAATAGTAAATGATGTTGTAATCTTAATTTATGCTGCATCCTTGTCATAGTCTAAACCATCAGAAGTACACTGAGCATAAAGCCTGATTAAGGCCAGCATCAAATAATTATTGAATTATAATATGTATTATTGGAAATACTGTTGGAGCTTATTCACCAAGCCATTGTGGAACCTTTATATGTGCTCTTGCATGCCTTTGTAAACTGGCACCAAAACATCCAAAGTGTCAATACAGTTTGAATATTCAGGGCCTATTAACATGGAATTAGTACAAACAGAATGGAATATGCCCTCTTTGCAGTTTTACTAATAGAAAGTTGGATGGTCCAGGCTTTTTCACAAGAGCATGTAAGAGTACGCAAAATAGTTCTCCTGTAGTACTAATTCCTGTCATAAATGCTTTCATGAAACTGTGCCACTCAATATGACTTGTCCTCTCCATCTCCTGATATTATTAGAAATTATTATTGAAGTTGTTATATGTATTATATCATAATTATTATTATATGAAATGATTTAATACAGTTCACACAATGTTGGAATTCTTCAGGGTGCAACATTTAAAAGCTAGAAAGTATTCAGCTTATTTGCTGAAATTAAGAAATGGGTGCAATGGACAGAGTTGCTTACCTGGTCGTGGTTGATAAGCTGTGGTTAAGATGAAATGGTGAAGATGGGTTATTTTTAAATAGGTATTGGCTCATTTAGCATTTGAGTGGTTCTTTGGCAGCAGACGTGAAAAAGGTTCCCTTTTTCACAGTAACACTCACATATTATCAAAATGTTTCTCTTTGAGTGCCAAGTTACATGCTTTCAGGTATTAAAATAACTTTGTCAATTGTGAAGAAAAGCAAAAATAAAATATTTCTTATTTCACAAGGGAAATATTTATAATTCACATCGCTTTTTAAAACATAATGTCCCTCATTATGACATTGGTGGTAAATCCGACTTACCCCCACGTTCGCTGCTGCCAACATACCTCCTCCAAAGCGGATATGCGTTCACCATATTATGACACACACACACCAATCCATCACTATACAGCCACATACACAATTCTGCCACACCAAAGGTCAGTGAAAAACTGGCAGTATCCAAACCCCCACCGTTACGCCAACAGAACTACGCCTACCACATTATGACCCACGAATCACCACAGCGGACATTCAATGGCGGTAAACCATTGGTGGTACATACCCCAGCGCTCAAAATACACACACACAAACAAAACAACACCACATTGGACAATTCAAACTAGACACACCTGACACCCATACACACACCACACCCACCTACTCACACCACTATAAAACACACACGCACATTACCAACAACCCTTTACCATTACAAACAATTGCCACCAGAGAGAGAAATCAAGACAAAGACACCCCTGATTCACAGAGGAGCTAAGGGTCATGGCGGAGGAAATCATCAGGGTAGGGCCTCAGCTATTTGGAGCAAAGGTGCAGCAGATATCGATAGCTAGGAAGATGGAGCTATGGCGGAGAATTGTGGACAGGGTCAACGCCGTGGGACAGCACCCCAGAACTAGGGATGACATCAGGTAGCGGTGGAACAACCTACGGAGGAAGGTACATTCCATTGCAGCAAGACACCAACTCGCTGTACAGAGGCCTGGCGGTGGACCCCCACCTACTCCCCCACAACTAACAACATGGGAGGAGCAAGTCTTGGCAATCATGCATCCTGAGGGCCTGGCCAGAGTAGTAGGAGGACTAGACTTTGGTAAGTCAACTCTCAACTATTATCAACCCCCTATCTGCATGTCATCACATACCCTCACCCTCACTCCCATCACTCCACTACATCCCACACACTCCACCCTCACATCTCACTCATCCCAGTGCCAAGCCCTGCATGCCATACCAATTCATGGACACCACTCACAGCCCTTCATGAACACCTATCACTAAAGCATGCACACTAAAGAGAATCAGCTAGCCCACCACATACCAACCTACACAGGTGAAAGCTGCCAGGGCAAAAACAAACAAAGAGGGCAAACCATGGATGTACAATATGTCAGACACAGAAACAATAACACATCTTTTGCATCCCCACAGGTACCCTAGCCAAAGTCACCGGAGAGGAGGTGCCAGCATGATCCAGCACCCCAACTGAAGAGGCCCACAGTTATGACAGCAACTCTGGTCTCCTGGATCTGGATGACCAACCTGGCCCATCAGGGACCTCTGGACAGTTGATTATCCAGTCCCAGTCACACACCACCACATAGGCTCCCCCATCTGGAAACACCACCACAGCACCCACCCAGTGTAACCACACCTCTGTCCCAAGGCCAAATCAATCAGCAGTGTGTCCACCTCTACAGGGATCCCAGGGCACACCTAATACCCAAGACAATTGGAGACCTGGGGTAAGTGGCAGTGGGCACACGGTTCAGGGGAAGGAGGCCCAGGCCAACAGGGAAACTGGGAGGACTGCTGTGCGCCAGGGGAGGACAGGCCCAGGGAACTGACTCTCCAGGAGGCACTTGCAGGGACCCTGGGAACATATCAACATTCCCAGGACACGATGGGCCAGATCCTGGACAATATGCAGGAGAACAGGAGGCTGCAGGAGGGACAGTACCAGGGGATCAGGGAGGACTTGCAGGCCGTCAACACCACCCTTGTCTCCATAGCAAGGGTGCTGGCAGACATGGCCAACATTATAAGGGAGGCAGTCACACAACAGTGGGCCAAAGAAAAGTGTCTCTTGTAGACACTTTGTTGCAGTTACAACGTTCTTGGAGCAGGTTGCGGTTGACCCGAGGTCCGAAAAGAGAGTCTGAAGTTGTTGCAGAGGATTCCTGAAGGAAACTTGCAAGCAGAATCTGCCGTTAACCCACAGGAGAGAACCTAAAAGGCCTGAGAGGGAGATTGGCTGCCTTATCATCTAAAGACCTATCAGGAGGGGTCTCTGATGTCACCAGCTGGCACTGGCCACTCAGAGCCCTCCAGAGTGCCCCCACACCTTGCAAAGTAAAGATGACTGAAGTCTGGGACACACTGGAGGAGCTCTGGGCATCAGCCCTGGGGTGGTGATGGCCAGGGAAGTGGTCACTCCCCTTTCCTTTGTACAGTTTCGTGCCAGAGCAGGGGAGAAGGGATCCCTGACCCGGTGTACACTGGTTTATGCAAGGAGGGCACCATCTGTGCCCTTCAAAGCATTTCCAGAGGCTGGGGCAGGCTATCCCTACCCAGCCTGTAACACCTATTTCCAAAGGGAGAGGGTGTCACACCCTGCTCTCAGAGGAAATGCTTTGTTCTGCCTTCCTGGGACTGGGCTGTCCAGACCCCAGTATGGCAGAACCCTGTCTGTGAGGTGGCAGCAGCTGTAGCTGCAGTGCAAGCCTCAGATAGCTGGTTTGGCAGTACTGGGGGTCCATGGTGGAGCCCACAGGATGCATGGAATTGGCTACCCAATACCAAATTTGTAATGGGGGACAATTCCATGATCTTAGAAATGTTACATGGCCATTTTCAGAGGTACCATTGTGAAGCTACATGTAGGTATTGATTTATATGTAGTGCACCAGTGTAATGGCGTCCCCACCCTCACAAAGTCCAGGGAAATGGCTGTGAACTATGTGGGGCACCTTTGCTAGTGCAAGGGTGCCCTCACACTTAGTAACTTTGTATTTAACCTTCAACAAGTGAAGGTTAGACATATAGGTGACTTATATGTTACTTAAGTGCAGTGAAAATGGCTGTGAAATAGTGTGTGCACTATTTCACGCAAGCTGCAATGGCAGTCCTGTGTAAGGGTTTGTCTGAGCTCCCTATGGGTGGCAAAAGAAATTCTGCAGCCCATATGGATCTCCTGGAACCCCAATGCCCTGGGTACCTAGGTACCATATACTAGGGACTTATACTGGGGGTCCAGTTTGCCAAATGAAATTGGTAAATTAAGTCACTGGCCTACAGTGACAAATTTAAAAGCAGAGAGAGCATAAGCACTAGGTTCTGATTAACAGAGCCTCAGTGACACAGATAGGCACTATACAGGAATTCACATAAGGCCATAAATTATGAGCACTGGGGTCCTGACCAGCAGGATCCTAGTGAGACTGGCAAAAACATACTGACGTAGAGGTAAAAATGGGGGTAACATGCCAAGGAAGATGGTACTTTCCTACACCCAGGATACTTAACATTGACGTGGGAGATGTACTGGTCCACCAAGCACACCATCTGCACATTCATAGAGTGGAAACTCTTACAATTTCTGAACACCTGTTCATTTTGACGGAGGGGGATAAATGCAATATATATTCCATCAATCGCCCAAATTATGTTGCGGACATGTCCCATTGTATAGAACTCGGCCTTCAATGTGGCCAAATCTTCCACCTGGGGAAATTCAATGTAGCTGCACATGTGTTTAATCATGGAAGACACCACGCTGGTCAGCACATTTGAGAACATTGGCTGTGACATTCCCGCTACCAAGCCCACTGTCACTTGGAAAGAACCAGTTGCCAAGAAATTGAGCACAGATAGAACTTGCACAAGAGGGGCAATCCTAGTGGGATGACGGATAGCAGATATCAGGTAAGGCTCCAATTGGCACACAGCTCTGTGATTGTGGCCCTGTCCAGTCTATAGGCGACAATGATGTGCCTGTCCTTTATTGTTGCCAAGTCCACCAGAGGTCTGTACCCAGGGTTATGTCTCCATCTCCTATTCAACCACAGCGGTAGCAATCTATGGGGCAAAAGAGTGAGGAGGCGGTCACAAACAGAACAATGGGGCAACAACAGTACATTGCATGCTGTTAACTTGTAATGGGTCAGTGAGAATTGTCCTGTATGTCCAGATTTAAACAGTGGTGTAGAAATTATCCAGGGCCTGCCCCACCCCCCTGAAATGGCATCCACCTGACCTGTGTGGAGGGACAGATGAAAGTGAGCTAATTCCGCTGACATTGTGCGCTGTTGCAGGAGGCAGTCGGGAACTGCCGTGTAACTCCTCATTGGTCATAATTGGGCCCTATGGGTTACAGTGGCCAATGGTGATCTACGCTGGCGGTGACGGTATGCACCACCACGGATGTGAGCTCCTTTTATATCTGATTCTTCACTTGCTACCTGACCTTCAACAGGAGAGGACCTACACTGCATGTGCAGCTGTGACCTGTGTCTGGAACTTACCATGGCCTGTGTGACTGGGGAAAGGGCCCCTGCTTTTACTGCGTTGGAGTTTGAGAGACTGGTGGATCAAAAGAAAAAAAATGTATAGAGCGCACTACTCACCTGTGAGGGTCTCAAGGTGCTTGGAAGGTCACTGTTCAGACAACCATGTCTTGAGGTTCTTTCTGAAGATCAGGAGGTCTTTGGTTTTGCAGAGGTTGGTGGGGAGGGAGTTCCAGGTTTTGGCGGCGAGGTAGGATAATGACCTGCCTCCTGTGGTGGTGCATTGGATGCGGGGGACTGTTGATAGGGCGAGGACGGCTGATCGGAGGTTGCAGGTGGGAGTGTGGAAGTACACTCTGTCGTTGAGGTAGGTTGGGCCGGTGTTGTGGAGGGATTTCTGTGCGTGGATGAGGATCTTGAATGTGAAGGGATCTGAGGTGTGGTGAGATTCGTTTGTGGCGGGGGAGGCCAAGGACGAGGCGTGCAGCTGTGTTCTGGATTCTCTGGAGTTTGCGTATGAGTTTGAGTGTGCTGCCGGCGTAGAGGGCGTTACCGTAGTCTAGTCTACTGCTGATGAGTGCATGGGTGACTGTCTTCCTGGTCTCTGGGGGAATCCATTTGAAGGATTTTTTTAGGGTGCGGAGTGTGTGGAAGCAGGAGGAGGTTAGAGCATTGATTTGCTGTGTCATGGAGATGGAGGGGTCCAGGATGATGCTGAGGTTCCGTGCATGGTTTTCGGGGGTGAGTGCAGGGCCTAGGGAGGTGGGCCACCAGGAGTCGTCCCATATGGTTTTGTTGGGGCCGAAGATGATGATCTCGGTTTTGTTCGAGTTAAGTTTGAGGTGGTTAGTTGTCATCCAGTTGGCGGAGTCGAGGAGAGCAGCGTGTAGGTTGGTTTTGTGGTGGTGGGGTTGCGGGTGAGGGAGAGGATGAGTTGGGTGTCATCTGCGTAGGAGAGGATAGTGATTCCGTGTGATCGGAGGATGTTGGCTATGGGGATCATGTAAATGTTGAAGAGTGTGGGGCTGAGGGAGGACCCTTGGGGGACTCCGCAGATGATCTTGGTAGCGGTGGAGTGGAAAGGTGGAAGGCGGGCTCTCTGGGTCCGGTCGTTGAGGAAGGAGGTGAGCCAGTCTAAGGCTTTGTGGCGAATTCCTATGTTGTGGGGCGTGTGCGGAGTGTGTGGTGTCAGACAGTGGCAAAGGCTGCGGAGAGGTCTAGGAGGATGAGTGCGACAGTCTTGCCTTTGGTCCTGATGTCGTCAGTGCATGCAATGAGGGCAGTTTCCGTGCTGTGGTTCTTGCGGAACCCGGATTCTGAGGGGTCAAGAGTGTTGTTTTCTTCGAAGAAGTGGGATAGGTGGGCGGTGACTAGTTTCTCAGCAACCTTGGCGGGGAAAGGGAGGAGAGAGATGGGGCGATAGTTGGAGAGGGTCTCCTGGCCAGCTTTGTTTTTTTTTTAGGAGGGCGGTGATATTTGTGTGCTTCCAGGTGTATGGGTAGGTGGCGGAGTTGAAAGAGGAGTTGATTATGTTGCAGAGTATGGGGGCGATGGTTGGGCTGGCTTTGTTGTAGATGCAATGTGGACAAGGGTCGGAGGGGGATCCGGAGTGGATGGAATTCATGGTTTTTTCGGTTTCTTTGTGTGTGGTGGGGTACCAGGTGGAGAGTGTGGTGGGGGGTCATGAGTGGGGGTTGAGTTAGGTGAGTGAGGGGTGTGTGCGGTGGGTGTGTGTGGTATGAAGCTGTTGTGGATGTCCAGGATTTTGTGGTGGAAGTGGTTGGAGAGCGCGTCACATAGGGGCTGTGTGTGAGAGGGGTCTATGTTGCTGGCTTTGGGTTTGGCTAGTTCATTAATGATGGTGAAGAGTTCTTTGCTTTTTTGAGAGTTGTTGTCAAGGCGTGTCTTGTAGTGATCTCTTTTGGCAGTGCGTATGAGTTGGTGATGGGTGCGAATGGTGGCTTTGAGAGTGGAGAAGTTGGTTTGAGAGGGTTCTTGTCACCATATTTTCTCCGCTTGTCGGCATTTGCGCTTGGAGTCTTGGAGTTCAGGGGTGAGCCATGGGGCGTTCTTGATGTTGCGGGTGGTGATGTGTTTTCTGAAGGGGGCTAGTGTGTCTGCGCAGGTAGTGATCCATTTCGAGAGGTTGTGTGCTCCTGTGTTGGGGTTGTTGGTGTGGGGGGGGTTGTGAGCCAGTTGGGAGTTCAGGCGTTCTGTGGGGATCTTGTCCCACATCCGGTAGGGTGTGGTGTGTTGATGGTGGTGTGTGGGGGGTTTGGTGAAGGAGAAGTGGACGCAGTGGTGGTCAGTCCAGAGGAGTTCGTGGTATGGGTGTAGGCTATGTGTTGGCTTGAGGTGAAAATTGCATCAAGCATGTGTCCTGCTGAGTGGGTGGGTGCGGTGACCAGTTGTTTGAGTCCGAGGTTGGTGAGGTTGCTATGAGGGAGCTAGAGTTGTGGTCTTGTAGGTTCTCCAAGTGAAAGTTGAAATCACAGAGGAGGATGTAGTCTGTGGAGGTGAGGGTGTGCGAGCTGATGGTGTTGCAGAAGGCAGGGCGTGGTCCTGTTGGTCTGTAGATTAGTGTACCTCTGAGGGTGGAGTTGTTGTTAATGTGGATTAGGACGTGCATGTGTTCTGTGTTGTCGATAGTGTCTTGGGAGCTGGTGGTGACTTTGATGGTGTCCCTGTGTAGGATGGCGATGCCACCACCTGGCCTGTTGAGGCGGTCTTTGCATTGGAGTTTGTATACCTTGGCGGTGGCGATGGCTATGTCGGGTTCCGAGGAGGAGTTGGTCCATGTTTCTGTGAGGAAGCCGATGTCAGGTGAGTGTGATGTGATGAGGTCCCAGAGTTCTATGGCATGTTTGTGAAGGGAGCGGGTGTTGAGGAGCAGGGAGTTGAGGTGGTTGTGGTGGGTGGTGTTGGTGTGGTGCATGAGGGTGTTGTTGTGGGGTGTTGTGGTTGTGGGGTGCTGTGCTGCGGGGCTGGTTGGTGGGGGTGGGGGCAGAGCAGGTGTGTATTGCATTGGGGGTGGTGTGTGTGTTGTCGGGGGTCGCTATGGTTGGTGTGTGGTGTGAGGGATGAGGAGCAGGAGAAATGACAGGTGAGGCAGATGAAGGGGCCATGAGTGTGTGTGGGGATGGAAAGGGTGCAGGTAGAACGAGGGCCTGGGTTGAGTGAGTGGAGGGTGAGGGGGGAGTAGGTTTGTCTGAGAGGGCCAGGGGGACTGCGCTGGGCGCGGTCTTGGCACTGACGGGCGCAGATGGGCTTGTCTTAGGCCCCACCCGTTGCGTGCGTCCGTGCCGCTGTTGCCATAAATGGGGGGGAGGGAGGGAGTGGCAGCTGGGAGGAGGAAGGGCTGGTCGAATGGGAAGGCTGGGGGGGCGGGCCGCAGGGGATGCAGCGGCTGGGGATTCCACAAAAGAAAAGGAACGGACGGTGAGGAGGAGGAGGCAGGCAGGAGGGGAAGCAGGGGACGCAGCGGCTGGGGATTCCACAAAAGAAAAGGAACGGACGGTGAGGAGGAGGGGGGAGGTGGGAGGGGCTGCAGTTGACGCAGCGGCTAGGGATTCCACAAAAGAAAAGGAACGGACGGTGAGGAGGAGGGAGGAGGTGGGACGGGCCGCAGGGGACGCAGCGGCTGGGGATTCCACAAAAGAAAAGGAACGGACAGTGAGGAGGTGGCGCTGGCGGCGGAGCGGGGAGCAACCTGCCTGCTGAAGCAGGGTCAAGGGTTGCTCTTAGTTACTGCGCAGCAGCTGCCATAAATGGGGGGGGAGGGAGGGAGTGGCAGCTGGGAGGAAGGAGGGCTGGATGAATGGGAAGGATGGGGGGGTGAGGCCGCAGGGGACGCAGCAGATGGGGAATCCGCAAAAGAAAAGGAACAGACCGTGATGAGGAGGGGGGAGGCGGGAGGGGCCGCAGGGGATGCAGTGGCTGGGGATTCCACAAAAGAAAAGGAACGGATGGTGAGGAGGAGGTGGGAGGTGGGAGCGGCTGCAGGGGACGCAGCGGCTGCGGATTCCACAAAAGAAAAGTAACGGACATGAGGAGGAGGGGGGCGGCGGGAGGGGCCGCAGGGGACACAGCGGCTGGGGATTCCACAAAAGAAATGTAACGGACGGTGAGGAGGAGGAGGGATGCGGGAGGGGCCACAGGGGACGCAGCAGCTGGGGATTCCACAAAAGAAAAGGAAAGGACGGTGAGGAGGAGGGGGTCCTACCCCAGTACGGACTGCTGTATGGGCCTCCAGACCAACAGGTGAGCACACTGTGGACACGATGCATGTGGCATGAATGCATGGAGTAGTGTGTGAAGGACTCTTGTAAGGGGGTGGGTGGATGTCCCCTGGGTGGTGTTTTGGTTGCGTGCTGGTCCATGTGTGTGGAAATGGTGATGTTGAGGGGCAAGGTGGACCATAAGTGGAACACGCAGGCCTGACTGTCTAATACTATTTTCCTGTGTGTATTTCCTGTGCAGTTCAGCACCCATCAAAAGAAGGGTATATGGCGTGCCATAGCCAAGGACGTGTGGACCCTGGGAGTCTACAGCAGACAGGACAGCCACTGTCACAAACGGTGGGAGGACCTGAGATGCTAGGCATGGAAGATTGCGGTGGCCCAGCCGGGGATGGCCTCCCAACAAGGAAGGGGTGCCCATCGAACCCTGACCCCCCTGATGGCCTGCATACTGGCCTATCCTAAGCTGGATGGGCGCTTGAAGGCATCACAGCAGCCACAAGGTGGTGAGTACAGTGCCCATCATTACAACTTACGCATGGTACGGTGGTATCCGGGTGGGGGATGTGTTTCAGTGGGTGCCCCTAGGCCAGGCCTGACATTGCAGCGTAGGTCCCCTGGTGGCAAGAGTTCTGAAGGGATATTCTGCTACCTAGCCTGTAGGCATCCACTACTATTCAAGGTTGCGTGGGTCCTAGATGTGCTGGATTTGCTGGTGTGTGTCTCTCTCCATGCCTTGGTGGCTAGCAATATCACTGGTAGTGCAATGCAAAGGGTGTAGGCCTGTTTCCTGTGTGTGAGGGTGCTGTGTACGCCAACGGTGGTGTTGGTGCAGCCATTGATGAAGTGTATCCTTTATCACTTAATCCCCTTTTTGTTTTGTCACCCTGTCCTTATGTGCATTAGCATCATCTGGCGGAGGAGCATAGAGCATAGAGGCACCTCCATTTTGTGTTCCTCTGTGCATTCTCTCCTGTGTCCTGATACAGCCCAGTGTTCAAGGATTGCAAAGAGACCTAGGTAAGGAGCCCAAAGATTTTTTCTAGTCAAATAGTATTAATTGTTCAAAAAGTGTTTGTTTTACTGTGGACTCTCTGTGTTTTCAGGCAGCCTGGCCTCTTTTAAAGTGGTGTTTGTTTCAAAATCGTTTTTGCTGTGCCTGTGTGAATTCCCTTGCTAGTTTTGTGGCTCCCCCCCCCTTTTCCCCCCCCCGCCCCCTTTTTTTCACCCCTATTCTTAGTAAAAAGACTACATAGATCTTTCAGAGTGTGGTTTTAGGAGACTGTTTTTTAATCTGTTTGTGTGATTTAAATTGTGCTTAAAAGCTGTCTGCCCCCCTGTATTTTTTGCCTTAAAAAGCCCGATTTTTAGAGTGTGCGCCCAGAACTATTGCAGTGTTTGTCTCTTAAACAATCTCCCCCTTACCTGAAAAGTAGACTCTGCTAGCTTGAAAGTGTGGATTCAGCCTGTCTGTATCCAAGGAGATACTGAATAGAGCCCCAGTAGCCTCCCCCAAGTCCCCAGGGACTGGACTTAGCTGATTGGCTCCCTGAGTCTCTGCTGCACCTGAGACCCGCCCCCCCCCCCCACCTGCTCTGACTCCTTAAGTTTGTGGAGGGAAGGCCAAAGACAGGCACCTCCATTTTGTGTTCCTCTGTGCATTCTCTCCTGTGTCCTGATACAGCCCAGTGTTCAAGGATTGCAAAGAGACCTAGGTAAGGAGCCCAAAGATTTTTTCTAGTCAAATAGTATTAATTGTTCAAAAAGTGTTTGTTTTACTGTGGACTCTCTGTGTTTTCAGGCAGCCTGGCCTCTTTTAAAGTGATGTTTGTTTCAAAATCGTTTTTGCTGTGACTGTATGAATTCCCTTGCTAGTTTTGTGGCTCCCCCCCCCCTTTTATCCCCCCCTCTGCCCCCCTTTTTTTTCACCCCTATTCTTAGTAAAAAGACTACATAGATCTTTCAGAGTGTGGTTTTAGGAGACTGTTTTTTAATCTGTTTGTGTGATTTAAATTGTGCTTAAAAGCTGTCTGCCCCCCTGTATTTTTTGCCTTAAAAAGCCCGATTTTTAGAGTGTGCGCCCAGAACTATTGCAGTGTTTGTCTCTTAAACAATCTCCCCCTTACCTGAAAAGTAGACTCTGCTAGCTTGAAAGTGTGGATTCAGCCTGTCTGTATCCAAGGAGATACTGAATAGAGCCCCAGTAGCCTCCCCCCAGGCCCCAGGGACTGGACTTAGCTGATTGGCTCCTTGAGTCTCTGCTGCACCTGAGACCCGCCCCCCCCACCTGCTCTGGCTCCTTAAGTTTGTGGAGGGAAGGCCAAAGACAGGCACTTCCATTTTGTGTTCCTCTGTGCATTCTCTCCTGTGTCCTGATACAGCCCAGTGTTCAAGGATTGCAAAGAGACCTAGGTAAGGAGCCCAAAGATTTTTTCTAGTCAAATAGTATTAATTGTTCAAAAAGTGTTTGTTTTACTGTGGACTCTCTGTGTTTTCAGGCAGCCTGGCCTCTTTTAAAGTGGTGTTTGTTTCAAAATCGTTTTTGCTGTGACTGTGTGAATTCCCTTGCTAGTATTGTGGCTCCCCCCCCTTTCCCCCCCCCTCTGCCCCCCTTTTTTTCACCCCTATTCTTAGTAAAAAGACTACATAGATCTTACAGAGTGTGGTTTTAGGAGACTGTTTTTTAATCTGTTTGTGTGATTTAAATTGTGCTTAAAAGCTGTCTGCCCCCCTGTATTTTTTGCCTTAAAAAGCCCGATTTTTAGAGTGTGCGCCCAGAACTATTGCAGTGTTTGTCTCTTAAACAATCTCCCCCTTACCTGAAAAGTAGACTCTGCTAGCTTGAAAGTGTGGATTCAGCCTGTCTGTATCCAAGGAGATACTGAATAGAGCCCCAGTAGCCTCCCCCCAGGCCCCAGGGACTGGACTTAGCTGATTGGCTCCCTGAGTCTCTGCTGCACCTGAGACCCGCCCCCCCCCCCACCTGCTCTGGCTCCTTAAGTTTGTGGAGGGAAGGCCAAAGACAGGCATCTCCATTTTGTGTTCCTCTGTGCATTCTCTCCTGTGTCCTGATACAGCCCAATGTTCAAGGATTTCAAAGAGACCTAGGTAAGGAGCCCAAAGATTTTTTCTAGTCAAATAGTATTAATTGTTCAAAAAGTGTTTGTTTTACTGTGGACTCTCTGTGTTTTCAGGCAGCCTGGCCTCTTTTAAAGTGGTGTTTGTTTCAAAATCGTTTTTGCTGTGACTGTGTGAATTCCCTTGCTAGTTTTGTGGCTCCTCCCCCCCTTTTTCCCCCCCTCTGCTCCCCTTTTTTTCACCCCTATTCTTAGTAAAATGACTACATAGATCTTTCAGAGTGTGGTTTTAGGAGACTGTTTTTTAATCTGTTTGTGTGATTTAAATTGTGCTTAAAAGCTGTCTGCCCCCCCTGTATTTTTTGCCTTAAAAAGCCCGATTTTTAGAGTGTGCGCCCAGAACTATTGCAGTGTTTGTCTCTTAAACAATCTCCCCCTTACCTGAAAAGTAGACTCTGCTAGCTTGAAAGTGTGGATTCAGCCTGTCTGTATCCAAGGAGATACTGAATAGAGCCCCAGTAGCCTCCCCCCAGGCCCCAGGGACTGGACTTAGCTGATTGGCTCCCTGAGTCTCTGCTGCACCTGAGACCCGCCCCCCCCCCCCCCGCTCTGGCTCCTTAAGTTTGTGGAGGGAAGGCCAAAGACAGACACCTCCATTTTGTGTTCCTCTGTGCATTCTCTCCTGTGTCCTGATACAGCCCAGTGTTCAAGGATTGCAAAGAGACCTAGGTAAGGAGCCCAAAGATTTTTTCTAGTCAAATAGTATTAATTGTTCAAAAAGTGTTTGTTTTACTGTGGACTCTCTGTGTTTTCAGGCATCCTGGCCTCTTTTAAAGTGGTGTTTGTTTCAAAATCGTTTTTGCTGTGACTGTGTGAATTCCCTTGCTAGTTTTGTGGCTCCCCCCCCCTTTCTCCCCCCCTCTGCCCCCCTTTTTTTCACCCCTATTCTTAGTAAAAAGACTACATAGATCTTTCAGAGTGTGGTTTTAGGAGACTGTTTTTTAATTTGTTTGTGTGATTTAAATTGTGCTTAAAAGCTGTCTGCCCTCCTGTATTTTTTGCCTTAAAAAGCCCGATTTTTAGAGTGTGCGCCCAGAACTATTGCAGTGTTTGTCTCTTAAACAATCTCCCCCTTACCTGAAAAGTAGACTCTGCTAGCTTGAAAGTGTGGATTCAGCCTGTCTGTATCCAAGGAGATACTGAATAGAGCCCCAGTAGCCTCCCCCCAGGCCCCAGGGACTGGACTTAGCTGATTGGCTCCCTGAGTCTCTGCTGCACCTGAGACCCGCCCCCCCCCCACCTGCTCTGGCTCCTTAAGTTTGTGGAGGGAAGGCCAAAGACAGGCATCTCCATTTTGTGTTCCTCTGTGCATTCTCTCCTGTGTCCTGATACAGCCCAATGTTCAAGGATTTCAAAGAGACCTAGGTAAGGAGCCCAAAGATTTTTTCTAGTCAAATAGTATTAATTGTTCAAAAAGTGTTTGTTTTACTGTGGACTCTCTGTGTTTTCAGGCAGCCTGGCCTCTTTTAAAGTGGTGTTTGTTTCAAAATCGTTTTTGCTGTGACTGTGTGAATTCCCTTGCTAGTTTTGTGGCTCCTCCCCCCCCTTTTCCCCCCCCCCTCTGCTCCCCTTTTTTTCACCCCTATTCTTAGTAAAATGACTACATAGATCTTTCAGAGTGTGGTTTTAGGAGACTGTTTTTTAATCTGTTTGTGTGATTTAAATTGTGCTTAAAAGCTGTCTGCCCCCCCTGTATTTTTTGCCTTAAAAAGCCAGATTTTTAGAGTGTGCGCCCAGAACTATTGCAGTGTTTGTCTCTTAAACAATCTCCCCCTTACCTGAAAAGTAGACTCTGCTAGCTTGAAAGTGTGGATTCAGCCTGTCTGTATCCAAGGAGATACTGAATAGAGCCCCAGTAGCCTCCCCCCAGGCCCCAGGGACTGGACTTAGCTGATTGGCTCCCTGAGTCTCTGCTGCACCTGAGACCCGCCCCCCCCCCCACCTGCTCTGGCTCCTTAAGTTTGTGGAGGGAAGGCCAAAGACAGACACCTCCATTTTGTGTTCCTCTGTGCATTCTCTCCTGTGTCCTGATACAGCCCAGTGTTCAAGGATTGCAAAGAGACCTAGGTAAGGAGCCCAAAGATTTTTTCTAGTCAAATAGTATTAATTGTTCAAAAAGTGTTTGTTTTACTGTGGACTCTCTGTGTTTTCAGGCAGCCTGGCCTCTTTTAAAGTGGTGTTTGTTTCAAAATCGGTTTTGCTGTGACTGTGTGAATTCCCTTGCTAGTTTTGTGGCTCCCCCCCCTTTTCCCCCCCCTCTGCCCCCCTTTTTTTCACCCCTATTCTTAGTAAAAAGACTACATAGATCTTTCAGAGTGTGGTTTTAGGAGACTGTTTTTTAATCTGTTTGTGTGATTTAAATTGTGCTTAAAAGCTGTCTGCCCCCCTGTATTTTTTGCCTTAAAAAGCCCGATTTTTAGAGTGTGCGCCCAGAACTATTGCAGTGTTTGTCTCTTAAACAATCTCCCCCCTTACCTGAAAAGTAGACTCTGCTAGCTTGAAAGTGTGGATTCAGCCTGTCTGTATCCAAGGAGATACTGAATAGAGCCCCAGTAGCCTCCCCCCAGGCCCCAGGGACTGGACTTAGCTGATTGGCTCCCTGAGTCTCTGCTGCACCTGAGACCCGCCCCCCCCACCTGCTCTGGCTCCTTAAGTTTGTGGAGGGAAGGCCAAAGACAGGCACCTCCATTTTGTGTTCCTCTGTGCATTCTCTCCTGTGTCCTGATACAGCCCAGTGTTCAAGGATTGCAAAGAGACCTAGGTAAGGAGCCCAAAGATTTTTTCTAGTCAAATAGTATTAATTGTTCAAAAAGTGTTTGTTTTACTGTGGACTCTCTGTGTTTTCATGCAGCCTGGCCTCTTTTAAAGTGGTGTTTGTTTCAAAATCGTTTTTGCTGTGACTGTGAATTCACTTGCTAGTTTTGTGGCTCCCCCCCCCCCTCTGCCCCCCTTTTTTTCACCCCTATTCTTAGTAAAAAGACTACATAGATCTTTCAGAGTGTGGTTTTAGGAGACTGTTTTTTAATCTGTTTGTGTGATTTAAATTGTGCTTAAAAGCTGTCTGCCCCCCTGTATTTTTTGCCTTAAAAAGCCCGATTTTTAGAGTGTGCGCCCAGAACTATTGCAGTGTTTGTCTCTTAAACAATCTCCCCCTTACCTGAAAAGTAGACTCTGCTAGCTTGAAATTGTGGATTCAGCCTGTCTGTATCCAAGGAGATACTGAATAGAGCCCAAGTAACCTCCCCCCAGGCCCCAGGGACTGGACTTAGCTGATTGGCTCCCTGAGTCTCTGCTGCACCTGAGACCCGCCCCCCCACCATCTCTGGCTTCTTAAGTTTGTGGAGGGACGGCCAAAGACAGGCACCTCCATTGTGTGTTCCTCTGTGCATTCTCTCCTGTGTCCTGATACAGCCCAGTGTTCAAGGATTGCAAAGTGACCTAGGTAAGGAGCCCAACTATTTTTTCTAGTCAAATAGTATTAATTGTTCAAAAAGTGTTTGTTTTACTGTGGACTCTCTGTGTTTTCAGGCAGCCTGGCCTCTTTTAAAGTGGTGTTTGTTTCAAAATCGTTTTTGATGTGACTGTGTGAATTCCCTTGCTAGTTTTGTGGCTCCCCCCCCCCTTATTTCCCCCCCTCTGCCCCCCTTTTTTTCACCCCTATTCTTAGTAAAAAGACTACATAGATCTTTCAGAGTGTGGTTTTAGGAGACTGTTTTTTAATCTGCTGGGGGGTTTAAATTGTGCTTAAAAGCTGTCTGCCCCCCTGTATTTTTTGCCTTAAAAAGCCCGATTTTTAGAGTGTGCGCCCAGAACTATTGCAGTGTTTGTCTCTTAAACAATCTCCCCCTTACCTGAAAAGTAGACTCTGCTAGCTTGAAAGTGTGGATTCAGCCTGTCTGTATCCAAGGAGATACTGAATAGAGCCCCAGTAGCCTCCCCCCAGGCCCCAGGGACTGGACTTAGCTGATTGGCTCCCTGAGTCTCTGCTGCACCTGAGACCCGCCCCCCCCACCTGCTCTGGCTCCTTAAGTTTGTGGAGGGAAGGCCAAAGACAGGCACCTCCATTTTGTGTTCCTCTGTGCATTCTCTCCTGTGTCCTGATACAGCCCAGTGTTCAAGGATTGCAAAGAGACCTAGGTAAGGAGCCCAAAGATTTTTTCTAGTCAAATAGTATTAATTGTTCAAAAAGTGTTTGTTTTACTGTGGACTCTCTGTGTTTTCAGGCAGCCTGGCCTCTTTTAAAGTGGTGTTTGTTTCAAAATCGTTTTTGCTGTGACTGTGTGAATTCCCTTGCTAGTTTTGTGGCTCCCCCCCCTTTTCACCCCCCTCTGCCCCCCTTTTTTTCACCCCTATTCTTAGTAAAAAGACTACATAGATCTTTCAGAGTGTGGTTTTAGGAGACTGTTTTTTAATCTGTTTGTGTGATTTAAATTGTGCTTAAAAGCTGTCTGCCCCCCTGTATTTTTTGCCTTAAAAAGCCAGATTTTTAGAGTGTGCGCCCAGAACTATTGCAGTGTTTGTCTCTTAAACAATCTCCCCCTTACCTGAAAAGTAGACTCTGCTAGCTTGAAATTGTAGATTCAGCCTGTCTGTATCCAAGGAGATACTGAATAGAGCCCCAGTAGCCTCCCCCCAGGCCACAGGGACTGGACTTAGCTGATTGGCTCCCTGAGTCTCTGCTGCACCTGAGACCCGCCCCCCCCCACCTGCTCTAGCTCCTTAAGTTTGTGGAGGGAAGGCCAAAGACAGGCACCTCCATTTTGTGTTCCTCTGTGCATTCTCTCCTGTGTCCTGATACAGCCCAGTGTTCAAGGATTGCAAAGAGACCTAGGTAAGGAGCCCAAATATTTTTTCTAGTCAAATAGCATTAATTGTTCAAAAAGTGTTTGTTTTACTGTGGACTCTCTGTGTTTTCAGGCAGCCTGGCCTCTTTTAAAGTGGTGTTTGTTTCAAAATCGTTTTTGCTGTGACTGTGAATTCCCTTGCTAGTTTTGTGGCCCCCCCCTTTTTTCCCCCCCTCTGCCCCCCTTTTTTTCACCCCTATTCTTAGTAAAAAGACTACATAGATCTTTCAGAGTGTGGTTTTAGGAGACTGTTTTTTAATCTGTTTGTGTGATTTAAATTGTGCTTAAAAGCTGTCTGCCCCCCTGTATTTTTTGCCTTAAAAAGCCCGATTTTTAGAGTGTGCGCCCAGAACTATTGCAGTGTTTGTCTCTTAAACAATCTCCCCCTTACCTGAAAAGTAGACTCTGCTAGCTTGAAAGTGTGGATTCAGCCTGTCTGTATCCAAGGAGATACTGAATAGAGCCCCAGTAGCCTCCCCCCAGGCCCCAGGGACTGGACTTAGCTGATTGGCTCCCTGAGTCTCTGCTGCACCTGAGACCCGCCCCCCCCACCTGCTCTGGCTCCTTAAGTTTGTGGAGGGAAGGCCAAAGACAGGCACCTCCATTTTGTGTTCCTCTGTGCATTCTCTCCTGTGTCCTGATACAGCCCAGTGTTCAAGGATTGCAAAGAGACCTAGGTAAGGAGCCCAAAGATTTTTTCTAGTCAAATAGCATTAATTGTTCAAAAAGTGTTTGTTTTACTGTGGACTCTCTGTGTTTTCAGGCAGCCTGGCCTCTTTTAAAGTGGTGTTTGTTTCAAAATCGTTTTTGCTGTGACTGTGTGAATTCCCTTGCTAGTTTTGTGGCTCCCCCCCCTTTTTTCCCCCCCTCTGCCCCCCTATTCTTAGTACAAAGACTACATAGATCTTTCAGAGTGTGGTTTTCGGAGACTGTTTTTTAATCTGTTTGTGTGATTTAAATTGTGCTTAAAAGCTGTCTGCCCCCCTGTATTTTTTGCCTTAAAAAGCCCGATTTTTAGAGTGTGCGCCCCGAACTATTGCAGTGTTTGTCTCTTAAACAATCTCCCCCTTACCTGAAAAGTAGACTCTGCTAGCTTGAAATTGTGGATTCAGCCTGTCTGTATCCAAGGAGATACTGAATAGAGCCCCAGTAGCCTCCCCCCAGGCCCCAGGGACTGGACTTAGCTGATTGGCTCCCTGAGTCTCTGCTGCACCTGAGACCCGCCCCCCCCCACCATCTCTGGCTTCTTAAGTTTGTGGAGGGACGGCCAAAGACAGGCACCTCCATTGTGTGTTCCTCTGTGCATTCTCTCCTGTGTCCTGATACAGCCCAGTGTTCAAGGATTGCAAAGTGACCTAGGTAAGGAGCCCAACTATTTTTTCTAGTCAAATAGTATTAATTGTTCAAAAAGTGTTTGTTTTACTGTGGACTCTCTGTGTTTTCAGGCAGCCTGGCCTCTTTTAAAGTGGTGTTTGTTTCAAAATCGTTTTTGATGTGACTGTGTGAATTCCCTTGCTAGTTTTGTGGCTCCCCCCCCCCTTTTTTCCCCCCCTCTGCCCCCCTTTTTTTCACCCCTATTCTTAGTAAAAAGACTACATAGATCTTTCAGAGTGTGGTTTTAGGAGACTGTTTTTTAATCTGCTGGGGGGTTTAAATTGTGCTTAAAAGCTGTCTGCCCCCCTGTATTTTTTGCCTTAAAAAGCCAGATTTTTAGAGTGTGCGCCCAGAACTATTGCAGTGTTTGTCTCTTAAACAATCTCCCCCTTACCTGAAAAGTAGACTCTGCTAGCTTGAAAGTGTGGATTCAGCCTGTCTGTATCCAAGGAGATACTGAATAGAGCCCCAGTAGCCTCCCCCCAGGCCCCAGGGACTGGACTTAGCTGATTGGCTCCCTGAGTCTCTGCTGCACCTGAGACCCGCCCCCCCCCCACCTGCTCTGGCTCCTTAAGTTTGTGGAGGGAAGGCCAAAGACAGGCACCTCCATTTTGTGTTCCTCTGTGCATTCTCTCCTGTGTCCTGATACAGCCCAGTGTTCATGGATTGCAAAGAGACCTAGGTAAGGAGCCCAAAGATTTTTTCTAGTCAAATAGTATTAATTGTTCAAAAAGTGTTTGTTTTACTGTGGACTCTCTGTGTTTTCAGGCAGCCTGGCCTCTTTTAAAGTGGTGTTTGTTTCAAAATCGTTTTTTGCTGTGACTGTGTGAATTCCCTTGCTAGTTTTGTGGCTCCCCCCCTTTTCACCCCCCTCTGCCCCCCTTTTTTTCACCCCTATTCTTAGCAAAAAGACTACATAGATCTTTCAGAGTGTGGTTTTAGGAGACTGTTTTTTAATCTGTTTGTGTGATTTAAATTGTGCTTAAAAGCTGTCTGCCCCCCTGTATTTTTTGCCTTAAAAAGCCCGATTTTTAGAGTGTGCGCCCAGAACTATTGCAGTGTTTGTCTCTTAAACAATCTCCCCCTTACCTGAAAAGTAGACTCTGCTAGCTTGAAATTGTGGATTCAGCCTGTCTGTATCCAAGGAGATACTGAATAGAGCCCCAGTAGCCTCCCCCCAGGCCACAGGGACTGGACTTAGCTGATTGGCTCCCTGAGTCTCTGCTGCACTTGAGACCCGCCCCCCCCACCTGCTCTAGCTCCTTAAGTTTGTGGAGGGAAGGCCAAAGACAGGCACCTCCATTTTGTGTTCCTCTGTGCATTCTCTCCTGTGTCCTGATACAGCCCAGTGTTCAAGGATTGCAAAGAGACCTAGGTAAGGAGCCCAAAGATTTTTTCTAGTCAAATAGCATTAATTGTTCAAAAAGTGTTTGTTTTACTGTGGACTCTCTGTGTTTTCAGGCAGCCTGGCCTCTTTTAAAGTGGTGTTTGTTTCAAAATCGTTTTTGCTGTGACTGTGTGAATTCCCTTGCTAGTTTTGTGGCCCCCCCCCTTTTTTCCCCCCCTCTGCCCCCCTTTTTTTCACCCCTATTCTTAGTAAAAAGACTACATAGATCTTTCAGAGTGTGGTTTTAGGAGACTGTTTTTTAATCTGTTTGTGTGATTTAAATTGTGCTTAAAAGCTGTCTGCCCCCCTGTATTTTTTGCCTTAAAAAGCCCGATTTTTAGAGTGTGCGCCCAGAACTATTGCAGTGTTTGTCTCTTAAACAATCTCCCCCTTACCTGAAAAGTAGACTCTGCTAGCTTGAAAGTGTGGATTCAGCCTGTCTGTATCCAAGGAGATACTGAATAGAGCCCCAGTAGCCTCCCTCCAGGCCCCAGGGACTGGACTTAGCTGATTGGCTCCCTGAGTCTCTGCTGCACCTGAGACCCGCCCCCCCCCACCTGCTCTGGCTCCTTAAGTTTGTGGAGGGAAGGCCAAAGACAGGCACCTCCATTTTGTGTTCCTCTGTGCATTCTCTCCTGTGTCCTGATACAGCCCAGTGTTCAAGGATTGCAAAGAGACCTAGGTAAGGAGCCCAAAGATTTTTTCTAGTCAAATAGTATTAATTGTTCAAAAAGTGTTTGTTTTACTGTGGACTCTCTGTGTTTTCAGGCAGCCTGGCCTCTTTTAAAGTGGTGTTTGTTTCAAAATCGTTTTTGCTGTGACTGTGTGAATTCCCTTGCTAGTTTTGTGGCTCCCCCCCCTTTTTTTCCCCCCCTCTGCCCCCCTATTCTTAGTAAAAAGACTACATAGATCTTTCAGAGTGTGGTTTTCGGAGACTGTTTTTTAATCTGTTTGTGTGATTTAAATTGTGCTTAAAAGCTGTCTGCCCCCCTGTATTTTTTGCCTTAAAAAGCCCGATTTTTAGAGTGTGCGCCCAGAACTATTGCAGTGTTTGTCTCTTAAACAATCTCCCCCTTACCTGAAAAGTAGACTCTGCTAGCTTGAAAGTGTGGATTCAGCCTGTCTGTATCCAAGGAGATACTGAATAGAGCCCCAGTAGCCTCCCCCCAGGCCCCAGGGACTGAACTTTAGTTAACTTGCTCCTTATATAGGTTCCTCGTGGTTGTTGCATATGCTGTTATGATAGGTTTTTTTTGGGGAGATGGTGTTTCATTGGTTGCTAGCTCCAGGGATGCATTTATGATTGGTGGATAGGGCTGGGATTCTGATTGGCTGTTGGTTCTAGGGCTGTGATTGGTGGATAGGGCCAGGATTTCTGATTGGCTGTTGGTTCTAGGGCTGTGATTGGTGGATAGGGCTAGGATTCTGATTGGCTGTTGGTTTCTAGGGCTGTGATTGGTGGATAGGGCTAGGATTCTGATTGGCTGTTGGTTTCTAGGGCTGTGATTGGTGGATAGGGCTAGGATTCTGATTGGCTGTTGGTTTCTAGGGCTGTGATTGGTGGATATGGCTGGGATTCTGATTGGCTGTTGGTTTTAGGGCTGGGTCTGTGATTGGGGGTCAGGAAATAGGGCTGTGACTGGTGATTAGGGCTGGGTCTCCCATTAATTGGCTAAATCAGGGTTTAAAATCAGATTGGCTAGGGTTAGGACCAGCTTCTTAGTGGCCAGTAGGGCTATAAAAGGCTAGGATTCAGGGCATCTGAGCCCGGGCGTCGAGGTTAAGGGCGGAGAGGACAAGGGCAGTTGCCTGTTTGGGCCTGTTAGGGACAGGCAGGGACTAGGGACTAGGGCCAGAAATGCTGCCCAATTCCCATTCCACCAGAAATGGTTTCTGCCCCAACACATCCCTCAACATGCAAACACATTATCCGCAAAGATATCCAACTCATGCATCACAAACTGACCACAGACAGATCGCATTGCCCCACCACCCAACACAATACCCTACATACAACACATATACACATACACCCCATAACTACTACAGTCAAACACCTTCATACTCACAGCAAACACTACTCTATCCCCTCCCACTAACACTACCTGCCACCGCCCACACAATACAAAACTACATCATACAACTCTCTCAGTTTCAGTCTCCCAGATACACACTCTCTACACATACTAACCAAAAACACTATCCGCTGTTCGCTTCACACAGACCGCCTGAACTCATAACAATGCCAAAACCCTGCCTTCAAACACATCTACACACACTCTTCCCCTCTGCTCACCAATTACACACAACCATACAATCCCCACATTTCACTCCACCACACATATTACCTCTTCCAGTCATCTCAACTAATACTTATCTCCCTGACACACATCCACCACCTCATATACACCTCATACATCCATCTCCAAAACACATCAACACCCCATCTAACACTCAAATTCCACTTAACAGCACTAACTCACATACAAGTCCCTCACCAAAAACAACTACACCAATAGCCCCTCTCATTATTCCACAAAAACAATACCAACCACAAACATCAGCACATCAAAGCAACACAAACTTACATTACACTCATCATCATACCCACTCTCACCCCCAAGACTACACAAAGGATACAAATTCCACCCTATCTCCACCCCTACCCCCCCACTCTTCACAAACACCTACCACAAGCACCCCATCCCAGCAACCTTCATTCAGTCGCCTTTCCTCCATTGCACAATTTAGAGCCTTACATCATGATCCACATGCTCCTCCACCACCCCTAACCCATACTCCATCCACACTAAACAAACGCAAACAAAATAAAAAACATGTCACTCATAGCAACCTTGCATCCCCTTGTTTGTTTCATAATAAAACTACCCTACAAAAAACACTACACTCCTCATGGCTCTCTCAGCCACCAAGTTCACCACCCACACACACAGACCCAACAAAATGCCTCCTTAACCTGCTGGAAGAGGAACACTATGTTGAAAAGCAAGACTATTGTGAGCCTCAAACAGTTAACACAACTAGCAACACTCCTGCTTCAAGCTCACATTATACTACTTACCCTTCTACTAAACAAAACAACACTACCACTAACACACCCTATCTAAACTGCCAGCTCATAAATGCTCGATCACTCTCAAAAAACAAGCACCACATCTACGACCTTCTCACAGACACACAACCTGACTTACTATTCATTACGGAAACCTGGTTGGGAGATGACATGGCACCAGTATTGCACGAAGCCCTTCCTCCAGGCTATCAAACCATCACACAAAACCGTATAGGCAAGAGAGGAGGTGGACTAGCTATTATATTCAAACAGGCAATAAACCTCAGTAAAACAGACAACATCTCCATACAAGGTTGTGAAGCCCTCCTTACCAGATGCCACCCTACTCCAACTTCCACCTGTAACTTTCTCCTCCTTTACAGACCTCCACCTAACAACTCCACTTTCCCAGATGCCTTTCTTGACATAGTCTCAAACCTTATTACACTATACTCCAATCTATGCATTCTTGGGGATCTAAACATTTGGTTTGACAAACCCAATATGCCCCATCCAAAAGCTATCACCACTGGCCTACTCGCATTGAATCTACATCAGATTGTACACAATCCCACACACATCGCTGGTCACATCCTAGATGTAATTTTTGCTAAGCCTGAACTTGTTACTATTCATAGCATCACACCAACCACCTGGTCAGACCACCATCTGATAACTTTCCGACAGACAACTCCACAAATCAACACACCCCACAACCACTTACATACATACACCTATCGACCATGGAGAAAACTCAATTTGGATCACTTAGAAACACAACTAACAGCAAACACAGATCTAGATACAATCAATTCTGTACCTAAACTTTATGAGTGGCTACAGGAAGCTTTTGATATCCTAATACCACTCAGAAAAACTAAACATGACAAAAGAAAACCAACACCTTGGAGAAACACAGAACTTAAAAAGATTAAAAAACAAATCAGAAAGTTGCAGCGGACCTGGCTCAAAACAAACAACAGTCAAGACAAACTGCAGCTACACAAACTTAACAGGATATACAAATCATCAATCAAAAAAGCTAAAAAAAGATACTACTCAGACAGAATTAAAAATGCTCAATCTACAACCAAGGAATTTTACAAAATTCTCAATGAATTTCGAAAACCCACATGCATGGAAGGAAGTCATCCCACCACTCAAGATTTCACAAACAAATTGGCAACTCACTACACAACCAAGGCAGACACATTGGACTCCTATTTAAAACAGAAGAAAACCATCAGCACCAACCCCTTTACTAAAATACCCTTTAAGAATAAACCATTCCAACCTCTACAGTCCTTCAAACAAATATCCCAGGATGAATTTATAGATTTGGTCAAAGCAAGCAGACCTTCTGGTTGCCCTTCTGACCCTTGCCCACCACAGATCTTCAAGAACATCCTGCTATCTACTTCCGCTGCCACACCTGTAAGAAGAATCATCAACAACTCTTTAACTTCAGGAACTTTTCCTACAGACCTGAAAAAGGCATACATACGACCATTATTAAAGAAAACAAATCTAGACCCGCAAGACCCCAACAACTACAGACCTATCACAAATGGACCTTTCCTGGGCAAATTGATAGAAAGAGCAGCATTCGCCCAGATGTCACAATTCATTGAAGACAATTCTATACTTTCAGACTTCCAAACTGGATTCCGCCCAGGAAGAAGCACTGAATCGGCACTCATGGCAATCTGGGACGATCTTAAAAACACAGTTGACCGAAATGGAGTTGCTGCACTACTTCTCTTGGACCTCTCAGCTGCCTTTGATACAGTTGACCATGACACCCTAACTCAAAGACTCCACGAAGCCGGCATACAAGGGATTGCGCTCGACTGGATTACTTCCTATCTCCAAAAAAGAGCAAATATCATCCACTCACCCCTCTTCTCGTCCGAACCCTACATCACAAAAACAGGGGTCCCCCAAGGGTCAATCATCTCACCTTTGCTTTTTAACATCTACATGATATCTTTACCAGAACTGATAAATTATTTCCATCTCACATGCTACAACTATGCAGATGACACACAAATACTATTTCAATTAGAAGACCCCAAAAACATTGAAAACTCTCAAATGTTCAGTTGCCTCAGAGCCGTTGATCAGTGGATGACCTGGAGCCATCTCAAACTAAATACCTCCAAAACTGAAATACTCACATGTGGTGACTGGAAACATTATGACCCTCTGTGCGTCTGGCCTGACGATCTCGGACCACCTCCTCAATTATCCAAGGAAGTGAAAAACCTAGTAATCACCATGGATTCCAAGCTAACTATGAATGCCCAAGTAGACAAATTAGCACGCACAAGCTTCATCACCTTAAAGACTTTACGACGCATTTTCCCTCACCTCGGATTTCCACACAAGGTGCAAGCTACTATCTCACTTGTATTATCCAAACTGGATTATGCCAATAGCCTCTACCATGGATCATCTCTATCTGTTATGAAAAACTACAACGTATCCAGAATTCCGCAGCCAGGCTACTACTACATATAAAGCCGCAAGCCCACATCTCCCCTGCCTTGAGAGCACTACACTGGCTACCCGTTGCCAGAAGATGCACTTTCAAGCTGCTTTGTATCACCCACAAAGCTATACATGGAACAGGACCGCTTTTCATCAGAAAGAAAATTACCAAATACATCCAACAAAGAACCCTCCGCTCAAGACTGGCACCCCGCCTTAGAACACCACCATACAAGAAAAAGACTGTAGGTGGTACATCCTTCTCCGTCCAAGCAGCCAAACTATGGAATTCATTACCCCCAACTATAAGAGCCACAGATAACTTTCTTGTTTTCAGGAAACTACTCAAGAGTTGGCTCTTTCCTTCATAACCACCTTTTTCAAACAACTATGAATCTGCATATGCCTATGTGGATAATAATTTTTTTCAGATTATATGTATATTTCTATTTATTTATAGTTTCTTTGGAAACTAAAGCAAGGCTGTGCGCTCAGAGATCCCATAGCAGAAAAGATCTAGAATCCTTCCTGGAGGTGAACTGATGATGTACTGGAGCGTAACCTGTATCTGACTGTGACGCGCGGTTTCTATCTCCCTCTCCTGGAGACACAGAGTAGAAGGTTCTCCCTTTATAAAGCACCTGTAAGCTCTGCCCGCTGAGCCACGTCCCGTCCACCCTCGAAGTAAGTAAAGGAATTCCCGCCTCTTACCAGGATGATGGACAGCTTTTCCAAAACGACCCCAATGCGTTTACCGCCGATTCCGGTGGTGCGTTGTTGATGCTCAGAAAGCACAAGGACATCTCCACAAAGACGCACTAGTAACAATCGCATTGCCAAAGGAAAACAAGGTTTCTGGAGACGTTTACCCCGTGGCCCATCACGTACCCTTAGTGTACAATATAAACGGGGCGTATAAAACATGCTAGGTAACGCTTACTGACATACTCGTAGAAAATACGCCGGTTGGGTAGGCCACGATGCTCATTTTTACAGAAACTAAACCTCAAAGGAAGCACTTACAATTATAACCGTAGCAGGTGCCGCAGTTGAAGCTCAGCTTCTGGAGGTGAACTGATGATGTACTGGAGCGTAATCTGTATCTGACTGTGACGCGCGGGTTTCTATCTCCCTCTCCTGGAGACACAGAGTAGAAGGTTTCTCCCTTTATAAAGCACCTGTAAGCTCCGCCCGCTGAGCCACGCCCGTCCACCCTCGAAGTAGGTAAAGGAATTCCCGCCTTTTACCAGGATGATGGACAGCTTTCCAAAACGACCCCAATGCGTTTACCGCCGATTCCGGTGGTGCGTTGTTAATGCTCAGAAGCACGAGGACATCTCCACAAAGACGCACTAGTAACAATCACATTGCCAAAGGAACACAAGGTTGCGGGAGACGTTTTTCCCCGTGGCCCATCACGTACCCTTAGTGTACAATATAAACGGGGCGTATAAAACATGCTAGGTTACGCTTACTAACATACTCGTAGAAAATACTCCGGTTGGGTAGGCCACGTTGCTCATTTTACAGAAACTAAACCTCAAAGGAAGCACTTGCAATTATAATCGTAGCAGGTGCCGCAGTTGAAGCTCAGCTTCTGGAAAGGACAAGCCACCCTAACTCTTGGGCTTGGCAAAGATAAAGCACGGCTGTGCGCTCAGAGATCCCATAGCAGAAATGATCTAGAATCCTTCCTGGAGGTGAAGTGATGATGTACTGGAGCGTAATCTGTATCTGACCGTGACGCGCGGTTTCTATCTTCCTCTCCGGGAGACACAGAGTAGAAGGTTCTCCCTTCATAAAGCACCTGTAAGCTTCCGCCCGCTGAGCCACGCCCCATCCACCCTCGAAGTAGGTAAAGGAATTCCCGCCTCTTACCAGGATGATGGACAGCTTTCCCAAAACGACCCCACTGCGTTTACCGCCGATTCCGGTGGTGCGTTGTTGATGCTCAGAAGCACGAGGACATCTCCACAAAGACGCACTAGTAACAATAACATTGCCAAAGGCACACAAGGTTGCTGGAGACGTTTACCCCGTGGCCCATCACGTAACCTTAGTGTACAATATAAACGGGGCGTATAAAACATGCTAGGTAACGCTTACTGACATACTCGTAGAAAATACCCCGGTTGGATAGGCCACGATGCTCATTTTACAGAAACTAAACCTCAAAGGAAGCACTTCCAAATATAAACGTAGCAGGTGCCGCAGTTGAAGCTCAGCTTCTGGAAAGGACAAGCCACCGTAACTCTTGGGCTTGGCAAAGATAAAGCAAGGCTGTGCGACCAGAGATCCCATAGCAGAAAAAGTTCTAGAATCCTTCCTGGAGGTGAACTGACGATGTACTGGAGCGTAATCAGTATCTGACTGTGACGCGCGGTTTCTATCTTCCTCTCCTGGAGACACAGAGTAGAAGGTTCTCCCTTCATCAAGCACCTGTAAGCTTCCGCCCGCTGAGCCACGCCCCATCCACCCTCGAAGTAGGTAAAGGAATTCCTGCCTCTTACCAGGATGATGGACAGCTTTCCCAAAACGACCCCACTGCGTTTACCGCCGATTCCGGTGGTGCGTTGTTGATGCTCAGAAGCACGAGGACATCTCCACAAAGACGCACTAGTAACAATAACATTGCCAGAGGCACACAAGGTTGCTGGAGACGTTTACCCCGTGGCCCATCACGTAACCTTAGTGTACAATATAAACGGGGCGTATAAAACATGCTAGGTAACGCTTACTGACATACTCGTAGAAAATACCCCGGTTGGGTAGGCCACGGTGCTCATTTTACAGAAACTAAACCTCAAAGGAAGCACTTCCAAATATAAACGCAGCAGATACCGCAGTTGAAGCTCACCTTCTGGAAAGCACAAGCCACCCTAACTCTTGGGCTTGGCAAAGATAAAACAAGGCTGTGCGCTCAGAGATCCCATAGCAGAAAAGATCTAGAATCCTTCCTGGAGGTGAACTGATGATGTACTGGAGCATAATCTGTATCTGACTGAGACGCGCGGGTTCTATCTTCCTCTGCTGGAGACACAGAGTAGAATGTTCTCCCTTTATAAAGCACCTGTAAGCTCCGCCCGCTGAGCCACACCCCGTCCACCCTCGAAGTAGGTAAAGGAATTCCCGCCTTTTACCAGGATGATGGATGGATGACTAAGTATTTTTTACCCATGATTCTAAATTATGTATTGTATGTGCATATGTGTGTGTAGTCATGTGTGTATAAATATATATATACAGTATATATATGTGTATGTATGTGTATATGTTGTTTCTGTGCCTGGCATGTTTGTGGATCATTGCATGGCTCCTGGTTTTTCTTTTTTTTTTTGGGTTGTTATACTAGATATCTATGAATTTCTGCTCTCTTTTTATCACACTTATCTACTCATCACTCTTATGTCATGTCTCTATCAAACTATCCTCCATTCTCACTCGGACTCATCCCAAATCCCTTCTACCACTTTCATCTCCTAAATATCTCTGCCTAAGCTCTTCCCTCCACCTCCACATCTAACTCACCAAACCTCACTCTACCTCTGTGACCTCCCACACAACCCTACTAAATTCTCCTGCATTCATCTCATCCTGCTACTATGCTCTCCCTAACCCTTCCACATCCTCTTTCCCCTCCGCCCCCCTTTATTCATCCCAAGCCTTTGGATTGAGTAAATGAAGGATAAACTCCCAATTAACACTTCTGGATTTCTTTCCTCCTCCACCCCTCCATTACTCCAGTCAATCTAACTAACAAACTCTCATATCCACAACTCAAATTAACTCATAATAATACTAAAACTGTACTCCTTATTAAATTATACTAATCCATCACTAATTCCTGTTGGGTACCGGAGTAGCGTGCTACTCATCGAAAAGCGCTTCGACGCCTCGTCAGGGGTAGTAAGCGCTATATAAATACGATTACAATACAATACAATACAATACAATAGGCACTGGCAACAGAGGGAGCTGCATCCCACAGGACCCAGGAGGCAGAGTCCATCGATGCTGAGGGCACTAGTGGGACAGAGGGTGAGGGGAGCACCACGACAGAGACTGGAGGGGACATTTCTGACACAGATACCTCCTCCGATGGAAGCTCCCTGGTCGTGGCTGACACCTCTGTGACCACCCCAGCTACAGGTACAACCACCATCCCCCATACCAGCACAGCCCTCCCAGCAGCCCCTCATTGAGTTGCCAGTGCCCGCTCACCCAGGAGGGTGGGCATCTCCTTCACCGCAGGCACCACAGGCCCTGCCCCAGTGAGCCCTGCTGTCCTGAGTGAAGAGGCTATTGACCTCCTGAGATCCATCTCTGTAGGGCAGTCAACCATTGTGAATGCCATCCAGATGTAATAGACTAATGGTTTCCTGGAGGGCATTCACACTGGCATGGTGGCCCAACAGATATTGATCCAGACTCTGGCCTCCTCTCTGATGGCAGCCATTGTTACTGTTTCCACACTCCCCCCTCCAACTTCCTCTTCCCAATCCCATTCCCCTCAACCCCAACCTATCCCAAGCACTCAGGCAGACGAGCATGCACAGAAGACATCACACAAGAGTGGCACAGGCAAACACAAGCACCACACTTCATCCCACAGGCACTCACACAAACACCATCCAGATGCAGACATACCAACACCATACCATTCCACTGTGTCCCCCTCCTCCTTCTCCCTCCCAGTTCCATCTAAACTCACACCTGAATGCACTACACCATCATCCACCACCAGCATCACCACCACACCTAGCAGAACACACACCTCACTGGCAGACACCTCCACAACAGCCATGCACACGTCCCGTGTCCTCTCCCACTGTCTGTCTCCCCTTCCCAAGGTACACAAACACAAGCACTCAGAAACCCAACAGCCATCCACCTCACAACAGCATCGAGTCCATACACCTGCACCCAAAATCAGCAGACACCTCCTACAACCTCTCCCTCTTCCTCCACTCCCATACGTTATCCCTCTTCCTGCCCCAATGTCCCTAAAAAACTTTTCCTATCCACCATTGACCTCTTTCCTACCCCTCCTGCATGTCTGGCCAGGGTGGTAAAAACCCAGCTAAGCACCTCAGCCACCCAGTCCACGGGCCCAGTTGCCACCACACCCACTCATGGTGGGAAAGGATCCAGGGCACATGTCCTGAGGGTGAAGGCACCAGGCAGCCTCAATGGAAAGGGGCCTGCACAATCTGCTGGCAGGAAACCAAAGGAGCCTGCCCCAGCTGCTGCCAGGAAGCCAAAGGAGCCTGCCCCAGCTGCTGCCAGGAAGAAAAAGGAGCCTGCCCCAGCTGCTGCCAGGAAGAAAAAGGAGCCTGCCCCAGCTGCTGCCAGGAAGACTAAGGGGCCTGCCCCAGCTGCCAGGAAGAGCAAGGGACCTGGGGAAGGAACTGTGATGGAGCTCCACCACCAACCATGGTTATGCAGCCGTCCGACGCTGCAGGGGATGGGCTGTAGCCTTCCCCCACCAGCAGCAGCACCACCACCACCATCAGTGGGCAGCCGTCCGAGGCTGCAGGGGATGGGCTGGAGCCTCCCCACACCAGCAGCAGCACCACCATTGAGCATCTGTCACTGCTGGTGGACAGTATGTAATCCTGCCTCCATGGGCTGCTGTGCGGCCTGCACCCTGCATATCCAGTGGTTATGACACCACCTGAGAGACTGTGACCTTGCACTCCCCAGGTCAAGACCACAGGGCATGATGCCCCTTCCAGAACCAGTGGGTAAGACACCCCTTTACTCCATCCCCCCCAGGATCAAGAGCTCAGGGCACAATGCCCCCTCCAGAACCCGTGGGTAAGACACCCACCTACCCCACCCTCCCCAGGATCAAGAGCACAGGACACGATGCCCCCTCCAGAGCCAGTTGGCATGACACCCACTTGCGAGGCTGTGGCCTATCACTCCCCAGGACAAAGCACAGGGCATGTTGCCCCCTCCAGACCAAGTGGGCAAGTCACCCACTTGAGAGACTGTGGCCTTGCACTCCCCTGGACCAAGCACAGGGCATGTTGACCCCCTCCAGAACAAGCGGGCAATTCACCCAATCGAGAGACTGTGTCCTATCACTTCCCAGGACCAAGCACAGGGCATGTTGCCCCCTCCAGAACCAGTGGTGTTGTTCCATCTGCCGGCTCAGGTACCCCCGTCTCCCATCCCCCCGAGGTGCCTGCCTATATCCCAACTGATGCCCCTGCAGTGTTCTCTCCATGTTGAGGCTGGAGCCATGTTTGGCCTTGGAATTTGGCCTGTGCCATGTGGACAACGTACATTGTGGACTGGGCTGTATCCCTTTTCATGTACATATGTATATATCTATGCTCTTGCCTCACTTATTTACCCTGATGTGTTGCTCTCATAACATTATTTTTTTCTGAAATGTTTTGTCCTTGCATTATTCATCTGAGGTATGGGGTAAAATTGTTTTCGTAATGCAGCTGATTGTGTGTATGGTGTAGGGGGGTGTTGCGTGTGTGTGCTACTCTCTTTTATCCCCCCCCTACCTTGTGTGCTAGGCATCTGTACTCACAGTCGTCGTCTACGCCGTTGTTGGTGTTCGTGGTGGAGCTGCACGTAGAAGACCATGGGGAAGACATGCAACTCGGGCTCCATGGCGGCATGGTTGTTCCCTGTATCTCCAATGTCGAGTCCTTTCACTTCTGTGCAGTGTTTCCGCCAGGCTTTTGATGTCATTGGTACTACCACGGAAAAGGTGGCAGCTTCCAGGATCTTAGTATGGTGGACGGAACATTGACTTCCACCTGGCTGTAGGCGGCTATAGCTGTGGTGCCTGTTGTTTCCGCCCTGGCGGTCTGTGTGGTAAAGTGGCTGTCTATCGGAGATCTATCCGCCATGGTCATAATTTGGCGGTAATTACCACCAGCCTGTTGGTGGTATTACCACCACTTTTACAGCAACCGCCAGGGTTCTGATGAGGGCCAATGTGTATGATTTTGAGCACTGAATAAAACCCAGGGTTATATAGCATAATGCTTGTTGGAGGAGCGGTGGACGAGGGAGAGAGATAGAAAGAGTGAGAGAGAGCCTGCAGTAGCACCCCTTGACTCTCCTTTGTGGCATATTCAAATCCTTTTTTACCTATGGGTCGATGGTTAGCTAGATTTTATGATGGAATGAATATCACAAAACACACGCACAAGGAGTCAGGTGGACATCACCAAAACCATTTCACAAATATACCTGAAACTGTTGCTGGCATATTTCAAACTTAAGCTAATGTGCTCCAAGATTAAAGAAACGTTACAGTACCTACTTTTATTGGGTACCCACAGTGCACATTAAAAGGCTGATAATACTCTCTGAAGTACCAGTATTTAGCTCCTTTAATCAGACATTATGAGGATATATTTCAACAAATGATTTTTGTTAATGTACCCTGACATGAAGTTGGTACCCCAGTCGGGTACCACATCCTTTGGGAACCCCAGTGCCCCGGCCACAGAGGGAACAGTCACTGTTCTCAGAACGATAGCCTCTGGTTACCAGGTGGCATGGTCCACCAAGACAAGGATAAACCTGTCGCCTAAGGCGACCTTGGGTATTCAGAGGCCCAATGAAGTCAATGCCCACCCTTTCAAAGGGGCTGCTAAAGGCAGGAAAAGGTTGTAGGGGGTGCACTTCCATCCTGCCCTTGCCACTGGCCTAGAAGGTATGATAGGACCTGCAGATCACATCTGAGGCCTTTCTCATTTGACGCAAGTAAAGGTGGGTGACAAGCTTGTCAAAGGTCTTGTCCTGCCCCAAATGACCTGCCAGGGGTACATCATGAGCCAGCCCCAATATGAAGGCCCTGTATTACATGGGGACAACCAACACATGGGTTGCATGAGGCTCAGGAGCTTTAGGATCACTATACAGAAGACCATTCTCCCAGGAGATCAGGTTTTAACTAGAGGCATCACCAGCTGCCTGAGCCTCGGGTGGCTGCCGAAAACCCACAAGAGTAAGGCATTCCCTCTGCACCTTGGAGAACTCCTTCCTGGTGGGACCCCTTCGTGTAGCCAGTTGGCCAGCTCAGGCAGGTTCACCAGTTTGGCTGCATCCTTCCCTGTAGGCTTAGGGGTGTCCCCCTCAGCGTCAGCTTCATCCCCTCTGTGGGAGTTTCAGGGGTGGGTTTCCAGTGCCCCTTGCCCTTCATCTTCTTGGTAAGCTCCTGGGCCATTCTTCCAGGCTCCAGGTCCTTCTGACTACCCTCTTGGGCTGCCATGGATGTGTGGTCAGGCAAACCCACTCAGACAACCCTAACATCTCCAAGTGGGACCAGGGCTCCACCTCCTTCCAGGGGGTATGCTCCAGGTCATTGTCAAGCAGACAATCCACAGGCATGGGTGGACTCATAGCTACCCTCTAGGAACCTGGGACCCCCCACCCCATTCAAAGAAAACCAGAGTCATTTGGTAGTAACTCTCATCGTTGTCAGCTGAATCAATTTGGTGAAATACATCAGAAACTACCTGGTCTGAGGACACCAGATGAGATCCGACAGTTGTCATGCTATCACTAGAAACTGCCATAGACGCCGCTCTCTCCCCGTTCATGCCTACATTTCCTAGTGTTGCTAGGCATGAGGGCCTTTTGCACCACCTCTTTTCACCCAGGGACACTCGAGTTACCTTAACTCTGTCCTTCATACTATCACCAGTGACTACCCATCGGTGGAGGGATGTGCCCACTTGGGACATATGCCATCTTCCTTGAAGTGTCCTTCCTGTTGTCACTCATGGTACTTAGGGTGTGCCTTCACTGACATCCTACTATCAGGGAATAATCTCTTTTTCTTTTCAGTTGGGGATGGGAGTCCTGACACAATGAACTAGTTTGGTGACCCTTTAGAGAACTCCTTGTTTTGTTTTTATCTCCCCACTCCTTCTTTTGATGGAAATCCTGCCCACCCTTGTGGTCATCCCCCTAAATACCTTCTTATAGACCATGGTGCAAACCCAGTGGTCCACCTCCTTAGTAAGCTCCATGATTAAGCTTAATTGGCTCTAGTTGAAGAAACACATCATGTTTAAGGCTTTGTACATCAGGCACAAGGCATAACACAATTTAGGCTTTAAGGCAGTTAGAGAAGTGTTTCACTGGTACGCGCAAATTAGATCAGCAACCCAGAACATGGAGGTGGTTTCCAAATCTAGACAAGCCAAAGGGGAAGGCAGATCCTTCTCGGTGGCCAAGGCCACACTTTGGAATGTCCTGCCCCATAATGTTAAAAGTACTAAAAAAATCACATGGCTTTTAGAAAACCTCTTAAAACGCATCCCATCACGTTGCAAAAGTCAGGCCTGTAGGTACAAAAGTCT
Organism: Pleurodeles waltl; assembly: GCF_031143425.1. Lineage (NCBI taxonomy): Eukaryota > Metazoa > Chordata > Amphibia > Caudata > Salamandridae > Pleurodeles > Pleurodeles waltl. Next base: position 194,792,547 of record NC_090449.1, read on the forward strand.
GCTCCCATCATCTGGTCTAGCACTGTCTTTAGCATCTTGATGTTATAGGGCATTGTTGTTCCTCGGGCTTGTACAATGAATTCAGAGGTCACCCTCCAGGCACACCAAGTCTACAAATTGGTGTAGCAAGAACTCTTAGTTTGGCCAGGCAAGGGAAAGGGTCTTTGGTAAGGAAAATCTAGGAAGGAGATCTGAAAAAATATATCAACAATGGCATTATAAATACTATGACTAATCTTCCCTGATATGATTTTAGAACATTCAAGTAACACGGTTACCTGTTGTAGGAGGCTGGCCTGGCTTATAGTGGGTACCTGATGGTACTTACACCTTGTGCTAGGTCCAGTTATCCCTTATTAGTAGATTAGTAGTGTTCTAGCAGCTTAGGCTGATAGAGGTGGCTATAGCAGAGCAGCTTAGGCTGAACTAGGAGACATGCAAAGCTTCTACTATACAACTTATTTCATATAGCACTATATCATAAGAAACACAATACTCAGAGTTACTACAAATAAAGGTACTTTATTTTAGTGACAATGGGGGTCATTCTAAGTCTGGCGGGCGGCGGAGGCCGCCCGCCAGACTTCCCCCCTCCAAAATACCGCTCCGCGGTCGCAAGACCGCTGAGGGTATTTTGGCTTTTGCACTGGGCTGGCGGGCGACCGCCAAAAGGCCGCCCGCCAGCCCAGTGCAAAAACCCTTCCCACGAGGACGCCAGCTCAGAATTGAGCCGGCGGAGTGGGAAGGTGCGACGGGTGCAGTTGCACCCGTCGCGTATTTCAGTGTCTGCAATGCAGACACTGAAATACGAAGTGGGGCCCTCTTACGGGGGCCCCTGCAGTGCCCATGCCATTGGCATGGGCACTTCAGGGGCCCCCAGGGGCCCCACGACAACCCATACCGCCATCCTGTTCCTGGTGGGAGAACCGCCAGGAACAGGATGGCGGTATGGGCTGTCAGAATCCCCCATGGCGGCGCAGCAAGCTGCGCCGCCATGGGGGATTCCCAGGGCAGCGGAAAACCGGCGGGAGACCGCCGGTTTTCCGCATCTGACTGCGGCCAAACCGCCGCGGTCAGAATGCCCTGCGGTGCACCGCCAGCCTGTTGGCGGTGCTCCCGCCGACCCTGGCCCCGGCGGTCAAGGACCGCCGGGGTCAGAATCACCCCCAATATGCCAAAAGTATCTCAGAGGACATACTCCCTTAGGAGGTAAGTAAAATACATAAAATATGCACACAAACCAAAATCTGGTAAGTAAAATACTTAGAAAAGTAGTGCAAACACTGTAGAACACAATATCATGCAATAGGAGAAAATAGGCCAAGGGGCAACACAAACCATAAACTCCAAAAGTGGAATGCGAACCACGAATGGACCCCAGGCCTAGTGTAGTGTGTAGAGGGTCACTGGGAGTGTAAGAAAACACTAAGGGTGACCAAGATACTCCACCCCAAGATCCTGAAAAGTAGGAGTAAAGTTACCCTACTACCCCAGACAGACAGTAAAGTTGAGGTATGGGATTCTGCAAAGCACTGAAGATAAATTCCTGGACCTGAGGACCTGCAAAGGAAGGGGACCAAGTCCAAGAGTCACGCAAGTGTCCAGGGGGGCAGGAGCCCACTAAACGCCAGATGAAGGTGCAAAATGGCTGCCTCTGGGTGGAAAAAGCCAAAGATTCTGCAACAACGGAAGGTGCCAGGAACTTTATCTTGGGTCAAAAGATGTCTAACTGCGTGCTGGAGGATGCAGAGTTGTTTCCATGTAAAAAAGACTGCAAACAAGTCTTGCTAGCTGCAAGAGTCACGGTTTAGGATTTTGGGTGCTGCCAGGGCCCAGAAAGGACCTTGAGGTCGCACTTGGGAGAGGAGACAGAGGGGGTGCTCAGCAACAAAGAGAGCCCACACAGAAGCAGGCAGCACCCGCAGAAGCACCTGAACAGCCATTCAGAAGATCTGAGCATGGCTGTCATTTCAGCACAACAAGAGAGGGCCCCATGAAGTAGGAGTCCAACTCAGCGAGCTGGGCAATGCAGGAAGGATTGCTGGAGACCTGTGCTGTGCTGTGCATGAAGGAAGTCTTGCGAAAGTGCCCAGAAGCCCTAGTAGCTGTAGTTCACACAGTACACAGGATTACTGTCTGGCGTGGGGAGGCAAGGACTTACCTCCACCGAATTTGGACAGAAGGGCCACTGGACTGTTGGGGATACTAGGATCCAGCTCCTGTGTTCCAGGGACAATGCTTGTAAAGATGAGAGGGGACCCAGAGGACTGGTGATGCAGAAGGTTGGTGCCTGTGTTAGCAGGGGGAAGATTCCGTTGACCCAGGGGAGATTTCGTCTTGGCTTCCAGTGCAGGGTGAAGGCAAATAGCCCTCAGAGCATGCACCACCAGGAAACAGTTGAGAAACTCGGCAGGATGAGGCGCTACAATGTTGCTGGTAGTCTTCTTGCTACTTTGTTGCGGTTTTGCAGGCGTCCTGGAGCAGTCAGCAGTCGACCCTTGGCAGAAGTCGAAGAGGGAAGTGCAGAGGAACTCTGGTGAGCTCTTGCATTCGTTATCTGGCGAGAAACCCACAGGAGAGACCCTAACTAGGCCACATAGGAGGATTGCCTACCTAACAGGTAAGATCCTATCAGGAGGGGTCTCTGACGTCACCTGCTGGCAGTGGCCACTCAGAGGTCTCCATTGTGCCCTCACACCTCTGCATTCAAGATGGCAGGGGTCTGGGACATACTGGAGGAGCTCTGGCACCACCCCTGGGGTGGTGACGGACAGGGGAGTGGTCACTCCCCTTTCGTTTGTCCAGTTTCACGCTAGAGCAGGGGCTGGGGGCTCCCTGAACCGGTGTAGACTGGTTTATGCAAGAAGGGCACCATCTGTGTCCTTCAAAGCATTTCCAGAGGCCAGGAGAGGCTACTCCTCTCAGGCCCTTAACACCTATTTCCAAAGGGAGAGGGTATAACACCCTCTCTCAGAGGAAATCCTTTGTTCTGCCTTCCTGGGGCTGGGCCGCCCAGGCCCCAGGGGGGCAGAAACCTGTCTGAGGGTTGGCTGCAGCAGTAGCTGCAGAGAAAACCCCAGAGAGCTAGTTTGGCAGTACCCGGGGTCCATGCTGGAGCCTCGGAGATGCATGGAATTGTCACCCCAATACCAGAATGGTATTGGGGTGACAATTCCATAATCCTAGACATGTTACGTGGCCATGTTCGGAGTTACCATTGTGAAGCTATACACAGGTATTGACCTATATGTAGTTCACACGTGTAATGGTGTCTCCGCACTCACAAAGTCCGGGGAAATTGCCCTGAACAATGTGGGTCACCTTGGCTAGTGCCAGGGTGTACTCACACTTAGTAACTTTGCACCTAACCTTCACTAAGTGAGGGTTAGACATATAGGTGACTTATAAGTTACTTAAGTGCAGTGTAAAATGGCTGTGAAATAACATGGACGTTATTTCACTCAGGCTGCAGTGGCAGTCCTCTGTAAGAATTGTCTGAGCTCCCAATGGGTGGCAAAAGAAATGTTGCAGCCCATAGGGATCTCCTGGGACGCCAATACCCTGGGTACCTAGGTACCATATACTAGGGAATTATAGGGGTGCTCCAGTGTGCCAACCAGAATTGGTAAAATTAGTCACTAGCCTGCAGTGACAATTTTAAAAGCAGAGAGAGCATAAATACTGAGGTTCTGGTTAGCAGAGCCTCAGTGATACAGTTAGGCCCCACACAGGGAACACATAGGGCACACTTTATGAGCACTGGGGTCCTGGCTAGTAGGATCCCTGTGACACATGCAAAAACAAACATACATATAAATAAACATTAGGGGGGTAACATGCCAGGCAAGATGGTACTTTCCTACACCTGTGCATGATTCAGGATTGAGCCCAGTGAGAATGGCTTGGTATCACGGCATAGACCTCAAGAATAAAGCATAATGCAATATTTAGTTTTCTGTATGCTGTTGCTTTCCTTATAATATCACAAGATAGTCTAAGTACATGGAACAATTGCAAGTACCCCAAGGTACTCCTGCCGTAGGCCTTGCATGGTTGCCGAATGCGTCTATAAGCAGATGCTCCAGTGCTCTGTTATGTAAATGTGAACAATGGACAAAGTGTACAACAGTTCTGTTTTTTCACTGATCAACACTTTTCTGTCACTTTCAAGGTTACTCAACACAGTTTGGTTTTGTCAATATTAGCACAGTTAAGATCTTTTCACTGCCTGCACAATTCTGTACAGTATATTTATCTCCGTATTTCCTAGTCGTGCATTCTCCTCGCAGGACTGGCCCCACGAGAGACTTGTGATTCAATAAGCCTTTTGTTGACTTCTTATCAATATTTGTAGCACACATACCCCTAAGACTTGCCCGGTGTCTATTAGCTGCACCTGGAATGCACTAGTCGCAGGCAATAAATGGTGATGGAGAAGTGAATAGGACAATTCCACTACCGGCACAGCTGTTGGGGTTGGGGTGAAGCACAAGCCAACCCTAAATCAAACACTTGTGTGCTGAGAAAGGAAAGGTCCGTACTCAGCCAGAGTGGACGTATGCCAAGGACGTAACTGTTTGGTCCTCTGCACATGCTCTGGAAATCGGTTTACAGCAGAGGGATTTCCTTTTTTTTATTTATTAGCCTCAGCAGCAGGGGAAGAGCTTTCCCTGCCTCCGAGGCATTTGTTTGTTTTCAGTGCATTGAAGATCGGCTCACAGACGTAATTATATTGAAAGTGAATTTAAAAAGAGCAGATCGGCTCATTTCACTCTCACTACATTAGTGCTGGCAGGGCTATCTCAGCTCCCGAGCACCAAAGTGCACAACAGAGGCAACGTTGGAAAGGGGAAGATCTCCCCTTTTCAATGGTACTTTTCCCAAGTGGATCCACACTTGGGATCGTCCAAGTAGGGTGATCCCCAAGCAGGTATCTATTCCACTGGACACCAGGGATTTATTTTTGTATCAGGAAGCGCCTACTCAAACAAGGGCCGCTCCCCATAATTTTCAATAAACTTTGACCATTTTTGGCCCTCCCTGGGGACAGATTGGCCTTACTTGTAGGCCAATCAGCTCCCCAGGTGCAGAACACCACTTTACAGCAAAAAAAAATAAAAAAAATGTCCTTGCAGCCAGGCCATGTGGCCAAGCCCCCCTAGGCACTCAAGCCTGTGCCACGGACACCCTTTGGCCGTGCATGGCGGAAGTTGGCTGGAGGGCCTGGTCTGCAGTCAAGCCTTGTGGCTTTGCACAGTGAGATTTGGCCACAGGGCCTCACCTGCAGCTAAGGCCTGTGACCAACTTCCATTAGTCACCTCACCTCACCCCGACCCTGCACTGCCTTCAGCCATGCGCTGCGGGTATTGGCTGCAGGGCCTGGCCTGCAGACAGGCTCTGCAACCAAGCCCCCAAGTCACCTGACCTAAAATACCCTTTTTTACCTTGCGTAAGTTCACTAAGTTGTGAGTCTGGGATCATTTCCTGCTTTGGTTTCTTTTCAATTATACATATTTAAGTGACATACTAAAAGGTGATCTCACTCTTTTTAATTGACAAAAACATTTTTTTTTTCAATTTGTCCAAAATCGCTATTTGTAAGTATATCATCCATCAAAGCATAGATCACTCTCTCTCTCAGTCCCTCACTTTCTCTCTCTCTCTCTCTCTCTCTCTCTCTCTCTCTCTCTCTCTCTCTCTCTCTCTCTCTCTCTCTTTCTCTCTTTCTCTCTCTCTCTGTCTCAGGGTTGGGTGGTACACCAGTCACTCATCCCTACAACCACTCTCAAAGCCACACGCTCACCCATACAGCCTCTCAATACAGCTGCTTACCACCACTTACATACCCATTCATGCATCCATACAAGCATTCAGACATCTGGTCACTCACCCATACATCCATTAACACAAACACTTACTCTAGAGTACAGCCACTCACCCAGCAAATCACTTAAACAGCCACTCACACACCCATACAGTCACTTACACAGGCAGTTATTCACACATACAGCTATTCAGACACCAACTAAGCCACCCATACAGTTACTTACACGCCCACTGGCCCACCAATACAGTCACTCACACAGCTACTCACTCCCTAATACAGCCACTGACCCACTCACTCACCAATATATTCACTCACACAGCCACTCACTCACCCACACAGCTACTCACAAACCTACTTATGCACCCTAAAGAAATTCAGACACCCACTCACACATTAATACACTTACTCAGACACCCACTCACACATGGATACACGTGGTCACTCACATATTATATGTTAGTAAGAAAGTGTACTATTTTAAAATTTTCAGTACCTTCATATATATGCTTAACACTCGAAAACTTTCAGAAAAGCCTCTCACTCACTGGATATCAACAGTGATGTCATTAGTGATATCATTTGGGATGTCATCAGTGATGTCATGAATGATGTCACAGACCATGTTATGAGTAATGTAATATGTGAGATCATAAGCAGAACATTGTGGGGTTGTAAGTTTGGTTAGCTCAGGTAACTATAACTGCTGAATCCACTGGTTTTGTAGGAGTGAAATGTGAGTCTAACTATAACATCCCTGTAACCCCTACATTTTTCAGTGTTTTTCAGTGGATATCTATATATATATATATATATATATATATATATATATATATATATGAATCCCGCAATCTGTTTTCCACAAATCCCTCAGCCAAGTTGAATGACGGTTCGCTGAGGCGAGCATGGAAATGCCCACCTCACATCCAGAAATAAAGCATTCCAAGTAAAAAGAACACATCAACCAGCTTGTTGTGCAGTGCTTCATGTTTTATTTTAGCTCAAGCAAGAATCCAATGATTTTAGGGGATTGCTCCCAATGTTCACCGGTCAACTTACACCCTACCTTTTACATACATGTATTTTAAGTGATTGTGTATAATAAAACAATGATGAACTATTCCACCACAGATACTGACAACCAATACAATTTGGTATCCTATTTTAGTCGCCACCCTGGACTATCTTAACTAAGCATCTTTATATCAGCTGTAATATAATAAACAACAATTCAAATAGTTTCATCATATAAATGCTCCAATTAAATTGTGTAACACATTGTAGATATCCTACAACCAACTAAAACAATACCCAAATAGGTATTTCTTCAGAGATACCCACTTCATAAATCATGCCCAAGTAGGCCAGGGCAGGGACAACATGTTGTTAACATGGCAACACTGACTATTCCACCACTAATACTGACAACCCTTACACTTTAGTATCATATTTACGTTGACAATAACTAAGCATGTTTATGTCAGCTATAATATCATAAACAGTGATCCAGATAGTTACATTATTTCAATGTCACAATTAATATTGTATAATTTATTGTCAATATCCTACGACCAACAAAATACCCAAATATGTATTTCATCATAGATATTCACATCATAAATCATGCCCAATTGGGCTAGACCAAGGACAACATATTGTTAGTACAGTTGTTCCTTTCTCTAATTCACCCCAATATTTCTGCACAACCCTTTACATCTTAGTCTTTAGTGTGTCTATATTCCCATATAGGAAAATTCAACATAGCTTTCTCTTCATCAAAACCTACATGCAACAACAGCATCTGCGTGAAAAAAGAAAATTGATTAAAACCACATTCTAAAAAACATAAAACGAATTACTTAATCCAGCAAATTTGCATACAAAATAGAGGATTCCTGAGAGACCACACCCATCCCCACTCCTACCACATTACTATCCAAGTGCACTGCCAACTACTCATCAGAGTTTAAGCTCACAAGACTAATAGTATTATAGGTAATAATACATTTTTATTCAAGACGTCTTAAACTCATGACCATGTCACCTTCTCTGGGGTTGGGCACCATCCTTTCCATGACCATCAGTTATAGCTGATTAATATCTTTTTTATGTTCTTTCTTAAAATGTCTGGCCAAAGGATATTGTCTATCAATGTTCATGATTGCCCTAATGTGCTCCAACACTCTCTTCTTCGCTTTGTGGGTTGTACTTCCTATATAATATTTGTTACAGCTGTAACTGTGGGTGTAAATGCAGTAATCAGAGTTGCACTTCAGATGTTTACATATCATGAAGGGGTTTATCTATTCTTGCTAATGTTAACTGTTAAGTATTTGTACTGTATTTACATGCCTTACATTTGGAGCATCTATAGAAGCCTACTGGTAAATTGTCTAGGTGTGGTTCCCTTGTCAGGATCATATTCTTGCATAGCATTTCTTTCAAAAAGCTGCACTTTCTAAAAGTTATTCTGGGTTGTACCGTTAAATGTTTGGCCATCACTTCATCTGTTCTTAAGATGTGTCAACGTTTTTTTTTTATTAAATCTGTTTACTAAGAGTAGTAATTCAGCTAATGGTATTGTTTTCCTCTTTGGTATTCATGTTCAGTGTGTCCTCTTTCTTGATTCCCTACCCTTGTCTTATGACTCTCTCAGAGTGTGTAGCCTCTCCAAAAACCTCTTAATCATGATCTGTTTCTCCTCCTCAAATGCAGATACAGTGCTGCAATTATGTTTTGCACACTGCAGTTCCCCGTAGGGGATACTCTCTATCAGTTGTTTTGGTGGTGGTTGTAAGCATGAACAAGGCTGTTCCCTGCTGTTTCTTTCCTATGTAATCTTGTGATAAGAGTATCATCCTTGATATCTATCATTAAATCAAGAAAGGCTAGACAGTGTGCACCAATGTGGCTGGTAAATGACAGGATTAATTCATTGTTGTTTAGTACCTTTACAAAACCCTCTGTTCTCCCAGAGCACTGCATGGTCATCAAACAGATGGATGTTATCGACTACCTGTTCCTCCCACCAGTCCAGATAAAAACAGGTGTAGCTGGGGGAGAACCAGTACTGACAAAAAATCACCATGGACCTATGTGAACTAGGATTTAATATGGGTACGTTATTGATATTAGATACAGAGATATTAGTGGGGATTACATTTCATTTAGTTTTTTCTGAAATGTGTTATTAATCGTTTGCTTATGTAAACAAATATTTTCTATGTTTCAGGTTTTTTATTAGAATCAAAATAGAATAGTGACATTCAATCCTTTGCTTTTAAAGAGTTAGGCCCTCATTATGTCATTGGCGGTCAAAACCGCCTACTGCCACGGCGACGGCTGCTAAAAGACCGTTGCTGTGGCTACTAGCCATCCACCGTATTATGACCACAGCCAGATTTCCGCCAGAAGGATGGCGGGAATCCAGCTGTGGCCATGCCGACGGATGGCGGTAAGGTGGCGTTACTGCCACCAGCAGCGCCACCCCAGTAGACTGCGGCCAGCTGTATTATGAGAATTAATACAGCCTGGCAGTGTTCTGAGGGTGGATGCTGCTGCTGGCAGCAGCTCCCCGTCCTGTCTCCTGCCCGAGGACCCCCTGGACACAGGTAAGTGGGTGCTCCGACAGGGGTGGGGGGTGTTTTTGTGTGTGGGGATGTATTTGTATGTCTGTACGTGCGTTTATGGAGGTGTTGCACAAACTCTGCACCATGGTGAGCCGTTTCTTGTATATGGCACACACATTATGGCGTTTGGGGGCACTAAGGGGTGCATGCATATGGGTGCACTGCCTATGCTGGGGTCCCTAAACCTACCATATACTAGGGACTTATAGGTAGGTTAATTTAGCTAATTCCTAAACTGCTGCATTGTATCACACACATGGGAATACCACATTACCTGCCATGAAAGACCATGGGGCAAAATAATGAGAAGTTGTTCAACACCTAGTCCAGTTCCACCTCATATGCATGCACCCCTTAATGCCTCCTAACGCCATAATGTACGTGCCATATACAAGAAACGGCTCACCATGGTGCAGAGTTTGTGCAATACTTTAAAGATCATGGATACCATAGTAGGACTCTGTAGGAGTATAGAGGATATACCTGACCTTTCATGCACCCTGTATAGGGACCCATGTAAAATAATGGTGTGCCCCCTCCCAATGCCTGCACTGTGCATGAGTTGAAAGTGTCTGTGATAAATCATGTATAGGAACTTAGGAGATTCCACTGCACCAACTTTTGCTCATCCTCCAATTGTGTGATTCACACCCTAGCACACTGGATGGCTAGCAGAGCCACCATCTGCCACAAAGGGTCGCTATCTGTCACACTGCATGCGTAGTGCCACACTGTTAACATGGAGACCAGAGTATGGCTTAATAGGGGTACCATGGTGTCTCTACATATGACATCATTGTGGTGCAAAGAGGTGGTAGGTTTCACCAACAATAGGACACTGCCCCAAATATGGACAACACAACACATATTTTCACTGGATGAACCATCAGTTTGAATTGAATTTTACAATCACCTGAGTCACAACCCAAGATTATAATGTCTATCGACACAGACCAATGAAACCATTGCTCAAAACTGGAACATACACTATACCAGAAGCAAGTCTGAGTCACCACTCCACCTAAAACTAACAACTGTCAAGGTACATACCAAACGACTATTAAGCATTACCAACATATCTTCTCTCATTCCTTTGCAGCTGACCAGGGTTACGGCATCCATCCATGGGAAATGACTCCATTTGACAACCCCACAGCGGTGGAAGAACATGCATATATTGAAGGGCACAGAAGGACATGAAATATGGTGGTGGGGACATTTGAGCTTTTGAAGTCAAGGTTCAGGTGCCTGGCCCTCACAGAGGGAAGCTTGTTGTATTCTCCACCAATGGTATGTAAGATGATACTGGTATGTGAAGTTTTGCATAATATATGTATACGGACCAATGTTCCCTGGGATGAACAGGTAGATGTCTCTAATGAGAAGGAGTATGACAATGGTGCAGCACATTTTGAGGGGAAGTTACAAAACACTGCTGCAGGAGTTCGCAAGAGACTGCAAATTGTATAGAACGTTTACATATAGTCACTTTACAAATATTATCACTTGATAAATACCACCAATAAATTACTTTGCACCAGAATGTCCATGGTCTACTTATTCTCCACTACATATACCATTGGAATGTTACTCATGCCTCAGTGAGCACGAAAGAAACACAACAGTTACAAGTATGTTTGCAACATATATTGTGATGTAAGAGGGTCTAGCGCCTCCATGTCACACATCAGGGTGACATAACTCACAGGCATGAGGCTCTCAAAGGCTTAGAGCCACACTCCACAAAATAAAACGTGGCGTTAAGTGGGCAAGGTGCAAACTCCTAGCCCTTTCCCCACATCACCCCAAGCCTAGCAGGATGTATGCAAGGGGGGCATCCATAAGGAGGGGGCTGCCATCAAATGGTACTTTAGTAATGTAGGAACTAAACCGTGTCACATTACAGGCAGATCAATGCAATGCCAGCACTGTGCACGTGTGACAAGGGGAGACACCATTGGTAACATTGGACCTTCTTTAACTGTAAAGGGCTAGTAACATTATGTTAGAGCCAGGGCCTGCACTGTACATCAATGGGCCTATGTCGTGGCACTGCCATTGGGCCCAACACTGCCACATGGTGTGCTGTACCTCAAATATGGCACACACATTGGCTTTGGAGTGTGTTACAGGATGCTAGACAAATGAAGCAGCAATGGGTGCAGAACCATTCTCCAAATATATGGCCCATTGTCAGGATTTAGGAATAAAATGGGACAGTGCACCACCAAATTATTGTCTGGGTGGAATGTGGGCAGAGTGTGTTCCACTCTCTATGTACATACTATACACACTTGTCACACAAATCTGCTGACTTGACACATGCCTACAGTTAATCTGGATATACATGTGAAGACTGATATACGGATGTATGGCCTAGGTAGGAAAGGGTTTGCAATTACCAACAATGGTTGACATGTGTCAACAAGGTAACCTAGTATAGTCTGTATTACAGCATCACACACCACATACCAATACACACCTCTCCTTGACACTCACATGCCAGACCAAGAGAAAGTTACCAACTAGGTCTCCAATATGCCAATCATGTGTGGGATGTGAGAATATATCCAAACATGTCACAAATCCATCCAAAAAATGTATCAGAGAAGGAGGCAAATTTGTTGCATGTGGCTAATAAAAAAAACAGCACTGTGATGTTTTCACACACTAACATCATACACTCATGGTGAAAGTAAAATAGGCTCCACAGATACTTGGAGATATAACATGGGCAGGTCACTTGGAGATGACACAAGTTCTGTGGAGGGTGTAATGTCACATGTGTGAAAGTCATATCATCTCACAAAGCCAGGCAATGAGACGGTAACTATCATGTAGCCAGTAGTAGAAGATGTGTACATCTTCAATTTACTCAAGCCACACGTTGCATCCTGTCCATGTATGAACAGATGATGTTGGTGTAGAAGATGTCTACAAAGTGTAAGCAGTTTAAAGATTTGCAGCAATGTAGTACTCAATCTATTCCCAACAAGATATTTTGTAAAAGATGGAGAAGTTACACATATAGATCAATACTGTCTGTGCAACACACCAGTGTCATCATGTGATTACCCAACATATGTACAGAGAGGATGCCTAGGGCAGTACCTAACCCACTTATGTTTGCCACTACAATAACCTGTTAATTGCCCATTGCATACCATTCTGACAGGAGGCAGTGACAGATGACATCATCTGTCCCTTGGCTGGTTTCAAATGTATAAGTTACAACAGAGATGCAAGCCCTAACCAAGCTGCTCATAGAAATTACTAAGGACATAAAATCATGTCTGTCAGACCATGCCAAATGATGATACATATCCAACATGTAAAAGTAGCCAGTCCTCAGTACATGATAGAGCAAAGCTGACATCAAGTACCCCAGAGGAAAAATAAAATCCCAGTCCTTTTGATCAGAATTATATATGTATCTGTCTGTAGGGGACTGTGCACTACTCTGCTGCTCTGCTGAAGAGCAATCATGAAGAGGCTAGATCCCCACCCAAAACCCCCTAGCCCTACTGCTGAGGCTACATTGGCTATTGACATAGTCAGGGGCCTGATGCATATGCACAGTTGACTGAGGATAGGCAGCCTGTCCAGAGAAGGGGGGGTTATCACTGGGCTGTCCAGTGAAGCCATGGAGGAGAAATCCTCAGATGATGACGTCCTCATAGCATTGGGCTGGGAGACAGGACTAGATGGTAGGCAGGTGATCCTCAAGTGTGGGAGTATGTGCTTTCACCCCATTCACGTGAATAGGATCCCTACCACTAGCCTGAGACACCGGTGTCAGTCACAGTATAGTGAGTGACTGGTTGGTGACCCTAGACATGTATGTCCCAGGGGAGTCCAGGAAAGTCAGGATAGCCACAGGTGTGGTCACTACCAAACCTGTAGCCATCGTGCCCCTAGAGACGAAGAGTGTCCTTGACTGGTTTAGGGTGGTGGTCAGTGCTGACATCCACCTAGATTGTATTCTGGGTAATGATCTCCCAGAGGTGTGTCTGGCCCTAGATGGGGTGGAATGCCCAGGGCACCCCAGCCCAAATTTCTGGGGAGTCAGCCCCCACAGTTAGAAGATAAGGGTCCCCAAGAAAAGGGAAAAAGAAAAAGAAGGGTAGGCCACTCTTAAAGAGAGTTCCAATTAGCCCAAGGCATACTGCCCCAGTGGGGGAGCCCAGAGTTGGCACTGGTGAGGACTCCCCTGACCCCAAGGAAGCCCTGAGTAGTCAGGCAGCTGTCCAGCTGCAGGGCATTGCCCCTGCTCTGACAGAAGGGAGAGTTGACGGGGTTGTCTGCTACAGGATGTGGTAGCCCCCCACTCTAAATAGCAAGAGGGGGGCCAGAACCCCACAGTTGCCCCTGAGGCAGCTCACCCACCTCAGTGGAGAGCTCAGGGTGTGGTTTTGGGTTTTGACAGATGTCAGTAGCCTCTGCTGGGTGCTGGTCTTCATGACAGCACTGCACTTGGCCTTGGAGGCAAACCCCAGGGTCAAAAACAAAGGAGGCCCCCTGACCTTGTTGATCATGGTGGGTTGCTTAAGTGTTGGGTGACATCTTTGGCTAAGCCCTAGCAAAGTTAGGAACAGGGTAGGTGGGCACCTCACTACCCACGTTGGCAGAGAGAGAGGAGGAAGACCCCCTCAGATGGAAGTTACAGTTTAAAATGGGACCTTTTAAAGTTGGGATAGGTTCACTACCCAGAGAGAGTGACCATGACAGGTGGATGTAAGGCAGAGTAAGCCCTGCAAAGGGACAGCCAGTTTTCCTCACTGTCTTCCATGCCTGACAAGCCAGTTAGATTCTCCTAGGGTTGGCCTGAGTCCCCTGGGTGTGTGAGCTGATGGGGCTTGAGTGAGAAAAGAGGGCTGATTGCAGAAGCCCCCTAACGTTTGCCCCCATTTTCACTTTTTGCTGTTGTTTTCCTGACTCTGATGGTGACCTGGGTACTGCTAACCAGTCCCAGGGCCTGTGCTCTGTGTAAAATGAGTAGGCAAATTAGGCTAATTATAATTGGCAATGTCAACCTACGCAAAAGTCCCTAATCTATGGTAGGGCATGTAGGTTTAGGGACCCCACCATAGGTGCACTGCTGAGGTGCCCAGTGTCATTTTCAAGGCAGACCTGCCTTGCTGGCTGCTTTTAAAGCAAAGTTATATGCAAATTCAACTTTGGAACTAAAAGTTCTTCCAATGTCTTAAACTACCTTATTTGTACATATAGGTCACCCCTGAGGTGTGCTGTTGGTGTCCCCAGAGTTGGCGCAGTGTACCTATAAGCAGGGACCTTATAAAATATGTTTTATAAGCCCTGATGAGGAAAAATAGCTGACTTTGTTTTTCCCTCATTATAGTGAATAGGCTCCTTACGCTAAAAATGGGGAGACTTTATTTTAATTAATACAGTCTCCAAAGGAGCTACATATGGCAAGGTTGGTCTCAAACTGAATGTCATAATAAATGCAACAATTTCTTATTGTTGGATTTAATATAGCTAGTTCGGGGAAAGAGTTTCAGAACTCTTCCTAAAAGTTACTAGTTCCAGCCCTCTAGTGCCCTTCTCTGATTGGCAAGCCTTTGGCAGTCTCGAAGGACAGCCTTGATGAGGTGTGAAGTGGCCTGGGCTGAACACAGAGGAAGTGCCTGGGGGAGGAGATCTACAAAATTCAGTTTCTGCCATTATGGATTTTTAAGGAATGTTGCTCCCTGGGATTGATTTTTGCCACACTTCCCAGGAAGTGGTCATCCAAGAGGGTAGTGCCCTGCCTGTGATTGGACAGCTGCCCCCTGCATTTCAACCCAGGAGCAAGGATAAATCTGGCAGACCCTGCAAGGAACAACATCAGAAGAATGACCTCCTGCTGGACCCCTGACCTGCACCTGGACACTGAGCCCAGAAGGACTGCACCAGCTGCACACTTGGGTTTCACCACAAAACTGACTTTGCCTGTCTTCAACTGGTTCAAGAAGGGACTACCTGCTTGCTACAGGTGAAAAATAGCTAACCAGAGTCATCTGCATCAAAACCTGTAGGAGCTGACCAGTTTGAACCAGGTGCATACTGGGAGTTGGAGTCCTAACCCTCAAGAAACAACTCAGAGCTTCTGGAACCTTGGGCTAAGAGGTGGACCCCTAAAGGACCATCAAAGATCTTCTGGAAGAAGATTCAGAAGTTTGGAGAACTTTTGGTAAAAAGCTTCATAAAGAGGCCGACCCACCATCGTGAGTCAAGCCAGCTTACATCAATCGCGACCCAGCCTGACTTGCAGGTTCATCCGCTAAAAAAAACAGAGCCCCAAACGTCCAGTATTGCACTGGGGGCTCCTGGAAAGGTGATCCGACAACTTTGCATCGAAATAGGCTGTCTGCCAAGTTTAGTGACTGGATCTTTGCACCTAAAACCACGGGTGGTGGGGTAGGCAAGCCCACATACCATGTATGGGATGCCCCTTGATGCAAGGTTGCATAAACCAACCCAAAGCTTTATTTAGCTTACATTGGGTTGCACTTGAAAGTAAATACTTTTATCAAGACTTTGTGGCAAGTTACATGACTTTGTTCTGGCACAAGTCTTGATATATTTTCCCCCAGGATTCAATACATCCATTAAGATGGCACAAACCCGATTTGTCTGATAGCTAGGATACTGTGTGCCAAATTGCAGACTACCATGAAACTGAAGTTGTGAAAACATGGCCATGAGCATTCGGGTAAAATAAGCAGTTACTGAGTGAATGTACAAAATACACTATACAGTATTCCTAGCAATACATTATAAGGATATTGCGAGCCACTAAGGAATTCCATGACCATTGAGAGAGACAAGGCCAAAGGTTGAGCTTCTTTTTGAGGTTACTTATTTGAAAGATAATATTGCAATATCAATTTAATGTACTGCAGATGGTATTTTATTCCTTATAATACTTGGTCACACCATCACTCTTCCCATAAACTGCTTAAATCCTTGGTATTTGCTCTTATATGTTAATTGGAGACAAGAAGAAAAAAACCTTCATTTTTACTGAGAAATTAGACGGATCAAACATCAGTAATTTTCATAAAACACTATCAGAATCAGTTTAATGTAAATTGGGTTAAAAACTGTTGTGGCTCAGATTGTGCAGAGACATGCAGACATTCTACATTTCCTCCAGTTATCTATAGTTTGAAAAAAAAAATTTTGCCATCCTTTCTGCTGTTCACCTTTTGCTTAATTTGCAGCTGTAATTATGCTCATCTGTTCTAACTGCAGACATTGTGGCATCGGATCTCAAATATAATAACTTATTACGGTTGAGCAGCTATGTAATGTCTTTAGTACAATTCAACTGTAATAAGAACAGTAGAGACAGACTTTTATAAAGGGATTGTAGGATCCTACCTGTTATAGTATTAATAGAGTGATTTGTAAATTGTACATGAACTTGCATTTAACGTAGTTTCAAAAATCATGTAATCATCTAAAGTTCTCCCATTAATCAAATTCGCGATTTTTAAGAGTAGTTTGTTCTCATGGAAATAATTTAAGATTGTTTTCTGTTATGTGATATCTTGAATTCGTCAGATAAATGTAAAGAGCTTGTGTTATCAGCAATATTCAACGTGTAACTGCATGTCAACCAAGAAAATCATACGAAATATTTCCGCGTTTGTTACCATGGCAGCCTGAGAACAATAAATATATCTGCTGCAGAGTATGTAGCAGGTAACGGAGTCTTTTCAATTACATTTGAAAGAGAATTCGCCAGTGCAAAAAAGCTCCTAAAGAGTAGGGATAGTTTGCTAGCATTTTGCACATCTGAGCATGTCAAATGCTCAATTACTTACTAGTAATCTTTATTATTCTTAGTTACACATTCCCTTGTCACATTATTTAGTAATTTAGAGATTCCCAACTCTGGGACAAAAGCGTACTATTACATTAAAAAAAAGTCAGCTTTAACGCAAAATCTTCTAACTGGCTCTATGTTAATCATTAAAACGTTAGCAAGTAAGTAACATTTTGTATTCTGAGACTTGGAGTTTTCTTTGTAGTGCGGAAGTTTGAGTTTAAAAATATCATCATATAAAGTGCTGCTGGTTAATACACCAGGACTGGCTGAATATATAACATACTACATCTCGTCCCATACATAAAGTATGCGTTTATGTAAGGGACTAGCCCTTCCAGAATCCTCAGCGTACTTTCTACAGTAGCAGACTTGCATTGATTTTTCAGCGCTTCTCATAGACTCTGATTCCACCCCCTATCCAATAATAATACCTCCAGTGGGGCACGAAGGGTCAATTTGTAGTATAAATGGGGATGCTGATCATTATTGTAATATTACCAAAAATACTTGGATTGCTCATGATTAAAAAAAGAAGATGGCACCAGATATGTTTTATTGATGGGATTAAGTGATCTAAAATTCGTTCTCAAGTCAAACAAATCTATGAATTCATCAATTCACTTAACTGGATATCCGCATAAATGTTTTTCCCTAAATCTACCTAAGAGTTAAATGTGGCCTAGCTTGCAGTCTCACATATCAACCGCTAAAGAAATTCTGTAACATGAATTAAAATCAGAGAGCTGTGCACTACCAAAATGCAGCATTTTGATTGGCTCCTAGCTAGTCAACCTTCATTCAGGAGAGTCTTAGCTAGAAGCTGACATAAAACTAATTGCAACCACATAACTCTACATCTTGTAGGTCATAAAGCTATTGTTAAGGCTCTGAATGTTCCAAGAAAGGCTGTATGACATTGCAATGCATACAATTACCACGCATGCCTTCACCATAAAATTTTTACGAGCATGCCTTTACCACACAGGTAAGAATAAATAAGGTAAGTAAAAATACATAAATTTTTCCAGTAAAAAACCAAAGGTTACAAGAACGTTATAGTTAGGTTCAGATTTTAAACACACAAAACCATACAAATGTAGCAGTTATAGTTCTACATATCTCAAGAAACTATAACTCGTGCTCTAAAGTAACTCTAACTCATGCCCCAGTTATGCACAGTTTTCTTCTCAATAATTTTATTGCAAATGTTGCTGTGATATTAGCAATTATGTCATTAAAGTTATAGTGAGTGACTTAAAATATGGGACAGTTAGCAGTGCATTGTGAGGGTGTGTAATACAGTAACCTTGGGGCACAAGGTCTAGTTGCTTGAGATAACTGTAACCCCCGAATTTCTATGTTCTTTTCTGTGTAAAGTCGGAACCTCCCTATAATGTCCCCGTAACCTTTATTTTTCAGTCAATTTCTATGTTTTTTAAAGCTATTTCCTAACTTTATTGTCCCTGTAACCAGGGTATTTGAGTGGGTGTGTGAGCAGTTGTGTGGGTGTAAGTGGGTGTGTGAGTGTGTGGTGTGTTTCTGAATGCCTGTGTGACTGGCTGTTTGGGTTTGGGAGTGCGTGTGGGAGTGCGTGTGGGAGAGGGTGTGTGAGTGGCTGTGTGGGTCTGTGAGTGGCTGTGTGAGTGGTTTTGTGGGTCTGAGACTTCGTGTGTCACTGCTGAATGGGTATGTGAGTGGGTATGTGATGATTGTGTGGGTGTGTAAGTGGTAGTGTGAGTGTGTGAGTGGGTGTTAGTGGGTATGTGAGTGGGTGTGTGAGTGGTTGTGTGGGTGTGTAAGTAGGTGTCTTAGTGTGTGACTGGGTGTGTGCGTGTGTGTGGCTGTGTGAGTGACACTGTGGGTCTGTGAGTGTCAGTTTGAGTGGTTTTGTGGGTGTGTGAGTGGTTATTTGGATGTGTATGTGGTTGTGTGAGTGTGTGTGTAAGTGAGTGTGTAAGTGAGTGTGTGTGAGTGGTTTTGTGAGTGGGTATGTTAGTGGCTGGGTAGATCTTTGAAAGAGTGTGTGAGTGGTTGTGTATGTCTATGAGTGGTTGTGTGAATGGTTGTATGGGTGTATGAGTGGTTTTGTGAGTGGTTGTGTGGTATGTCAGTAGTTGTGTGAGTGTATGAGTGCATGTGAGTGTGTTTTATGTGAGTCTCTGAGTTGATGTGTAACTGGTTTTGTAGTCTGTGAGTGGGTGTGGTAGTGTCTGTATGAGTATGTGAGTGGGTTTGTGAGTGGTTCTGTGTGTAAATGTTGTTGTGTGAGTATGAGAGTGGGTGTGTGAGTGCTGTGCGGGGCTGTGAGTGGGCGTGTGAGTGGTTTTGTTGGTCGGTGAGTGGGTGTGTGAGTGGCTGCATGGGTGTGTGAGTGTGTGTATGGGTGTGTAATTGGGTGTGTGAGTGGTTTTGTGGGTCTGTGAGTTGGTGTGTGAGTGGTTGTATGTATGTGTGAGTGAGATTGTGAGAGGTTATTTGCTGTGTAATAGGTTGTGCAAGTGTGTAATTGGGAGTGTGAGTGGATGTGTGAGTGCATTGTGGATCTGTGAGTGGGTGTGTGAGTGGTTTTGTGAGTCTGTAAGTGGATGTGTGAATGTCTGTATGGGTGTGTGAGTGCGTATGTGGGTGTGTAAGTTAGTGTGTGAGTAGGTGTATTGGCCTGTGAGTGGGTGTATGTGTTTTTTAATTGGAGTCTGGATCCATGGATCCGCACAAATCCATGAGGACTCAAGTGGACCTACTGATCCTCACATGCTCAAAAATTAAATTAAAATAATTAAATTAAAATAATTCAATTAAAATTTGACAAAAATATGCAGTTCCATCTGCAGGATTTTTTTATTTTTAGATTGCGTATGGAGAGGCACTTATTTCAGCAAACTTGTGTAATACAGCGACTATATTTCTACCGTATTCACGAAGATGACTCAATGAATATTGGTTGCTGAACATAAAGGAGACTTGCAAAAATGATTTGTGCTCTCAAAGCCACAGGCCCAGTGACTGATGGATTACACAGGCTGACACAAATAGCCGTTTTGTATGTATTCATCTATCGCACAATTTTCATGATTTAAGCAACATATACGTAGGAAAGTACCACCTTGCCTGCCATTTTACCCCTATTTTTACATGTATGTAAGTTTGATTTTGCCTGTCTCACTGTGATCCTGCTAGCCAGGACACTAGTGCTCATAGTTTGTGGCCTGAATGTGTGTACCTGTGTAGTGACTAACTGTGCCACTGAGGCTCTGCTAACCAGAACCTCAGTGCCTATGCTCTATCTGCCTTTAAAATTGTCACTATAGGCTAGTGGCCATTTTTGCCAATTCTAATTGGCACACTGAAACACCCTTATAATTCCCTAGTATATGGTACCTAAGTACCCAGGGTATTGGGGTTCCAGGAGATCCCTATGGGCTGCAGCATTTCTTTTTCCACCCATAGAGAGCTCAGACAAATCTTACACAGGACTGCCACTGCAGCCTGAGTAAAATAACGCACACGTTATTTCACAGCCATTTTTCACTGCACTTAAGTGACTGATAAGTCACCTATATCTCTAACCTCCACTTGGTGAAAGTTAGGTGCAAAGTTACTAAGTGTGAGGGCATCCTTGCAATAGCAGAGGTGCTCCCACATAGTTCAGGGTAATTTCCCCAGACTTTGTGAGTGTGGGGACACCATTACACGTGTGCACTACATAGGTCAATAACTATATGTAGCTTCACAATGGTTACTCTGAATATGGCCATGTAACATGTCTAAGATCATGGAATGGTCCCCCCATGCCAAATCTGGTATTGGGGTGCCAATCCCATGCATCCCCAGGGCTCCTCTATGGACCCCGGGTACTACCAAACCAGCTCTCTGGGGTTTTCTCTGCAGCTACCATTGCTGCCAACCCACAGACAGGGTTCTGCCCTCCTGGGGTCTGGGCAGCCCAGTCCCAGGAAGGCAGAACAAAGGATTTCATCTGAGAGAGTGTGTTACACCCTCTCCCTTTGGAAATAGGTGTTCAGGGCTGGGGAGGAGTAGCCTTCACCAGCCTCTGGAAATGCTTTGAAGGGCACAGATGGTGCCAACCTTGCATAAGCCAGTCTACACCGGTTCAGGGAACCCCAAGTCCCTGCTCTGGCATGAAACTGGACACAGGAAAGGGGAGTGACACTCCCCTGTCCATCACCACCCCATGGGTGGCGCCCAGAGCTTCTCCAGTGTGTCCCAGACCTCTGCCATCTTGGATCCAGAGGTGTGAGGGCACTCTGTAGCCCTCTGAGTGGCCAGTGCCAGCAGGTAATGTCAGAAACCCCTCCTGATAGGTGCTTACCTGTCTAGGTGGCCAATCCTCCTCTGAGGGCTATTTAGAGTCTCTCCTGTGGGCTTCTCCTCAGATAACGACTTGCAAAAATTCACCGGAGTTCCTCTGCACTGCTCTCTTCGACTTCTGCCAAGGATCGACCGCTGGCTGCTCCGGGACACCTGCAAAACTGCAACAAAGTAGCAAGAAGACTACCAGTGACATTGTAGCGCCTAATCCTGCCAGCTTTCTCAACTGTTTCCTGGTGGTGCATGCTTTGGGGGCTGCCTGCCTTCATCCTGCACTGGAAGCCATGACTAAATCTCCTGTGGGTTGACAGAATCTTCCCCCTGCTCCAGCAGGCACCAAAACTTCAGTGTCACCAGTACTCTGGGACCACTTTCATCCTGACATGCTTGTCCCCTGGAACACAGGTGATGGACCCAAGTGACCCAGACTGTCCAGTGGTCCAACTGTCCAAAATTGGAGGAGGTAAGTCCTTGCCTCCCCTCTCCAGACAGTAATCCTGTGCACTGCATAAACTGCAGCTGATAGGGCTCCTGTGCACATTTCCAAGGGATCCTTCGTGCACAGCCAAGCCCAGGTCCCCAGCACTCCGTCCTGCATTGCTCAAATCTCTGAATTGACCTCCGGCTTGGTGGGACCCTCTTTTGTAGTGTTGAGACAACCATCATGCTCAGTCTTCTTGAACCCATGTTCAAGGACTTCTACGGGTGGTGCCTTCTTGTGCGTGGGCTCTATACATTGCTGAGGGCCCCCTCTGTCTGCTCTCCCAAGTGGCAACATCTCAGTCCTTCCTAGGCCCGGACAGCACCCTTTTTCTTTCACTGCGATCTTTGCAGTTAGCAAGGCGTGTTTGCGGTCTTTTGCCAAAGAAACAACTCTACATCCTCCAACACTCCGTGGGACATCTTTTGCACAAAGGAGAAGTTCCTAGCACCTTTCGTTGTTGCAGAATCTTCAGCTTCTTCCATCCAGAGGCAGTCCTTTTGCACCTTCATCCGGGGTTTAGTGGGCTCCTGCCCCTCCCACCCTGCCACTTTCATGACTCTTGGACTTGGTCCCCTTTCTTTGCAAGTCCTCAGGTCCAGGAATCCGTCTTCAGTGCTTTGCAATCTGTTGTTGTCTTTGCAAAATCCTCTATCGCAACTTTAGTGTGTTTCTGGGGCAGTAGTAGCACTTTACTCCTACTTCTCAGGGTCTTGGGGTGGGGTATCTTGGACACCCTTTGTGTTTTCTTAAACTCCCAGCGACCCTCTACACACTATACTAGCCTAGGGGCCATACAGTGTTTGCACTACTTTCTGACTGTTTTACATACCTGATTTTGGTTTGTGTGTATATTTTGTGTATTTTACTTACCTCCTAAGGGAGTATATCCTCTGAGATATTTTTGGCACATTGTCAATAAAATAAAGTACCTTTATTTTTAGTAACCCTGAGTATTGTGTTTCTTATGATATAGCACCTATATGATATGAGTGGGATAGTAGGAGCTTTGCATGTCTCCTAGTTCAGCCTAAACTGCTCTGCTATAGCTACCTCTATCAGCCTAAGCTGCTCGAACACTACTAATCTACTGATAAGGGATAAATGGACCTGGCACAAGGTGTAAGTACCATCAGGTACCCACTATAAGCCAGGCCAGCCTCCTACAATATATGGCTCCTGTTGCAGCTAAGGATTATAATGAATTCGACACTTGTCCCTTTAGGGTCATTCTTTGCTAAAATAATGGGCATTGACAATTCAATGTTGTTATCATTGCGCATTGTATGACTCTATGGTATTTGGCGTGGAATTAACACCACAGTTTGATTTTACTTTGCCCTTTGGCGTTGTGAATATGCATTATTTTTTGGTAGCTGTATTTACATGTGCCTAATAGAGATATGAATAGCAACTACATCACTATATTTTTTTAATCCCGAGCATTTAACCAATTGCCCAAGGCACAAAGTAAATCAACAAGATATATTTTTTGCTGTCAAAGTGAGCTGAATAGTATTGTTTTATTTTTCTTATAAGAGAGAGGATATATATTTGTAGCAAAATAATGCTTGTCACATGATCAAGACTGTAATACAGCTGAACAGCAACTTGTCCGGAATTGCCTGAAGTAAAGAACAGTTGATCTTCTCAAGTCTTTGAGTACCATCTTTCTAACACAATGGGGGAAGTTGCTTGGAAGATATATATATATATATATATATATATATATATATATATATATTTATATTTAGGCCTTTAAAGGTCTAAAGAGGGGGCAGTGCAACCCTCCCTCCTAATAATTTAACAACAAAAAACAGGGAAGTGGTGGTCATCAGATCTCAAACTGCCCTTGGGGAGGGATGATGCAGGAATCCCCTCCCCTTTTCTTACAGTAATGCATGCACTCAGGACCTAGCCCACCCAGCGTCTGAAAAAAAAAACATGCTTGTCTCTTTTTTTTTCATTTTTCTCCGGATTCACAGATCCACCGTGGCTGCAGCCGAAAAAAGAAAAAAATAATTTTAGCCCTGGTCCCTGTGGTCTCCAGGCCCAGGGGAGCAGGGATTTTTTGTCCTTGCACACTTTTGTTTATTTTTCACTTTATTTTTGGGACTTGGCTGAGTCTGAGTGCAATGACGGCTGCCAACACTTCCTGGCTGAAGGGTTGGCAGCGATTCAAACATCAGCACAGGGACTGTTGGATCTGTGGAGGATCCCATGTACCTAGATATCTATGTTTCTTTTCTTTTCCTTTAATTTCTCAAAAACTACTGAGCGGATTAACACCAAATAACAAAAAAGGGTTCTTTCTGGACCAAGAGCTACTTTTCTGCCAAATTTGGAATAATTCCATCCAGTGGTTCAAGCTGTAGTTGGGTTCAAAATCCCCCATGAAAAATTGCATGAGCAAAATGTATTTTGAGAGCCCCTTTTATCTCTGCCCCCACTTGACAAATCACCTGGAAACTTTCCATACAAATTTTGTGAAGATTTGTCAAACGGCATCAAAGAAAAACAAAACATGCTTTGCCTATGGAAAGAATATCATAACTATAATTATCTACTGGTATAAATATATGTTCACTGAAAAAAACAAGGATAACAGGGACATTATAGTTAGGAAAAAGAATTAGAAAACCCATAGAATTTCACTTAACAAACCAAAATTACAGAGACTTTATAGTTAGGCTCACATTTTAAATGTACAAAACCATAGAAATTCACCTGTTAGAGTTACCTCAAATAACTATAAATCCAACCCTAAGGTAACTATGACCCGGGCACCCGCCATGCACAGTTTTTTGTCAAAAATGTACTGTGTTTACTAATTTGATATTATCAAAGATGTTATCAAAGAAATGAGTGCTGTAATTTCTGGGGTAATTAGTAGTGCATGGCGAGGGCGGGGGCATGAGTTATAGTTACCATAGGGGATGAATTATATATGTCTGGGCGGAGTTCAAGGAGTTCTGCTACACGGAACTCCGCGAAGTGCAGAAAAAACTCTGCCGCAAGGGGCAGAGTGCAGTAAGTCGCTCTGCTCTTGCTTATTTTTAACACTGGAGTATGACCTGTGCTGTGAAATCTGAGCGACAAGCACAATGCATAGCACAAGAGGGCGCTGCTTCTTTTTGCCACCTGAGTGGATGTTCTACTAGAACAGCGTCTTCCTCAACACGAGCAGCAGGTTTCTCAATGCGAGCGGTAGTGACCTGCACAACCGCTTGTGCTGAGTAAGCTCTCTGGGAGGTGGTCTAATATTTGATTTTTCTCACTTGCACACAACTCCGCAGAATTTGTAAGAGTGGGCAAAACTCTGAGAACTCCACAGACGGAGAAGAATTCATCACCCACCCCTAGTTATAACTAGTTCAGATAACTCAGACAATAACAAGTGAATTTCTATGGCTTTGTATGTTTGAAATGTGCGCCTATAATGTCCCTGTAACCTTTGTATTTTAACATATATATATGCCGTTTGATGAATCTTCACAAAATGTTCCAAAAAAATACAATCCTCACTTCAGCATCTGTCTGGAAAGTTTCGGGGTGATCTGTCAAGCAGTGGCAGAGAAACACTTTTTCTCCCATGCATTTTTCCTTTGGGATTTGGAAAAGGACTAGCGCCAGAACCACTGGAAGTAATTACACAAAATTTGACAGAAAGGTAGCTCTTGGTCACGAAAGAGACCTTGTTCTTATTTTGCGTAAATCCGTTGAGTAATTTTTTTAGTAATTAAAAAGCAAATTTGTATATATATATACTCATTGTTATTTAATGTAAATCAGTTCAGTATTTTTTGAGTAATTGTAGAAAAAACAAGGCCCATATTTAAGAAAACTTAGAGCCGTCTTTGCGCCATTTTTCCTGACGCAAAAGCTAACCTAGTGCTATATTTATATTTTGTTGCTAGATCCATCTAGTGACAAAATATTAGAGTTTGTTCCATTTTTAGGAGAGCCAGCCCACCTTGCATCGTTTAGGGACTATGATATGCAAGGGAGGCGTTCCCATCCGAAAAATGATGCTAGACCTCCAGTGCCATACTTACTACCCGATGTAAAAATGGCACACTTTAAAGAAATGGTCCCAAAAAATGACACAAAGTCAGATTAGAGTCAAATGTTAACTCCTTGTCAGACGAGGCTTTAAAATGTGGCCCACACACTACTACATAAGAAAAACACACAGAAGGGGCACTGGCAACCCCTGGACGACATGGATCTGTTAATGCTCCAACTTGGAACACTCCATAGATGACAACAACAACATGTCCTACCAGCACCACCACAGCAACTGCAAACCCCATTACAGAAGCCACAAAGGCAGCGCTGAAAGCGGGAGAGGATATTTCGAAAGCACACAAACATCCTTGTAATCAGGGAACAAGATGTCATCAGAACCTACCATCTGAAGCGGGAGTCCATTGTACGCCTCCTGCACCACATTGCACCAGACATCACGGCAATGGTGAAAACTCTAACACTTACTCCACCCATGACCAAAATCCTGGCTGTCCTCCACCTGCTGGTGTCAGGATCATTCCAGACAGCTGGTGCACAAGTGTACAAGTCGATGGTATCTCCCAGCCATCTTTCTTGGCCTTCCTTCCAAAGGTTCTGGATGCAAATATTCACCTCACATCCCACCACATCTGCTTCCCCAACTCACAGCAACTGTAGCAGGAGATCAACCAAGGTTTCTACTAAATTGCTGGGTTCCCGCATGTGCTGGGTGCAATGGACTGTACCCATGTCCAACTTGTGCCACCTGCTGCAATGGACTGTACCCATGTCCAACTTGTGCCACCTGCTGCAACGGAACACCTCTACAGGAACCGCAAACATACCCATTCTGTAAATGTGCAGGCCATTGTGGACCACTGTGGGCTCTTCACAAACATCCTAACCAAACAGTGTCCATGATGCCTATATATTCCAGTACTCCACCATCAACGAGTGGTTCCAGGATGGGCAATATGGCAATGGGCTACTCGTACGTAAGCCACCATAGCAATCATTGCACTGACAACACACCAACCTTGTAGGACAAACAATACATACACCACACTAAACGCACATGGACAGGAGAACACAGATGAACAAACAACAACACATATGCCACATCCCACACTACACCACATTAATTGCACATCACACAAACATACACCCATATGTACACAATACAGGCACAACCTGACTGGCACACCATGTGACAGATAGGCCCAAACCACTATAAGTGTCCACAGGTTGACAACTAAATACAGATCCCATACACATAACACATAACAAGGAACAGCTCAGTTATGTGAATGTCATTGGCCATGTCAACGTAAAGAAAGTCACATACAGGCACAGCTTCACATTTGTCATGGTGTAGAAGCCTTCGGGCAGCACCAATATCAAATGCCATCCAAGTGTTGCCATTACCAACTACATATCACCTAAACATGCCAGACATACCCATTGTGTCCACCTTTACATGCCGTGTGCATTGTGCTGTACTCATAGGAATACAAGTACACCAGCCATGAAAGACCATTTATAGGGATGGACACCTCACAGCACATCTACAATCATACCTGGTATTTGCACAACTCCCTAACATGATACCAGGGTACCAACAGGGCACTGTGGCAGCTAGACTACTGACAATGTACTGGGAGAGGCTAGAAATGAATGTGAATGAGAAGACATGGGACTTCGCAGGCCTGGTCAGGAGCTGCAGGGCATTGCAGAAAAACACATAATTCCCTCTCCTGTCACACAGGTGACTGCAAAATGCATGCATACATCACTAAACATACCATGTAACAATGCCACGCTGTGCCCATGATCCACATGCAGATATATATGCCAGCCAGCAATTGCTAACAACAAAACATTGTGCAAGGGACTTTACCAAGGGAAAAGGGGTGGGACTCACATGCTACACACAGGGCACAAAACCTGTGTCATGGCACACAACACACATAATAGGTTTAACCTACCTGAAAATCACTCTTCTGCAGGTCTAAAGTGAAGGGACTGAGAGCCACATGTCAGGAAGGTGGTGCAGCATTGACAACAGCACCACTGTAATTGTGTCTCTTTGCCACACCCTACTACCACCATGTGGGCCCAGTATAGAATAAACAGTGCACCATGGTGCAGAGTAGGTGAAATAGTGTCAAGATAATTGATGCCATAGTTGGACTCTTTAGGAGTACTGAGAACATACCTGACCATTTCATGCACAGTAAATAGGGACCTATTCAAAACTATGGTGTGCCTCGTCCTTATGCCTGCTCTGTACAGGTTTTGAAAGTATCTGTGATAAATCATGTTTAGGAATCTTGGAGAATCCTCTGCACCAAATTTTGCTAGTCCTCCTAGTGTGTGAATCTCACACTTGTACACATGATGGCTGGCACAGGCATAATCTGCTACAAAGGGTCGCTAAGTGCCGCACAGCATGCGTAGTGCCACATGGAAACATGGTGGCCTGAGTTTGGCCTTGTAGGGCTACAATAGAGTCAATACAAATTACGCTTTTGAGGTGCAAGGAGGTGGTAAGTCCCACTAACATTAGGACACAGTCTCAAATATGAACAGCACAACACATCACTTGCATGGTCGAACTGTCAGTCCAGATTGAATTTGACAAACAGCAGGTCCCTGAGCCACAACCCATGATAGTAATGTCCACTACCACACACCATTGCAGCTAATTTACAAAAGCTGGAACACACTCAATACAAGATGCAAGTATGATTCACCACTCCACCTAAAATTATTATCTGCCATGGCACATATGAAACTAAAAATATGCATGAAAGATACATGATCTCACATTCCTTTGAAGCTGACCAAGGTTATGGCATCCAGCCATGGGTGAATACCCCATTTTGGCAACACGACAATGGAGGAAGAGCAGGTATACAATGAAGGCCACTGAAGGACATGAAATGTGGTGGAGAGGACATCAGGGCTCCTGAAGTCAAAGTTCAGGTGCCTGGCCCTGACAGGAGGAAGCCTCTGGTATGCACCACCCCTGTTTTGCAAGATGGTACCTGTATGTGCATTCCTGAAAAACATATGTATTCAGACTAAAGTCCCCTGGGATGAACTGGTAGATTTCCCCAATGAGGAGGATGATGACATTGGGGCAGCACAGGTGCAGGGGGAACATCAAAATACTGATGCAGGAGTTTGCAGAAGACAACAAATTGTACTGAACTTCAACACCTAGACACTGCAAAGAAAAAATCGCCCTGTAAATATCACCATTAAATCACTTTGCACCAGATTTTCCATGGCATACTCATTCTCTTCTAAATATACCATTGGAAAGTTGTTCATACCTCAGAGAGAAGGAAAAAACCACAACAGTTACAAAGAATGTTGGAACATAGGTTGTGATTTAAGAGGGTCTAGCGCCTCCATGGCGCACATTACCGTCACAGTACTAACGCTCATGTGGCTCTCAAAGGTCTAGATCCACGCACCAGAAATACTAGATGGCGTAATGTATGCATTGCGCCAATTTCAACCACTTGCACCACATCATGCCTACACCAGGCAAGATGTATGCAAGGGGGGTGTACATACTGTAGTGGCTGTGTCAATATGATGTACTTGAAACTAAGGAACTAAACTGAGTCATATCTCAGGCGAGTAGCTGTAATGCCAGCACTGAGCAGGTGTGGCAAGGAGAACACCATTGGTATCAATGGACTGTCATCTACTGGTCAGGGTTAGGGCAAAAAGTATGACCCTAACCCTGCACCGTATACCACTGGTGTTACGTACCGTGAGCACTATGGCCCTAAACCTGCCACATGGTATGCTGTCTCTCAAATATAGCACACACATGTTGGCTGTGGAGTGCGCGGAGCAATGGGTGCTGATCTACTCTCCACACATATGCCCCACAGCCAGGAATGATCAATAAAATTGGAGAATGCACCACCACATGAATGTGTGGGTGGATTGAAGGCAGAGGCTTTAATACTTCCAGTGTACATTATTAAACACATGTCACACAATTGTGTTGTCTTGATATATACCTGCAACTAATCTGGAAATGCATGTGAAGGCTGCTGTACCGATGTGTGGCCTAGGTAGGAAAGGGTTATCAATTACATTCAATGGTTAGTTTGTGTCTGCAAGGTAACACAGTATAGTCTGTATGATAGCATCACACAAGAACATATGAAAACACACCTCTCATTGACACTCACATGTCTGACCATGAGAAAGTGACCTACTGGGACCAAAATCTAGCTATCAATGGGAGATTTTTATGGAGTAATTGGCGCTCTCCTTCAATTTAATAGAAATAGTATCAGTAATTATTCAGACGGTGCCAATCACTGGGATAAGTCCCCCAATAAACCCAGTAACAATAACATCAAATGCTATCATATATATATATATATATATATATATATATATATAAACTATGAAAGGCACACGCCTTAACCTGGAAATAGTATTGATTAGTATAACATTGACTACTCAAAGGTCCTTAATTCAAAAACGCTCCATTGTTTGATTCATATTCTTCTTTATTCTTCTTAAAATTATTTAGTCCAGAATTGCTCCCGTTCCAGTCCCAGTCAATACGGGTTTCATCTGGGGATTACCCCTTGACTTCCTCAGGACTTTCTACAACAAACAGTGTCCGACATACATTTTAAAAAAAAATATGCGTACCAATTGTAATTTCACATTACCATCACCCATTGCCATGCAAAGTGACTCGATGATTAACAAAAAGTGAGAACCGTGATTTGAAACAACCTACATAGATATCACCCCTCATATTTTATAAAGCACCAAACCTCTATGTCTTTAAACCTCTATGTCTTTAAAACCCCGTGAAGATCTCAGAGTTATAACAGTCTTATTAATAAAAAACTTTCTTATAAAGATAATCATGTGAAAAGCCCATGCTTAATGGTGGTCTGATCCAATTTCATAATCTCCCTTTATTGTGTCAATGTAGAGAATCTGTACCTGATCTCTCAATGTCAATCGCATCTATCAAAATCTGTTGTTCTAATAGTTTATATTGTTGATACTCTGGTGCCATTTGCCATCTGTAATTATAAAATAAACATTATGGGGGTGATTCTGACCCTGGCGGTCGGTGATAAAGCGGCGGCCAACCCGCCAACAGGCTGGCGGTCCGAAAAATGGAATTCTGACCCTGGCGGGAACCGCCAACAGAGACCGCCAACTTAACACTCCGACCGCCACGGCGGGACAAACAAACAGCGCGGCGGTCACCGCCAACAGGCAGGCGGCAGACTATGTACCGCCCACCCTATCACAACTCACCAATCCGCCACCTTTTCCGGGGCGGGAGCACTGCCGATAAAAACACGGCGGAAACAGACTACGAACGGGAAAACGCTCACCTCTACGCACTCCACGAGGACGGAGGACAGCATGGAACCCGAATTGAACATCATACCTGCTCTCGTCTACCTGCTCATCTACCACGAGTACGAACTCCGCCGCAGACGTCAACGGTGAGTACTGCACCTACGACACACGGGAGGGGGGGAGGAGGAAAGGTTACGGGCACACACATATGCGACCCCCCCCCCCAAGATGTACACACCAATGCAGAGCAACAAGTCACAGTGACACCACCCAAACACCCGTAAAAAATACAATCACATAACCAAATTGAGAATAAATATTTATGAACAAAATAGTCTCAGAAAAGTATTATCATCCATCAAAACGTTCTTCTGATAAACAAATTATTTACACAGCAATGGATAACTGAAGCAAGTAGTCCTGCACATCTTACGAATCCATCATGTCCGTGGGCCAAAGTGTAGCGAAACAAGGGCAAAGCCCACACAGGAGACCTGAGTCCTTTGGAGAGAACACTGCAGGGGCATCTGGTGACAAAACTACAGGCACCTCAGGGGGAAGGGAAGGGGGGCACCACAGCCACATGAGTCCACGACGCCAGATCCACGAGGGGCCCACCATGGCCACTGTGCCATCCTGGGGAGTGCAAAGCCACAGTCTCTCAAGTCTCTACAGTGGGTGGCTTGCCCACTGTGCCATCCTGGGGAGTGCAAAGCCACAGTCTCTCAAGTCTCTACAGTGGGTGGCTTGCCCACTGTGCCATCCTGGGGAGTGCAAAGCCACAGTCCATCAGGTGGATAAATGTCCTCACTGGACAAGGAGGATGCATGGTGGGCACAGTGAACCCTGAACAGTGCCTGACAGGAAGGGCCCAGCGGAGCGGTGCTTGAGACGGCGGGGCCCAGCGGAGCGGTGCTTGAGACGGCGGGGCCCAGCGGAGCGGTGCTTGACAGGAAGGGCCCAGCGGAGCGGTGCTTGAGACGGCGGGGCCCAGCGGAGCGGTGCTTGACAGGAAAGGCCCAGCGGAGCGGTGCTTGAGACGGCGGGGCCCAGCGGAGCGGTGCTTGACAGGAAGGGCCCAGCGAAGCGGTGCTTGAGACGGCGGGGCCCAGCGGAGCGGTGCTTGAGACGGCGGTGCCCAGCGGAGCGGTGCTTGACAGGAAGGGCCCAGCGGAGCGGTGCTTGAGACGGCGGGGCCCAGCGGAGCGGTGCTTGACAGGAAAGGCCCAGCGGAGCGGTGCTTGAGACAGCGGGGCCCAGCGGAGCGGTGCTTGACAGGAAAAGCCCAGCGGAGCGGTGCTTGAGACGGCGGGGCCCAGCGGAGCGGTGCTTGACAGGAAGGGCCCAGCGGAGCGGTGCTTGAGACGGCGGTGCCCTCTTCAGCGGTGCTCTTCTGCACGGCGGGGCCCTGTTCAGCGGTGCTCTTCTGCACGGCGGGGCCCTCTTCAGCGGTGCTTGTCTTCACGGCGGGGCCCTCTTCAGCGGTGCTTGTCTTCACGGCGGGGCCCTCTTCAGCGGTGCTTGTCTTCACGGCGGGGCCCTCTTCAGCGGTGCTTGTCTTCACGGCGGGGCCCTCTTCAGCGGTGCTCTTCTGCACAGCGGGGCCCTCTTCAGCGGTGCTTGTCTTCACGGCGGGGCCCTCTTCAGCGGTGCTTGTCTTCACGGCGGGGCCCTGTTCAGCGGTGCTCTTCTGCACGGCGGGGCCCTGTTCAGCGGTGCTTGTCTTCACGGCGGGCCCTCTTCAGCGGTGCTCTTCTGCACGGCGGGGCCCTGTTCAGCGGTGCTTGTCTTCACGGCGGGGCCCTCTTCAGCGGTGCTTGTCTTCACGGCGGGGCCCTCTTCAGCGGTGCTCTTCTGCACGGCGGGGCCCTGTTCAGCGGTGCTTGTCTTCATGGCGGGGCCCTCTTCAGCGGTGCTTGTCTTCACGGCGGGGCCCTCTTCAGCGGTGCTCTTCTGCACGGCGGGGCCCTGTTCAGCGGTGCTCTTCCAGTCAGTGTAGGGAGTCAGACCTGGCCTGGACAACCTGCTCACTCGCCCTCCGAACGTGCAGTGTCAGGCCCCTTCGGAGACGGAGTCCTGGGCCCTTTGGTATCGTCCCTTGCAGCCTGGATGGGGCGTGTGGGGCCCTCCTGCTCCGCGCTCCTGCTGGCTGGCCTCTCCGCCCTGCTGCCCTTCCGCTCCTTAGATGGGGCTCTCGGGCCCTTGCCTCCCCTGGCTGTTGTGGCAGGTGAAGTGGCCTGAGTCACCTCCTTGGGGGCAGCCGTCTCAGTCCGCTCACGGCGGCCCTTCACTTTCCGGGTCCTCTTGCCTGGGGGGGGCTGCCAGTCCCCTTGCTGCTCAGTGAAGTGTCACTGCCGCCAAAGGGTGGACTCCATATTCCATGCACCACTTGTACCTTGGAAGCTGGGCTGGTGGTGGCTGAGGTGCCTTTGGGACTTTTCCCAGATGGAGGGGGTGGGTCAGGGGAGGGAAAGAGGTCAACATTTGTGAGGTAATATTTCTTTGGACCAGGGTAAAGGGTAGGAGTAGTGGAGATAGAAGTGGAGGAAGAGGATGTGGTTGTAGGAGAGTCAGGTGTGCTGTCCTTGGGTGCAGGTGACTGAGACGTAGGCTGTCGTGAGGTGGTTGGCTGTTGTTTGGGTGTCTGCCTGCGTTTATGTGTCTTGGAGGAGGGGGTGACAGACACAGTGGGAGAGCACACAGGGGACGTGTACATGGCAGTGGGGGTGGTGACTGCACGTGTGAGGACTGTAGTGGAGGGTGTGCTGGTGATGGAAGAACTGGCTGATGTTGGTGTGCATGCAGGTGAGAGTGTAGACATCACAGGGAGGGAGGAGGGAGACGAGGAGGAGGGGGACGCAGAGGTGGCAGTGACTGTTGGTATGTCTGCAACTGGGTGTTGCTTGGGTGAATGCTTGTGTGTTCTGTGGTGCTTATGTTTGGATGAGCTGGCCTTGGGTGTTGAGGTGTGTGCAGGCTGGTCAAATGGTGTGGATGGGATAGGCTGAGGAACAGGAGACAGAGAAAGGCTGGAGGCAGTTAGAAGAGGGAGACTGGAGACAGGGACAATGGCTGCCGTCCGTGCTGAGGCCAGAGAAGTGAAAGCTCGTTGATGGGCAGCCTGACCCGAATGAATGCCCTCCAGGTAGGCATTGCTCTGTTGCACCTCCCCTTGCACCCCCTGGATGGCATTCAAAAGGGTAGTCTGCCCAACAATGAGCGTCCTCACGAGGTCAATGAGCTCCGCACTGAGGGCAGCAGGGGTAACAGAGGCAGGGGCTGAGGTGCCTGGGGCGAAGGAGACGCGCGCCTTCCTGGGCGAACGGGCACGGAGCGAAGACTGAGGGGCTGCTGAGAGGGCGGTGCTGGTGCGCTGGGTGGCGGCTGTACCTGTTGTTGCTGGGGGCACAGATGTTGCCGCCCCCGCTAGGGAGCTCCCAAACGAGGACGTGTCCGTGTCGCTGGTGTCTCCACCGGCCTCCGTTGTGGTGCTCCCCTCGCCCTCCGGATCACTGGTGCCCTCGGTGTCTGTGTCAGTGCCCACCGGGGCCTGGTGACCTGCAGCTCCCTTGTGCTCCGACGCCAATTCTCCTCCGCCTGATGATGCTAATGCACAAGAAACAAAGAATAAGGGTGGGGGGAGAAAGAAAACAAAGTTGAGTGCATGCCTTGTCAATAGCCTTGGCGGAGAGGACAGACACAGGTGCCTCATGCACTAAGCCGCGAACTTGGGGTACACTACTCTGTACTTCTGACTAGGCCAACAGGCCTAGGGACAACAGACGCGCTCATGGGTGATGTTGGACCATGGATAGCTGCACTTGGCACCCTACAGAGGTGGTGGGCGGGGGCACAGGGCCATGTCTAAGGGAGGGGACTACACTACAGAAAGCGCCCTGGCCTACTGTCACCCACAGCCCTCCTCCCCCACCCAGACGCCTCCACTGCGCGTATAGATAGGAGAATGTGCTGATACTCACACCCTTGTGTCTGCTGTGATGTCCTCAAGCGCCCATCCAAATCAGGGTAGGCCACAGCCAGGATCCGGGACATCAGGGGGGTCAGGGTACGACTGGCACCCCTCCTAGGTCGGGAGGCCATCCCCAGCAGTGACTCGGCGGTCTTTCGGGTTCCGCGGAGGATGTCCTCCCACCTCTTCCGACAGTGGGTGCCCCGTCTGGTGTAGACCCCCAGTGCCCGGACTTCCTTGGCGATGGCACGCCAAATATCGATTTTCTGATGGGCGCTCACCTGTTTGACATGTACAGGGTGGGAAAGAGAAAACGTCACATTTCTGCATGTTTGGAGTACATGCCCCCCCTCCCCACCCTTGCCATGTGGCCCATACTCTCATCAGTCGTGCGTTGCATTCCTCATTTTCTCCCCACCCCACCAACTGACAGCCACCCCACTCCACACAGGCATTACCCACCATTCAATGTGCACTCAGTGTACTCACCTGTTGGTCTTGAGGACCGTAGAGTAGCGCATACTGGGGGAGGACCCCGTCCACGAGTTTCTCCAACTCTTCAGACGTGAAGGCAGGGGCCCTTTCCCCAGTCGCAGCAGCCATTGTCACTTCCAGACCGAGTTCACAGCAGCACTTGCAGTATAGGTCCTCTCCTGTGGATGATCAGGTCTCGAGTGATTAATAAGATAGAAAATGGCGGTCACGCCCGCGGCGGTGCGTACCGCGACCGCCGGCGCACATCGTCATTGGCTCCTGAATCCCATAGGGTTCAATGTTAACCAATGCGACTTCGTACAGCGGTCTTCGACCGCCTACCGCCACGGTGTGCCACGCCAGCGCATTGACCTCACATCCCATTGTCCCAGTTTAGAGGTCAGGCAGCCGCCATTTCAAGGGCCCACATGGCTTAAATTCTACTGCGTCACACAGGCCTAGGCCTTGCATTTGCACACATACAAACATAGCAGTCAAAACATTTTCGTGTACTGTGCAAGCTGTGTTGTACGTACCTGTGAGTTGATTGACTCAGTGCTCCATGTTGTCCTTCCTAGGCACCGTCCGCAGGGACTTGCGAGGAGAAGGAGGAATCCTCCCGTGTACCGGCCGCTGGTTGACCTGTCGACAATGGAAGAACGCCATATAATACTCCGATACCGACTTGACCGAGCCACTATACATGAACTGTGTGCCCAGCTGGAGCCAGACCTGATGTCACCCATCCGCCAACCCACAGGGATTCCCCCTCTAGTGCAGGTTCTATCAGTCCTCCATTTCTTTGCAAGTGGCTCATTCCAGACAACAGTGGCCATGTCATCTGGAATGTCTCAGCCTATGTTTTCAAAGATTCTGTCCAGAGTGTTGTCTGCCCTGATGAAACTCATGAGGAGCTACATCATATTCCCAGAAGAGGCTGATTTGGCCACAGTGAAGGGTGATTTCTATGCCCTTGGACATATCCCCAACATCATTGGTGCCATTGATGGGACCCATGTGGCATTAGTACCCCCAAATGACGATGAACAGGTGTACAGAAATCGGAAAAATTACCATTCTATGAATGTGCAGGTTGTCTGTTTGGCAGACCAGTACATCTCCCATGTAAATGCCAAGTTCCCTGGGTCAGTGCATGACGCGTATGTTATGCGTAATAGCAGCGTCCCCTATGTGATGGAACAGCTACAGAGACAGCGTGTGTGGCTAATCGGTGACTCTGGTTACCCCAACCTGCCGTGGCTATTGACCCCAGTGAGGAATCCCAGGACCAGGGCAGAGGAACGGTACAATGAGGCCCATGGGCGTACTAGGAGGGTCATTGAAAGGACCTTCGGCCTCCTGAATGCCAGGTTTAGGTGCCTGCATATGACAGGTGGATCCCTAATGTACTCACCAAAGAAGGTGTGCCACATCATCGTGGCCTGCTGTATGCTTCACAACCTGGCTTTGCGACGCCAGGTGCCTTTCCTGCAGGAGGATGGTCCAGATGGTGGTGTCGTAGAAGCCGTGGAGCCTGTGGAGAGTGAAGAGGAGGAAGACGACAGTGAGGAAACAGACAACAGGGAAGCTGTCATACAACAGTATTTTCAGTAGCACACAGGTAAGATTCAGCCACGCCATTTCCCAGTTACTTAGAGCCTCATGCATCTCAACTTTATGTATTTCCCCCCAGCTCTTTTAAATAACATATTCTTTTTCCCTTCCCTTCTCAGTGCTTAATGACTCATAGCCCGACTTCTGCTTGGTTTGGCCATGTACAGCGTATTGACATTGGTATGTTGTCATCACTAACTGACATCACATATTGTGAACTGTTATGTGTTGTACGATTTTTTGAGAATACAGCATGACTCCAAACGGTTTTCTGTGCAATAATTGTTTTATTTTGTGTGCTCAGATAATGGTACATTATATGATGACGGTGATGGGTGGGGGTGGAGTGATGTCCATGGCAGAGTCCAGTTCTCAGTCTGACAGGTCTATTGTCCATATGCCTGTGGAAGGACGGAGCAGGGGCTGTTTGAGTTTGGACAGGGTGGCAATGTGGGACAGTGGGATGACTTCTGGGGGTATCTCATGCTGGCGGTGGTCTTGGCATCCTACTCTGTTTTTTTTTTGGGTCTTAGGCTCCTCTTGCGGGGTGGTTGTTCTTCAGCAGGAGGTGGGGTTCTTGTGGCCTGTCGTTGTGTGTGGGCCTCCTGTCCACTAGCGCCGGCGGAGGTGGTAGGCTGTTCCTGGCTAGTGACAGTGGCCCTGTGTGGTGCCACATGGTCCCGCAACATGTCTTCTATCCTGTTGAGGGCCTGGACCATGCTCCCCATGGCGGTAGCGATGGTGGTGAGTTGGTTGCTGAACCCCATGTAGCGTTCTTCCTGCTGTGCCTGTATCTCGGTGAACCTGGCCAGTACCGTCGCCATCGTCTCTTGGGAGTGGTGGTATGCTCCCATGATGGTAGTGAGGGCCTCTTGGAGAGTGGGTTCCCTGGGCCTCTCCTCCCCCCCCTGTCGCACGGCAGCCCTCCGAGTTGCCCTGTTTGCCTGGGCCTCTGTCCCCTGGACGGTGTGCCCACTACCACTGCCCCCAGGTCCCTGTTGTTGTTGGGGTGTTGGGTTAGCCTGGGTGCCCTGTAGTGGCAGACACACCGCTGCTTGACCTGTCCTAGAGACAGAGCCATGGGCCCGCTGGGTGGGAGCTGTGCTGTTGTTCCCAGGGTGGTTTGGGTCTGCTGTGGCCTGTGTCTGTGTTTGGGGAACCCACTGCCCAGAGGTCCCCGATGGTCCGGGCTGGTCATCAGGTTCCAGGTCGCCAGAGCTGCTGTCCTCACTGGGGGCCTGTTCCGGGGGTGGGATGGACATTTGAGGACCCTCCTGACCGTTGTGTTGGCGTTCGGGTCCTGCATGGGGTGAGAGAGTATGGTTATTGTTTCAGTGTGTGAAAAAGCGTGCGAATTATGGGTGCCCTTGTCCCCCAGTGCAGTCATTCCCTTGTGGGTGGTGTTGTGAGGGTGGTTTGTGGGGGGGATGGGTATGTGCAGTGGTCATGCTTAGGTAATGGGTGTCCAATGTTTGTGGTGGCATGCAAGGGTTGGTGAGGGGTTGGGTGGGTTGTGCTAGGGATACATTCTCAGGGATGATGTGTGATGGTGGGTTGGGGATGAGGGTGGGGGTGTGGGTTGGCATGCTGGTGGGGTGGGGGGGGATGAAGTATATGAGATAGGACTTAGGATGTTTAATACTTCTTGCTCCCATGATGTGAATTCTGATGGGGTGGGTGGGGGTCCTCCGCCAGTCTTCTGCGCCGCGATGTTGTGTCGCGACACCATCGAGCGCACCTTCCCCCGTAGGTCGTTCCATCGTTTGCGGATGTCGTCCCTATTTCTGGGATGCTGTCCCACCGCGTTGACCCTGTCCACGATCTGCTGCCATAGCTCTGCCTTCCTTGCTATGGTGGTGTGCTGCACCTGCGAGCCGAAGAGCTGGGGTTCCACTCTTAGGATTTCCTCCA
Organism: Pleurodeles waltl; assembly: GCF_031143425.1. Lineage (NCBI taxonomy): Eukaryota > Metazoa > Chordata > Amphibia > Caudata > Salamandridae > Pleurodeles > Pleurodeles waltl. The sequence continues at coordinate 194,831,991 of NC_090449.1, forward strand.
CCATCACCCTGAGTTCTTGGTCCGTGAAGCGTGGGTGTCTTTCTGGTGCCATGGGGTGGTGTGGATGAGGTGTGGGGTGGTGTATGTGGTGATGAGTGTGTTGGTGTGTGGTGCTTTGTGCTACTATGTGGTGTGTGTGATGTTGTAGTGTGCCTCTGTGTGTCTGGCTCTCTATTCTCTGATGTGTCTCTCTCTCCTTCGTCTCGGATTTTTGGTCGTAGGGGTTTGTGGGTGATGTGGGTGTGTGTTTTATATTGTATTGGATGTGTGGGAGTGTTGTTTGTATGTGTATCAGGTGTGTGTATTTCAAATTGTCCAATGTGGTAGTGTTTTGTAAAGGTGTGGGTATTTTGACCGCAGCGGTGTGTACCGCCAATAGACTACCGCGTTTGAAAGAACGCCGCGTGGATTTGTGGATCGTAATGGCATGGGCGTCTTTCTGTTGGCATGGCGGTGGAGGTTTGGTCATCTCCAGTTTATCGCGGGCCGCTGATGTGGCGGACTGCAATGGCGGTCGGATTTTTGGAGGTTTGGCAGTTGTGGGTCAGAATGACCGTGGTGGCTGACCGCAGCCGCGGCGTTATTGTGGCAGTCTTCTGACCGGCGGTAAGCGGCTTTTACCGCCGAGGTCAGAATGACCCCCTATGTCATCAACTCTATCCCATGTCACTGATAGCTAATTGGTGAAGAAAACTTTGCATCATATCACTTACCTGGCCGTCTGCATTTATTCAATATATTTAATCTTGACCCGGATCCCCAATAAAATCTCGCAAAAGAGGCGTATCTTGCAACATGAGTTAGGAATTAATAACTTCTTTATATGCCTACCAGTCCAATCGATCCCATTACATATCAGCGCGACCCCGTACCTGTATTCAGCTTCCGTGAAGTCCGCGAGTACACCGATTTCTCCTAAGAGAGTCCATTCTCTCTTTCGTGTATGTAAGCCCGACCTGTCAGACCGTAAACATAGAGGACGGACTAATTCCTAACACAATTTCGCGTTTTTGCACATGCTCCAAACCCTCATCCATCATACACTAGTCCGTCTGCTAGATTGCAGATCAGATTCATTTAACATCCCTTCCTTATGAAGTTTGTACAATATATACACTTGCCTATTACTTAATCGTCAAAATAAGCATGAAGCTGCACTAATTATTCTTTAAATTGGTCCCATTCTATACTATATACATTATGTTAAATAACAAATAACAAATTCTCCCATCAAGTTCTTACATGCCTATTTTATAAAGTGACATATATTCCAAATCAATAACCCAAAGTCTTGTGCTCAATATAACCAAGGATAATACTCTAACCATATTACTCATCAAATACCATATGATATATAACCATATCTCATAGTTACCACTTCATATATCCCCTAGAAAATATTCTAATTCATAATCAGAATTTAATCCATGTTCCACTGCCCCTAAACGCATTATCCATATGGATTCTTTCCTTCTTAATGCTAATTCCCTATTACTCCCTCATGGGTTTCTCTCTAGATGCTCAAATCCAAAGAACTTGAAATCCTTGTGGGACCCCTGTGCCTTACATGATCTCATGTGTGAGGCAATAGGATAACGCTCATCATCCTGTCTTATAGCTCTCCAATGCTCTGAGATCCTCACCTTGAGAGGACGAATAGTGCTACTCACATATATTTTATGACATTTACAAGCTAGAATGTAAATTACATATGTTGCATTAATGTACGTTTTATTGGTATATTCCTTATTCCCCAATCCTTGAAAATCTCTTTTTGCATGCCACGCCCATCTGCACATTGCACAATTTCCACATTTGAAAAAACGCCCATATTATGAGTATCAAGCCAATTAGGCATTGCCTTAGTCTTTAAGTAACTCTGACTAAGAATGTTATTAAGTGTTACTCCTTCTGATACTTCTGGCTTATCATTAATATACTTATTTAGTACTTGATATTGTAATAAAACTGGGACCAAAACCCTAAAATGTCTAGGTCTCCCACATGCCAATCTGGTTTGTGATGTGCATGTGAGTCTAGCAATGTCCAAAATGTCACAGACCCACCCAAAATTAGATAAGTGAAGAAGGAGACAGAAATGTTGTATGCGTCATAATCATAAACATAATCATAACTGAGATGACTCCACACACTAACAATAGACACTCATGATGAAAGTGACAGAGATTGTGGAATGCAGATGTGAGTGCATGTTCATATACACTAAAGGGTGTTGAAGAACAGCTGAGAGAGTCCCTCAGACACTTGGAGATACAACATGGGGAGGTCACTCGGACACTACACAAGTGCTGTGGCTGGCGTACTGTCATGAGTGTGTGGAAGTCATGTAATCTAGCAAAGCCTGGAAATGGGAGATATACTATCACTTAGCCAGTGGAAGAAGATGTGTTCGTCTTCAAAGTACACAAGTCTCACACAGCATCCTGTCCATGTATGATTGGACAATGTTGCAGTAGAAGATGTGTGCAAAGGGTAAGCAGCCTAAAGAATGCCGGCAATGTAGGATCAAATCAATTCCAATCAAGATATGCTGTTAATGTTGGAGAAGGTAAACACATAGACCAATACTGACTGTACAACACAGCAATGTTAGCATGTGATCACCTGACATATATTCACAGAGGATGTCTAGGTTAGTACATAAACCATTCATGTTTACAATAACAGCAACAATGTAGTTGCCCACCACATACTATTGTGATCCAAGACAGTGAGAGATGACATAATCTGTCCCCTGGGTCGAAAAACATAACTAAGTTACACTAGAGATACATGCCCTAACCAAGCTTCATATGGAAAATACAAACAATGTATAACCATTTGTGTCAAACCATGCAAAATTAGGAGATATGTCCTACATGAACAAGCAGCCAGTCCCATGTACATGATAGGGCAAGCCTGGCATCAAGTATCCCAAAAGGAAACAAGACATGCTAGGCCATTGGATCACATTTGTGCAGGTGTCTGTCTACAGGGGACTGCACAATGCGCTGCTGAAGAGCTATTGTGATGAAGGTAGATCCCCGCTTTACACCCCCTAACTCCTCCGCTAAGGCTACATTGACTCATGACACAGTCATGGGCCTGGTGCTTGTGTACAGTGGACTGAGCTGAGTGGAGCACCGTCAATCTGCGTCAATACATGCAACCATCGGTCTGTGCCTTCATTGCCTGACACAACCCTGGACTACAGTTGTATGCCATTGTATGTAACAGTCAAAACAAACAGATTGTGGTTGATTGCATGTACCAAGTTTGTGCTTTTCACACATATGTCTGAATTCTCAGCACACATGTACCATTTCAATGGTACAGGCCTGGTATCATGTATTGGAGTATGCACAAAAGTCAACTTTCCACTAATGAAAATGTATATGTATCACATTATCATACATAGACATATGTGACCTTCAGATATGTTTTTCCATTTAGGGAAACATAGGTGGCACTGATATGAATACACAGCCATGAAACAATAGCCAGCATATGTCCCTGCTGGAAAATATATTTGGGTGGTTTCATATCCCATGAACACAGCACCCTGGCATTCATTACACATATTACACTAAACATATTTTTCCACACACATCACATACCGATCTTCATTGACACATATCAATACACCATCTCCTGCATCATGAATGCATGGGGAACCATATGTTACATAAGTAGCATAGCATCATGAGCCCTGAACCATACAACACACCAAAGCGTGGACACACATGCACTCACTTTGCCATAGGTTACGTGAAGTCTACCCAGCCATAGTTCACTGTATCCTTTGAGTACGATTTGTCAAGGGTATCACATGCATGAACATGTACTGGACAGAGCCCATCATATCTAAAGTGGTGTTGTCAAACGTACATTTGGAAATCAGACATGGCATCTTCGTAGACCCACAATTATGTTTTACATCACATATGTACACTCCCAGTACACATGTGGTAACAGTCTACCAACACATGCACATATGCAAATGGTATCAGTGATAGCATGCATCACACACATACAAACATATGGCAATGCATTCTGATGTTACCATTACATATGTGAATGCATATGCACTCACACGTAGCCATACCATACTGACTACATACATGTATAGCCCCTATAAAAAGGTCCCCTTGGCCTGTCCTCCCCCGGGCGCACAGCTGTCTTCCAACTGTCCCTGGCCCCTGGCCCCTGTACCAGTGTACCCTGAACGGTGTGCCCACTCCCACTGACACCAGGACCCTCATTGTCTTGCCTGTGAGGTGTGAACTGAGGTGCCTTTACAGGTGGGCACACTACTGATTGACGGGTCCTGGGGACAGAGGTCTGGGGACTTTGGGTGGCTACTGTGGTATTGGATTCTGAGGGGGGAGGCTCTGTAGTGGACTGGGTATGGGATAGGGTGGCTGACTGATCAGTGGTCCCTGATGAGCCAGGGAGTTCATCCAGATCCAGAGCTCCAGAGGTGCTGTCATTACTTGGGGCTTCTTCTGGTGGGGGACTGGGTAGACATGGCACCTCCTCACTGCTGAGATTGGCTGGGGTACCTGTGGGGTTGTAAGTGGTGTATTATGCTACATGTCTGTGACATATTCTGCATCACTGGCTTCCCCTATTTTATTGCTGTTGCCCTGCCACCTTTGGTTGTGTATGGTGATAGATTATTGAATTGTTAGTTCTCCATGCATTCGTGATAGGTGTACATGCAGGGCTTGAAGGGATGTGCATGCAGTGGGTATGGCATGCAGGGCTTGACATTTCATTTTGCTAATTGTGGTGGTGCACTGTGTGGGATGGAGTGGGGTGATGGGGGTAAAGGTGAAGGGTTGTGGTGGCATGCAGGCATGGAGGGGTGATAGGTAGTAAATGTTGACTCACCGGTGTCCAGTCCTCCGGCTATTCCAGTGAGTCCCTCAGGATGGAGGATTGGCAGGACTTGCTCCTCCCATGCTGCCAGCTGTGGGAGAGGAGGTAGGGGTCCACTGCCAGTCCTCCTGATGGCGAGATAGTGCCTTGCTGCAATTGAATGCACCTTCCCCGTAGGTCGTTCCACCTCTTCCTTATGTCATCCCTTGTGTGTGGATGTAGTCCCATGGCGATCACCCTGTCCAAGATCCTCCACCATAGCTCCATCTTCCTGGCAATGGATGTCTGCTGGACCTGTGCTCCATACAGCTGTGGCTCTACCCTGACTATTTCCTCAACCATGACCCACAACTCCTCATCGGTGAAAAGGGAGTGCCTTTGTGGGGACATGGGTGTTGTGCGGTGTCAGTACATTGTGCAGAGGGTGATATGTGATGTGATGGGGTGTGTGATACGTGTCGGATGAATTGGTAGTTGTGATATGTGTGTGCAGTTCGCCTTTGGATTAACATCGCAAAGTGTAGCCATCTTCCGATGTTAAGGATTGTGGGTGATGTGGGAGTGTGTTTTGTAGTGCTGTTGGTGATTGTGTGGGGTGTGTCTATTTGTGTCAGGTGTGGGTTTTTTGTTCCGGCAAATGTTGTCTTGTTTTGTATTTGGGTGGCCATATCCGCCACAGCAGTGTTCACTGCTAATGGTTTACCATCATTGAATGTCCGCTGCGGTGATTCGTGGGTCATTATTTGGAGGGCGTAGTATTGGTGGCGTAACGGTATGGGTGGTAGTACTGACAGTTTGTAAAGTTCAGTAGGTCTGGTGGATTTGTAGTTGTGGCTGTTTTCTATCAGTTTTGTATGTATGTGTCATAATCTGGCAGACGGATGTCCGCCTCCGAGGCGGTATTCTGGGGGCAGTCAGAGCGGCAGTATTCAGTGTTTGTAATAAATAATGAGGGCCTAAGACTCTTAGGCCCATATTTATACTTTTTTAGTGCCGCATTTGCACCACTTTTTGATGCAAAAGCGGTTCAAAACTACAAAATACAATTGTATTTTGTAAGTTTGTGCCATTTTTGCGTCAAAAAATGAAGCAAATGCGGCGCTAAAAAAAGTATAAATATGGGCCTTATTCTTTTAAAAATTCATATCTTGACGTGTTTATGTTTATGTTTGATTTTTGTTTTTTGGTCTTGTTTTGTCTAGATAAATATTCTGTATTTTTCTAAACCTGTGTTGTGTCATTGTGCAGTGTTTTCACTGAGTTACTGTGTGTGTTGGTACAAATACTTTACACATTGCTTCTGAAGTTAAGCCTGCCTGCTTGTGCCAAGCTACCAAGAGGGTGAGCGGAGATTAACCAAGGGTGATTCTCATTTACCCTGACTAGAGTAAGGGTCCTTTCTTGGAAAGGGGGTAACCTGACTGCCAACCAAAGACCCAATTTTTAACATTGTGTACGTATACAAAATCTTTGGCGGGTAAGAATGGAACATCAACTGTCATCACTGAGGTCTGTCACAAATAATCTTGTAAATTGTAGCACATATTACTTCACCTTATCTGGGTTATGTAACCTGGCACGCTGATAGCTGCCCATCACTGATCAATTTTGCCTCTTCTGTTCCACACATATTAGTTGTACTGGTGCTCTCATCAGGGACACTCACTTCTGACCCATACATGCCATATGTCAACTTGCATGGATATCTGTTCAATACATGCTTTTAAGGTTCTGTAAGTTGGTTGTAGCTCATTACACCATCAGTCACCTTTTTCATGTTAGAGTCCTAGTGTGTGGCTTTGTGTCTGACAGTAAGCCACACATGTAAATAGGTTCTGGTCTCACTAACATAGCTTCACACAATGCATACATTTAAATGAGTTGATGGATCACTGTAAAAGATGACCTGATGCATGTGAATGTGCAGATTTATTTACACTTGCAAGTGTATTTTCCAATGCAATACAATATCCAGTTCACCGACCCCATGAGAGATCCTGAGCCATTTGTTGTACATTCAGAGTCCAAGGGTGAGGGACATGTCATGAGACATGGGTAGGAGAAGTGTGCATTAGTGAAGAGGTGCCCAAATTGATAATTGGTAGGAATTGAGATAATGACAGTCAATAACAGACATGTCAACAGTGGTTGAGTGAAGGGGGCACATTGCCAGCTGTCACAACACTGGCATGATCTTAAGCACAGAACTAAGGAGATACTATCCATGTGGCACAGACTGGTGCTACCGGGTGATTTCACATGTGAATATTGTACTTTTCACATTTTCCTCCTCTGATGTGTGTGGTGCCTCCTGTGCCAAGTGTGGTAGTGTTGTTGAAGTTGAGTGGGCCACACACACATCAGGGGATAGAGATGTGGAACCAAAGGCCCCAACAGCTGCCATTTGTGGGACCACATAAGACATCACTGAAGCAAGGAGGAACTGCTCATTTCTATACCACGCAGCCACATCACAGCAGCCTTGTTTTCCCTGAGGGATGCCACTTCCCACTGTATGGACTCCAGGGCATTTTCTATTACCCCCAGCCTGTTATTTATCATCCTGCTGCCAATTTGGGAGGACAATTGTTCAATCCTCTGACTCATGACAGCAGCTATGTCGGCCAGGGACTGCTGGAGTCCACATAGCGGGCAGTGTGTCCCTCTAATGGCAGCTGAGTTGTCCTTATTTGGACTGAGTCACCTCTGCACTCCCTCTAGGCTGCCTGGCATGGCTTTCATCCCCACCCACATGTGCGTGGCCAGCCCCTACCACTATCCTCTGAAAGGTGATGTCTGGGTCCTGGGAGTCCAGGGCTCTGGCAGGACTGGTTTGTGTTGTGAGTTGGTAGTTGGGTGGTTTATTTTGAGACCCCCAATGCTGTGGGTCCTCCCTGCAACTGGAGGTGGTGTCTGGAGGGAACCTAGGACATCCTGGAGAGCCTCTTCATTGATGGTCGGCAGCTGGTCATCCATGTCATCTGTAAAATCCAAGACAGGCAGGTTGGTAGGAAGTAAGGCATCCTCCTGTGTAATAAGATGGTGAAATTTCAATCTTTGACTGTAGTGGCTGTTGACATGGCTCATCATTTACTTGCTGCTGGTGGCTCAGTGACATGTTACAGACCCTAGGTTGTAATTGTTAATTATGTGTTGCATTGTGCATTACACATGGGGCAATAAATGTTTTTTCAGAGCAGGCAGTGGTCCAATGGACCACTCCCTACTCTGAAAAACCGAAACCAAATGGTTTAGTAATTTTTTTGTATTGCAACTCGTTTTATTTTAAGGAAAACGGGCTGCCATACAAAAAAAAACTGCTTTATTTAAAAAGCAGTCACAGACATGGAGGTCTGCTGTCTCCAGCAGGCCACCATACCTGTCAGTGCAGGGAATCGCAATGGGGTCGCAAAATGCGACCCACCTCATTAATATTAATGAGGTGGGTCTTTGCGACCCCCTAGCGATTTGCAGACGGTGTCTGAGACACCGTTCTGCATCCGAATTTGTGATTCGGAAAATTGCGAGTCGCACTGACTCGCAATTTCCAAATCGCAAATTCAGAATTTGCTACATCTGGCCCTTCGGCACTGTGGTAAGTCTGCCTGCAGCCTGATATTCATGTGAACCCTGATAAGCTGAGTGATGTTACAGTGATATGTAGTATTGTATCCATAACTCACACATATCATTCCTTACATTGTACTCCCAGCTGCCAACTGTGAGACTATTAAGGGCATTACTGCAGCAAGGAGGAGCTGGTTCTTGAGTATAGCAGCTACATCACTGTGGTAGGCAGCCAGGTCGGCTCTGAGGGGGTCATGATTGCATTCGTGCATGCAGTGAAAGGTTTGAGATGCCAGGTGTTGTGGCAACTCCCTTACTGCAGTGGTGAATTCCCTTACACTTTGTTGTAGTCCTTGCAGGATGGATGTTAGCGCTTGCATGGCTGCTGCCTGTCCTGCAGATGACATCATGCACAAACGCATCCCCTCAAGGCTGGCTGCCATATTTTGCAGCCCCACATGCACCTCCTTGGCCAGCTCCCGCTGTACTTCAACTACAGTCCTCTCAAAGGTGGTATCAGTGTCCTCAGAGTCCTCAGCTGGGTTGGAACTGGCATGGCATACTATTGGGGTGCAGCGCAGTTTTGGGTCAAAAAGTTTAAATATGGCCGCAAGTGCTCCCGAAAACTAGGGGTAAGAAGGGCAAACCTTGTCCACTCTTCCTCCCTCCACAGATGATTCCCCTTTTGAGGAAGAAGAATTCTCTCCCGGTGCAGAACCTACACCAGAGGAGCTGGAAGTTGATAAAGCTGAGTTTTTGGGTGCAGGGGGGCAAGCCAGGGAAGAGCTGAGTGTGGCACAGCAAACCTGTGTAGGAAAGTACCATCTTGCCTGGCATGTTACCCCCATATTTCACTGTATATATGTTGTTTTAGTTGTATGTGTCACTGGGACCCTGCCAGCCAGGGCCCCAGTGCTCATAAGTGTGCCCTGTATGTGTTCCCTGTGTTATGACTAACTGTCTCACTGAGGCTCTGCTAACCAGAACCTCAGTGGTTATGCTCTCTCAGTTCTTTCCAAATTGTCACTAACAGGCTAGTGACCAATTTCACCAATTTACATTGGCATACTGGAACACCCTTATAATTCCCTAGTTTATGGTACTGAGGTACCCAGGGTATTGGGGTTCCAGGAGATCCCTATGGGCTGCAGCATTTCTTTTGCCACCCATAGGGAGCTCTGACAATTCTTACACAGGCCTGCCACTGCAGCCTGAGTGAAATAACGTCCACGTTATTTCACAGCCATTTACCCCTGCACTTAAGTAACTTATAAGTCACCTATATGTCTAACCTTTACCTGGTAAAGGTTGGGTGCTAAGTTACTTAGTGTGTGGGCACCCTGGCACTAGACAAGGTGCCCCCACATTGTTCAGGGCAAATTCCCCGGACTTTGTGAGTGCGGGGACACCATTACACGCGTGCACTATACATATGTCACGACATATGTATAGCGTCACAATGGTAACTCCGAACATGGCCATGTAAAATGTCTAAGATCATGGAATTGTCACCCCAATGCCATTCTGGCATTGGGGAGACAATTCCATGATCCCCCGAGTCTCTAGCACAGACCCAGGTACTGCCAAACTACCTTTCCCGGGGTTTCACTGCAGCTGCTGCTGCTGCCAACCCCTCAGACAGGTTTCTGCCCTCCTGGGGTCCAGCCAGGCTTGGCCCAGGAAGGTAGAACAAAGGACTTCCTCAGAGAGAGGGTGTTACACCCTCTCCCTTTGGAAAAAGGTGTCAGGGCTGGGGAGGAGTAGCCTCCCCCAGCCTCTGGAAATGCTTTGATGGGCACAGATGGTGCCCATCTCTGCATAAGCCAGTCTACACCGGTTCAGGGATCCCCCAGCCCTGCTCTGGCACGAAACTGGACAAAGGAAAGGGGAGTGACCACTCCCCTGACCTGCACCTCCCCTGGGAGGGGGAAACAACCTGAACAACTACGTTTGAATTACTACTTGCTTTAACAACGAATCTTGAAGAACTACTGGGTATTAACAACGAAGTTTTGAACAACTACTGGTTTAACAACGATTTTACCTTAACAACTAATGCCAGAACAACGAATTTTAAGGTAAGTGAATTACTTTTTGACTAATTTTAAGGTGAGTTTTGTGTTTTGTTTTTTATTTGTTTAGGGTTTAATTATTATATGTTTAATTTTTTTAAGTATATTGTGTGGATTAAGTAATGGATTCTATGGGTTGTGGGTGTTATGGGTGGGGTATTGTATTAATACTCAGGTATTATTTTAAGAACTTTGTTTTTTTTATATGTTGTAATTTATGTTGTGGGTTTAGGGGCGGGATATATGGGATGTAGGGGTTATGGGTGGGGAAGTGTATTAATACTCAGGTATTAATTTAAGTACTTGTTTATTTTTATATCTTGTAATTTATGTTGTGGGTTTAGGGGCAGGATATATGGGTTGTGGGTGTTATGGGTGGGGTATTGTATTAATACTCAGGTATTATTTTAAGAACTTTTGTTTTTTTATATGTTGTAATTTATGTTGTGGGTTTAAGGGGCAGGATATATGGGATGTAGGGGTTATGGGTGGGGAAGTGTATTAATACTCAGGTATTCATTTAAGTACTTGTGTATTTTTATATCTTGCAATTTATGTTGTGGGTTTAGGGGCAGGATATATGGGTTGTAGGGGTTATGGGTGGGGAAGTGTATTAATACTCAGGTATTATTTTAAGTACTTTTGTTTTTTATATGTTGTAATTTATGTTGTAGGTTTAGGGGTGGGATATATGGGATGTAGGGGTGATGGGTGGGGAAGTGAATTAATACTGAGGTATTAATTTAAGTAGTTGTGTTTTTTTATATGGTGTAATTTATGTTGTGGGTTTAGGGGTGGGATATATGGGATGTAGGGGTTATGGGTGGGTCAGTGTATTAATACTCAGGTATTAATTTGAGTAGTTGTGTTTTTTTATATGTTGTAATTTTTGTTGTGGGTTTAGGGGCGGGATATATGGGATGTAGGGGTTATGGTTGGGGAAGTATATTAATACTCAGGTATTAATTTAAGTGCTTGTGTATTTTTATATCTTGCAATTTATGTTGTGGGTTTAGGGGCGGGATATATGGGATGTAGGGGTTATGGGTGGGGGAGTGTATTAATACTCAGGTATTAATTTAAGTACTTGTGTTTTTATATGTTGTAATTTATGTTGTGGGTTTAGGGGTGGGATATGTGGGATGTAGGGGTTATGGGCGTGGAAGTGTATTAATACTCAGGTATTCATTTGAGTAGTTGTGTTTTTTATATGTTGTAATTTATGTTGTGGGTTTAGGGGTGGGATATATGGGATGTAGGGGTCATTGGTGGGGAAGTGTATTAATACTCAGGTATCAATTTAAGTACTTGTGTTTTTTATATGTTGTAATTTATGTTGTGGGTTTAGGGGTGGGATATATGGGATGTAGGGGTTATGGGTGGGGGAGTGTATTAATATTCAGGTATTAATTTAAGTACTTGTGTTTTTTTATATGTTGTAATTTATGTTGTGGGTTTAAGGGCGGGATATGTGGGATATAGGGGTTATGGGTGGGGAAGTGTATTAATATTTAGGTATTAATTTAAGTACTTATGTTTTTTTGTATGTTGTAATTTATGTTGTGGGTTTAGGGGCGGGATAAGTGGGATGTAGGGGTTATGGGTGGGGAAGTGTATTAATACTCAGGTATCAATTTAAGTACTTGTGTTTTTTTATATGTTGTAATTTATGTTGTGGGTTTAGGTGCGGGATATATGGGATGTTGGGGTTATGGGTGTGGAAGTGTTTGAGTTTTTTTAAATTTATTTATTATTATTTTTTGGGGATGCAATTTAGTTTATTGGTGGATTATGATTTTGAAATGTATTGATAGTTTGTAATTTGTTTATTGTGGGTGAATTATTTTTTTGTGTTATATTTTTATGTATTGTATTTTATTTTGTTGTTATTGAAGGTGTAAAAATAATTTTGTTTAAAAATAGTTATGTTTAAGAATTTATATTTGATTTTTTAATAGTATGGTAGTTGGTATAGTAGATTTTGGAATATAATGATGTTATATTTTTTTATTTTAATTATTTATGATTTTTTTTTTTAGTTCATTGTAATAGGTTTTGTGATTAATTTGTTCTTTTGTGTTAGTAGTATCCTTTATATTGTTTTCATGTCTTTTTCTTGATAGTTAATGTTTTTATTAATGATGTGTCTTTGGTTAGTATGTGATTAATTTATTTACTTTTTTTGGTAAAAAAAAAGTATATTTGGTATTTTACGCTTTTAAGATATTTTTCGAATTTCTGGTTTGGTAAAGTATTATATTTTATTTCTTTGATTGTTTGTATAGTATACAGAGTTGGTTTTTTATCATCCATTTAATATGAATATTTTTTAATTGTTTTTGGATGATTAATGTTTTTTTTGTTTTTTTTTCTAAGTATGAGATGCTGTTTTCTATATTAATGAAGAAGATTTATTCAGCATCACGTGTTTGGATAAAGACATGAAAACGTCAAAGGTAGGAAAAAATTTTGTCGTGTACATTTAGTGTAAAAAAAAATTGAAAAATGCCAATTTAATTGATGGTGTTTGGAATTTTTAGAACTGGCAAGTCATTTTTTAGTGGGTTAGTGGTTGTTAGTAATGTAGAATATATGCTAGACTGTTGAGGTAGTCTGATGGTGTTATTGTATCAAATTGTTGTAGTTTTGCCAAAATTCTTTTGGTCATTTCTTTGCTTTTTTTACTTGTGCGTGGGTTCAGGCTACCTGACAGTGATTGAGCAAGTCTCATTTCTTGGAAACTTTGTTCCTTTTTCAAAATTTCCATGAAATGATACAGGTTTGGGTGGGGTTTACCTATTACTTTAGTGAAGGCGTTATGCCATCCTTCAATGGCATTATTAGTTTTTGCACCACCTTCTAAACAGGTTTGGTAGCAGTTCCACCATTCTATTGGAAATCTTGGTTTTCGTCTGCGACCAGATCTGTTTAGGTGTCCAATCCAGGTTTGTTCGAAGTAATTTAGTAAGGGTTCTAATTTGTCTTCATTTTGTGTATAATAGTTAGACTCTGTTATTGCGTTGTAATACTCATCTAGTTTTGTAGGTGGTACAAAGCATAATGCTGTGAGTTTTTTTAATTCAAATTGTAGTATGCAATCTGAGAAATATTCTCTACTTAGGGATGATTTTTGTATTCTATGCCAATATGCTTGTGAAAAGTGGAAAAAGCATCCTTGAATTTGGGTTTGTGGATATATTTTTAGTATTGTATTTATCATTGATAATTCAAAATCTAGTATTACTTTTCTAGGTGTTTTATTTGATTTTGATTGTTGATAAAAATTCATTGTAAGTAGAGGAATGTTTAACAGGCAGTAATGCATACACTAGGGGGATTGTAGTGTTATTTTTTGTGGCATGTATGGTGTAAATATTGAGTGAATGGATGGGTTGTAGATTTAAAGATTCCATCCATCATCCAAATTTCACTATTTTGTAGGATTAGTAAGTTGCATGTTGTGCTGAATATTAAAATTCTTTTTTGAGGGTTTTCGTTGTCGTGAATGAGGAAAGTTTCTTTGGAGAAGGTAATTGTTAGTTCTGGGGGATGTTAATGTCTTCATAGGTTTGTGGTGTTATATGTTGGGAATTACTTGCCAGTCTTTGTCGTTGAAATATTCTCCTAAGGTTTGGTACAGAAGGCATGCTACCGGAAATCTGTATTGGAATATTTTGTACTACCTCCCTTATAACCTGTCCGCAGGAGTCATTTGAGGTGTGTGCAATGTTTTTTATTTTCTGTATGTTTTCTATTATCTCAATTTCTATTGCAGAGGCAGAGTGGTTGTGATCTGTTGTTTTAACAACGGTGTTTTCTAGAGTTACAGCTCTGCCTCTACAATGTGAAGAGTAGAATTGTACACACCTCCAATGGCTCCTGAGGTTGACAACCTTGTCTCTGCAATAAAGATAACATTCATACTTTAGTAGCTGGTTTCCGGTTCTTGAGGTTATGTAACTTGCTTCTCCTTGCGATGCCATTTGTGAAATATCTGTAAATAATATAAAAGAAATAGGTTAAAAGAAGTTTGCAGTTTTTATTATTAAATTTGTGGTGGATTTAGTTTACCACTTAGTAAGTTAATTAATATATAATGTGTCCTATTTGTAAGTGTTTGGTGAAGGTGGTTTGTTATCTTTTATATTTGGTGATTGTGTGTTATTTATTGAGGTAAGTAATTTTTGCTTGTAGATTTGTATTTGTGGGTCTATTGTGTTCCTAGTTTTTGTTATGGGGTAAGTAGTTAGTGGAGTTGTAATAGTATATTATTTGATAATTATTCTGCAGCATCTATGTTAATGTAAGTATCTAGTGAAGTTGCTTTGATTATTTTTTAATGTTTTGAGTATTTTAATGTGATATGAGGTAAGTAGTTGGTGGAGTAGGAATAGTAATTTTCGTGCTATTTATTGTGTAGCAGGTGCTGTGATGTAAGTATGTGGTGGAGTTGTTATAGTAAATTTTGGGAAGCATCCTTTATTACGATGTTTTATTTACAAAGTCATGGTTAATTAAAGTGTAAAAATGCTTTTCTTAACAATGAATACGTTATTTTGTGAGTTAACTATGTATGTTCTGAAAAATGAACATGTGTGGTTAAGGTACAAAGAAGGGAGTTGGTGAAGGAGGATTATGCAGCTGACAAGGGGTTTAATTAGGTTAGTGGGGGGTTTTAGGTTTTGGGGAGGGGGTGGGGGGTTAGGGGGTTTTAGGTTTTGGTTTTGGGGTGGGGTTGGGGGTGGGGAGTTTTTGTTTTTTTGGTTTTGGGGAGGGGGTTGGGGTGAGGGGGTTTTAGGTTTTGGGGTGGGTTTGGGGGGGTGGTGTGTTTTTGGTTTTGGGGAGGGGGTTGAGGGTCAGGGGGTTTTAGGTTTTGGGGTGGGTTTGGGGGGTGGGGCGTTTTTGGTTTTGGGGAAGTGGTAGAGGGTGAGGGTGTTTTAGGTTTTGGGGTGGGGTTGGGGGTGTGGGGTGTGAGGGGGTTTTAGGTTTTGGGGTGGGGTTAGGCGGGTGGGGTGTTTTTGGTTTTGGGGAGTGGGTGTGGGGATAGGGGGTTTTAGGTTTTGGGTTGGGGCATTTTTGGTTTTGGGGAGGTGGTGGAGGGGTAGCGGGTTTTCGGTTTTGGGGTGGGGCATTTTTGGTTTTGGGGAGGGGGTTGGGGTGAGGGGGTTTTAGGTTTTGGGGTGGGGTTGGGGGGTGGGGTGTTTTTGGTTTTGGGGAGGGGTGGGGGGTCAGGAGGTTTTAGGTTTTTGGGCGGGTTTGGGGGGTGGGGCGTTTTTGGTTTTGGGGAGGAGGTGGGGGTTAGGGGGTTTTAGGTTTTGGGGTGGGGTTGGGGGGTGGGGTGTTTTTGGTTTTGGGGAGGGGTGGGGGGTCAGGGGGTTTTGGGGTGTGGTTGGGGGGTGGGGTGAGGGATGTAGGGTGAATGATGCCTATTAGTAATGCTTTTATCAAGAATGCTTTTAGAATGAAATATTGTTGTTAAGGCATTTGTGTAAAATTATTAGTAGTAAGAACAAGGTTGGTGTTCCGTCCTTGTTGTTAAGGCACTCGGGCCCATATTTATACTGTTCCGGCACTTCTGCGGGTGCTGCTTGCTTCTGAGTGGGCTCCTTGTCTTGCTGGGCGCCCCCTCTGTCTCCTCCCAAAATTGGCGACATCCTGGTCCCTCCTGGGCCACAGCACCATCCAAAAACCCTAACTGCAACCCTTGCAGCTAGCAAGGCTTGTTTGCGGTCTTTCTGCACGGAAACACCTCTGCAAGCTTCTTCACGACGTGGGACATCCATCCTCCAAAGGGGAAGTTCCTAGTCCTCTTCGTTCTTGCAGAATCCACAGCTTCTACCATCCAGTGGCAGCTTCTTTGCACCCTCAGCTGGCATTTCTTGGGCATCTGCCCACTCACGACTTGAGTGTGACTCTTGGACTTGGGCTCCTTGTTCCACAGGTACTCTCGTCTGGCGATCCATCATTGTTGCATTGCTGGTGTTGGTCTTCCTTGCAGAATTCCCCTATCATGACTTCTGTGCTCTCTGGAGAACTAAGGTACACTTTGCAACCACTTTTCAGGGTCTTGGGGTGGGCTATTTTTCTAATCCCACTGTTTTCTTACAGTCCCAGCGACCCTCTACAAGGTCACATAGGTTTGGGGTCCATTCGTGATTCGCATTCCACTTTTGGAGTATATGGTTTGTGTTGCTCCTATACCTATGTGCTCGCATTGCAATCTATTGTGACTGTACATTGCTTGCATTGCTTTCTATTGCTATTACTGCATATTTTTGGTATTGTGTACATATATCTTGTGTATATTTGCTATCCTCATACTGAGGGTACTCCCTGAGATACTTTTGGCATATTGTCATAAAAATAAAGTACCTTTATTTTTAGTATATCTGTGTATTGTGTTTTCTTATGATATTGTGCATATGACACCAGTGGTATAGTAGGAGCTTTACACGTCTCCTAGTTCAGCCTAAGCTGCTCTGCTAAGCTACCCATTTCTATCAGCCTAAGCTGCTAGACACCTCTTCTACACTAATAAGGGATAACTGGACCTGGTGCAGAGTGTAAGTGCCCCTTGGTACCACTACAAACCAGGCCAGCCTCCTACAACCTGTCCCACATTGGAGGGCCTCTGGCAGCAAGCTGTCAAGCAGCAAAATGGTGATGTCACTGACACACACAGAGTTTATTGGGAGAATAATCTCTTTTATACTGAAGCAAGGGACCCTAAACCTGGTGCCACCAGGAGACTGGTCATCCCCCTTCAGTCCAGGGAATTCCTCCTAACTCTGGCTCATGACATCCCTTTAGCTGGGCATTTAGGACAGAGTAAAACATGGAACAGACTTGTTCCACATTTTCACTGTCCCCATATGTCAGAAGACACGAAGGAGTTTTGTTCCTCATGTGTCACCTGCCAAGCCAGTGGCAAGACTGGTGGCACCCCAAAGGCCCTCTTGATCCCACTGCCAGTGGTTGGGGTGCCCTTTGAAAGGGTAGGGGTTGATATTGTTGGCCCACTTGACCCTCCAACAGCTTCTGGCAATAGATTTACCCTTGTGGTGGTGTACCATGCCACAAAGTATCCAGAAGCAATCCCCTTAAGGACCAATACAGCTCCTGCAGTGCCAAAGGCCCTCCTGTGAATCTTTTCCAGGGTGGATTTCCCTAAGGAAGTAATGTCAGACAGAGGTAGGACCTTCATGTCTGCATACCTAAAAGCAATGTCGAAGGAGTGTGGTGTTACCTACAAGTTCATGACCCCTTATCATCCACAAACTAATGGATAGATTGAAATGTTTAATAAAACTCTCAAAGGCATGATTATGGGACTCTCTGAAAAACTCAGAAGGAGATGGGATGTCCTATTACCATGCCTCCTTTTCGTCTACAGGGAGGTACCCCAAAAAGGAGTGGGCTACAGCCCCTTTGAACTCCTATTAGGCACCCTGTTAGGGAGGGTTGGGAACAACCTTTAAAAGCTACAAAACAAGACATTGTGGACTATGTACTTGGCCTAAGAAGTAGAACGGATGGGTACATGAAAAAAGGCCACTAAAAAACTTCAGGCAGGACAAGAGCTCCAAAAGCAATGGTTTGACCAGAAGGCTGTCCTGACAGAGTACCACCCAGGGCAGAAGGTGTGGGTATTGGAGCCTGTGGCCCCAAGAGCACTCCCGGACAATTGGAGCAAGTTTTAGAAGCTTTTAGTGCAGCATATTTGGATAATATTGCTGTCTTTACCTCCACCTGGGATGATCACCTGGTCCACCTCTGGAAAGTTTTGGAGGCCCTGCAAAAGGCAGGCCTATCTATCAAGGCTTCAAAGTGCCAGATAGGGCTGGGGAAAGTGTCTTAAAGAGCCCAAACTACTCCCAAAAAATCATTGTTCAAACAGATGCTTCTGAATTAGTGTAGGGGCTGTACTATCACAACTGAACTCAGGGCCAGGATCAACCTGTTGCTTTCATTAGCAGGAGGTTGACCCCTAGAGAAAATCGTTGGTCTGCCATAGAGAGAGAGGCCTTTGCTGCGGTCTGGGCACTGAAGAAGCTGAGACCCTACTTGTTTGGGACACACTTCATTGTTCAGACAGACCACAAACCTCTATTATGGCTTAAAGAAAGGTGAAAACCATAAATTGTTGAGGTGGTCCATTTCCCTACAGGGGATGGACTATACAGTGGAACATAGACCTGGGAGTACCCACTCCAATGCAGAAGGACTCTCCAGATATTTCCACTTAGACTATGAAGACTCATCTGGGTAAGGTTAGCCATATTGTCCCTCGTTTGGGGGGTGGGGTGGGTTGTGTAGGAAAGTACAATCTTACTAGGCATGTTCCCCACATTTTTAACTGTATATAAGTATGTTTTTGCCTGTCTCACTGGGATCCTGCTGGTCAGGACCCCAGTGCTCATAGTTTATGGCCTAATGTGTGTGTCTGAATAGTGCTTGACTGTGTCACGCTTTACTGCTTTTAAATTTGTCACTGTAGGCTAGTGACTTCATTTACCAATTTCAATTGGCACATTGGACCCGCCTTATAAGTCCCTAGTATATGGTACCTAGGTACCCAGGGCATTGGGGTTCCAGGAGATCCATATGAGCTGCAGCATTTCTTTTGCTACCCAGAGGGAGCTCAGGCAAACCCTCGCACTGGCCTGCCATTGCAGCCTCTGTGAAATAACGCACACGTCATTTCACACTTATTTTCACTGCACTTAAGTAACTTATCAGTCACCTATATGTCTAACCTTCACTTTCTGAAGGATAGATGCAAAGTTACTAAGTGTAAGGGCACCCTTGTATTAGTAAAGGTGCCCCCACATAGTTCAGGGCCATGTCCCAGGACTTTGTGAGTGCGGGGACACCATTACACGTGTGCACTGCATATAGTTTAATACCTATATGTAGCTTCACAAAGGTAACTCCGAATATGACGATGTAACATGTCTAAGATCATGGAATTGTTCCCCCATTCCAAATCTGGTATTAGGGAGCCAATTTCATGCATTCTGGGGGCTCCACCATAGACCCCCAGTACTGCCAAACCAGCTCTCTGAGGCTTGCACTGCAGCTACAGTTGCTGCCACCTCACAGACAGGGTTCTGCCCTCCTGAGTCTGGGCAGCCCAGTCCCAGGAAGGTAGAACAAAGCATTTCCTCTTAGAGCAGGGTGTTACACCCTCTCCCTTTAGAAATAGGTTCTAAAGGCTGGGGAGGAGTAGCCTCCCCCAGCATCCGGAAATGCTTTGAAGGGCACATATGGTGACCTTCTTGCATAAACCAGTCTACACCGGTTCAGGGACCCCTTGTACCCTTCTCTGGCGCAAATCTGGACAAAGGAAAGGGGAATGACCACGCCCCTGTCCATCACCTCCCCAAGGGTGGTACCCAGAGCTCCTTCAGTGTGTCCTAGACTTCAGCCATCTTGCTTTACAAGGTGTGGGGGCACTCTGGAGTGCTTTGAGTGGCCAGTGCCAGCAGGTGACGTCAGAGACCCCTCCTGACAGGTCCTTACCTGATAAAGTAGCCAATTCCCCTCTCAGGGCTATTTAGGGTCTCTCCTGTAGGTTCTCTTCATCCTCTGACCTCGGATCAACAACAGCCTGCTCCAGGAACCGCTGTAACAGCAACAAAGTATACACAAGGGATACATTTCCTCTGCAACTTAAGCTCCAGCCAGCAACTGCAACAGTTTCCATGGCGTGCATGCTCTGAAGACTCCATGTCTTCATCCTGGACCAGAAGGACTGAAGAAATCTCCCGTGGGGTGACAAAGTCACTCCCCTGCTCAGGCAGGCACCTTCCAAGATGACGTCCGGTACCCTTTGACTCCTCTCACAGTGTCGAGCATGCTCCTAAGGACACAGAGGGTGGACATTATCGACATAGACTGTCCTGAGGTCCTGCTGACGCAATTTGGAGGAGGTAAGACCTTACCTTCCTTGAGAGCGATGGTACCCCTGTGTACTGCGTCTTCTTCACCTCCTGAGGCCTCTGTGCACTATTTACAAAATGTATTTGTGCACAGCCTGGCCCAGGTCCACAGCACTCCATCTTGCGACGCTCAACTCACTGAGTTGTTCTCCAGCGGTGTGGGATCTTCCTTTGTTGTGCTGCATCATCTGCATTTTGCACCTCCTTTGTCCCCGTGTCCTGGGACTCCTGGGGGTGCTGGTTGGCATCCTGAGGGCTCTCTAAAGTGCAGAGAGTGCCTTCTTCCTCCACACACAGAGTTGAGGCCCCCAGGTCCCTCCTAGGTCCATCCAGCACCATTTTGGTGCAAAACACACTTTTGTCGTAACCGAGGCTTGTTGGCGACTAACAACATGAAATCACATCTGCAACGATCTTCACATTGTGGGATATCCTTTGCATCATACAGGAACCCACTGGCATCTTCCCAGGGTGAATTCCTGCAGTCTTTGAGTAACTATGGACTCTTCTTTTGCACACTCTTCTGGGTTGGCAGGGGCTCCTGCCCTTCCTGGAACTTCTTTCTACTTCTGGCCTTGGTCCTCTTCCTTTGCAGGTCTTCAGGTCCAGGAAGCCAGCAGTTGTTCTTTGCAGACTTGGCTGGTTACTGCTAAATCCCAATCCCGAGGTGTTTTGTGTCCTAAGGAAACTTGCAGTAAATCACTCCTGCTTTTCTGGGCTCAGGGGATGGGTAATTTACTTACCTTTACTGTATTCTTACTCTCCCAGCGATTCTGCACACTTTACACTTGTCTAGGTGGGAATTCGTGATTCGCATTCCACTTTCTTAGTATATGGTTGTGGTGCCCCTAAACCTATGGTTTCCCATTGCATTCTATAGCATTTCCTATTGTTTGCATTGTTCTATGACTACTTACTTGTCTAATTTTGGTGTCTAGTTTATAAGTTGTGTATAATACTTACCTCCAGAAGGAGTATTGTCTCTAAGCTATTTTTGGTACTGTGTCACCCAAATAAATACCTTTATGTTTGGTAACACTGAGTATTGTCTTTACCTGTGTATAAGTACTGTGTAACTATAAGTGGCATTGCATGAGCTTTGCATGTCTCCTAATTCAGCCTAAGCTGCTCTGCTGTAGAAACCTCTATCAGCCTAAGCTGCTAGAACACTACTACTTCACTAATAAGGGATAACTGGACCTGGTATAAGGTGTAAGTCCCCAAGGTACCTACTACAAACCAAGCCAGCCTCCTACAAGGCTGGACTGTTCCCATGGGGAGCAGGGTCTCAAATGATTTGCAGATAGCTGGATCCAAACTGGTGTGTTGTTTTGCTTTCACTGATGACCGAGCTGACAAAAATCTCTGGAATGCACTTCTTAGTTCAAAGAAGATATTTATTATTACTTCACCATGAGGTTCCTAAAAAGAGATTAGTAGGTCAAAAGCACACATTTAAAAATAGCCACAGCAATGAAAGGAAAATATATCAAAAGGATTCTCAACTGCAATGTACACAGCAAATGTATGTGATTATATTATAGCATAATTGCAAAGCAGAGAATAAAGTAAAAAGTAATCACCGTAGGCCCTGCCAAGCACTTCATCTTTCTCATGTCAGCAAGAAGATGACCCTGTTCAACTGCGTAGAGCCACCTTTATATACCTTTAAAGAACCGAAAGGGCTTTCTGGAAAAAAAAACCTCCTGTCAGATGGAAATATGCAAACATGCTGGCTACTATAGGTCAGAGTTGGAAGAAAAACGCGGAAAACTGGCCAGCATTTCAAGGCTCTCATCCCAAGGACGCACCGTTCCCTGCACTGTCCTTTCTTATCATGTTGACTGACTAATTGTTCGGTGAGAGAAAATACAAAAAACAGGCTCAGTTTACCATGTGGAAAAACACAGCTCAACTGCCAAGTCTCAACTGCAATGTCTAATGCCACGATAAAGACAATAGGCAGCTAAACTGAATACAAAATGTAATCTGCAACTGGTGAACACTGAACAACTAATATTCAAAGTGGTGCAACACAAAGTCAGTGGTCAAAAACATCTATTTTCATTACATTTACACCCTTTTGATCAATGACTTTGTGTACTTTTCTCTTATTTAAAAAAAAAAGAAAACATCATACGAAAATCAGGTTTGCATTGTACACAGCAACATAGAGCAATGATAAAAGCAATCACTAGAAAGCAATGGAAGTGGATTAACGTATTGATAAACAGTTAAATCAGACACACCTACAATGAAAAGACTTAAGCTTAGATACTCTGATTGGGATAATGACTGATTGAATAGTATCTCTAGGATAGCGAGTTGGTGTATAATTAGATGAAAACATCATGAGTTCTAATCATGTAAAGGTACACGGTCCACCTAACAGGTTTGTTAGAATGTAAGTGAAAGTCAGGTTTCCACATGAAAACAGCCAGTCAACTGGCAATTTTGCTTAATGAGACTGGCATCAGTCATCAGATGATAACAAGCCATGGGTTAGTTCCAGTGGAAATTTGTAATCAAACAAGTTGACAGAACATCCATGGTACTCTGTATTGTTCCCATGTAGAACTTTGATCTGTGAAGCACAATTTGAGCAAAATGGATCCATAGGTTTTGTACTTTAAAAGCAGCAGGAGCGTTGCACAAAGGTTATCAATCAGGTTCAGGTTGGGGGTGTGGTCCCTTCCCCGACCCCACATGCAATCGCCTGAAGGGAGACCACACAGCACACTCATGGTCAGTGGCAGTCGTAGTAAGATCTGCAAAAGAAACAAGTATGACTTTTCTTGCAAATAACATTTGTCATCTGAAATGTGCTCTCCTTTTTCCTTTCCTTGTTTTATAATCAGCAGGACGTTACTGCAGCCATTTGCAATAATTTCTGCAGGTTTTTGAGGGACATTTGGGGATTCAACCTGTAGTGAATCCTAGTTTGTTTTAATGGGATAGCAGGAGTTAGCTTAGCCGTAGGCTTGTAAACTCGTGCCCCCGTCACCTAGTGACTTTTAACCTACTTAGCTTGGTCTGTCTTAGCCCATTTAATTATTTATTTCCTCTAAGATGGCTGCCTTGTTTATAGTTAGGCCACTTTTTATGAGTTTTATTATCAGTGTCACTTCGCCAAGGCGTCAAGATCAAACACGAAAGACAAACAGTAGGTGTTCACACTTAGGGATTTTCCCTCTCTATATTTCGAGGGATTGTTGATATTAATTGCCGTCCCAAGCATGCCTGTTATCTATTGTTTTGGAATACACCTACGTCAGGGGACCTTGTAGATCTGTATAAATACATCACACTTTAGACAGATAATCAGAGGGATTCCGACCAGAGGGCATCGCCACCATCGCTGACACCGATGCCACAGGCATTTTGACGCTGACCCAGTCTTCGTGTCACTGCGGAGTCTGAGATAGAGACCTCATTCCAAGTTAACGAGGGTTGGGGGCTCCTCTCATGCACATGGCTTTGGCAGATTAGGTTTAGCAAACCCAGCTCTCCTTTAGGTAGGAGGTTAGGCCTATTCTCATTGGGGTATTAGGGCATATTCCATCTTATACATACATATATATATATTTCTTTCATATATTGCAAAAATGGTGGGGGTCTTAATAACCATGACTCTCTTCTTCACAATACTGTTGCTTGGTATATTCATTATCCTAATCATTGCAGTTCATGCAACTTATCGCAAATTGCAGTTATGTTAAATAAAAATTATTATAACTTCACTGCATCTGTGTTATTGCCTTTGTTTGTGTGAGACATAATATATCTGTGAGAAAAGGGTAATTTCCGTTTAACCACGACAACCCTGAGATATCTTACTTTGAGTCCATGCGTAAGCGACTGCCACAAATCACCTTTTACTACTGTGTTTCTGGTGAGGTGCTGCTAGTGAGCCGGTGAGGTTGGGACAACAGTTGCGACTTGTTGTAGGAAAGACTCAGTCGCCTTCAAACAAAAGTACTGTTATCTTTAAACCAGCAGTCTTGCTCAGAGCAAGAGTCCAAACTACGACAAACCCACACTTTAGCACCAGGGTTTTTATCTGCTGAACTTCCCTTTCCTTGCACTGTCGGAAGGGCTGGGGCAGTCCCCTTCCTCACCAATCCTCCATACACGGCATTCATGACAAGTTGGACAATCCTGTCTCCAATCTGTATGAATAAATCAGCTTCTCCACTATTTAACAGAATAGCTTTGATGTCTATCTGTCCTTGTAACTTTCCTCTCTCCAATTGATCTTTGACTGTTTGTGGGACAGATCCCTGTTGTGTGTGGTGACAAATAGGACATTGCAAAATCACAGTTTTTAACAAATCTAGGGGAATGTGCATCCCTCTAATCTCTGTCCACCTGTAAGTGGCTTTTTCTCCCAGGTGTCAACATTTCTGGTGCGCCCACTTAGCCATCCCCACAAAGTCAGAATTCTAGGTTGACACTTCTGCCTCAGAACTTTTGTCTTTGACGTCTGCAAGGGAATTGAACCAGCATTCTAGTGAGTCAATGGAACAATGAGCATCTATGACTTTACTCTGTTCTAACATGTCCCAAATTTCCTGCCATAACTCTTTGCTCCACACCTCCTTTGAATGAATGAACCAATTATGTGCATGCCATTTCCATTGCCAAACGGCTAATCCATTGGCATTGGACTAAGAATCAGTGTAAAAATGACAAGTCGCAGGCAGGTTTTGCTTTAGAACCTCGCACACAGTGTACAACTCTGCACATTGGCTACTTTTTCCCTCTCCTGTGGTGTTCAACAACTTTTCAGTAACTGTATTGTATGACACTGCTTTCCAATGCCTTTTAGTACCCACGTATTTGAATGAATCATCAGTGAACCAAACATGCTTTCTATCCTCAGCGCACAAGGATTCAAATGGCACAAACCATTTTACTGGTGACTATTTTACCTGTGGTACCTCTTGCTCTCTCTCCTCATCCTGTAGAGGGGCTTGTGATACCTGTTCATGTAGGGCTGCAGTGCCTGACTGTCCTATTCGAGCTCTGTCTTGTATGCACCAGATCCAGTGTATGATACTAGCCTCTTGTGCATGTCGTATACGGTGAGATTTAGGTGAACTCATCACCCCCGCATGACTGATATTTCTGGTGTAAGAATTACATAATAACTTAATGAGATTTGCTCAGTATCCACTAGAGCCCAATAACAAGTCAAAAGCTGTTTTTCAAAAGGAGTACAGCACTCCCCAGAGTCAGATAGTTTTCTAGTCCAAAATCCTAGGGGTGCCCTCCTCCTCCCCTGTTTCTGAAACATACTCCAGTTTGCATATTGTCCCTGAACAGTTGCATGTAACGCAATGTTTTCCTCTTGCAGTGTACACAAATCTAAAGTCTGTTGAATTATTTCATTTGCCAAATCAAAAGCACACTGCTGCTTCTTACTCCATTCAAACTCATGTCTTTTCCTAGTAACTTTGTACCAAAGGGTTAAGATTTCACTCAGATGAGGGTCATACTGTTTCCAAATATCAAACAATTTCATGAAACTTTGTGTCTCCTACTTAATGCAAATAGTAGCAAACTCCAAAATATTTTTTTTTACCTGTAACAACATCTCTCTATGTTCTGGATTCCACTGAATTCCCAGAAACTGCACATTTTGTGACAGTACCTGTATCTTGTCTGAATTAATTATACACATTGTACTCTGCAAAAGTAATTATACACATTGTACTCTGCAAAAGTGGCCTGAATATACCGGTAACATCGACAACTTCTTGCTCAGTGTAATCTTTTAAAGAAAGCATTTCAACTCCTGCCAAAAACTGCAGGCTGCTCTGCGCACGGAGAACTACGCTCTGCTCATGAGGCTCACACTGGCCCCCACCGTTTTTAACCTCCTCATTACTGGAATCAGAAAATTCAGATTTTCCTGTAACAGCTTGGTAGATTTCAGCTTTATCTTGCAATAATTTTTTCTGGCTGACTTGCTCACTTCACTTCTTATTTTCTTATTCTAACTGTTTGAATCTCTCATGCATTTTTCTGTAAGCAGGCAAAAGTATCCAAACTCTCCTGTCAAGATCAAAAGGGACATTGTTCCTTTCATAAATCACCTTTTCTAAATATGTAAAAACATTTAACATTTTTGCTTTATCCAAGCACCCATCCCACAACTTAGAAAGTCCTGATAAACTAGAAAATACATTAACCAAAACATCATAAGGCATTTTAATTTCACATGCATGTTCAAACATGGTTTGCGGTGCTTCCTTTAACTCTCTAAAGAAAAACATATTTACACTTTTAAATTGTGCACTCAGAACCTCTCCAATCTATCTTTTGACTAACAACTATGCCAAAAATGCTTTGCTTTCACTAATGACCGAGCTGTCAAAAATCTCTGGAATCCACTTATTAGTTCAAAGAAGACATTTATTATTACTTTACCACTAGGTTCCTAAAAAGAGATTAGTAGGTCAAAAGCACATGTTTAAAAATAGTCACAGCAAGGAAAGGAAAGTATGTCACAATGATTCTCAACTTCAATGTACACAGCAAACATATGTGATTATATTATAGCATAATTGCAAAGCAAAGAATAAAATACAAATTCATCACCGTAGGGCCTGTCAAGCATTTAAACTTTCTCATGCCAGCAAGAAGATGACCCTGTTCAACTGCGTGAAAAAGAATTCTACCCTCACGGGACAAGTGTCAGGCATTTGACATCCAATCCTGACTGAGATCTTGGAAATTCCCTCGCTACTGAGCAGGGCCACCTTTATATAACTTTAAAGAACCAAAAGGGCTTTCTGGAAAAAAAAGCCTCCTCTCACATGGAAATATTCAAACATGCTGGCTACTGTAGATCAGAGTTGGAAGAAAAATGTTGAAAACTGGACAGCATTTCAAGGCTCTCCTCCCAAGGCTGCACCGTTCCCTGTACTGTCCTTTCTTATCGACTAACTGTTCGGTGAGAGAAAATACAAAAAACAGGCTTAGTTTACCATGTCGAAAAACACAGTGTAGGAGGCTGGCCAGGGTTATAGTGGGTACCTGATGGTACTTACACCTTGTTGCAGGTCCAGTTATCCCTTATTAGTAGTTTAGTAGTGTTCTAGCAGTTTAGGCTGATAGAGGTAGCTATAGCAGAGCAGCTTAGGCTGAACTAGGAGACATGCAAAGCTCCTACTATGCCACTTATATCATATAGCACTATATCAAAACAAACACAATACTCAGAGTTACTAAAAATAAAGGTACTTTATTTTAGTGACAATATGACAAAAGTATCTCAGAGGATTTACTCCCTTAGGAGGTAAGTAAAATATAAAAAATATACACACATACCAAAATCAGGTAAGTAAACCACTTAGGGGGTCATTCTGACCCCGGCCGGCGGCGGTAGCCGCCGGCCTGGCTGGGACCGCCAGAAGACCGTCCCGCGGTCAAAAGACCGCGGCGGTCATTCTGGGTTTCCCACTGGGCTGGCGGGCGACCGCCAAAAGGCCGCCCGCCAGCCCAGTGGGAAACACCCTTCCACGAGGAAGCCGGCTCCGAATGGAGCCAGCGGAGTGGAAGGTGTGCGACGGGTGCAGTAGCACCCGTCGCGAATTTCAGTGTCTGCTAAGCAGACACTGAAATTCAAAGTGGGGCCCTCTTACGGGGGCCACTGCAGTGCCCATGCCATTGGCATGGGCACTGCAGGGGCCCCCAGGGGCCCCACGACACCCCTCACCGCCATCCTGTTCCTGGCGGTCGAAACCGCCAGGAACAGGATGGCGGTGAGGGGGTCGGAATCCCCCATGGCGGAGCAGCAAGCTGCGCCGCCATGGGCGATTCCTCAGGGCAGCGGAAAACCGGCGGGACACCGCCGGTTTTCCGGTTCTGACCGCGGCCATACCGCCGCGGTCAGAATGCCCTCAGGAGCACCGCCAGCCTGTTGGCGGTGCTCCCGCCGACCCCGGCCCCGGCGGTCAAGGACCGCCGGGGTCAGAATGACCCCCTTAGAAAAGTAGTGCAAACACTATAGAACACAATAGAATTCAATAGGAGAAAATAGGCCTAGGGGCAACACAAACCATATACTCCAAAAGTGGAATGAGAACCACGAATGGACCCCAGGCCTAGTGTAGTGTGTAGAGGGTCGCTGGGAGTGTAAGAAAACACTAAAGGTGTCCAAGATACCCCACCCAAGACCCTGAAAAGTAGGAGTAAAGTTACCCTACTACCCCAGAAAGACAGTAAAGTCGAGATAGGGGATTCTGCAAAGACAACAACTGACTGCAAAGCGCTGAAGACACATTCCTGGACCTGAGGACCTGCAAAGGAAGGGGACCAAGTCCAAGAGTCACACAAGTGTCCAGGGGGGGCAGGAGCCCATTAAACCCCGGATGAAGGTGCAAAAGTGTTGCCTCTGGGTGGAAGAAGCCAAAGATTCTGCAACAACAGAAGGTGCCAGGAACTTTTCCTTTGGTCAGAAGATGTCCCACGGCGTGCTGGAGGATGCAGAGTTGTTTCCACACAGAAAGATTGCAAACAAGCTTGCTAGCTGCAAGAGTCACAATTGAAGGTTTTGGGTGCTGCCAGGGCTCAGGAAGAACCAGGAGATCGCCCCTTGGAGGAGGAGACAGAGGGGGTGCTCAGCAATACAGAGAGCCCATGCAGAAGCAGGCAGCAGCCGCAGAAGTACCTGAACAGGCATTCAGAAGATCTGAGCATGGCGGTCATCTCAGCCCAACGAAAGAGTGTCCCATGATGTCGGAGGTCAACTCAGTGAGTTTAGCAATGCAGGACGAAGTACTGGGGACCTGGGCTAGGCTGTGCACAAAGGAAGTCTTGCAAAAGTGCACAGAAGCCCTAGTAGCTGCAGTTCATGCAGTACACAGGATTACTGTCTGGAGTGGGAAGGCAAGGACTTTCCTCCATCAAATTTGGACAGAAGGACCACTGGACTGTCGGGGTCACTTGGATCCAGCTCCTGTGTTCCAGGGACCACGATCACCAAGATGACAGGGGGCCCAGAGGACCGGTGATGCACAAGTTTGGTGCCTGTGGAAGCGGGGGAAAGATTCCGTCAACCCATCGGAGATTTCTTCTTGGATTCTAGTGCAGGGTGAAGGCAGACAGCCCTCAGAGCATGCACCACCAGGAAACAGTCGAGAAAGCCGGCAGGATTAGGTGCTACAATGTTGCTGGTAGTCTTCTTGCTACTTTGTTGTGGTTTTGCAGGCGTCCTGGAGCAGTCAGCGGTCGATCCTTGGCAGAAGTCGAAGAGAGAAGTGCAGAGGAACTCTGGTGAGCTCTTGCATTTGTTATCTCACGAGATAACCCACAAGGGAGACCCTAAATAGCCCTCAGAGGAGTATTGGCTACCTAACCAGGTAAGAGCCTATCAGGAGGGGGCTCTGACATCACCTGTTGGCACTGGCCACCGAGAGGTCTCCATTGTGCCCTCCCACCTCTGCATTGAAGATGGCAGAGGTCTGGGACACACTGGAGGAGCACTGGGCACCACCCCTGGGGTGGTGATGGACAGGGGAGTGGTCAGATTCACGCCAGAGCAGGGGCTGGGGGCTCCCTGAACCGGTGTAGACTGGTTTATGCAAGGAGGGCACCATCTGTGCCCTTCAAAGCATTTCCAGAGGCCAGGAGAGGCTACTCCTCTCAGGCCCTTAACACCTATTTCCAAAGGGAGAGGGTGTAACACCCTCTCTCAGAGGAAATCCTTTCTTCTGCCTTCCTGGGACTGGGCTGCCCAGGTCCCAGGGGGGCAGAAACCTGTCTGAGGGTTGGCAGCAGCGGTAGCTGCAGAGAAAACCCCATAGAGCTAGTTTGGCAGTACCTGGGGTCCATGCTGGAGCCCCGGGGATGCATGGAATTGAGTTACCATTGTGAAGCCACACATAGGTATTGACCTATATATAGTTCACATGTGCAATGGTGTCCCCGCACTCACAAAGTGCGGGGAATTTGCCCTGAACAATGTGGGGGCACCTTGGCTCGTGCCAGGGTGCCCTCACACTAAGTAACTTTGCATCTAACCTTCACTAAGTGAGGGTTAGATATATAGGTGACTTATAAGTTACTTAAGTGCAGTGAAAAATGGCTGTGAAATAACGTGAGCATTATTTCACTCAGGCTGCAGTGGCAGTCCTGTCTAAGAATTGTCTGAGCTCCCTATGGGTGGCAAAAGAAATGCTGCAGCCCATATGGATCTCCTGGAACACCAATACCCTGGGTACCTAGGTACCATATACTAGGGAATTATAAGGGTGTCCCAGTGTGCCAATGAGAATTGGTAAAATTAGTCACTAACCTGCAGTGACAATAAAGGCAGAGAGAGCATAAACACTGAGGTTCTGGTTAGCAGAGCCTCAGTGATACAGCTAGGCACCACACAGGGAACACATATAGGCCACACACCTATGAGCACTGGGGTCCTGGCTAGCAGGATCCCAGTGACACATATCAAACACACTGACAACATAGGGTTTCCACTATGAGCACTGGGGTCCTGGCTAGCAGGATCCCAGTGAGACAGTAAAAACACGCTGACATAAACTCACAAACAGGCCAAATGTGGGGGTAACAAGGCTAGAAAGAGGCCACCTTCCTACACACAGCTCAACTACAATGTCTCAACCGCAATGTCTAACGCCACGATAAAGCCAATAGGCAGCTAAACTGAATACAAAATGTAATCTGCAACTGGTGAACACTGAACAACTAATATGCAACACAAAGTCAGTGGTCAAAAACATCTTTACAGGTGTCGTGGCCAGCAAAATAACAATGGATTTAACCCAGATCTGAAAAAGGGGGCGAATTTTTGAAAAGTTTCAACACTCCCTCCTTCATTTTATTTTATGATGTTGCTATGTGCACCCTAAGTGGCTAGGGCATGCCCAGACATGGGTCCTGTGCTCCCTCTGCCAGTGGATTCAAGCTAACCTGGCTGATGAGGGGTGATACCTTGAAACCAGTCCTAGTAAGCCTATTTTTAGTCCAGGGAGGATCTGGCCTGGCAGTTCAGGTTGGACTGTTCCAAGGCAGACCAGGTTCTAGACTGATTTTATATGATAGGGTTTAGGAAAGTACTTTTTTTCTTGGCATGGTTATTTACTGTTTCTGCCTGATGTCAGTGTGCTTGACTGTGTTCACTGGGATCCTGCTAACCAGGACCCCAGTGATTTTGCTCTCTCTCCCAAAACTCTCTATTTTGTCTCACAATTGGCATACTGGTGGCCCCATGCAGGCCCCTAGTATATGGTACCTAGGGCATTGTGGTTCCAGGGGATCCCTATGGGCTGAAGCAGTTATTCTGCCACCCATAGGGAGCCCTTGAAAAGTGTTCTGCAGGCCTGCTGTTGCAGTCTGCATGAACTGGGTACATGCACCTATTTTCACTACAGGTCACTGCACCAGGTCACTGTAAGTCACCCCTTGTAGTAGGCCCTCTCAGCCCAGAGGGCAAGGTGCCGGTACATGTGTGAGGGCACCCCTGCATTAGCTTACTTTGTGAGTAAGGGGACACCATTTTATGCATGTACTGGACATAGGTCACTACCTATGTCCAGCTACATAACAGTAACTTCAAACCTGGGCATGTTTGGTATAAAACATGTTGGAATCATTCCCCAATACTTTTGCAAGTATTGGTTGTATGATTCCATGTGCTCTGGGGGTCCTGCAGGACCCCCAGCATTGCTCCTACAGGCTTCTGAAGTTTTCCTGGAAGCCTAAGCTGCTGCCACCTCACAGACAGGTTTATGTCTTCCTCTTGCTTGTTCAGCTCAATCCCAGGAAGGCAGAACAAATGATTTCCTTTGGGAGAGGGGTGTTACACCCTCTCCCCTTGGAAATAGTTTTACTGGACTTGGGAGGGGTAGCCTCCTCAAGCCACTGGTATTCTTTGAAGGGCACATTTGGTGCCCTTCATGCGTATACCAGTCTACACCGGTCCAGAGACCTCCAGTCCCTTGCCAGACTTGAAGCTGGACAATGGAAAGGGGAGTGACCACTCCCCTGTCCATCACCACCCCAGGGGTGGTGCCCAGAGCTCTTCCAGAGGGTCCCTGGGTTTTGCCATTTGAATCCACAGTTGGCAGGGAACTCTGGGAGCATCTGAGTGTCCAGGTCAGGCACCGACGTCAAAGCCCCTTCCTGATAGGTGGTCACCCAGCTAGGTGACTAATCCCCCTTTCAGGGCTTTTTAGGATCTCTCTTTTGGGTGGTTCCTCAGATTCAGCATGTAAGGTTCCAGCAGGATTCCTCTGCAACCTTCGCTTTGAATTCTGACCAAAGAAATTGCATCTGGACTCTCCAGGACCCGAAAAGCTGCAACAAAGACAGAGATTTCACCTGCAACATTGTTTCCACAGCTCCTTCCACCATCTGCAACATTTCCCCAGTCGTTCATCCTCTGAAGACAGTCCATTTCACTCTGCACAGGAAAAAAGAAGGAATCTCCCCTGCATCTGCAGGCACCAACAACAATGACGTCCGGCTGCGTGGATCCCCTCGCCTGTTGAGCTGCATGGATCCTGCATCACAGGTGGTAGTTGGAAGTGGTTCTGTTGGTCCTCTCTACCAGCTGTACAACTTTGGTGGAGGTAAGCCCCTGCCTTCCCAAGTAGGACAGTACCCCCTCGCACCACGTCTTTTTCAGCTGCCAAGGTTTGTTGGCACTTCTTCAAAGGGGTCTTCAGGCATCGTGTTGCTCCAGTCCCCAACATTCCTTCCTGTTCTGCACAGCTCCCTGAGTGGCTCTCCTGCAGCGTGGGACTCCTTTTTATAGTGCTGCGTGGGCTCCTCAGCTTGGTGGGTAGGGACTCCTGGCCCTACTGGACTCTGCTGTGTCTTTTGAACTTTGTCCCCTCTTTCTACAGGTCTTCTTCAGGAATCCACCATTGGTTCCTTGAAGTCATCTCTGGGTTTTGCAATTCTATTCTTTTCTTCTAAGTTGGTGTTCTGAGGAAATTCTTGTTATTTACTTGTGCTTTCCTGGTCGCTGGGGGAGTGTTGCGGTACTTACCTTTGTGCTTTCCTGGTATCCCCAGTGCCCCTCTACATACTCCCCTTACCTAGGTCGGTCCAACTCTCGCATTCCATTTTCTTAGTATGTGGTTTGTGCTCCCCCTAGGGCTACTATTCTCTATTGCGTTTTACACTGTTTGCACTGTTTTCTAACTATTATTATGCATATTTCTGACAACTAGTGTATATATCTTATGTATTACTTATCTCCTAAGGGAGTATTGCCTCTATAGAATTTTGGTGCTGTGTTACAATAACAAAATACCTTTATTTTGTAACATTGTGTGGTTTTGTTTATGTCTATAAGTGCTGCATGACTACAGTGGTATTGCATGAGCTTTGTATGACTCCTAGATAAGCCTTGGCTGCTCATCCACAGCTACCTCTAGAGAGCCTGGCTTCTAGACACTGCCTACACTACACCGATAGGGGATAGCTGGACCTGAGAAAAGGTGGAAGTACCTTAGGTACCTACCACACGCCAGGTCAGCTTCCTGAACAGGGTCCAAACTGGAGTGGCATGGTGAGGAAAAGAACAATGGATTTAACACAGATCTGTGACTGAGGGTGAGTGTTTGAAAGGTTTCAGCACTCTGTCCATCATCCTTTTGTGTTGCTAAAGTTGCCCCAAGTGGCAAGGGTATGCCCAGACATGGATCCCTTGCTCACTTTGCCACTGGATTCAAATTAGCCTGATTGATGAGGGGTAATACCCCAAAACTGATCCCAGGATGCTTGCTTCTGGTCCAGGGAGGACCTGGTCTGGCAGTTCAGTCTGGATTGTTCCCATGGGGAGCATGGTCAAGACTGATTTACATGGGGATGGGTCCAAACTAGGGTGGCATGGTGAGCAAAACAACAATGGATTCACCTTACATCTGTAACTGGGCGTGCATGTTTGAAAAGTTTCAGCACTCCGTCAATCATCCTTTTGTGTTTTTAAATTAAGCCTCTCTCTCTGCTTGAGGGTTTATGGCTACATGGGAGGAACAGGGTTTGTGGCCAAAGTCACTTCCAGGCCTGAGCAGGGCAAACATGGTTGTTGTTCTTTCGTGAGACTATGACCCATATTTATACTCTGTTTGCGATGAATTAGTGTCATTCTTTTTT
Source organism: Pleurodeles waltl (assembly GCF_031143425.1). Classification (NCBI taxonomy): domain Eukaryota; kingdom Metazoa; phylum Chordata; class Amphibia; order Caudata; family Salamandridae; genus Pleurodeles; species Pleurodeles waltl. The sequence goes on from NC_090449.1 coordinate 194,866,585, forward strand.
ATGCTAATTCAGCACCAACTTAACTCATATTTATATTCTGACGCTAAACCCGTCTAGCATCAAAATATTGGAGTTAACGTCATTTTTTGAATGTGTGAATTCTGCTTGAATAACTGAGATGGAAGATAGGCGTTCCCGTCCCTAAAATTACTCAAAGCCCCTAGCGCCATATTTATCCACCAAAAGTGTCGCACGGGTGGGAGGTGGAGCCAAAAAATTACGTTAACTCAGATTTGCGTCAGGGTCAGACCAGGTATTAAAATGAGACCCACACACAACTACTTAAGGAAAACACACAGAAGAAACATTACAAACTCACAGGAGAAGATGGAAGTGCTACTGCTCCAGCTTGCTAGACAACGCAGAGGACAGCAAAAACAGCAACCACCACCAGCACAACGCGGCCCACAAAGGCAATGCAGAAGGCAGGAGAGGGTGTTCAGAAACAGGACAACCCTCCTTGGACTCAGGGAACAAGACATCATAAGGACATACAGACTTAACAGGCAAGCTATACTACACCTGCTGCGCCACATTGAGCCACAAATCACAGCCAGCCTGGAGACCCCACACAATATATACCAACTGTGACAAAACTGCTAGCTGTCCTGCACATGCAGGCAAGTGGCTCATTTCAAACAATGGGTGCCCTGGTTGTTGGTGTGTCACAGCCTCATTCTCTGCGTTCCTGCCAAAGGTGTTACACACAATAATCTCCCTGACACCCCACTACATCAGCTTTCCCAATGTCCAGCAAAAGCAGCAGGAGATAAAAACAGGGGTACTACCAATTTCATGGCTTCCTGCATGTACTTGGTGCAATTGACTGCACCCATGTCTGATTTGTGCCACCTGCGGCAACAGAGCACTTATACCAGAATCGCAAGCACACACATTCAATTAATGTGCAGGACATAGTGGACCATCTGGGACTATTCACAAACATTTTGGCCAAGTATCCTGGGAGTGTCCATGACACCTTCATATTCCGGCACAGCAGGATCAACGAACACTTCCTTGATGGACAATATGGAAATGGCCTACTTGCAAGTCAACAAACCTAGCAATATACACACAACACACCAACCCTGTAGGACATACAAGACATACCCACTACAAAAACGCATGGCCAGGGTAACACAGATGTGTAGCTAACAACACATAGGCACCATTCTGCAGTACAGCACAATCAGTGCACACTACAAACACATACACCCACATGTAGGTAACACACCCACAGCTTGAAAGGCACACCACATGAAGGACAGGTACAGAAATGTACCTTTTGCCAACAGAAGAACTACACAAACCACTACAGGTGCCCACAGGTTGCCTACTATGTACACTTCACACGCAGTACACCAAACAAACAATAGCACAGCAATGTCAATGGCATACTCCATGCTACTGTTGCATAAGTCTCACATAGGCACAGATCCCTCAAATCATGCTGTGCAAGTCACTGCAAGAACAAACATCAAATGCCAGACAACTGGTGCCAACCACATCTCATCAACACATACCTGACTTACCTGTAGTGTGCATATACATCTGCCTGACGCATTGGGTCACACACATAGGAATATAAAATGAATGCCCTTCACATACAATGTGCCAGATTTGTGAGAAGTGACACCACACCTACTGTAGTGCCACCTCACATGCACCACTTACCGCCGCTTACCGCCCAGGTGATGGCCGCCATCATACCGCCGCAGTGGCGAATATCCATTTGCCATATTATGAAACACACACCAATCTGACAGAATACAGCCACATACACAAATTCGCCAGCCCAAAGGTCAGTGATAAAGTGGCGGTACCAACACCCATACCGTTACACTAACAAAACAATGCACACCACATTATGACCGAAGAATCACCACAGCAGACATTCAACGGCGGTAAACCATTGGTGGTACACACTGCCGTGCTCAGAATGGACACCCACATACAAAACAACACTACATTGGCCAATACAAAAAACACACACCTGACATTCATACACACGACCACAACCACCCACCCACAGCACTATAAAACACATACCCACTGTACCCACAACACTTTACAAACAACAGTTACTGCCAGGAAATTGACACAAACAGCCCAGAGACAACTAAACACACATACCACTTATACCCATACATCCCTCACACACCCCACATGACACATCCCACCACATTACTCAACACACTCTCATCAACACACACCGCACAACACCCATGTCCCCACAAAGGCACCCCCGTTTCACAGATGAGGAGTTAAGGGTCATGGTGGAGGAAATTGTCAAGGTAGAGCCACATCTGTTTGAAGAACAGGTACAACAGATATCCATTGCCAGGAAGATGGAGCTATGGCAGAGAATCATGGACAGGGTGAACGCCGTGGGACAGAATCCAAGAACAAGGGGCGACATCAGGAAGAGGTATAACGACCTACGGGGGAAGGTACATTCTATAGCAGCAATGCACCAGCTCACCATACAGAGGACTGGCGGTGGACTCCCACCTCCTCTCCCACAGCTCACAGGATGGGAGGAGCAAGTCTTGGCAATCCTGAGGGACTTGCTGGACTAGCCGGAGGACTGGACACTGGTAAGTCAACATTTACTACTCATCACCCCCAATACCTGCATGCCATCTCACACCCTCACACATCCCACACACTGCACCTACACATATGACTAACCACAATGCCAATCCCTGTATGCCATACCAATGCAGGGACACCCCCCCCATCCCTCCATGGACACACATAACCAAAGCATGCACAGCATAGGGAAACTAACAATCCCACAATACATCACCAAACACAAGCAAAAGTTGGCAGGGCAACAGCAACGATAGAGGGGAAGCCAGGGATGTACAATATGTCACAGACATGAAGCATAATACATCACTTACATCCCCACAGGTGCCCTAGCCAATGTCAGCGGAGAGGAGGTGCCACTACAAACCAGTCCCCCAACAGAAGATGCCCCCAGCGATGACAGTAACTCTGGACTACAGGATCTGGACCAACAACCTGACTGATCAGGGACCACTGGACAGCCGGTCACCCAAGCCCACTCACAGTGCCCTACAGAGCCTCCCCCATCAGTATCCAACACCACAGCACCCACCCAGCGTACCCACACCTCTGTCACCAGGACACATCAATCAGCAGTGTGTCCAGCTGTACAGGGACCCCAGGCCACACCCATACAAGGACCCCAGGCCACACCTAATACTCAAGCCAATCAGGGACCTGGGGTTAGTGGCAGTGGGCACACTGTTCAGGGGACAGATGCAAAGGCCAACAGGGACACTGGGAGGACCGCTGTGCACTAGGGGAAGGGCAGAACCAGGGAACAGACTCTCCAGGAGGCACTCTCCGAGATCCAGGGAGCCTACCAACATTCTGAGGACACAATGGGCCAGATCCTTCATATCGTGCAGGAGAACAGATGGCTTCAGGAGGGACAGTATAAGGGGATCAAGGAGGACTTGCAGGCCATTAACACCAGCTTGATCTTCATAGCAGGGATGCTGGTAGACATGACCAACATAATGAGGAAGCCAACAGCACAGCAGTGGGCCCCTACCTCTAGCCAGTCCATTGACCAGCCCTCCACATCCGCCGCAGCTAGTGGGCAGGAGGCCCCTCCACAGGACCCACAGGCCACCAGCACCCCTCCCTCTGCAGAAGGTGAACCACCCTGCAAACGTTCCCTGCGAACCAGACAGAAGCCAGAGACACTTGACAAGAGCACAGCCTGGAAATTAGACTCTCCTGATTGTCCCCTTGTGTCTCACACTGTCACCTTTTTCCACTTTGAACTGCCTTTGCTCCCCTTCCTATGGCTCCATGGCACTGCACCTGTGCTACAAACAGACTGGAACAATACCCTGGACCTTCCTCCATCATCACCCCATTCCATTACACTTTGCCCTCAGTTTCATAGCACTACAATAAACACCCTTGAACACAACTTGACTACTAGCATTTTATGTTTTGAAAATGTGACTTTACGGAAACAGTCACATCTAGTGCAAGTGATATGAACACTGTGAGAGCTTAGAAATAATTACCTATAGTTGTCTGTAATTAGCACATGAGTACATAGTTGTCATATCACCAACATCTGTAAAATGACAAGCCATAAGTGACAGTAAGTTGAGATGCAAAGGACGTTAATGCCATCATGCTACAGCCACACAGAATACACCAATAGTCATAGGAATGGTCAGTTGCACTGTCTCATCTGTGTGTCATTGGAAGTATTGATGGATAACTGATGTTCTGTTGTCCTCATCCTCTTCATCCTCACTGTCCTCACAGTCTACTACTGCCAAAGGGGCATCTCCAGTCTCTTCCTCCTGCAGAAAGGGTACATGCCGTCTGAGGGCCAGGTTGTGCAACATGCAGCATGCCACTACTATCTGACACACCTTCCCGGGTGAGTAGCACAGGGATCTATCTACCTGTCAGATGGAGGCACCTGAACCTGGCTTTCAGGAGCCCAAAGGTCCTCTTGATGATCCTTCTGGTTTTCCCATGTGCCTTATTATAACGTTCCTCTGCCCCAGCCCTGGCATTCCTCACAGGGGTCAGCAGCCATGATAGGTTTGGGTAGCCAGAGTCACCTGCAAATATTGAGGGATAACATTTAGCCTCACACAATGCTATAGGGATGACACCTGAAAGCATACACTAACTTACAGTGGGTGTGGACCAAGGCTACCCTATTCGCCACACCCTGTGCCTCTGTGGTTAGGCTATCACATTTGGGATGCTGCTATTCCTCAGAACAAAGGCATCGTACACCGACCCAGGATACTTAGCATTGACATGGGAGATATACTGATCTGCCAGCCACACCATTTGCACATTCAGTGAGTGGAAACTCCTACGATTCCTGAACACCTGTTCCTTCTGGCGGGACACACACACACACACGCAATATGTGTTCCGTCAATGCTGGGATATGCCACAGACAGCACATAGTTGAGAACCTTTTCACTTAAGAGCCACTTAAATCACCTTGCCAATTTTGTAAATAAACACTTCACTTTTACAACCAATCCTGCTTTGGTCTCTTCAATCTCCACTATATATACACAATAGGATTGTGAGACTAACCTCAGGGAGCATGTTACAAATATGAATCTGTCTGTTGCAACATTAAATGTGATGTGTAAGATTGAACTGCTACCATCACACACATCACTAATAGCCTCATCACTGGTATGTGACAACTGAAGGACACAATCTATGAACCACAACATATATTGTACAACCACGTTGCTAACTTGTTCATCAATAGCTCATCATACACAACTACATCATGTCCAAATAGGAAATATGCAAGGGGCCCACACATGAGGTAGCGGATGACCAATATTAGAAAGTTAGTCATGTTGGAACAGAAAACTGTTACAGCTCAGTGTGAGAGTTGCATTGGCTGCATGGAACAGGTTTGACAAGGGGGGGACATCATTGGTAGATATGGTCATCATAATGTGCCCAGGTATAACAAGCAATGGAAGAAGTTGGGTCTGTGCAGTACATCCATGATAATCTGTCCTGTCACTGCCATGGGACCCAATCCTGACACAGGGTACACATGACCTCACACATTGCACTGACACATCTGTGGAATGCACTTCAGTATGGATGAGAACATAAACTGCTAGGGCTGCAGGTCCACCACACAAAATCAACAACCATTGGTAAAATTAGTTAAATCAAGCTTTTGTGGTCAAAACATACTCTGGGTAGGCAGAGTGTGCCATACATACTATGTACCAAAGAAGTACACATGTCAGGCATATATGTAGGCCACACACAAGTCTCCATAAACTTCAACTCTACATGCAGATATGGTTGTGGGGTAACATTTCCTAGGTGGCATTGGTTCACACATCATCAACAATGTGTGAGCTGTGTATGTAGTTTTAAATATCATGTTCTGTATGACAACATCACATACAAAAACACAATACACAATCACAAACCATAACTCTTTCATCGTACTACTGCCAAACATATGTGGGTACACCATTGTCACACATGCATATATATGCACGACGTGCAACTATTTGCATGCTGTTGACTCTGTAACACACACATTGGTGGAACAGAGCACTCAAACTCTCATCACATTGTTGCATGGACTACCACGTGTGTCCATATCCAATATACCACACTGCAGCACAGCCCATGTCATATGTACGTTGATTCAGGGTGCATCTAAGGACAATGAAAAAAAAACACGAATTGAGTAAAAAAATCACACAAATGTGTCTAAAACATCAGCAAACACCAAAAAATGACACATAGGCCCCTTAGCGTGAATACTACCTTTGCACGCCTCTCAATGCTGATTTTCAGTGAAACCGACGCATAACTGTCACGTGTAAATATACACACGTGTGTTATGCATCTGTAGAGCTGTAGGAAAGTACCATCTTTCTTGGCATGTTACCCCCATTTTTACCTGTATGTCAGTATGTTTTTGCCTGTCTCACTGGGATCCTGCTGGTCAAGGCCCCAGTGCTCATAGTTAGTGGCCTAATGTGTGTGTTGTGTATAGTGTTTGACTGTGTCACTGAGGCTCTGCTAATCAGAACCAGTGCTTATGCTCTCTCTGCTTTAAAATTTGTACTATAGGCTAATGACTTCATTTACCAATTTCAATTGGCATACTGGACCCCCCTTATAAGTCCCTAGTATATGGTACCTAGGTACCCAGGACACTGGGGTTCCAGAAAATCCTTATGGGCTGCAACATAAGCAGCTTTTGCCACCAATGAGGAGCTCAGACAAACCCTTCCACAGGCCTGCCAGTGCTGCCTGTGTGAAATAGTGCACACACTATTTCACAGCCATTTTCACTGCACTTAAGTAACGTATAAGTCACCTATATGTCTAACCTTTACTTGCTGAAGGTTAGGTGCAAAGTTACTAAGTGTGAGGGCACCCTTGCACCAGCAAAGGGGCCCCCACAGAGTTCAGGGCCATTTCCTGGGACTTTGTGAGTACGGGGGTGCCATTACATGCGTGCACTACTTATTGGTCAATACCTATATGTAGCTTCACAATAATAACTGTGAATATGGCCATGTAAGGTGTCTAAGATCATGGAATTGCCCCCCCCATTCCAAATCTGGTATTGGGGAGCCAATTTCATGCATCCTGGGGGCTCAACTATGGACGCCGAGTACTGCCAAACCAGCTCTCTTAGGCTTGCAATGCAGCTACAGCAGCTGCCACCTCCTAGGCAGGGTCTTGCCCTCCTGGGGTCTGAGCAGCTCAGTCCCAGGAAGGCAGAGGAAAGCATTCCTCAGTGAGCAGGGTGTTATACCCTCTTCCTTTGGAATTAGGTGTTACAGGCTGGGGAGGGGTAGCCTCTCCCAGCCTCTGGAAATGCTTTGAAGGGCACAGATGGTGCCCTCGTTGCATAAGCCAATCTACAGCGGCTCAGGGACCTCCAGTCCCTGCTCTGGTGTGAAACTGGACAAAGGAAAGGGGAGTGAAAACGCCCCTGTCCATCACCACCCCAGCGGTGGTTTCCAGAGCTCCTCCAGTGTGTCACAGCCTTCGGCCATCTTGTTTTACAAGGTGGGGGGACACTCTGGAGGCCTCTGAGTGGCCAGTACCAGCAGGTGACGTCAGAGACCCCTCCTGGTAGGTCCATACCTAATAAGGTAGCCAATCCCCCTCTCAGGGCTATTTAGGGTCTTTCCTGTGGGTTTCTCTTCATATTCTACTTGCAAGTTTCATGCTGGGATCCTCTGAAACTACTACTTCATCCTCTGACCTCAGATCAACCGCAGACTGCTCCAGGAACCGTTGTAACAGCAACAAAGTGTCAAGAAGGGCTACTTTTCCTCTGCAACTTCAGCTCCAGCCACCAACTGCAACAGTTTCCACAGTGTGCACACTCTGGGGACTCCCTGTCTTCACCCTGTACCAGAAGGACTGAAGAAATCTCCAGTGAAGGGACGGATTCACTTCCCTGCTCACACAGGCACCTTCTAAGTCAACGACCGGTTCTCTTGGACTCCTCTCCTGGTGACGAGTGTGGTTCTTGGAACACAGAATGTGGACCCTATCAACACAGACTGTCCTGAGATCCTGCTGTCCCAATTTGGAGGATGTAAGGCCTTGCCTTCCCCGAGAACGACAGTACTCCTATGCACTGTGTTTTCTTCACCTCCTGAGGCCTCTGTGCACTATTTGCAAAATTCCTTTCTGCACAGCCTGGCCTAGGTCCCCAGCACTCTATCCTGCAACTCTCAACTCACTGAGTTGTTCTCCGGCGGCGTGGGACCTTCCTTTGTAGTGCTGCAATAACCGCATTTTGCACCTCATTTGTCCCCATGTCCTGGGACTCCTGTGGGTGCTTTTTGGTGTTCTAAGAGCTCTCTAAAGTGTTGCGAGCCCCTTTTTCCTCCTCACAGAGAGTGGAGGTCCCCAGGTCCCTCCTGGGTCCAGATAGTGCCAACTTGATGCAAAATGCGACTTTGGAGGAAGCAAGATTTGTTAGAGGAATCCAGTGCCAAAACTCACCTGCATCCAACTTCTCTCCGTGGGACATCCAGTGCATCATGCAGGAACCCACTGCCATCTTCCTGGGGTGCATTTCTGCAGTCTTCATCCAACAGGGGAATCTTGTTTTGCACCCTTTTCTTGGTTTGCAGGGGCTCCTCTCCTTCCTGGAACTTCTTTCGACTTCTGGACTTGGTATCCTTTCTTTGCAGGTCTTCAGGTCCAGGAATCCACCATTTTTTGTTTGCAGTCTTGTTTGGTTCTAGCAATAATTCTAATCACAACTTGTAGTGTGTCCTAAGGAAACTTGCAGTACTTTACACCTGCTTTTCTGGGGTCTGGGGTGGGGTAATTTACATACCTTTACTATATTCCTACTTTCCCAGCGATACTCTACACACTACACTTGTCTGAGGGAGAATTTGTGGTTTGCATTCCACTTTCTTAGTATGTGGTTTGTGTTGACCCTAGACCTATTTTCTCCCATTGCATTCTATAGCATTGCCTATTGTTTGCACTATCCTATGTCTAATTACTTACCTTATTTTGGTGTCTAGTGTATATATTGTGTATAACACTTACCTCCAGCAGGAATAAGATATTTTTGGACTTGTGTCACCCAAATAAACTACCTTTATTTTTGGTAACACTGAGTATTGTCTTTATTTGTGTATAAGTACTGGGTAATTATAAGTGGTATTACAGGAGCTTTGCATGTCTCCTAGTTCAGCCTAAACTGCTCTGCTATAGCTACCTCTATCAGCCTAAGCTGCTAGAACACTACTACATTTCACTAAGAAGGGATAACTTGACCTGGTATAAGGTGTACGAACCTAAGGTACCCACTACAAACCAGGCCAGCCTCCTACATTGGTGGTGCAGCAGTGGGATAAGTACTTGCAATTGCTTTATCACTTTGTTACTAGTGCTTTTCACAAGAAAAGCTTGCTCCAATACTTAAGGCATATATAATATATACCCAGTCATTTCTAACTTTCTAAAAAATTATTTTAACTTTGCAAAAGTTTCACAAAGTTTTTGAAAAGTTTTCTTCTTTTCTCTAAAAAATTAGCTTTGTTAGTCTACTAACTTTTTACTCACTTTCCTAAACTTTTTCTCTTTCAATATGTCTTCTTTAGAAGCTACCCCCATAGTTGTAAAAACTATCTATGAGAATCTAAACTTTAAAAGTTTGAGGGGTCTCTGTATTGAAAGAAGTTTAGGGATTGGGAAGAACCCCAATAAGGAGTTCCTCTTAAATCTTCTCCTCCAAGATGACCAGGGACTCAGCACTGGTCCAGATCAGACATAGGTGGGGTGGTAGAGGAAGACTTCACCCAGGCAGGCTCAGAGGAGCACACTGATAATCCTGGGGAGGGTCATTCCACTGATCTTTCTGTTAACAGGCCCCCTAGTATAACTGGGAGTGGGAAGGGTTCGCACACTGGTAGGGCTCCCTTCACCCCTAGAGGTCAGGTCACTAGAGTGACTCCAGTCAGAGAAAGATCAGCCTCTGCACATTCCCATGTTACCTCTGTATCAGAGGTATCCCACACATATAACCCTGCAGACCAGTCCCCAGATAGGTAACTCAGAAAGCTGGGGTTAGAGGAGGCCAGACTGAGGCTACAGCAGCAGCAGTTGGCCTTAGACAGGAAATACCTGGCTGTGGAAAAGGAAAGGCAGGGTTTGGGGTTAGTTCCCCATGGTGGCAGCTGCAGTTTCAGAAATTCAAATGTTAGGGAACCTTCATTTGACACTAGGAATCTGCATAAAGTTGTCTCTCCTTACAAGGATGGAGATGACATACATTAGTGGTTTGCTGCACTTGAGAGGGCCTGTAAAGTTCAAAGGGTCCCTCATGTTCAGTGGGCTACTATCCTGTGGTTATCTTTCTCTGGCAAGGGGAGGGACAGACTCTTTATTGTTAGAGAGGATGATGCAGATGACTATCACATTCTTAAAGATGCACTCTTAGATGGTCTGGGCTTAACCACTGAACTATACAGGATAAAGTTCAGAGACGCCTGAAAGGAGTCATCACAGGATTGGACAGACTTTGTAGACTGTTCAGTGAAGGCCCTAGAAGGTTGGTTAAATGGCAGTAAGTTGACAGACTATGAAAGCCTATATAAGGTAATTCTACGAGAGCATATATTGAATAATTGTGAGTCTGACTGGTTACATCAGTATCTTCATTGAATCAGATCTGTCCTCTCCCCAAGAATTGGGAAAGAAGGCAGACAAATGTATCAGAACAAGGGTGAGCAGGAAAGCTCATACAGGTGGTGACAAAGACATCAAGAAGAAGGATGGTATGTCACATGACAAGGGTGGGGACAAAGAGAAACAATTTTCAGAGTCTTCATCAGGTCCACAAAAATACTCTGGGGTTGGTGGGCACAAATCCACTTCTCACAATAATAAGAAACCATGGTGTGATCTGTGTAAAGCCATTGTGCAACTGATCCTCACTGTCCAAAAAGAAACACCAAACCTCCCACCACCACAATCCCTACTGTAACCACTTGTGCCCCTAGTAAAAGCAGTGGTGGTGGGAAGAGCACTACTAATAGCCAGTCAAAGGATGTAGCTGGGCTCACTATTGGTAATGTAGTGGGGGATGGTCTAGTTAAGGAGATCATTGAGGCTGTTTTAGTCCCTGAAGGTGGCATTGACCTCGCTACCTTAGTTGCTTCTCCCCTTAATATGGATAAGTACAAGCATCTACCCTTGATTAATGGTGTTCAGGTTGCAGGTTGTGGGCTACAGGAACACAGGTGCCAGTGTCACAATGGTGATGGAAAAACTGGTTACCACCCCCTCCCCCGGTGGGGGGGGGGTTACTGGTCCAAAGAAAGTTGTGGTTCCCACAGATTTACCTGTAGAATGTCTGCTAGGCAATGATTTGGAGTCTTCAGCTTGGGCTGAAGTGGAGTTGGAGGCCCATGCAGCCATGCCGGGCATTCCTGGGCATATCTTTGCTCTTACCAGGCCTCAGGCCAAGAAGCAAAGAGAACAGGGAAACTTGGATCTTGGAATAATTTACCAAGTGCTCCCAAAAACTAGGGATAAGAAGGGCAAACCCTTGTCCACGATCCCTCCCTCCACAGATGATTCCCCTTTTGTGGAAGAGGAAGTCTCTCCCTGTGCAGAACCTACACCAGAGGAGCTGGAATCTGATACAGCTGAGCTTTTGGGTGCAGGGGGGCCTGCCAGGGAAGAGCTGAGTGTGGCACATCAAGCCTTTCCCACACTGGAGGGTCTTAGACAGCAAGCCGTCAAACAGCAGAATGGAGATGTCAATGACAGCCACAGTGTTTACTGGGAGAATAATCTCCTCTATACTGAAGCAAGGGACCCTAAACCTGGTGCTACCAGGAGACTGGCATCCCTCTTCAGTACAGGGAATTCCTCCTAACTCTTGCTCATGACATTCCCTTGGCTGGGCATTTAGGCCAGAGTAAAACACAGAACAGACTTGTTCCACATTTTCACTGGCCCCAAATGTCAGAGGAAACAAAGAAGGTTTGTCGCTCCTGTGTCACCTGCCAAGCCAGTGGCAAAAATGGTGGCACCCCAAAGGCCCCTTAATCCTACTACCTGTGGTTGGGGTGCCCTTTGAGATGGTACAGGTTGACATTGTTGGCCCCCTTGACCCTCCAACAGCTTCTGGCAATAGATTCATCCTTGTGGTGGTGGACTATGCCACAAGGTATCCAGACGCTATCCCCTTAAGGACCACTACAGCACCTCCAGTGGCAAAAGCCCCGTTGTGAATTTTTCCCAGGGTGGGTTTTGCTAAGGAAGTTGTATCAGACAGAGAAAGTAACATCATATATGCATACCTCAAGGCAATGTGGAAGGAGTTTGGTGATACCTACAAGTTCACCATCCCTTATCATCCACAAACTAATGGATTGGTTGAGAGGTTTAAAAGAACTCCCAAAGGCATGATCATGGGAATCTCTGAAAAACTCAGAAGGAGATGGGATGTCCTCTTGCCATGCCTCCTTTTCACCTACAGGGAAGTATCCCAAAAAGGAGTGGGCTATAGCCCCTTTGAACTCTTATTTAGTCACCCTGAAATTGAGGTGAAGAAAACATCAATATTTCTCTTTTCCCTGCAATGTCAGATTATCAAAAGCAATATACCGTTACATCAGCTGGACTCTTCTGGTTGCGGGGATATATAGGGCTTGTAGGTTCATCAAGAACCCTACGTACCCAGAGCCAATACATGAGCTGCACCCTGCAGTGCGTTTTCATTCTATACCGGGTATACAGCAATTCATTTGCTGAAATATAAAGAGTAAAAAATAGCTATCAAGAAAACCTTTGTATTTCCAAAAAGGGCACAAGATAAGGTGTTGAAGAGCAGTGGTTATTTGCACATCTCTGAATTCCGTGGTGACCATACTAGCATGTGAATTACAGGGCATTTCTCAAATAGATGTCTTTTTTACACACTCTCCTACATTTGGAAGGAAAAAATGTAGAGAAAGACAAGGGGCAATAACACTTGTTTTGCTAATCTATGTTCCCCCAAGTCTCCCGATAAAAATGATACCTCACTTGTGTGGGTAAGCCTAGCGCCCGTGACAGGAAACGCCGCAAAACGCAACGTGGACACATCCCATTTTTTTGAAAGAAAACAGAGGTGTTTTTTGCAAAGTGCCTACCTGTAGATTTTGGCCGCTAGCTCAGCCGGCACCTAAGGAAACCTACCAAACCTGTGCATTTTTGAAAACTAGAGACCTAGGGGAATCCAAGATGGGGTGACTTGTGGGGCTCTGACCATGTTCTGTTACCCAGAATCCTTTGCAAACCTCAAAATTTGGCAAAAAAAACACATGTTCCTCACATTTCGGTGACAGAAAGTTCTGGAATCTGAGAGGAGCCACAAATTTCCTTCCAACCAGCGTTCCCCCAAGTCTCCCGATAGAAATGGTACCTCACTTGTGTGGGTTGGCATAGCGCCCGCGACAGGAAATGCCCCAAAGCACAACATGGACACATCCCTTTTTTTTGACAGAAAACAGAGCTGTATTTTGAAAAAGTGCCTACCTGTAGATTTTGGCCTCTAGCTCAGCCGGCACCTAGGGAAACCTACCAAACCTGTGCATTTCTGAAAACTAGAGACCTAGGGGAATCCAAGATGGGGTGACTTGTGGGGCTCTGACCAGGTTCTGTTACCCAGAATCCTATGCAAACCTCAAAATTTGGCTAAAAAAACACATGTTCCTCACATTTCGGTGACAGAAAGTTCTGGAATCTGAGAGGAGCCACAAATTTCCTTCCACCCAGCGTTCCCCCAAGTCTCACGATAAAAATGGTACCTCACTTGTGTGGGTAGGCCTAGCGCCCGCAACAGGATATGCCCCAAAACACAACGTGGACACATCACAGAAAACAGAGCTGTTTTTTGCAAAGTGCCTACCTGTAGATTTTGGCCTCTAGCTCAGCCGGCACCTAGGGAAACCTACCAAAAATGTGCAGTTTTGAAAGCTAGAGACCTATGGGAAACCTAGATGGGGTGACTTGTGGGGTTCTGACCAGGTTCTATTACCCAGAATTCTGTGCAAACCTCAAAATTTGGCTAAAAAAACACATGCTCCTCACATTTCTGTGGCAGAAAGTTCTGGAATCTGAGAGGAGCCACAAATTTCCTTCCACCCAGCACTCCCCCAAGTCTCCTGATAAAAATGATACCTCACTTGTGTGGGTAGGCCTAGCGCCCGTGACAGGAAATGCCCCAAAGCACAACGTGGACACATCCCATTTTTTGACAGAAAACAGAGCTGTATTTTGCAAAGTGCCTACCTGTAGATTTTGGCCTCTAGCTCAGCCGGCACCTAGGGAAACCTACCAAACCTGTGCATTTCTGAAAACTAGAGACCTAGGGGAATCCAAGATGGGGTGACTTGTGGGGCTCTGACCAGGTTCTGTTACCCAGAATCCTTTGCAAACCTCAAAATTTGGCTAAAAAAACACATGTTCCTTACATTTCTGTGGCAGAAAGTTCTGGAATCTGAGAGGAGGCACAAATTTCATTCCACCCAGCGTTCCCCCAAGTCTCCCGATAAAAATGATACCTCACTTGTGTGGGTAGGCCTAGCGCCCGCGACAGGAAATGCCCCAAAGCTCAACGTGGACACATCCCATTTTTTGACAGAAAACAGAGCTGTATTTTGCAAAGTGCCTACCTGTAGATTTTGGCCTATAGCTCAGCCGGCCCCTAGGGAAACCTACCAAACCTGTGCATTTCTGAAAACTAGAGACCTAGGGGAATCCAAGATGGGGTGACTTGTGGGGCTCTGACCAGGTTCTGTTACCCAGAATCCTATGCAAACCTCAAAATTTGGCTAAAAAAACACATGTTCCTCACATTTCGGTGACAGAAAGTTCTGGAATCTGAGAGGAGCCACAAATTTCCTTCCACCCAGCGTTCCCCCAAGTCTCACGATAAAAATGGTACCTCACTTGTGTGGGTAGGCCTAGCGCCCGCAACAGGATATGCCCCAAAACACAACGTGGACACATCACAGAAAACAGAGCTGTTTTTTGCAAAGTGCCTACCTGTAGATTTTGGCCTCTAGCTCAGCCGGCACCTAGGGAAACCTACCAAAAATGTGCAGTTTTGAAAGCTAGAGACCTATGGGAAACCTAGATGGGGTGACTTGTGGGGTTCTGACCAGGTTCTATTACCCAGAATTCTGTGCAAACCTCAAAATTTGGCTAAAAAAACACATGCTCCTCACATTTCTGTGGCAGAAAGTTCTGGAATCTGAGAGGAGCCACAAATTTCCTTCCACCCAGCACTCCCCCAAGTCTCCTGATAAAAATGATACCTCACTTGTGTGGGTAGGCCTAGCGCCCGTGACAGGAAATGCCCCAAAGCACAACGTGGACACATCCCATTTTTTGACAGAAAACAGAGCTGTATTTTGCAAAGTGCCTACCTGTAGATTTTGGCCTCTAGCTCAGCCGGCACCTAGGGAAACCTACCAAACCTGTGCATTTCTGAAAACTAGAGACCTAGGGGAATCCAAGATGGGGTGACTTGTGGGGCTCTGACCAGGTTCTGTTACCCAGAATCCTTTGCAAACCTCAAAATTTGGCTAAAAAAACACATGTTCCTTACATTTCTGTGGCAGAAAGTTCTGGAATCTGAGAGGAGGCACAAATTTCATTCCACCCAGCGTTCCCCCAAGTCTCCCGATAAAAATGATACCTCACTTGTGTGGGTAGGCCTAGCGCCCGCGACAGGAAATGCCCCAAAGCACAACGTGGACACATCCCATTTTTTGACAGAAAACAGAGCTGTATTTTGCAAAGTGCCTACCTGTAGATTTTGGCCTATAGCTCAGCCGGCCCCTAGGGAAACCTACCAAACCTGTGCATTTCTGAAAACTAGAGACCTAGGGGAATCCAAGATGGGGTGACTTGTGGGGCTCTGACCAGGTTCTGTTACCCAGAATCCATTGCAAACCTCAAAATTTGGCTAAAAAAACACATGTTCCTCACATTTCGGTGACAGAAAGTTCTGGAATCTGAGAGGAGCCACAAATTTCCTTCCACCCAGCGTTCCCCCAAGTCTACCGATAAAAATGGTACCTCACTTGTGTGGGTAGGCCTAGCGCCCGTGACAGGATATGCCCCAAAACACAACGTGGACTCATCACAGAAAACAGAGCTGTTTTTTGCAAAGTGCCTACCTGTAGATTTTGGCCTCTAGCTCAGCCGGCACCTTGGGAAACCTACCAAACCTGTGCAGTTTTGAAAACTAGAGACCTAGGGGAATCCAAGATGAGGTGACTTGTGGGGTTCTGACCAGGTTCTGTTACCCAGAATTCTTTGCAAACCTCAAAATTTGGCTAAAAAAACACATGCTCCTCACATTTCTGTGGCAAAAAGTTCTGGAATCTGGGAGGAGCCACAAATTTCCTTCCACCCAGCATTCCCCCAAGTCTCCTGATAAAAATGATACCTCACTTGTGTGGGTAGGCCTAGCGCCCGCCACAGGAAATGCCCCAAAGCACAACGTGGACACATCCCATATTTGACAGAAAACAGAGTTGTTTTTTGCAAAGTGCCTACCTGTAGATTTTGGCCTCTAGCTCAGCCGGCACCTCGGGAAACCTACCAAACCTGTGCATTTCAGAAAACTAGAGAACTAGGGGAATCCAATATGGGGTGACTTGTGGGGCTCTGACCAGGTTCTGTCACCCAGAATCCTTTGCAAACCTCAAAATTTGGCTAAATAAACACATGTTCCTTACATTTCTGTGGCAGAAAGTTCAGGAATCTGAGAGGAGGCACAAATTTCCTTCCACCCAGCGTTCCCCCAAGTCTCCCGATAAAAATGATACCTCACTTGTGTGGGTAGGCCTAGCGCCCGTGACAGGAAATGCCCCAAAGCACAACGTGGACACATCCCATTTTTTTACAGAAAACAGAGCTGTATTTTGCAAAGTGCCTACCTGTAGATTTTGGCCTCTAGCTCAGCCGGCACCTAGGGAAACCTACCAAACCTGTGCATTTCTGAAAACTAGAGACCTAGGGGAATCCAAGATGGGGTGACTTGTGGGGCTCTGACAAGGTTCTGTTACCCAGAATCCTTTGCAAACCTCAAAATGTGGCTAAAAAAACACATGTTCCTCACATTTCGGTGACAGAAAGTTCTGGAATCTGAGAGGAGCCACAAATTTCCTTCCACCTAGCGTTCCCCCAAGTCTCCCGATAAAAATGCTACCTCACTTGTGTGGGTAGGCCTAGCACCAGCGACAGGATATCCCCAAAACACAACGTGGACACATCACAGAAAACAGAGCTGTTTTTTGCAAAGTGCCTACCTGTAGATTTTGGCCTCTAGCTCAGCCGGCACCTATTGAAACCTACCAAACCTGTGCAGTTTTGAAAACTAGAGACCTAGGGGAATCCAAGATGGGGTGACTTGTGGGGTTCTGACCAGGTTCTGTTACCCAGAATTCTTTGCAAACCTCAAAATTTGGCTAAAAAAACACATGCTCCTCACATTTCTGTGGCAGAAAGTTCTGGAATCTGAGAGGAGCCACAAATTTCCTTCCACCCAGCACTCCCCCAAGTCTCCTGATAAAAATGATACCTCACTTGTGTGGGTAGGCCTAGCGCCCGTGACAGGAAATGCCCCAAAGCACAACGTGGACACATCCCATATTTCACAGAAAACAGAGGTGTTTTTTGCAAAGTGCCTACCTGTAGATTTTGGCCTCTAGCTCAGCCGGCACCTAGGGAAACCTATCAAACCTGTGCATTTCTGAAAACTAGAAACCTAGGGGAATCCAAGATGGGGTGACTTGTGGGGCTCTGATCAGATTCTGTTACCCAGAATCATTTGCAAACCTCAAAATTTGGCTAAAAAAACACATGTTCCTCACATTTCGGTGACAGAAAGTTCTGGAATCTGAGAGGAGCCACAAATTTTCTTCCACCCAGCGTTCCCCCAAGTCTCCCAATAAAAATGGTACCTCACTTGTGTGGGTAGGCCTTGCGCCCGCGACAGGATATGCCCCAAAACACAACGTGGACACATCACAGAAAATAGAGCTGTTTTTTGCAAAGTGCCTACCTGTAGATTTTGGCCTCTAGCTCAGCCGGCACCTAGGGAAACCTACCAAACCTGTGCAGTTTTGAAAACTAGAGACCTAGGGGAATCCAAGATGGGGTGACTTGTGGGGTTCTGACCAGGTTCTGTTACCCAGAATTCTTTGCAAACCTCAAAATTTGGCTAAAAAAACACATGCTCCTCACATTTCTGTGGCTGAAAGTTCTGGAATCTGGGAGGAGCCACAAATTTCCTTCCACCCAGCATACCCCCAAGTCTCCTGATAAAAATGATACCTCACTTGTGCAGGTAGGCCTAGCACCCGCGACAGGAAATGCCCCAAAGCACAACGTGGACACATCCCATATTTGACAGAAAACAGAGGTGTTTTTTGCAAAGTGCCTACCTGTAGATTTTGGCCTATAGCTCAGCCGGCACCTCGGGAAATCTACCAAACCTGTGCATTTCTGAAAAATAGAGACCTTGGGGAATCCAAGATGGGGTGACTTGTGGGGCTCTGACCAGGTTCTGTTACCCAGAATCCTTTGCAAACCTCAAAATTTGGCTAAAAAAACACATGTTCCTCATATTTCTGTGGCAGAAAGTTCTGGAATCTGGGAGGAGGCACAAATTTCATTCTACCCAATGTTCCCCGAAGTCTCCCGATACAAATTATACTTCACTTGTGTGGGTAGGCCTAGTGCCCGCGACAGGAAATGCCCCAAAGCACAACGTTGACACATCCCATGTTTGACAGAAAACAGAGGTGTTTTTTGCAAACTGCCTACCTGTAGATTTTGGCCTACAGCTCAGCCGGCACCTCGGGAAACCTACCAAACCTGTGCATTTCTGAAAAATAGAGACCTAGGGGAATCCAAGATGGGGTGACTTGTGGGGCTCTGACCAAGTTCTGTTACCCAGAATCCTTTGCAAACCTCAACATTTGGCTAAAAAAACACATGTTCCTCACATTTCGGTGACAGAAAGTTCTGGAATCTGAGAGGAGCCACAAATTTCCTACCACCCAGCGTTCCCCGAAGTCTCCCGATAAAAATGGTACCTCACTTGTGTGGGTAGGCCTAGCGCCCGCGACAGGATATGTCCCAAAACACAACGTGGACACATCACAGAAAATAGAGCAGTTTTTTGCAAAGTGCCTACCTGTAGATTTTGGCCTCTAGCTCAGCCGGCACCTAGGGAAACCCACCAAACCTGTGCAGTTTTGAAAACTAGAGACCTAGGGGAATCCAAGATGGGGTGACTTGTGGGGTTCTGACCAGGTTCTGATACCCAGAATTGTTGGCAAACCTCAAAATTTGGCTAAAAAAAACACATGCTCCTCACATTTCTGTGGCAGAAAGTTCTGGAATCTGGGAGGAGCCACAAATTTCCTTCCACCCAGCATTCCCCCAAGTCTCCTGATAAAAATGATACCTCACTTGTGTGGGTAGGCCTAGCGCCCGCGACAGGAAATGCCCCAAAGCACAACGTGGACACATCCCATTTTTTGACAGAAAACAGAGCTGTATTTTGCAAAGTGCCTACCTGTAGATTTTGGCCTATAGCTCAGCCGGCACCTCTGGAAACCTACCAAACCTGTGCATTTCTGAAAACTAGAGACCTAGGGGAATCCAAGATGGGGTGACTTGTGGGGCTCTGACCAGGTTCTGTTACCCAGAATCCTTTGCAAACCTCAAAATTTGGCTAAAAAACCACATGTTCCTCACATTTCTGTGGCAGAAAGTTCTGGAATCTGGGAGGAGCCACAAATTTCCTTCCACCCAGCGTTCCCCGAAGTCTCCCGATAAAAATGATACTTCACTTGTGTGGGTAGGCCTAGCGCCCGCGACAGGAAATGCCCCAAAGCACAACGTGGACACATCCCATATTTGACAGAAAACAGAGGTGTTTTTTGCAAAGTGCCTACCTGTAGATTTTGGCCTATAGCTCAGCCGGCACCTCTGGAAACCTACCAAACCTGTGCATTTCTGAAAAATAGAGACCTAGGGGAATCCAAGATGGGGTGACTTGTGGGGCTCTGACCAGGTTCTGTTACCAAGAATCCTTTGCAAACCTCAAAATTTGGCAAAAAAAACCACATGGCTCTCACATTTCTGTGGCAGAAAGTTCTGGAATCTGAGAGGAGGGACAAATTTCCTTCCACCCAGCATTCCCCCAAGTCTCCTGATAAAAATGATACCTCACTTGTGTGGGTAGGCCTAGCGCCCGCGACAGGAAATGCCCCAAAGCACAACGTGGACACATCCCATATTTGACAGAAAACAGAGGTGTTTTTTGCAAAGTGCCTACCTGTAGATTTTGGCCTATAGCTCAGCCGGCACCTCTGGAAACCTACCAAACCTGTACAGTTTTGAAAACTAGAGACCCAGGGGAATCCAAGATGGGGTGACTTGTGGGGTTCTGACCAGGTTCTGTTACCCAGAATTGTTGGCAAACCTCAAAATTTGGCTAAAAAAAACACATGCTCCTCACATTTCTGTGGCAGAAAGTTCTGGAATCTGGGAGGAGCCACAAATTTCCTTCCACCCAGCATTCCCCCAAGTCTCCTGATAAAAATGATACCTCACTTGTGTGGGTAGGCCTAGCGCCCGCGACAGGAAGTGCCCCAAAGCACAACGTGGACACATCCCATTTTTTGACAGAAAACAGAGCTGTATTTTGCAAAGTGCCTACCTGTAGATTTTGGCCTATAGCTCAGCCGGCACCTCTGGAAACCTACCAAACCTGTGCATTTCTGAAAACTAGAGACCTAGGGGAATCCAAGATGGGGTGACTTTTGGGGCTCTGACCAGGTTCTGTTAACCAGAATCCTTTGCAAACCTCAAAATTTGGCTAAAAAACCACATGTTCCTCACATTTCTGTGGCAGAAAGTTCTGGAATCTGGGAGGAGCCACAAATTTCCTTCTACCCAGCGTTCCCCGAAGTCTCCCGATAAAAATGATACTTCACTTGTGTGGGTAGGCCTAGCGCCCGCGACAGGAAATGCCCCAAAGCACAACGTGGACACATCCCATATTTGACAGAAAACAGAGGTGTTTTTTGCAAAGTGCCTACCTGTAGATTTTGGCCTATAGCTCAGCCGGCACCTCTGGAAACCTACCAAACCTGTGCATTTCTGAAAAATAGAGACCTAGGGGAATCCAAGATGGGGTGACTTGTGGGGCTCTGACCAGGTTCTGTTACCAAGAATCCTTTGCAAACCTCAAAATTTGGCAAAAAAAAACACATGGCTCTCACATTTCTGTGGCAGAAAGTTCTGGAATCTGAGAGGAGGCATAAATTTCCTTCCACCCAGCATTCCCCCAAGTCTCCTGATAAAAATGATACCTCACTTGTGTGGGTAGGCCTAGCGCCCGCGACAGGAAATGCCCCAAAGCACAACGTGGACACATCCCATATTTGACAGAAAACAGAGGTGTTTTTTGCAAAGTGCCTACCTGTAGATTTTGGCCTATAGCTCAGCCGGCACCTCTGGAAACCTACCAAACCTGTGCATTTCTGAAAACTAGAGACCTAGGGGAATCCAAGATGGGGTGACTTGTGGGGCTCTGACCAGGTTCTGTTACCCAGAATCTTTTGCAAACCTCAAAATTTGGCTAAAAAAACACATGTTCCTCACATTTCTGTGGCAGAAAGTTCTGGAATCTGGGAGGAGCCACAAATTTCCTTCCACCCAGCGTTCCCCGAAGTCTCCCGATAAAAATGATACTTCACTTGTGTGGGTAGGCCTAGCGCCCGCGACAGGATATGCCCCAAAGCACAACGTGGACACATCCCATATTTGACAGAAAACAGAGGTGTTTTTTGCCAAGTGCCTACCTGTAGATTTTGGCCTATAGCTCAGCCGGCACCTCTGGAAACCTACCAAACCTGTGCATTTCTGAAAAATAGAGACCTAGGGGAATCCAAAATGGGGTGACTTGTGGGGCTCTGACCAGGTTCTGTTACCCAGAATCCTTTGCAAACCTCAAAATTTGGCAAAAAAAAACACATGGCTCTCACATTTCTGTGGCAGAAAGTTCTGGAATCTGAGAGGAGGCACAAATTTCGTTCCACCCAGCGTTCCCCCGAATCTCCAGTTAAAAATGATACCTCACTTGTGTGGGTAGGTCTAGGGCCTGCGACAGGAAATGCCCCAAAGCACAACGTGGACACATCCCATATTTGACAGAAAACAGAGGTGTTTTTTGCAAAGTGCCTACCTGTAGATTTTGGCCTATAGCTCAGCCGGCACCTCGGGAAATCTACCAAACCTGTGCATTTCTGAAAAATAGAGACCTTGGGGAATCCAAGATGGGGTGACTTGTGGGGCTCTGACCAGGTTCTGTTACCCAGAATTGTTGGCAAACCTCAAAATTTGGCTAAAAAAAACACATGCTCCTCACATTTCTGTGGCAGAAAGTTCTGGAATCTGGGAGGAGCCACAAATTTCCTTCCACCCAGCATTCCCCCAAGTCTCCTGATAAAAATGATACCTCACTTGTGTGGGTAGGCCTAGCGCCCGCGACAGGAAGTGCCCCAAAGCACAACGTGGACACATCCCATTTTTTGACAGAAAACAGAGCTGTATTTTGCAAAGTGCCTACCTGTAGATTTTGGCCTATAGCTCAGCCGGCACCTCTGGAAACCTACCAAACCTGTGCATTTCTGAAAACTAGAGACCTAGGGGAATCCAAGATGGGGTGACTTTTGGGGCTCTGACCAGGTTCTGTTAACCAGAATCCTTTGCAAACCTCAAAATTTGGCTAAAAAACCACATGTTCCTCACATTTCTGTGGCAGAAAGTTCTGGAATCTGGGAGGAGCCACAAATTTCCTTCTACCCAGCGTTCCCCGAAGTCTCCCGATAAAAATGATACTTCACTTGTGTGGGTAGGCCTAGCGCCCGCGACAGGAAATGCCCCAAAGCACAACGTGGACACATCCCATATTTGACAGAAAACAGAGGTGTTTTTTGCAAAGTGCCTACCTGTAGATTTTGGCCTATAGCTCAGCCGGCACCTCTGGAAACCTACCAAACCTGTGCATTTCTGAAAAATAGAGACCTAGGGGAATCCAAGATGGGGTGACTTGTGGGGCTCTGACCAGGTTCTGTTACCAAGAATCCTTTGCAAACCTCAAAATTTGGCAAAAAAAAACACATGGCTCTCACATTTCTGTGGCAGAAAGTTCTGGAATCTGAGAGGAGGCATAAATTTCCTTCCACCCAGCATTCCCCCAAGTCTCCTGATAAAAATGATACCTCACTTGTGTGGGTAGGCCTAGCGCCCGCGACAGGAAATGCCCCAAAGCACAACGTGGACACATCCCATATTTGACAGAAAACAGAGGTGTTTTTTGCAAAGTGCCTACCTGTAGATTTTGGCCTATAGCTCAGCCGGCACCTCTGGAAACCTACCAAACCTGTGCATTTCTGAAAACTAGAGACCTAGGGGAATCCAAGATGGGGTGACTTGTGGGGCTCTGACCAGGTTCTGTTACCCAGAATCTTTTGCAAACCTCAAAATTTGGCTAAAAAAACACATGTTCCTCACATTTCTGTGGCAGAAAGTTCTGGAATCTGGGAGGAGCCACAAATTTCCTTCCACCCAGCGTTCCCCGAAGTCTCCCGATAAAAATGATACTTCACTTGTGTGGGTAGGCCTAGCGCCCGCGACAGGATATGCCCCAAAGCACAACGTGGACACATCCCATATTTGACAGAAAACAGAGGTGTTTTTTGCCAAGTGCCTACCTGTAGATTTTGGCCTATAGCTCAGCCGGCACCTCTGGAAACCTACCAAACCTGTGCATTTCTGAAAAATAGAGACCTAGGGGAATCCAAAATGGGGTGACTTGTGGGGCTCTGACCAGGTTCTGTTACCCAGAATCCTTTGCAAACCTCAAAATTTGGCAAAAAAAAACACATGGCTCTCACATTTCTGTGGCAGAAAGTTCTGGAATCTGAGAGGAGGCACAAATTTCGTTCCACCCAGCGTTCCCCCGAATCTCCAGTTAAAAATGATACCTCACTTGTGTGGGTAGGTCTAGGGCCTGCGACAGGAAATGCCCCAAAGCACAACGTGGACACATCCCATTTTTTGACAGAAAACAGAGCTGTATTTTGCAAAGTGCCTACCTGTAGATTTTGGCCTATAGCTCAGCCGGCACCTAGGGAAACCTACCAAACCTGTGCATTTATGAAAACTAGAGACCTAGGGGAATCCAAGATGGGGTGACTTGTGGGGCTCTGACCAAGTTCTGTTACCCAGAATCCTTTGCAAACCTCAAAATTTGGCTAAAAAAACACATGTTCCTCACATTTCGGTGACAGAAAGTTCTGGAATCTGAGAGGAGCCACAAATTTCCTTCCACCTAGCGTTCCCCCAAGTCTCCCGATAAAAATGGTACCTCAGTTGTGTGGGTAGGCCTTGCGCCCGCGACAGGATATGCCCCAAAACACAACGTGGACACATCACAGAAAATAGAGCTGTTTTTTGCAAAGTGCCTACTTGTAGATTTTGGCCTCTAGCTCAGCCGGCACCTAGGGAAACCTACCAAACCTGTGCAGTTTTGAAAACTAGAGACCTAGGGGAATCCAAGATGGGGTGACTTGTGGGGTTCTGACCAGGTTCTGTTACCCAGAATTCTTTGCAAACCTCAAAATTTGGCTAAAAAAACACATGCTCCTCACATTTCTGTGGCAGAAAGTTCTCGAATCTGGGAGGAGCCACAAATTTCCTTCCACCCAGCATTCCCCCAAGTCTCCTGATAAAAATGATACCTCACTTGTGTGGGTAGGCCTAGCACCCGCGACAGGAAATGCCCCAAAGCACAACGTGGACACATCCCATATTTGACAGAAAACAGAGGTGTTTTTTGCAAAGTGCCTACCTGTAGATTTTGGCCTATAGCTCAGCCGGCACCTCGGGAAATCTACCAAACCTGTGCATTTCTGAAAAACAGAGACCTTGGGGAATCCAAGATGGGGTGACTTGTGGGGCTCTGACCAGGTTCTGTTACCCAGAATCCTTTGCAAACCTCAAAATTTGGCAAAAAAAACACATGGCTCTCATATTTCTGTGGCAGAAAGTTCTGGAATCTGAGAGGAGGCACAAATTTCCTTCTACCCAGCGTTCCCCGAAGTCTCCCGATAAAAATGATACTTCACTTGTGTGGGTAGGCCTAGCGCCCGCGACAGGAAATGCCCCAAAGCACAACGTGGACACATCCCATATTTGACAGAAAACAGAGGTGTTTTTTGCAAAGTGCCTACCTGTAGATTTTGGCCTATAGCTCAGCCGGCACCTCTGGAAACCTACCAAACCTGTGCATTTCTGAAAAATAGAGACCTAGGGGAATCCAAGATGGGGTGACTTGTGGGGCTCTGACCAGGTTCTGTTACCAAGAATCCTTTGCAAACCTCAAAATTTGGCAAAAAAAAACACATGGCTCTCACATTTCTGTGGCAGAAAGTTCTGGAATCTGAGAGGAGGCATAAATTTCCTTCCACCCAGCATTCCCCCAAGTCTCCTGATAAAAATGATACCTCACTTGTGTGGGTAGGCCTAGCGCCCGCGACAGGAAATGCCCCAAAGCACAACGTGGACACATCCCATATTTGACAGAAAACAGAGGTGTTTTTTGCAAAGTGCCTACCTGTAGATTTTGGCCTATAGCTCAGCCGGCACCTCTGGAAACCTACCAAACCTGTGCATTTCTGAAAACTAGAGACCTAGGGGAATCCAAGATGGGGTGACTTGTGGGGCTCTGACCAGGTTCTGTTACCCAGAATCTTTTGCAAACCTCAAAATTTGGCTAAAAAAACACATGTTCCTCACATTTCTGTGGCAGAAAGTTCTGGAATCTGGGAGGAGCCACAAATTTCCTTCCACCCAGCGTTCCCCGAAGTCTCCCGATAAAAATGATACTTCACTTGTGTGGGTAGGCCTAGCGCCCGCGACAGGATATGCCCCAAAGCACAACGTGGACACATCCCATATTTGACAGAAAACAGAGGTGTTTTTTGCCAAGTGCCTACCTGTAGATTTTGGCCTATAGCTCAGCCGGCACCTCTGGAAACCTACCAAACCTGTGCATTTCTGAAAAATAGAGACCTAGGGGAATCCAAAATGGGGTGACTTGTGGGGCTCTGACCAGGTTCTGTTACCCAGAATCCTTTGCAAACCTCAAAATTTGGCAAAAAAAAACACATGGCTCTCACATTTCTGTGGCAGAAAGTTCTGGAATCTGAGAGGAGGCACAAATTTCGTTCCACCCAGCGTTCCCCCGAATCTCCAGTTAAAAATGATACCTCACTTGTGTGGGTAGGTCTAGGGCCTGCGACAGGAAATGCCCCAAAGCACAACGTGGACACATCCCATTTTTTGACAGAAAACAGAGCTGTATTTTGCAAAGTGCCTACCTGTAGATTTTGGCCTATAGCTCAGCCGGCACCTAGGGAAACCTACCAAACCTGTGCATTTATGAAAACTAGAGACCTAGGGGAATCCAAGATGGGGTGACTTGTGGGGCTCTGACCAAGTTCTGTTACCCAGAATCCTTTGCAAACCTCAAAATTTGGCTAAAAAAACACATGTTCCTCACATTTCGGTGACAGAAAGTTCTGGAATCTGAGAGGAGCCACAAATTTCCTTCCACCTAGCGTTCCCCCAAGTCTCCCGATAAAAATGGTACCTCAGTTGTGTGGGTAGGCCTTGCGCCCGCGACAGGATATGCCCCAAAACACAACGTGGACACATCACAGAAAATAGAGCTGTTTTTTGCAAAGTGCCTACTTGTAGATTTTGGCCTCTAGCTCAGCCGGCACCTAGGGAAACCTACCAAACCTGTGCAGTTTTGAAAACTAGAGACCTAGGGGAATCCAAGATGGGGTGACTTGTGGGGTTCTGACCAGGTTCTGTTACCCAGAATTCTTTGCAAACCTCAAAATTTGGCTAAAAAAACACATGCTCCTCACATTTCTGTGGCAGAAAGTTCTCGAATCTGGGAGGAGCCACAAATTTCCTTCCACCCAGCATTCCCCCAAGTCTCCTGATAAAAATGATACCTCACTTGTGTGGGTAGGCCTAGCACCCGCGACAGGAAATGCCCCAAAGCACAACGTGGACACATCCCATATTTGACAGAAAACAGAGGTGTTTTTTGCAAAGTGCCTACCTGTAGATTTTGGCCTATAGCTCAGCCGGCACCTCGGGAAATCTACCAAACCTGTGCATTTCTGAAAAACAGAGACCTTGGGGAATCCAAGATGGGGTGACTTGTGGGGCTCTGACCAGGTTCTGTTACCCAGAATCCTTTGCAAACCTCAAAATTTGGCAAAAAAAACACATGGCTCTCATATTTCTGTGGCAGAAAGTTCTGGAATCTGAGAGGAGGCACAAATTTCCTTCCACCCAGCGTTCCCCCAAGTCTCCCGATAAAAATGATACTTCACTTGTGTGGGTAGGCCTAGCGCCCGCGACAGGAAATGCCCCAAAGCACAACGTTGACACATCCCATGTTTGACAGAAAACAGAGGTGTTTTTTGCAAAGTGCCTACCTGTAGATTTTGGCCTACAGCTCAGCCGGCACCTCGGGAAACCTACCAAACCTGTGCATTTCTGAAAAATAGAGACCTAGGGGAATCCAAGATGGGGTGACTTGTGGGGCTCTGACCAGGTTCTGTTACCAAGAATCCTTTGCAAACCTCAAAATTTGGCAAAAAAAAACACATGGCTCTCACATTTCTGTGGCAGAAAGTTCTGGAATCTGAGAGGAGGCATAAATTTCCTTCCACCCAGCATTCCCCCAAGTCTCCTGATAAAAATGATACCTCACTTGTGTGGGTAGGCCTAGCGCCCGCGACAGGAAATGCCCCAAAGCACAACGTGGACACATCCCATATTTGACAGAAAACAGAGGTGTTTTTTGCAAAGTGCCTACCTGTAGATTTTGGCCTATAGCTCAGCCGGCACCTCTGGAAACCTACCAAACCTGTGCATTTCTGAAAACTAGAGACCTAGGGGAATCCAAGATGGGGTGACTTGTGGGGCTCTGACCAGGTTCTGTTACCCAGAATCTTTTGCAAACCTCAAAATTTGGCTAAAAAAACACATGTTCCTCACATTTCTGTGGCAGAAAGTTCTGGAATCTGGGAGGAGCCACAAATTTCCTTCCACCCAGCGTTCCCCGAAGTCTCCCGATAAAAATGATACTTCACTTGTGTGGGTAGGCCTAGCGCCCGCGACAGGATATGCCCCAAAGCACAACGTGGACACATCCCATATTTGACAGAAAACAGAGGTGTTTTTTGCCAAGTGCCTACCTGTAGATTTTGGCCTATAGCTCAGCCGGCACCTCTGGAAACCTACCAAACCTGTGCATTTCTGAAAAATAGAGACCTAGGGGAATCCAAAATGGGGTGACTTGTGGGGCTCTGACCAGGTTCTGTTACCCAGAATCCTTTGCAAACCTCAAAATTTGGCAAAAAAAAACACATGGCTCTCACATTTCTGTGGCAGAAAGTTCTGGAATCTGAGAGGAGGCACAAATTTCGTTCCACCCAGCGTTCCCCCGAATCTCCAGTTAAAAATGATACCTCACTTGTGTGGGTAGGTCTAGGGCCTGCGACAGGAAATGCCCCAAAGCACAACGTGGACACATCCCATTTTTTGACAGAAAACAGAGCTGTATTTTGCAAAGTGCCTACCTGTAGATTTTGGCCTATAGCTCAGCCGGCACCTAGGGAAACCTACCAAACCTGTGCATTTATGAAAACTAGAGACCTAGGGGAATCCAAGATGGGGTGACTTGTGGGGCTCTGACCAAGTTCTGTTACCCAGAATCCTTTGCAAACCTCAAAATTTGGCTAAAAAAACACATGTTCCTCACATTTCGGTGACAGAAAGTTCTGGAATCTGAGAGGAGCCACAAATTTCCTTCCACCTAGCGTTCCCCCAAGTCTCCCGATAAAAATGGTACCTCAGTTGTGTGGGTAGGCCTTGCGCCCGCGACAGGATATGCCCCAAAACACAACGTGGACACATCACAGAAAATAGAGCTGTTTTTTGCAAAGTGCCTACTTGTAGATTTTGGCCTCTAGCTCAGCCGGCACCTAGGGAAACCTACCAAACCTGTGCAGTTTTGAAAACTAGAGACCTAGGGGAATCCAAGATGGGGTGACTTGTGGGGTTCTGACCAGGTTCTGTTACCCAGAATTCTTTGCAAACCTCAAAATTTGGCTAAAAAAACACATGCTCCTCACATTTCTGTGGCAGAAAGTTCTCGAATCTGGGAGGAGCCACAAATTTCCTTCCACCCAGCATTCCCCCAAGTCTCCTGATAAAAATGATACCTCACTTGTGTGGGTAGGCCTAGCACCCGCGACAGGAAATGCCCCAAAGCACAACGTGGACACATCCCATATTTGACAGAAAACAGAGGTGTTTTTTGCAAAGTGCCTACCTGTAGATTTTGGCCTATAGCTCAGCCGGCACCTCGGGAAATCTACCAAACCTGTGCATTTCTGAAAAACAGAGACCTTGGGGAATCCAAGATGGGGTGACTTGTGGGGCTCTGACCAGGTTCTGTTACCCAGAATCCTTTGCAAACCTCAAAATTTGGCAAAAAAAACACATGGCTCTCATATTTCTGTGGCAGAAAGTTCTGGAATCTGAGAGGAGGCACAAATTTCCTTCCACCCAGCGTTCCCCCAAGTCTCCCGATAAAAATGATACTTCACTTGTGTGGGTAGGCCTAGCGCCCGCGACAGGAAATGCCCCAAAGCACAACGTTGACACATCCCATGTTTGACAGAAAACAGAGGTGTTTTTTGCAAAGTGCCTACCTGTAGATTTTGGCCTACAGCTCAGCCGGCACCTCGGGAAACCTACCAAACCTGTGCATTTCTGAAAAATAGAGACCTAGGGGAATCCAAGATGGGGTGACTTGTGGGGCTCTGACCAAGTTCTGTTACCCAGAATCCTTTGCAAACCTCAAAATTTGGCTAAAAAAAACACATGTTCCTCACATTTCGGTGACAGAAAGTTCTGGAATCTGAGAGGAGCCACAAATTTCCTTCCACCCAGCGTTCCCCCAAGTCTCCTGATAAAAATGGTACCTCACTTGTGTGGGTAGGCCTTGCGCCCGCGACAGGATATGCCCCAAAACACAACGTGGACACATCACAGAAAATAGAGCTGTTTTTTGCAAAGTGCCTACCTGTAGATTTTGGCCTCTAGCTCAGCCGGCACCTAGGGAAACCTACCAAACCTGTGCAGTTTTGAAAACTAGAGACGTAGGGGAATCCAAGATGGGGTGACTTGTGGGGTTCTGACCAGGTTCTGTTACCCAGAATTCTTGGCAAACCTCAAAATTTGGCTAAAAAAACACATGCTCCTCACATTTCTGTGGCAGAAAGTTCTGGAATCTGTGAGGAGCCACAAATTTCCTTCCACCCAGCATTCCCCCAAGTCTCCTGATAAAAATGATACCTCACTTGTGTGGGTAGGACTAGCGCCCGCGACAGGAAATGCCCCAAAGCACAACGTGGACACATCCCATATTTCACAGAAAACAGAGGTGTTTTTTGCAAAGTACCTACCTGTAGATTTTGGCCTCTAGCTCAGCCGGCACCTAGGGAAACCTACCAAACCTGTGCATTTCTGAAAACTAGAAACCTAGGGGAATCCAAGATGGGGTGACTTGTGGGGCTCTGATCAGATTCTGTTACCCAGAATCCTTTGCAAACCTCAAAATTTGGCTAAAAAAACACATGTTCCTCATATTTCTGTGGCAGAAAGTTCTGGAATCTGGGAGGAGGCACAAATTTCATTCTACCCAGCGTTCCCCGAAGTCTCCCGATACAAATGATACTTCACTTGTGTGGGTAGGCCTAGTGCCCGCGACAGGAAATGCCCCAAAGCACAACGTTGACACATCCCATGTTTGACAGAAAACAGAGGTGTTTTTTGCAAACTGCCTACCTGTAGATTTTGGCCTACAGCTCAGCCGGCACCTCGGGAAACCTACCAAAACTGTGCATTTCTGAAAAATAGAGACCTAGGGGAATCCAAGATGGGGTGACTTGTGGGGCTCTGACCAAGTTCTGTTACCCAGAATCCTTTGCAAACCTCAAAATTTGGCTAAAAAAACACATGTTCCTCACATTTCGGTGACAGAAAGTTCTGGAATCTGAGAGGAGCCACAAATTTCCTTCCACCCAGCGTTCCCCCAAGTCTCCCGATAAAAATGGTACCTCAGTTGTGTGGGTAGGCCTTGCGCCCGCGACAGGATATGCCCCAAAACACAACGTAGACACATCACAGAAAATAGAGCAGTTTTTTGCAAAGTGCCTACCTGTAGATTTTGGCCTCTAGCTCAGCCGGCACCTAGGGAAACCTACCAAACCTGTGCAGTTTTGAAAACTAGAGACCTAGGGGAATCCAAGATGGGGTGACTTGTGGGGTTCTGACCAGGTTCTGTTACCCAGAATTCTTGGCAAACCTCAAAATTTGGCTAAAAAAACACATGCTCCTCACATTTCTGTGGCAGAAAGTTCTGGAATCTGGGAGGAGCCACAAATTTCCTTCCACCCAGCATACCCCCAAGTCTCCTGATAAAAATGATACCTCACTTGTGTGGGTAGGCCTAGCACCCGCGACAGGAAATGCCCCAAAGCACAACGTGGACACATCCCATATTTGACAGAAAACAGAGGTGTTTTTTGCAAAGTGCCTACCTGTAGATTTTGGCCTATAGCTCAGCCGGCACCTCGGGAAATCTACCAAACCTGTGCATTTCTGAAAAATAGAGACCTTGGGGAATCCAAGATGGGGTGACTTGTGGGGCTCTGACCAGGTTCTGTTACCCAGAATCCTTTGCAAACCTCAAAATTTGGCAAAAAAAACACATGGCTCTCATATTTCTGTGGCAGAAAGTTCTGGAATCTGAGAGGAGGCACAAATTTCCTTCCACCCAGCATTCCCCCAAGTCTCCCGATAAAAATGATACCTCACTTGTGTGCGTAGGCCTAGCGCCCGCGACAGGAAGTGCCCCAAAGCACAACGTGGACACATCCCATTTTTTGACAGAAAATAAAGCTGTATTTTGCAAAGTGCCTACCTGTAGATTTTGGCCTCTAGCTCAGCCAGCACCTAGGGAAACCTACCAAACCTGTGCATTTCTGAAAACTAGAGACCTAGGGGAATCCAAGATGGGGTGACTTGTGGGGCTCTGACCAGGTTCTGTTACCCAGAATCCTATGCAAACCTTAAAATTTGGCTAAAAAACACATGTTCCTCACATTTCGGAGACAGAAAGTTCTGGAATCTGAGAGGAGCCACAAATTTCCTTCCACCCAGCGTTCCCCCAAGTCTCCCGATAAAAATGGTACCTCACTTGTGTGGGTAGGCCTAGCGCCCGTGACAGGATATGCCCCAAAACACAACGTGGACACATCACAGAAAACAGAGATGTTTTTTGCAAAGTGCCTACCTGTAGATTTTGGCCTCTAGCTCAGCCGGCACCTAGGGAAACCTACCAAACCTGTGCATTTCTGCAAACTAGAGACATAGGGGAATCCAAGATGGGGTGACTTGTGGGGTTCTGACCAGGTTCTGTTACCCAGAATTCTTTGCAAACCTCAAAATTTGGCTAAAAAAACACATGCTCCTTACATTTCTGTGGCAGAAAGTTCTGGAATCTGAGAGGAGGCACAAATTTCCTTCCACCCAGCGTTCCCCCAAGTCTCCCGATAAAAATGATACCTCACTTGTGTGGGTAGGCCTAGCGCCCGCGACAGGAAATGCCCCAAAGCACAACGTGGACACATCCCATTTTTTGACAGAAAACAGAGCTGTATTTTGCAAAGTGCCTACCTGTAGATTTTGGCCTCTAGCTCAGCCGGCACCTAGGGAAACCTACCAAACCTGTGCATTTCTGAAAACTAGAGACCTACGGGAATCCAAGATGGGGTGACTTGCGGGGCTCTGACCAGGTTCTGTTACCCAGAATCCTTTGCAAACCTCAAAATTTGGCTAAAAAAACACATGTTCCTCACATTTCGGTGACAAAAAGTTCTGGAATCTGAGAGGAGCCACAAATTTCCTTCCACCCAGCGTTCCCCCAAGTCTCCCGATAAAAATGGTACCTCACTTGTGTGGGTAGGCCTAGCGCCCGCGACAGGATATGCCCCAAAACACAACGTGGACACATCACAAAAAACTGA
Source organism: Pleurodeles waltl (assembly GCF_031143425.1). Classification (NCBI taxonomy): domain Eukaryota; kingdom Metazoa; phylum Chordata; class Amphibia; order Caudata; family Salamandridae; genus Pleurodeles; species Pleurodeles waltl. The sequence continues at coordinate 194,899,935 of NC_090449.1, forward strand.
GCTGTTTTTTGCAAAGTGCCTACCTGTAGATTTTGGCCTCTAGCTCAGCCGGCACCTATTGAAACCTACCAAACCTGTGCAGTTTTGAAAACTAGAGACCTAGGGGAATCCAAGATGGGGTGACTTGTGGGGTTCTGACCAGGTTCTGTTACCCAGAATTCTTTGCAAACCTCAAAATTTGGCTAAAAAAACACATGCTCCTCACATTTCTGTGGCAGAAAGTTCTGGAATCTGAGAGGAGCCACAAATTTCCTTCCACCCAGCACTCCCCCAAGTCTCCTGATAAAAATGTTACCTCACTTGTGTGGGTAGGCCTAGCGCCCGCGACAGGAAATGCCCCAAAGCACAACGTGGACACATCCCATATTTGACAGAAAACAGAGGTGTTTTTTGCAAAGTGCCTACCTGTAGATTTTGGCCTATAGCTCAGCCGGCACCTAGGGAAACCTACCAAACCTGTGCATTTCTGAAAAATAGAGACCTAGGGGAATCTAAGATGGGGTGACTTGTGGGGCTCTGATCAGATTCTGTTACCCAGAATCCTTTGCAAACCTCAAAATTTGGCTAAAAAAACACATGTTCCTCATATTTCTGTGGTAGAAAGTTCTGGAATCTGGGAGGAGGCACAAATTTCATTCTACCCAGCGTTCCCCGAAGTCTCTCGATACAAATGATACTTCACTTGTGTGGGTAGGCCTAGTGCCCGCGACAGGAAATGCCCCAAAGCACAACGTTGACACATCCCATGTTTGACAGAAAACAGAGGTGTTTTTTGCAAACTGCCTACCTGTAGATTTTGGCCTACAGCTCAGCCGGCACCTCGGGAAACCTACCAAACCTGTGCATTTCTGAAAAATAGAGACCTAGGGGAATCCAAGATGGGGTGACTTGTGGGGCTCTGACCAAGTTCTGTTACCCAGAATCCTTTGCAAACCTCAAAATTTGGCTAAAAAAACACATGTTCCTCACATTTCGGTGACAGAAAGTTCTGGAATCTGAGAGGAGCCACAAATTTCCTACCACCCAGCGTTCCCCCAAGTCTACCGATAAAAATGGTACCTCACTTGTGTGGGTAGGCCTAGCGCCCGCGACAGGATATGCCCCAAAACACAACGTAGACACATCACAGAAAATAGAGCATTTTTTTGCAAAGTGCCTACCTGTAGATTTTGGCCTCTAGCTCAGCCGACACCTAGGGAAACCTACCAAACCTGTGCAGTTTTGAAAACTACAGACCTAGGGGAATCCAAGATGGGGTGACTTGTGGGGTTCTGACCAGGTTCTGTTACCCAGAATTCTTGGCAAACCTCAAAATTTGGCTAAAAAAACACATGCTCCTCACATTTCTGTGGCAGAAAGTTCTGGAATCTGAGAGGAGCCACAAATTTCCTTCCACCCAGCATTCCCCCAAGTCTCCCGATAAAAATGGTACCTCACTTGTGTGGGTAGGCCTAGCGCCCGCGACAGGATATGCCCCAAAATACAACGTGGACACATCACAAAAAACTGAGCTGTTTTTTGCAAAGTGCCTACCTGTAGATTTTGGCCTCTAGCTCAGCCGGCACCTATTGAAACCTACCAAACCTGTGCAGTTTTGAAAACTAGAGACCTAGGGGAATCCAAGATGGGGTGACTTGTGGGGTTCTGACCAGGTTCTGTTACCCAGAATTCTTTGCAAACCTCAAAATTTGGCTAAAAAAACACATGCTCCTCATATTTCTGTGGCAGAAAGTTCTGGAATCTGAGAGGAGCCACAAATTTCCTTCCACCCAGCACTCCCCCAAGTCTCCTGATAAAAATGTTACCTCACTTGTGTGGGTAGGCCTAGCGCCCGCGACAGGAAATGCCCCAAAGCACAACGTGGACACATCCCATATTTGACAGAAAACAGAGGTGTTTTTTGCAAAGTGCCTACCTGTAGATTTTGGCCTATAGCTCAGCCGGCACCTAGGGAAACCTACCAAACCTGTGCATTTCTGAAAAATAGAGACCTAGGGGAATCTAAGATGGGGTGACTTGTGGGGCTCTGATCAGATTCTGTTACCCAGAATCCTTTGCAAACCTCAAAATTTGGCTAAAAAAACACATGTTCCTCATATTTCTGTGGCAGAAAGTTCTGGAATCTGGGAGGAGGCACAAATTTCATTCTACCCAGCGTTCCCCGAAGTCTCTCGATACAAATGATACTTCACTTGTGTGGGTAGGCCTAGTGCCCGCGACAGGAAATGCCCCAAAGCACAACGTTGACACATCCCATGTTTGACAGAAAACAGAGGTGTTTTTTGCAAACTGCCTACCTGTAGATTTTGGCCTACAGCTCAGCCGGCACCTCGGGAAACCTACCAAACCTGTGCATTTCTGAAAAATAGAGACCTAGGGGAATCCAAGATGGGGTGACTTGTGGGGCTCTGACCAAGTTCTGTTACCCAGAATCCTTTGCAAACCTCAAAATTTGGCTAAAAAAACACATGTTCCTCACATTTCGGTGACAGAAAGTTCTGGAATCTGAGAGGAGCCACAAATTTCCTACCACCCAGCGTTCCCCCAAGTCTACCGATAAAAATGGTACCTCACTTGTGTGGGTAGGCCTAGCGCCCGCGACAGGATATGCCCCAAAACACAACGTAGACACATCACAGAAAATAGAGCATTTTTTTGCAAAGTGCCTACCTGTAGATTTTGGCCTCTAGCTCAGCCGGCACCTAGGGAAACCTACCAAACCTGTGCAGTTTTGAAAACTACAGACCTAGGGGAATCCAAGATGGGGTGACTTGTGGGGTTCTGACCAGGTTCTGTTACCCAGAATTCTTGGCAAACCTCAAAATTTGGCTAAAAAAACACATGCTCCTCACATTTCTGTGGCAGAAAGTTCTGGAATCTGAGAGGAGCCACAAATTTCCTTCCACCCAGCATTCCCCCAAGTCTCCTGATAAAAATGATACCTCACTTGTGTGGGTAGGCCTAGCGCCCGCGACAGGAAATGCCCCAAAGCACAACGTGGACACATCCCATTTTTTGACAGAAAACAGAGCTGTATTTTGCAAAGTGCCTACCTGTAGATTTTGGCCTATAGCTCAGCCGGCACCTAGGGAAGCATACCAAACCTGTGCATTTCTGAAAACTAGAGACCTAGGGGAATCCAAGATGGTGGGACTTGTGGGACTCTGACCAGGTTCTGTTACCCAGAATCCTTTGCAAACCTCAAAATTTGGCTAAAAAAACACATGTTCCTCACATTTCTGTGGCAGAAAGTTCTGGAATCTGAGAGGAGACACAAATTTCCATCCACCCAGCGTTCCCCCAAGTCTCCCGATAAAAATGGTACCTCACTTGTGTGGGTAGGCCTTGCGCCCGCGACAGGATATACCCCAAAACACAACGTGGACACATCACAGAAAATAGAGCTGTTTTTTGCAAAGTGCCTACCTGTAGATTTTGGCCTATAGCTCATCCGGCACCTAGGGAAACCGACCAAACCTGTGCAGTTTTGAAAACTAGAGACCTAGGGGAATCCAAGATGGGGTGACTTGTGGGGTTCTGACCAGGTTCTGTTACCCAGAATCCTTTGCAAACCTCAAAATTTGGCTAAAAAAACACATGTTCCTCACATTTCTGTGGCAGAAAGTTCTGGAATCTGAGAGGAGGCACAAATTTCCTTCCACCCAGCGTTCCCCCAAGTCTCCCATTAAAAATGATACCTCACTTGTGTGGGTAGGCCTAGGGCCTGCGACAGGAAATGCCCCAAAGCACAACGTGGACACATCCCATATTTGACAGAAAACAGAGGTGTTTTTTGCAAAGTGCCTACCTGTAGATTTTGGCCTATAGCTCAGCCGGCATCTAGGGAAACCTACCAAACCTGTGCATTTCCGAAAAATAGAGACCTAGGGGAATCCAAGATGGGGTGACTTGTGGGGCTCTGACCAGGTTCTGTTACCCAGAATCCTTTGCAAACCTCAAAATTTGGCAAAAAAAACACATGGCTCTCATATTTCTGTGGCAGAAAGTTCTGGAATCTGAGAGGAGGTACAAATTTCCTTCCACCCAGCATTCCCCCAAGTCTCCCGATAAAAATGATACCTCACTTGTGTGCGTAGGCCTAGCGCCCGCGACAGGAAGTGCCCCAAAGCACAACGTGGACACATCCCATTTTTTGACAGAAAATAAAGCTTTATTTTGCAGAGTGCCTACCTGTAGATTTTGGCCTCTAGCTCAGCCGGCACCTAGGAAAACCTACCAAACCTGTGCATTTCTGAAAACTAGAGACCTAGGGGAATCCAAAATGGGGTGACTTGTGGGGCTCTGACCAGGTTCTGTTACCCAGAATCCTATGCAAACCTCAAAATTTGGCTAAAAAACACATGTTCCTCACATTTCGGTGACAGAAAGTTCTGGAATCTGAGAGGAGCCACAAATTTCCTTCCACCCAGCGTTCCCCCAAGTCTCCCGATAAAAATGGTACCTCACTTGTGTGGGTAGGCCTAGCGCCCGTGACAGGATATGCCCCAAAACACAACGTGGACACATCACAGAAAACAGAGGTGTTTTTTGCAAAGTGCCTACCTGTAGATTTTGGCCTATAGCTCAGCCGGCACCTCGGGAAACCTACCAAACCTGTGCATTTCAGAAAACTAGAGACCTAGGGGAATCCAATATGGGGTGACTTGTGGGGCTCTGACCAGGTTCTGTTACCCAGAATCCTTTGCAAACCTCAAAATTTGGCTAAAAAAACACATGTTCCTTACATTTCTGTGGCAGAAAGTTCTGGAATCTGAGAGGAGGCACAAATTTCCTTCCACCCAGCGTTCCCCCAAGTCTCCCGATAAAAATGATACCTCACTTGTGTGGGTAGGCCTAGCTCCCGCGACAGGAAATGCCCCAAAGCACAACGTGGACACATCCCATTTTTTGACAGAAAACAGAGCTGTATTTTGCAAAGTGCCTACCTGTAGATTTTGGCCTCTAGCTCAGCCGGTACCTAGGGAAACCTACCAAACCTGGGCATTTCTGAAAACTAGAGACCTACGGGAATCCAAGATGGGGTGACTTGCGGGGCTCTGACCAGGTTCTGTTACCCAGAATCCTTTGCAAACCTCAAAATTTGGCTAAAAAAACACATGTTCCTCACATTTCTGTGGCAGAAAGTTCTGGAATCTGAGAGGAGACACAAATTTCCTTCCACCCAGCGTTCCCCCAAGTCTCCCGATAAAAATGTTACCTCACTTGTGTGGGTAGGCCTTGCGCCCGCGACAGGATATGCCCCAAAACACAACGTGGACACATCCCATATTTGACAGAAAACAGAGGTGTTTTTTGCAAAGTGCCTACCTGTAGATTTTGGCCTATAGCTCAGCCGGCACCTAGGGAAACCTACCAAACCTGTGCATTTCTGAAAAATAGAGACCTAGGGGAATCTAAGATGGGGTGACTTGTGGGGCTCTGATCAGATTCTGTTACCCAGAATCCTTTGCAAACCTCAAAATTTGGCTAAAAAAACACATGTTCCTCATATTTCTGTGGCAGAAAGTTCTGGAATCTGGGAGGAGGCACAAATTTCATTCTACCCAGCGTTCCCCGAAGTCTCTCGATACAAATGATACTTCACTTGTGTGGGTAGGCCTAGTGCCCGCGACAGGAAATGCCCCAAAGCACAACGTTGACACATCCCATGTTTGACAGAAAACAGAGGTGTTTTTTGCAAACTGCCTACCTGTAGATTTTGGCCTACAGCTCAGCCGGCACCTCGGGAAACCTACCAAACCTGTGCATTTCTGAAAAATAGAGACCTAGGGGAATCCAAGATGGGGTGACTTGTGGGGCTCTGACCAAGTTCTGTTACCCAGAATCCTTTGCAAACCTCAAAATTTGGCTAAAAAAACACATGTTCCTCACATTTCGGTGACAGAAAGTTCTGGAATCTGAGAGGAGCCACAAATTTCCTACCACCCAGCGTTCCCCCAAGTCTCCCGATAAAAATGGTACCTCACTTGTGTGGGTAGGCCTAGCGCCCGCGACAGGATATGCCCCAAAACACAACGTAGACACATCACAGAAAATAGAGCAGTTTTTTGCAAAGTGCCTACCTGTAGATTTTGGCCTCTAGCTCAGCCGGCACCTAGGGAAACCTACCAAACCTGTGCAGTTTTGAAAACTACAAACCTAGGGGAATCCAAGATGGGGTGACTTGTGGGGTTCTGACCAGGTTCTATTACCCAGAATTCTTGGCAAACCTCAAAATTTGGCTAAAAAAACACATGCTCCTCACATTTCTGTGGCAGAAAGTTCTGGAATCTGAGAGGAGCCACAAATTTCCTTCCACCCAGCATTCCCCCAAGTCTCCTGATAAAAATGATACCTCACTTGTGTGGGTAGGCCTAGCGCCCGCGACAGGAAATGCCCCAAAGCACAACGTGGACACATCCCATTTTTTGACAGAAAACAGAGCTGTATTTTGCAAAGTGCCTACCTGTAGATTTTGGCCTATAGCTCAGCCGGCACCTAGGGAAGCATACCAAACCTGTGCATTTCTGAAAACTAGAGACCTAGGGGAATCCAAGATGGTGGGACTTGTGGGACTCTGACCAGGTTCTGTTACCCAGAATCCTTTGCAAACCTCAAAATTTGGCTAAAAAAACACATGTTCCTCACATTTCTGTGGCAGAAAGTTCTGGAATCTGAGAGGAGACACAAATTTCCTTCCACCCAGCGTTCCCCCAAGTCTCCCGATAAAAATGGTACCTCACTTGTGTGGGTAGGCCTTGCGCCCGCGACAGGATATGCCCCAAAACACAACGTGGACACATCACAGAAAATAGAGCTGTTTTTTGCAAAGTGCCTACCTGTAGATTTTGGCCTATAGCTCATCCGGCACCTAGGGAAACCGACCAAACCTGTGCAGTTTTGAAAACTAGAGACCTAGGGGAATCCAAGATGGGGTGACTTGTGGGGTTCTGACCAGGTTCTGTTACCCAGAATCCTTTGCAAACCTCAAAATTTGGCTAAAAAAACACATGTTCCTCACATTTCTGTGGCAGAAAGTTCTGGAATCTGAGAGGAGGCACAAATTTCCTTCCACCCAGCGTTCCCCCAAGTCTCCCGTTAAAAATGATACCTCACTTGTGTGGGTAGGCCTAGGGCCTGCGACAGGAAATGCCCCAAAGCACAACGTGGACACATCCCATATTTGACAGAAAACAGAGGTGTTTTTTGCAAAGTGCCTACCTGTAGATTTTGGCCTATAGCTCAGCCGGCACCTCGGGAAACCTACCAAACCTGTGCATTTCCGAAAAATAGAGACCTAGGGGAATCCAAGATGGGGTGACTTGTGGGGCTCTGACCAGGTTCTGTTACCCAGAATCCTTTGCAAACCTCAAAATTTGGCAAAAAAAACACATGGCTCTCATATTTCTGTGGCAGAAAGTTCTGGAATCTGAGAGGAGGCACAAATTTCCTTCCACCCAGCATTCCCCCAAGTCTCCCGATAAAAATGATACCTCACTTGTGTGCGTAGGCCTAGCGCCCGCGACAGGAAGTGCCCCAAAGCACAACGTGGACACATCCCATTTTTTGACAGAAAATAAAGCTTTATTTTGCAAAGTGCCTACCTGTAGATTTTGGCCTCTAGCTCAGCCGGCACCTAGGAAAACCTACCAAACCTGTGCATTTCTGAAAACTAGAGACCTAGGGGAATCCAAAATGGGGTGACTTGTGGGGCTCTGACCAGGTTCTGTTACCCAGAATCCTATGCAAACCTCAAAATTTGGCTAAAAAACACATGTTCCTCACATTTCGGTGACAGAAAGTTCTGGAATCTGAGAGGAGCCACAAATTTCCTTCCACCCAGCGTTCCCCCAAGTCTCCCGATAAAAATGGTACCTCACTTGTGTGGGTAGGCCTAGCGCCCGTGACAGGATATGCCCCAAAACACAACGTGGACACATCACAGAAAACAGAGGTGTTTTTTGCAAAGTGCCTACCTGTAGATTTTGGCCTATAGCTCAGCCGGCACCTCGGGAAACCTACCAAACCTGTGCATTTCAGAAAACTAGAGACCTAGGGGAATCCAATATGGGGTGACTTGTGGGGTTCTGACCAGGTTCTGTTACCCAGAATTCTTTGCAAACCTCAAAATTTGGCTAAAAAAACACATGTTCCTTACATTTCTGTGGCAGAAAGTTCTGGAATCTGAGAGGAGGCACAAATTTCCTTCCACCCAGCGTTCCCCCAAGCCTCCCGATAAAAATGATACCTCACTTGTGTGGGTAGGCCTAGCTCCCGCGACAGGAAATGCCCCAAAGCACAACGTGGACACATCCCATTTTTTGACAGAAAACAGAGCTGTGTTTTGCAAAGTGCCTACCTGTAGATTTTGGCCTATAGCTCAGCCGGCACCTCTGGAAACCTACCAAACCTGGGCATTTCTGAAAACTAGAGACCTACGGGAATCCAAGATGGGGTGACTTGCGGGGCTCTAACCAGGTTCTGTTACCCAGAATCCTTTGCAAACCTCAAAATTTGGCTAAAAAAACACATGTTCCTCACATTTCTGTGGCAGAAAGTTCTGGAATCTGAGAGGAGACACAAATTTCCTTCCACCCAGCGTTCCCCCAAGTCTCCCGATAAAAATGGTACCTCACTTGTGTGGGTAGGCCTTGCGCCCGCGACAGGATATGCCCCAAAACACAACGTGGACACATCACAGAAAATAGAGCTGTTTTTTGCAAAGTGCCTACCTGTAGATTTTGGCCTATAGCTCATCCGGCACCTAGGGAAACCGACCAAACCTGTGCAGTTTTGAAAACTAGAGACCTAGGGGAATCCAAGATGGGGTGACTTGTGGGGTTCTGACCAGGTTCTGTTACCCAGAATCCTTTGCAAACCTCAAAATTTGGCTAAAAAAACACATGTTCCTCACATTTCTGTGCAGAAAGTTCTGGAATCTGAGAGGAGGCACAAATTTCCTTCCACCCAGCGTTCCCCCAAGTCTCCCGATAAAAATGGTACCTCACTTGTGTGGGTAGGCCTAGCGCCCGTGATAGGATATGCCCCAAAACACAACGTGGACACATCACAGAAAACAGAGATGTTTTTTGCAAAGTGCCTACCTGTAGATTTTGGCCTCTAGCTCAGCCGGCACCTCTGGAAACCTACCAAACCTGTGCATTTCTGCAAACTAGAGACCTAGGGGAATCCAAGATGGGGTGACTTGTGGGACTCTGACCAAGTTCTGTTACCCAGAATCCTTTGCAAACCTCAAAATTTGGCTAAAAAAACACATGTTCCTCACATTTCGGTGACAGAAAGTTCTGGAATCTGGGAGGAGCCACAAATTTCCTTCCACCCAGCGTTCCCCCAAGTCTCCCGATAAAAATGATACTTCACTTGTGTGGGTAGGCCTTGCGCCCGCGACAGGATATGCCCCAAAGCACAACGTTGACACATCCCATGTTTGACAGAAAACAGAGGTGTTTTTTGCAAAGTGCCTACCTGTAGATTTTGGCCTACAGCTCAGCCGGCACCTCTGGAAACCTACCAAACCTGTGCATTTCTGAAAAATAGAGACCTAGGGGAATCCAAGATGGGGTGACTTGTGGGACTCTGACCAAGTTCTGTTACCCAGAATCCTTTGCAAACCTCAAAATTTGGCTACAAAAACACATGTTCCTCACATTTCGGTGACAGAAAGTTCTGGAATCTGAGAGGAGCCACAAATTTCCTTCCACCCAGCGTTCCCCCAAGTCTCCCGATAAAAATGGTACCTCACTTGTGTGGGTAGGCCTTGCGCCCGCGACAGGATATGCCCCAAAACACAACGTGGACACATCACAGAAAATAGAGCTGTTTTTTGCAAAGTGCCTACCTGTAGATTTTGGCCTCTAGCTCAGCCGGCACCTAGGGAAACCTACCAAACCTGTGCAGTTTTGAAAACTAGAGACCTAGGGGAATCCAAGATGGGGTGACTTGTGGGGTTCTGACCAGGTTCTGTTACCCAGAATTCTTTGCAAACCTCAAAATTTGGCTAAAAAAACACATGCTCCTCACATTTCTGTGGCAGAAAGTTCTGGAATCTGGGAGGAGCCACAAATTTCCTTCCACCCAGCATTCCCCCAAGTCTCCTGATAAAAATGATACCTCACTTGTGTGGGTAGGCCTAGCACCCGCGACAGGAAATGCCCCAAAGCACAACGTGGACACATCCCATATTTGACAGAAAACAGAGGTGTTTTTTGCAAAGTGCCTACCTGTAGATTTTGGCCTATAGCTCAGCCGGCACCTCTGGAAACCTACCAAACCTGTGCATTTCTGAAAACTAGAGACCTAGGGGAATCCAAGATGGTGGGACTTGTGGGACTCTGACCAGGTTCTGTTACCCAGAATCCTTTGCAAACCTCAAAATTTGGCTAAAAAAACACATGTTCCTCACATTTCTGTGGCAGAAAGTTCTGGAATCTGAGAGGAGACACAAATTTCCTTCCACCCAGCGTTCCCCCAAGTCTCCCGATAAAAATGGTACCTCACTTGTGTGGGTAGGCCTTGCGCCCGCGACAGGATATGCCCCAAAACACAACGTGGACACATCACAGAAAATAGAGCTGTTTTTTGCAAAGTGCCTACCTGTAGATTTTGGCCTATAGCTCATCCGGCACCTAGGGAAACCGACCAAACCTGTGCAGTTTTGAAAACTAGAGACCTAGGGGAATCCAAGATGGGGTGACTTGTGGGGTTCTGACCAGGTTCTGTTACCCAGAATCCTTTGCAAACCTCAAAATTTGGCTAAAAAAACACATGTTCCTCACATTTCTGTGGCAGAAAGTTCTGGAATCTGAGAGGAGGCACAAATTTCCTTCCACCCAGCGTTCCCCCAAGTCTCCCGTTAAAAATGATACCTCACTTGTGTGGGTAGGCCTAGGGCCTGCGACAGGAAATGCCCCAAAGCACAACGTGGACACATCCCATATTTGACAGAAAACAGAGGTGTTTTTTGCAAAGTGCCTACCTGTAGATTTTGGCCTATAGCTCAGCCAGCACCTCGGGAAACCTACCAAACCTGTGCATTTCCGAAAAATAGAGACCTAGGGGAATCCAAGATGGGGTGACTTGTGGGGCTCTGACCAGGTTCTGTTACCCAGAATCCTTTGCAAACCTCAAAATTTGGCAAAAAAAACACATGGCTCTCATATTTCTGTGGCAGAAAGTTCTGGAATCTGAGAGGAGGCACAAATTTCCTTCCACCCAGCATTCCCCCAAGTCTCCCGATAAAAATGATACCTCACTTGTGTGCGTAGGCCTAGCGCCCGCGACAGGAAGTGCCCCAAAGCACAACGTGGACACATCCCATTTTTTGACAGAAAATAAAGCTTTATTTTGCAAAGTGCCTACCTGTAGATTTTGGCCTCTAGCTCAGCCGGCACCTAGGAAAACCTACCAAACCTGTGCATTTCTGTAAACTAGAGACCTAGGGGAATCCAAAATGGGGTGACTTGTGGGGCTCTGACCAGGTTCTGTTACCCAGAATCCTATGCAAACCTCAAAATTTGGCTAAAAAACACATGTTCCTCACATTTCGGTGACAGAAAGTTCTGGAATCTGAGAGGAGCCACAAATTTCCTTCCACCCAGCGTTCCCCCAAGTCTCCCGATAAAAATGGTACCTCACTTGTGTGGGTAGGCCTAGCGCCCGTGACAGGATATGCCCCAAAACACAACGTGGACACATCACAGAAAACAGAGGTGTTTTTTGCAAAGTGCCTACCTGTAGATTTTGGCCTATAGCTCAGCCGGCACCTAGGAAAATCTACCAAACCTGTGCATTTCAGAAAACTAGAGACCTAGGGGAATCCAATATGGGGTGACTTGTGGGGCTCTGACCAGGTTCTGTTACCCAGAATCCTTGGCAAACCTCAAAATTTGGCTAAAAAAACACATGTTCCTTACATTTCTGTGGCAGAAAGTTCTGGAATCTGAGAGGAGGCACAAATTTCCTTCCACCCAGCGTTCCCCCAAGCCTCCCGATAAAAATGATACCTCACTTGTGTGGGTAGGCCTAGCTCCCGCGACAGGAAATGCCCCAAAGCACAACGTGAACACATCCCATTTTTTGACAGAAAACAGAGCTGTATTTTGCAAAGTGCCTACCTGTAGATTTTGGCCTCTAGCTCAGCCGGTACCTAGGGAAACCTACCAAACCTGGGCATTTCTGAAAACTAGAGACCTACGGGAATCCAAGATGGGGTGACTTGCGGGGCTCTAACCAGGTTCTGTTACCCAGAATCCTTTGCAAACCTCAAAATTTGGCTAAAAAAACACATGTTCCTCACATTTCTGTGGCAGAAAGTTCTGGAATCTGAGAGGAGACACAAATTTCCTTCCACCCAGCGTTCCCCCAAGTCTCCCGATAAAAATGGTACCTCACTTGTGTGGGTAGGCCTTGCGCCCGCGACAGGATATGCCCCAAAACACAACGTGGACACATCACAGAAAATAGAGCTGTTTTTTGCAAAGTGCCTACCTGTAGATTTTGGCCTATAGCTCATCCGGCACCTAGGGAAACCGACCAAACCTGTGCAGTTTTGAAAACTAGAGACCTAGGGGAATCCAAGATGGGGTGACTTGTGGGGTTCTGACCAGGTTCTGTTACCCAGAATCCTTTGCAAACCTCAAAATTTGGCTAAAAAAACACATGTTCCTCACATTTCTGTGGCAGAAAGTTCTGGAATCTGAGAGGAGGCACAAATTTCCTTCCACCCAGCGTTCCCCCAAGTCTCCCGATAAAAATGGTACCTCACTTGTGTGGGTAGGCCTAGCGCCCGTGATAGGATATGCCCCAAAACACAACGTGGACACATCACAGAAAACAGAGATGTTTTTTGCAAAGTGCCTACCTGTAGATTTTGGCCTCTAGCTCAGCCGGCACCTGGGAAACCTACCAAACCTGTGCATTTCTGCAAACTAGAGACCTAGGGGAATCCAAGATGGGGTGACTTGTGGGGTTCTGACCAGGTTCTGTTACCCAGAATTCTTTGCAAACCTCAAAATTTGGCTAAAAAAACACATGCTCCTCACATTTCTGTGGAAGAAAGTTCTGGAATCTGGGAGGAGCCACAAATTTCCTTCCACCCAGCGTTCCCCGAAGTCTCCCGATAAAAATGATACTTCACTTGTGTGGGTAGGCCTAGCGCCCGCGACAGGAAATGCCCCAAAGCACAACGTTGACACATCCCATGTTTGACAGAAAACAGAGGTGTTTTTTGCAAAGTGCCTACCTGTAGATTTTGGCCTACAGCTCAGCCGGCACCTCGGGAAACCTACCAAACCTGTGCATTTCTGAAAAATAGAGACCTAGGGGAATCCAAGATGGGGTGACTTGTGGGACTCTGACCAAGTTCTGTTACCCAGAATCCTTTGCAAACCTCAAAATTTGGCTAAAAAAACACATGTTCCTCACATTTCGGTGACAGAAAGTTCTGGAATCTGAGAGGAGCCACAAATTTCCTTCCACCCAGCGTTCCCCCAAGTCTCCCGATAAAAATGGTACCTCACTTGTGTGGGTAGGCCTTGCGCCCGCGACAGGATATGCCCCAAAACACAACGTGGACACATCACAGAAAATAGAGCTGTTTTTTGCAAAGTGCCTACCTGTAGATTTTGGCCTCTAGCTCAGCCGGCACCTAGGGAAACCTACCAAACCTGTGCAGTTTTGAAAACTAGAGACCTAGGGGAATCCAAGATGGGGTGACTTGTGGGGTTCTGACCAGGTTCTGTTACCCAGAATTCTTTGCAAACCTCAAAATTTGGCTAAAAAAACACATGCTCCTCACATTTCTGTGGCAGAAAGTTCTGGAATCTGGGAGGAGCCACAAATTTCCTTCCACCCAGCATTCCCCCAAGTCTCCTGATAAAAATGATACCTCACTTGTGTGGGTAGGCCTAGCACCCGCGACAGGAAATGCCCCAAAGCACAACGTGGACACATCCCATATTTGACAGAAAACAGAGGTGTTTTTTGCAAAGTGCCTACCTGTAGATTTTGGCCTATAGCTCAGCCGGCACCTCTGGAAACCTACCAAACCTGTGCATTTCTGAAAACTAGAGACCTAGGGGAATCCAAGATGGGGTGACTTGTGGGGCTCTGACCAGGTTCTGTTACCCAGAATCCTTTGCAAACCTCAAAATTTGGCTAAAAAAACACATGTTCCTCACATTTCTGTGGCAGAAAGTTCTGGAATCTGGGAGGAGCCACAAATTTCCTTCCACCCAGCGTTCCCCGAAGTCTCCCGATAAAAATGATACTTCACTTGTGTGGGTAGGCCTAGCGCCCGCGACAGGAAATGCCCCAAAGCACAACGTGGACACATCCCATATTTGACAGAAAACAGAGGTGTTTTTTGCAAAGTGCCTACCTGTAGATTTTGGCCTATAGATCAGCCGGCACCTCGGGAAATCTACCAAACCTGTGCATTTCTGAAAAATAGAGACCTTGGGGAATCCAAGATGGGGTGACTTGTGGGGCTCTGACCAGGTTCTGTTACCCAGAATCCTTTGCAAACCTCAAAATTTGGCAACAAAAACACATGGCTCTCACATTTCTGTGGCAGAAAGTTCTGGAATCTGAGAGGAGGCACAAATTTCCTTCCACCCAGCGTTCCCCCAAGTCTCCCGATAAAAATGATACCTCACTTGTGTGCGTAGGCCTAGCGCCCGCGACAGGAAGTGCCCCAAAGCACAACGTGGACACATCCCATTTTTTGACAGAAAATAAAGCTGTATTTTGCAAAGTGCCTACCTGTAGATTTTGGCCTCTAGCTCAGCCGGCACCTAGGGAAACCTACCAAACCTGTGCATTTCTGAAAACTAGAGACCTAGGGGAATCCAAGATGGGGTGACTTGTGGGGCTCTGACCAGGTTCTGTTACCCAGAATCCTATGCAAACCTCAAAATTTGGCTAAAAAACACATGTTCCTCACATTTCGGTGACAGAAAGTTCTGGAATCTGAGAGGAGCCACAAATTTCCTTCCACCCAGCGTTCCCCCAAGTCTCCCGATAAAAATGGTACCTCACTTGTGTGGGTAGGCCTAGCGCCCGTGACAGGATATGCCCCAAAACACAACATGGACACATCACAGAAAACAGAGATGTTTTTTGCAAAGTGCCTACCTGTAGATTTTGGCCTCTAGCTCAGCCGGCACCCAGGGAAACCTACCAAACCTGTGCATTTCTGCAAACTAGAGACCTAGGGGAATCCAAGATGGGGTGACTTGTGGGGTTCTGACCAGGTTCTGTTACCCAGAATTCTTTGGAAACCTCAAAATTTGGCTAAAAAAACACATGCTCCTCACATTTCTGTGGCAGAAAGTTCTGGAATCTGAGAGGAGGCACAAATTTCCTTCCACCCAGCGTTCCCCCAAGTCTCCCGATAAAAATGGTACCTCACTTGTGTGGGTAGGCCTAGCGCCCGTGATAGGATATGCCCCAAAACACAACGTGGACACATCACAGAAAACAGAGATGTTTTTTGCAAAGTGCCTACCTGTAGATTTTGGCCTCTAGCTCAGCCGGCACCTGGGAAACCTACCAAACCTGTGCATTTCTGCAAACTAGAGACCTAGGGGAATCCAAGATGGGGTGACTTGTGGGGTTCTGACCAGGTTCTGTTACCCAGAATTCTTTGCAAACCTCAAAATTTGGCTAAAAAAACACATGCTCCTCACATTTCTGTGGCAGAAAGTTCTGGAATCTGGGAGGAGCCACAAATTTCCTTCCACCCAGCGTTCCCCGAAGTCTCCCGATAAAAATGATACTTCACTTGTGTGGGTAGGCCTAGCGCCCGCGACAGGAAATGCCCCAAAGCACAACGTTGACACATCCCATGTTTGACAGAAAACAGAGGTGTTTTTTGCAAAGTGCCTACCTGTAGATTTTGGCCTACAGCTCAGCCGGCACCTCGGGAAACCTACCAAACCTGTGCATTTCTGAAAAATAGAGACCTAGGGGAATCCAAGATGGGGTGACTTGTGGGACTCTGACCAAGTTCTGTTACCCAGAATCCTTTGCAAACCTCAAAATTTGGCTAAAAAAACACATGTTCCTCACATTTCGGTGACAGAAAGTTCTGGAATCTGAGAGGAGCCACAAATTTCCTTCCACCCAGCGTTCCCCCAAGTCTCCCGATAAAAATGGTACCTCACTTGTGTGGGTAGGCCTTGCGCCCGCGACAGGATATGCCCCAAAACACAACGTGGACACATCACAGAAAATAGAGCTGTTTTTTGCAAAGTGCCTACCTGTAGATTTTGGCCTCTAGCTCAGCCGGCACCTAGGGAAACCTACCAAACCTGTGCAGTTTTGAAAACTAGAGACCTAGGGGAATCCAAGATGGGGTGACTTGTGGGGTTCTGACCAGGTTCTGTTACCCAGAATTCTTTGCAAACCTCAAAATTTGGCTAAAAAAACACATGCTCCTCACATTTCTGTGGCAGAAAGTTCTGGAATCTGGGAGGAGCCACAAATTTCCTTCCACCCAGCATTCCCCCAAGTCTCCTGATAAAAATGATACCTCACTTGTGTGGGTAGGCCTAGCACCCGCGACAGGAAATGCCCCAAAGCACAACGTGGACACATCCCATATTTGACAGAAAACAGAGGTGTTTTTTGCAAAGTGCCTACCTGTAGATTTTGGCCTATAGCTCAGCCGGCACCTCTGGAAACCTACCAAACCTGTGCATTTCTGAAAACTAGAGACCTAGGGGAATCCAAGATGGGGTGACTTGTGGGGCTCTGACCAGGTTCTGTTACCCAGAATCCTTTGCAAACCTCAAAATTTGGCTAAAAAAACACATGTTCCTCACATTTCTGTGGCAGAAAGTTCTGGAATCTGGGAGGAGCCACAAATTTCCTTCCACCCAGCGTTCCCCGAAGTCTCCCGATAAAAATGATACTTCACTTGTGTGGGTAGGCCTAGCGCCCGCGACAGGAAATGCCCCAAAGCACAACGTGGACACATCCCATATTTGACAGAAAACAGAGGTGTTTTTTGCAAAGTGCCTACCTGTAGATTTTGGCCTATAGATCAGCCGGCACCTCGGGAAATCTACCAAACCTGTGCATTTCTGAAAAATAGAGACCTTGGGGAATCCAAGATGGGGTGACTTGTGGGGCTCTGACCAGGTTCTGTTACCCAGAATCCTTTGCAAACCTCAAAATTTTGCAACAAAAACACATGGCTCTCACATTTCTGTGGCAGAAAGTTCTGGAATCTGAGAGGAGGCACAAATTTCCTTCCACCCAGCGTTCCCCCAAGTCTCCCGATAAAAATGATACCTCACTTGTGTGCGTAGGCCTAGCGCCCGCGACAGGAAGTGCCCCAAAGCACAACGTGGACACATCCCATTTTTTGACAGAAAATAAAGCTGTATTTTGCAAAGTGCCTACCTGTAGATTTTGGCCTCTAGCTCAGCCGGCACCTAGGGAAACCTACCAAACCTGTGCATTTCTGAAAACTAGAGACCTAGGGGAATCCAAGATGGGGTGACTTGTGGGGCTCTGACCAGGTTCTGTTACCCAGAATCCTATGCAAACCTCAAAATTTGGCTAAAAAACACATGTTCCTCACATTTCGGTGACAGAAAGTTCTGGAATCTGAGAGGAGCCACAAATTTCCTTCCACCCAGCGTTCCCCCAAGTCTCCCGATAAAAATGGTACCTCACTTGTGTGGGTAGGCCTAGCGCCCGTGACAGGATATGCCCCAAAACACAACATGGACACATCACAGAAAACAGAGATGTTTTTTGCAAAGTGCCTACCTGTAGATTTTGGCCTCTAGCTCAGCCGGCACCCAGGGAAACCTACCAAACCTGTGCATTTCTGCAAACTAGAGACCTAGGGGAATCCAAGATGGGGTGACTTGTGGGGTTCTGACCAGGTTCTGTTACCCAGAATTCTTTGGAAACCTCAAAATTTGGTTAAAAAAACACATGCTCCTCACATTTCTGTGGCAGAAAGTTCTGGAATCTGAGAGGAGGCACAAATTTCCTTCCACCCAGCGTTCCCCCAAGTCTCCCGATAAAAATGGTACCTCACTTGTGTGGGTAGGCCTAGCGCCCGTGATAGGATATGCCCCAAAACACAACGTGGACACATCACAGAAAACAGAGATGTTTTTTGCAAAGTGCCTACCTGTAGATTTTGGCCTCTAGCTCAGCCGGCACCTGGGAAACCTACCAAACCTGTGCATTTCTGCAAACTAGAGACCTAGGGGAATCCAAGATGGGGTGACTTGTGGGGTTCTGACCAGGTTCTGTTACCCAGAATTCTTTGCAAACCTCAAAATTTGGCTAAAAAAACACATGCTCCTCACATTTCTGTGGCAGAAAGTTCTGGAATCTGGGAGGAGCCACAAATTTCCTTCCACCCAGCGTTCCCCGAAGTCTCCCGATAAAAATGATACTTCACTTGTGTGGGTAGGCCTAGCGCCCGCGACAGGAAATGCCCCAAAGCACAACGTTGACACATCCCATGTTTGACAGAAAACAGAGGTGTTTTTTGCAAAGTGCCTACATGTAGATTTTGGCCTACAGCTCAGCCGGCACCTCGGGAAACCTACCAAACCTGTGCATTTCTGAAAAATAGAGACCTAGGGGAATCCAAGATGGGGTGACTTGTGGGACTCTGACCAAGTTCTGTTACCCAGAATCCTTTGCAAACCTCAAAATTTGGCTAAAAAAACACATGTTCCTCACATTTCGGTGACAGAAAGTTCTGGAATCTGAGAGGAGCCACAAATTTCCTTCCACCCAGCGTTCCCCCAAGTCTCCCGATAAAAATGGTACCTCACTTGTGTGGGTAGGCCTTGCGCCCGCGACAGGATATGCCCCAAAACACAACGTGGACACATCACAGAAAATAGAGCTGTTTTTTGCAAAGTGCCTACCTGTAGATTTTGGCCTCTAGCTCAGCCGGCACCTAGGGAAACCTACCAAACCTGTGCAGTTTTGAAAACTAGAGACCTAGGGGAATCCAAGATGGGGTGACTTGTGGGGTTCTGACCAGGTTCTGTTACCCAGAATTCTTTGCAAACCTCAAAATTTGGCTAAAAAAACACATGCTCCTCACATTTCTGTGGCAGAAAGTTCTGGAATCTGGGAGGAGCCACAAATTTCCTTCCACCCAGCATTCCCCCAAGTCTCCTGATAAAAATGATACCTCACTTGTGTGGGTAGGCCTAGCACCCGCGACAGGAAATGCCCCAAAGCACAACGTGGACACATCCCATATTTGACAGAAAACAGAGGTGTTTTTTGCAAAGTGCCTACCTGTAGATTTTGGCCTATAGCTCAGCCGGCACCTCTGGAAACCTACCAAACCTGTGCATTTCTGAAAACTAGAGACCTAGGGGAATCCAAGATGGGGTGACTTGTGGGGCTCTGACCAGGTTCTGTTACCCAGAATCCTTTGCAAACCTCAAAATTTGGCTAAAAAAACACATGTTCCTCACATTTCTGTGGCAGAAAGTTCTGGAATCTGGGAGGAGCCACAAATTTCCTTCCACCCAGCGTTCCCCGAAGTCTCCCGATAAAAATGATACTTCACTTGTGTGGGTAGGCCTAGCGCCCGCGACAGGAAATGCCCCAAAGCACAACGTGGACACATCCCATATTTGACAGAAAACAGAGGTGTTTTTTGCAAAGTGCCTACCTGTAGATTTTGGCCTATAGATCAGCCGGCACCTCGGGAAATCTACCAAACCTGTGCATTTCTGAAAAATAGAGACCTTGGGGAATCCAAGATGGGGTGACTTGTGGGGCTCTGACCAGGTTCTGTTACCCAGAATCCTTTGCAAACCTCAAAATTTGGCAACAAAAACACATGGCTCTCACATTTCTGTGGCAGAAAGTTCTGGAATCTGAGAGGAGGCACAAATTTCCTTCCACCCAGCGTTCCCCCAAGTCTCCCGATAAAAATGATACCTCACTTGTGTGCGTAGGCCTAGCGCCCGCGACAGGAGGTGCCCCAAAGCACAACGTGGACACATCCCATTTTTTGACAGAAAATAAAGCTGTATTTTGCAAAGTGCCTACCTGTAGATTTTGGCCTCTAGCTCAGCCGGCACCTAGGGAAACCTACCAAACCTGTGCATTTCTGAAAACTAGAGACCTAGGGGAATCCAAGATGGGGTGACTTGTGGGGCTCTGACCAGGTTCTGTTACCCAGAATCCTATGCAAACCTCAAAATTTGGCTAAAAAACACATGTTCCTCACATTTCGGTGACAGAAAGTTCTGGAATCTGAGAGGAGCCACAAATTTCCTTCCACCCAGCGTTCCCCCAAGTCTCCCGATAAAAATGGTACCTCACTTGTGTGGGTAGGCCTAGCGCCCGTGACAGGATATGCCCCAAAACACAACATGGACACATCACAGAAAACAGAGATGTTTTTTGCAAAGTGCCTACCTGTAGATTTTGGCCTCTAGCTCAGCCGGCACCCAGGGAAACCTACCAAACCTGTGCATTTCTGAAAACTAGAGACCTAGGGGAATCCAAGATGCGGTGACTTGTGGGGTTCTGACCAGCTCTGTTACCCAGAATTCTTTGGAAACCTCAAAATTTGGCTAAAAAAACACATGCTCCTCACATTTCTGTGGCAGAAAGTTCTGGAATCTGAGACGAGCCACAAATTTCCTTCCACCCAGCATTCCCCCAAGTCTCCTGATAAAAATGATACCTCACTTGTGTGGGTAGGCCTAGCGACCGCGACAGGAAATGCCCCAAAGCGCAACGTGGATACATCCAATTTTTCTGAAAGAAAACAGAGCTGTTTTTTGCAAAGTGCCTACCTGTAGATTTTGGCCTATAGCTCAGCCGGCACATCGGGAAACCTACCCAACCTGTGCATTTCAGAAAACTAGAGACCTAGGGGAATCCAATATGGGGTGACTTGTGGGGCTCTGACCAGGTTCTGTTACCCAGAATCCTTTGCAAACCTCAAAATTTAGCTAAAAAAACACATGTTCCTTAAATTTCTGTGGCAGAAAGTTCTGGAATCTGAGAGGAGGCACAAATTTCCTTCCACCCAGCGTTCCCCCAAGTCTACCGATAAAAATGATACTTCACTTGTGTGGGTAGGCCTAGCGCCCGCGACAGGAAATGCCCCAAAGCACAACGTGGACACATCCCATTTTTTGACAGAAAACAGAGCTGTATTTTGCAAAGTGCCTACCTGTAGATTTTGGCCTCTAGCTCAGCCGGCACCTAGGGAAACCTACCAAACCTGTGCATTTCTGAAAACTAGAGACCTAGGGGAATCCAAGATGGGGTGACTTGCGGGCCTCTGACCAGGTTCTGTTACCCAGAATCCTTTGCAAACCTCAAAATTTGGCTAAAAAAACACATGTTCCTCTCATTTCGGTGACAAAAAGTTCTGGAATCTGAGAGGAGCCACAAATTTCCTTCCACCCAGCGTTCCCCCAAGTCTCCCGATAAAAATGGTACCTCACTTGTGTGGGTAGGCCTAGCGCCCGCGACAGGATATGCCCCAAAACACAACGTGGACACATCACAGAAAACAGAGCTGTTTTTTGCAAAGTGCCTACCTGTAGATTTTGGCCTCTAGCTCAGCCGGCACCTATTGAAACCTACCAAACCTGTGCAGTTTTGAAAACTAGAGACCTAGGGGAATCCAAGATGGGGTGACTTGTCGGGTTCTGACCAGGTTCTGTTACCCAGAATTCTTTGCAAACCTCAAAATTTGGCTAAAAAAACACATGCTCCTCACATTTCTGTGGCAGAAAGTTCTGGAATCTGTGAGGAGCCACAAATTTCCTTCCACCCAGCACTCCCCCAAGTCTCCTGATAAAAATGATACCTCACTTGTGTGGGTAGGCCTAGCACCCGCGACAGGATATGCCCCAAAACACAACGTGGACACATCACAGAAAACAGAGCTGTTTTTTGCAGAGTGCCTACCTGTAGATTTTGGCCTCTAGCTCAGCCGGCACCTAGGGAAACCTACCAAAACCTGTGCAGTTTTGAAAACTAGAGACCTAGGGGAATCCAAGATGGGGTGACTTGTGGGGTTCTGACCAGGTTCTGTTACCCAGAATTCTTTGCAAACCTCAAAATTTGGCTAAAAAAACACATGCTCCTCACATTTCTGTGGCAGAAAGTTCTGGAATCTGTGAGGAGCCACAAATTTCCTTTCACCCAGCACTCCCCCAAGTCTCCTGATAAAAATGATACCTCACTTGTGTGGGTAGGCCTAGCGCCCGCGACAGGAAATGCCCCAAAGCACAATGTGGACACATCCCATATTTGACAGAAAACAGAGCTGTTTTCTGCAAAGTGCCTACCTGTAGATTTTGGCCTCTAGCTCAGCCGGCACCTAGGGAAACCTACCAAACCTGTGCATTTCTGATAACTAGAGACCTAGGGGAATCCAAGATGGGGTGACTTGTGGGGCTCTGACCAGATTCTGTTACCCAGAATCCTTTGCAAACCTCAAAATTTGGCTAAAAAAACACATGTTCCTCACATTTCGGTGACAGAAAGTTCTGGAATCTGAGAGGAGCCACAAATTTCCTTCCACCCAGCGTTCCCCCAAGTCTCCCGATAAAAATGGTACCTCACTTGTGTGGGTAGGCCTAGCGCCCGCGACAGGATATGCCCCAAAACACAACGTGGACACATCACAGAAAACAGAGCTGTTTTTTGCAAAGTGCCTACCTGTAGATTTTGGCCTCTAGCTCAGCCGGCACCTATTGAAACCTACCAAACCTGTGCAGTTTTGAAAACTAGAGACCTAGGGGAATCCAAGATGGGGTGACTTGTGGGGTTCTGACCAGGTTCTGTTACCCAGAATTCTTTGCAAACCTCAAAATTTGGCTAAAAAAACACATGCTCCTCACATTTCTGTGGCAGAAAGTTCTGGAATCTGTGAGGAGCCACAAATTTCCTTCCACCCAGCACTCCCCCAAGTCTCCTGATAAAAATGATACCTCACTTGTGTGGGTAGGCCTAGCACCCGCGACAGGATATGCCCCAAAACACAACGTGGACACATCACAGAAAACAGAGCTGTTTTTTGCAGAGTGCCTACCTGTAGATTTTGGCCTCTTGCTCAGCCGGCACCTAGGGAAACCTACCAAAACCTGTGCAGTTTTGAAAACTAGAGACCTAGGGGAATCCAAGATGGGGTGACTTGTGGGGTTCTGACCAGGTTCTGTTACCCAGAATTCTTTGCAAACCTCAAAATTTGGCTAAAAAAACACATGCTCCTCACATTTCTGTGGCAGAAAGTTCTGGAATCTGTGAGGAGCCACAAATTTCCTTTCACCCAGCACTCCCCCAAGTCTCCTGATAAAAATGATACCTCACTTGTGTGGGTAGGCCTAGCGCCCGCGACAGGAAATGCCCCAAAGCACAATGTGGACACATCCCATATTTGACAGAAAACAGAGCTGTTTTCTGCAAAGTGCCTACCTGTAGATTTTGGCCTCTAGCTCAGCCGGCACCTAGGGAAACCTACCAAACCTGTGCATTTCTGATAACTAGAGACCTAGGGGAATCCAAGATGGGGTGACTTGTGGGGCTCTGACCAGATTCTGTTACCCAGAATCCTTTGCAAACCTCAAAATTTGGCTAAAAAAACACATGTTCCTCACATTTTGGTGACAGAAAGTTCTGGAATCTGAGAGGAGCCACAAATTTCCTTCCACCCAGCGTTCCCCCAAGTCTCCCGATAAAAATGGTACCTCACTTGTGTGGGTAGGCCTAGCGCCCGCGACAGGATATGCCCCAAAACACAACGTGGACACATCACAGAAAACAGAGCTGTTTTTTGCAAAGTGCCTACCTGTAGATTTTGGCCTCTAGCTCAGCCGGCACCTAGGGAAACCTACCAAAACCTGTGCAGTTTTGAAAACTAGAGACCTAGGGGAATCCAAGATGGGGTGACTTGTGGGGTTCTGACCAGGTTCTGTTACCCAGAATTCTTTGCAAACCTCAAAATTTGGCTAAAAAAACACATGCTCCTCACATTTCTGTGGCAGAAAGTTCTGGAATCTGAGAGGAGACACAAATTTCCTTCCACCCAGCGTTCCCCCAAGTCTCCCGATAAAAATGATACTTCACTTGTGTGGGTAGGCCTAGCGCCCGCGACAGGAAATGCCCCAAAGCACAACGTGGACACATCCCATATTTGACAGAAAATAGAGGTGTTTTTTGCAAAGTGCCTACCTGTAGATTTTGGCCTATAGCTCAGCCGGCACCTAGGGAAACCTTCCAAACCTGTGCATTTCTGAAAACTAGAGACCTAGGGGAATCCAAGATGGTGGGACTTGTGGGGCTCTGACCAGGTTCTGTTACCCAGAATCCTTTGCAAACCTCAAAATGTGGCTAAAAAACACATGTTCCTCACATTTCTGTGGCAGAAAGTTCTGGAATCTGAGAGGAGGCACAAATTTCCTTCCACCCAGCGTTCCCCCAAGTCTCCCGTTAAAAATGATACCTCACTTGTGTGGGTAGGCCTAGGGCCTGCGACAGGAAATGCCCCAAAGCACAACGTGGACACATCCCATATTTGACAGAAAACAGAGGTGTTTTTTGCAAAGTGCCTACCTGTAGATTTTGGCCTATAGCTCAGCCGGCACCTCGGGAAACCTACCAAACCTGTGCATTTCTGAAAAATAGAGACCTAGGGGAATCCAAGATGGGGTGACTTGTGGGGCTCTGACCAGGTTCTGTTACCCAGAATCCTTTGTAAACCTCAAAATTTGGCAAAAAAAACACATGGCTCTCACATTTCTGTGGCAGAAAGTTCTGGAATCTGAGAGGAGGCACAAATTTCCTTCCACCCAGCGTTCCCCCAAGTCTCCCGATAAAAATGGTACCTCACTTGTGTGGGTAGGCCTAGCGCCCGTGACAGGAAATGCCCCAAAGCACAACGTGGACACATCCCATTTTTTGACAGAAAATAAAGCTGTATTTTGCAAAGTGCCTACCTGTAGATTTTGGCCTCTAGCTCAGCCGGCACTTAGGGAAACCTACCAAACCTGTGCATTTCTGAAAACTAGAGACCTAGGGGAATCCAAGATGGGGTGACTTGTGGGGCTCTGACCAGGTTCTGTTACCCAGAATCCTTTGCAAACCTCAAAATGTGGCTAAAAAACACATGTTCCTCACATTTCGGTGACAGAAAGTTCTGGAATCTGAGAGGAGCCACAAATTTCCTTCCACCCAGCGTTCCCCCAAGTCTCCCGATAAAAATGGTACCTCACTTGTGTGGGTAGGCCTAGCGCCCGTGACAGGATATGCCCCAAAACACAACGTGGACACATCACAGAAAACAGAGATGTTTTTTGCAAAGTGCCTACCTGTAGATTTTGGCCTCTAGCTCAGCCGGCACCTGGGAAACCTACCAAACCTGTGCATTTCTGCAAACTAGAGACCTAGGGGAATCCAAGATGGGGTGACTTGTGGGGTTCTGACCAGGTTCTGTTACCCAGAATTCTTTGCAAACCTCAAAATTTGGCTAAAAAAACACATGCTCCTCACATTTCTGTGGCAGAAAGTTCTGGAATCTGGGAGGAGCCACAAATTTCCTTCCACCCAGCATTCCCCCAAGTCTCCTGATAAAAATGATACCTCACTTGTGTGGGTAGGCCTAGCACCCGCGACAGGAAATGCCCCAAAGCACAACGTGGACACATCCCATGTTTGACAGAAAACAGAGGTGTTATTTGCAAAGTGCCTACCTGTAGATTTTGGCCTACAGCTCAGCCGGCACCTCGGGAAACCTACAAACCTGTGCATTTCTGAAAAATAGAGACCTAGGGGAATCCAAGATGGGGTGACTTGTGGGGCTCTGACCAAGTTCTGTTACCCAGAATCCTTTGCAAACCTCAAAATTTGGCTAAAAAAACACATGTTCCTCACATTTCGGTGACAGAAAGTTCTGGAATCTGAGAGGAGCCACAAATTTCCTTCCACCCAGCGTTCCCCCAAGTCTCCCGATAAAAATGGTACCTCACTTGTGTGGGTAGGCCTTGCGCCCGCGACAGGATATGCCCCAAAACACAACGTGGACACATCACAGAAAATAGAGCTGTTTTTTGCAAAGTGCCTACCTGTAGATTTTGGCCTCTAGCTCAGCCGGCACCTAGGGAAACCTACCAAACCTGTGCAGTTTTGAAAACTAGAGACCTAGGGGAATCCATGATGGGGTGACTTGTGGGGTTCTGACCAGGTTCTGTTACCCAGAATTCTTTGCAAACCTCAAAATTTGGCTTAAAAAACACATGCTCCTCACATTTCTGTGGCAGAAAGTTCTGGAATCTGGGAGGAGCCACAAATTTCCTTCCACCCAGCATTCCCCCAAGTCTCCTGATAAAAATGATACCTCACTTGTGTGGGTAGGCCTAGCACCCGCGACAGGAAATGCCCCAAAGCACAACGTGGACACATCCCATATTTGACAGAAAACAGAGGTGTTTTTTGCAAAGTGCCTACCTGTAGATTTTGGCCTATAGCTCAGCCGGCACCTCTGGAAACCTACCAAACCTGTGCATTTCTGAAAACTAGAGACCTAGGGGAATCCAAGATGGGGTGACTTGTGGGGCTCTGACCAGGTTCTGTTACCCAGAATCCTTTGCAAACCTCAAAATTTGGCTAAAAAAACACATGTTCCTCACATTTCTGTGGCAGAAAGTTCTGGAATCTGGGAGGAGCCACAAATTTCCTTCCACCCAGCGTTCCCCGAAGTCTCCCGATAAAAATGATACTTCAATTGTGTGGGTAGGCCTAGCGCCCGCGACAGGAAATGCCCCAAAGCACAACGTGGACACATCCCATATTTGACAGAAAACAGAGGTGTTTTTTGCAAAGTGCCTACCTGTAGATTTTGGCCTATAGATCAGCCGGCACCTCGGGAAATCTACCAAACCTGTGCATTTCTGAAAAATAGAGACCTTGGGGAATCCAAGATGGGGTGACTTGTGGGGCTCTGACCAGGTTCTGTTACCCAGAATCCTTTGCAAACCTCAAAATTTGGCAACAAAAACACATGGCTCTCACATTTCTGTGGCAGAAAGTTCTGGAATCTGAGAGGAGGCACAAATTTCCTTCCACCCAGCGTTCCCCCAAGTCTCCCGATAAAAATGATACCTCACTTGTGTGCGTAGGCCTAGCGCCCGCGACAGGAAGTGCCCCAAAGCACAACGTGGACACATCCCATTTTTTGACAGAAAATAAAGCTGTATTTTGCAAAGTGCCTACCTGTAGATTTTGGCCTCTAGCTCAGCCGGCACCTAGGGAAACCTACCAAACCTGTGCATTTCTGAAAACTAGAGACCTAGGGGAATCCAAGATGGGGTGACTTGTGGGGCTCTGACCAGGTTCTGTTACCCAGAATCCTATGCAAACCTTAAAATTTGGCTAAAAAACACATGTTCCTCACATTTCGGTGACAGAAAGTTCTGGAATCTGAGAGGAGCCACAAATTTCCTTCCACCCAGCGTTCCCCCAAGTCTCCCGATAAAAATGGTACCTCACTTGTGTGGGTAGGCCTAGCGCCCGTGACAGGATATGCCCCAAAACACAACGTGGACACATCACAGAAAACAGAGATGTTTTTTGCAAAGTGCCTACCTGTAGATTTTGGCCTCTAGCTCAGCCGGCACCCAGGGAAACCTACCAAACCTGTGCATTTCTGCAAACTAGAGACCTAGGGGAATCCAAGATGGGGTGACTTGTGGGGTTCTGACCAGGTTCTGTTACCCAGAATTCTTTGGAAACCTCAAAATTTGGCTAAAAAAACACATGCTCCTCACATTTCTGTGGCAGAAAGTTCTGGAATCTGAGAGGAGCCACAAATTTCCTTCCACCCAGCATTCCCCCAAGTCTCCTGATAAAAATGATACCTCACTTGTGTGGGTAGGCCTAGCGACCGCGACAGGAAATGCCCCAAAGCGCAACGTGGATACATCCAATTTTTCTGAAAGAAAACAGAGCTGTTTTTTGCAAAGTGCCTACCTGTAGATTTTGGCCTATAGCTCAGCCGGCACATCAGGAAACCTACCAAACCTGTGCATTTCAGAAAACTAGAGACCTAGGGGAATCCAATATGGGGTGACTTGTGGGGCTCTGACCAGGTTCTGTTACCCAGAATCCTTTTCAAACCTCAAAATTTGGCTAAAAAAACGCATGTTCCTTACATTTCTGTGGCAGAAAGTTCTGGAATCTGAGAGGAGGCACAAATTTCCTTCCACCCAGCGTTCCCCCAAGTCTACCGATAAAAATGATACTTCACTTGTGTGGGTAGGCCTAGCGCCCGCGACAGGAAATGCCCCAAAGCACAACGTGGACACATCCCATTTTTTGACAGAAAACAGAGCTGTATTTTGCAAAGTGCCTACCTGTAGATTTTGGCCTCTAGCTCAGCCGGCACCTAGGGAAACCTACCAAACCTGTGCATTTCTGAAAACTAGAGACCTAGGGGAATCCAAGATGGGGTGACTTGCGGGCCTCTGACCAGGTTCTGTTACCCAGAATCCTTTGCAAACCTCAAAATTTGGCTAAAAAAACACATGTTCCTCACATTTCGGTGACAAAAAGTTCTGGAATCTGAGAGGAGCCACAAATTTCCTTCCACCCAGCGTTCCCCCAAGTCTCCCGATAAAAATGGTACCTCACTTGTGTGGGTAGGCCTAGCGCCCGCGACAGGATATGCCCCAAAACACAACGTGGACACATCACAGAAAACAGAGCTGTTTTTTGCAAAGTGCCTACCTGTAGATTTTGGCCTCTAGCTCAGCCGGCACCTATTGAAACCTACCAAACCTGTGCAGTTTTGAAAACTAGAGACCCTGGGGAATCCAAGATGGGGTGACTTGTGGGGTTCTGACCAGGTTCTGTTACCCAGAATTCTTTGCAAACCTCAAAATTTGGCTAAAAAAACACATGCTCCTCACATTTCTGTGGCAGAAAGTTCTGGAATCTGAGAGGAGCCACAAATTTCCTTCCACCCAGCACTCTCCCAAGTCTCCTGATAAAAATGACACCTCACTTGTGTGGGTAGGCCTAGCGCCCGCGACAGGAAATGCCCCAAAGCACAACGTGGACACATCCCATATTTGTCAGAAAACAGAGGTGTTTTTTGCAAAGTGCCTACCTGTAGATTTTGGCCTCTAGCTCAGCCGGCACCTAGGGAAACCTACCAAACCTGTGCATTTCTTAAAACTAGAAACCTAGGGGAATCCAAGATGGGGTGACTTGTGGGGCTCTGACCAGATTCTGTTACCCAGAATCCTTTGCAAACCTCAAAATTTGGCTAAAAAACACATGTTCCTCACATTTCGGTGACAGAAAATTCTGGAATCTGAGAGGAGCCACAAATTTACTTCCACCCAGCGTTCCCCCAAGTCTCCCGATAGAAATGGTACCTCACTTGTGTGGGTAGGCCTAGCGCCCGCGACAGGATATGCCCCAAAACACAACGTGGACACATCACAGAAAACAGAGCTGTTTTTTGCAAAGTGCCTACCTGTAGATTTTGGCCTCTAGCTCAGCCGGCACCTATTGAAACCTACCAAAACTGTGCAGTTTTGAAAACTAGAGACCTAGGGGAATCCAAGATGGGGTGACTTGTGGGGTTCTGACCAGGTTCTGTTACCCAGAATTCTTTGCAAACCTCAAAATTTGGCTAAAAAAACACATGCTCCTCACATTTCTGTGGCAGAAAGTTCTGGAATCTGAGAGGAGCCACAAATTTCCTTCCACCCAGCACTCCCCCAAGTCTCCTGATAAAAATGATACCTCACTTGTGTGGGTAGGCCTAGCGCCCGCGACAGGAAATGGCCCAAAGCACAACGTGGACACATCCCATATTTGACAGAAAGCAGAGGTGTTTTTTGCAAAGTGCCTACCTGTAGATTTTGGCCTCTAGCTCAGCCGGCACCTAGGGAAACCTACCAAACCTGTACATTTCTGAAAACTAGAGACCTAGAGGAATCCAACATGGGGTGACTTGTGGGGCTCTGACCAGATTCTGTTACCCAGAATCCTTTGCAAACCTCAAAATTTGGCTAAAAAAACACATGTTCCTCAAATTTCTGTGGCAGAAAGTTCTGGAATCTGGGAGGAGGCACAAATTACCTTCCACCCAGCGTTCCCCCAAGTCTCCCGATAAAAATGATACTTCATTTGTGTGGGTAGGCCTAGCGCCCGCGACAGGAAATGCCCCAAAGCACAACGTGGACACATCCCATATTTGACAGAAAACAGAGGTGTTTTTTGCAAAGTGCCTACCTGTAGATTTTGGCCTATAGCTCAGCCGGCACCTAGGGAAACCTACCAAACCTGTGCATTTCTGAAAAATAGAGACCATGGGGAATCCAAGATGGGGTGACTTGTGGGGCTCTGACCAGGTTCTGTTACCCAGAATCCTTTGCAAACCTCAAAATTTGTTTAAAAAACACATGTTCCTCACATTTCTGTGGCAGAAAGTTCTGGAATCTGAGAGGAGGCACAAATTTCCTTCCACCCAGCGTTCCCCCAAGTCTCCCAATAAAAATGATACCTCACTTGTGTGGGTAGGCCTAGAGCCCGCGACAGGAAATGCCCCAAAGCACAACGTGGACACATCCCATTTTTTGACAGAAAACAGAGCTGTATTTTGCAAAGTGCCTACCTGTAGATTTTGTCCTCTAGCTCAGCCGGCACCTAGGGAAACCTACCAAACCTGTGCATTTCTGAAAACTAGAGACCTAGGGGAATCCAAGATGGGGTGACTTGTGGGGCTCTGACCAGGTTCTGTTACCCAGAATCCTTTGCAAACCTCAAAATTTGGCTAAAAAAACACATGTTCCTCACATTTCGGTGACAGAAAGTTCTGGAATCTGAGAGGAGCCACAAATTTCCTTCCACCCAGCGTTCCCCCAAGTCTCCCGATAAAAATGGTACCTCACTTGTGTGGGTAGGCCTAGCGCCCGTGACAGGATATGCCCCAAAACACAACGTGGACACATCACAGAAAACAGAGATGTTTTTTGCAAAGTGCCTACCTGTAGATTTTGGCCTCTAGCTCAGCCGGCACCTGGGAAACCTACCAAACCTGTGCATTTCTGCAAACTAGAGACCTAGGGGAATCCAAGATGGGGTGACTTGTGGGGTTCTGACCAGGTTCTGTTACCCAGAATTCTTTGCAAACCTCAAAATTTGGCTAAAAAAACACATGCTCCTCACATTTCTGTGGCAGAAAGTTCTGGAATCTGGGAGGAGCCACAAATTTCCTTCCACCCAGCATTCCCCCAAGTCTCCTGATAAAAATGATACCTCACTTGTGTGGGTAGGCCTAGCACCCGCGACAGGAAATGCCCCAAAGCACAACGTGGACACATCCCATGTTTGACAGAAAACAGAGGTGTTATTTGCAAAGTGCCTACCTGTAGATTTTGGCCTACAGCTCAGCCGGCACCTCGGGAAACCTACCAAACCTGTGCATTTCTGAAAAATAGAGACCTAGGGGAATCCAAGATGGGGTGACTTGTGGGGCTCTGACCAAGTTCTGTTACCCAGAATCCTTTGCAAACCTCAAAATTTGGCTAAAAAAACACATGTTCCTCACATTTCGGTGACAGAAAGTTCTGGAATCTGAGAGGAGCCACAAATTTCCTTCCACCCAGCGTTCCCCCAAGTCTCCCGATAAAAATGGTACCTCACTTGTGTGGGTAGGCCTTGCGCCCGCGACAGGATATGCCCCAAAACACAACGTGGACACATCACAGAAAATAGAGCTGTTTTTTGCAAAGTGCCTACCTGTAGATTTTGGCCTCTAGCTCAGCCGGCACCTAGGGAAACCTACCAAACCTGTGCAGTTTTGAAAACTAGAGACCTAGGGGAATCCATGATGGGGTGACTTGTGGGGTTCTGACCAGGTTCTGTTACCCAGAATTCTTTGCAAACCTCAAAATTTGGCTTAAAAAACACATGCTCCTCACATTTCTGTGGCAGAAAGTTCTGGAATCTGGGAGGAGCCACAAATTTCCTTCCACCCAGCATTCCCCCAAGTCTCCTGATAAAAATGATACCTCACTTGTGTGGGTAGGCCTAGCACCCGCGACAGGAAATGCCCCAAAGCACAACGTGGACACATCCCATATTTGACAGAAAACAGAGGTGTTTTTTGCAAAGTGCCTACCTGTAGATTTTGGCCTATAGCTCAGCCGGCACCTCTGGAAACCTAACAAACCTGTGCATTTCTGAAAACTAGAGACCTAGGGGAATCCAAGTTGGGGTGACTTGTGGGGCTCTGAGCAGGTTCTGTTACCCAGAATCCTTTGCAAACCTCAAAATTTGGCTAAAAAAACACATGTTCCTCACATTTCTGTGGCAGAAAGTTCTGGAATCTGGGAGGAGCCACAAATTTCCTTCCACCCAGCGTTCCCCGAAGTCTCCCGATAAAAATGATACTTCAATTGTGTGGGTAGGCCTAGCGCCCGCGACAGGAAATGCCCCAAAGCACAACGTGGACTCATCCCATATTTGACAGAAAACAGAGGTGTTTTTTGCAAAGTGCCTACCTGTAGATTTTGGCCTATAGATCAGCCGGCACCTCGGGAAATCTACCAAACCTGTGCATTTCTGAAAAATAGAGACCTTGGGGAATCCAAGATGGGGTGACTTGTGGGGCTCTGACCAGGTTCTGTTACCCAGAATCCTTTGCAAACCTCAAAATTTGGCAACAAAAACACATGGCTCTCACATTTCTGTGGCAGAAAGTTCTGGAATCTGAGAGGAGGCACAAATTTCCTTCCACCCAGCGTTCCCCCAAGTCTCCCGATAAAAATGATACCTCACTTGTGTGCGTAGGCCTAGCGCCCGCGACAGGAAGTGCCCCAAAGCACAACGTGGACACATCCCATTTTTTGACAGAAAATAAGGCTGTATTTTGCAAAGTGCCTACCTGTAGATTTTGGCCTCTAGCTCAGCCGGCACCTAGGGAAACCTACCAAACCTGTGCATTTCTGAAAACTAGAGACCTAGGGGAATCCAAGATGGGGTGACTTGTGGGGCTCTGACCAGGTTCTGTTACCCAGAATCCTATGCAAACCTTAAAATTTGGCTAAAAAACACATGTTCCTCACATTTCGGTGACAGAAAGTTCTGGAATCTGAGAGGAGCCACAAATTTCCTTCCACCCAGCGTTCCCCCAAGTCTCCCGATAAAAATGGTACCTCACTTGTGTGGGTAGGCCTAGCGCCCGTGACAGGATATGCCCCAAAACACAACGTGGACACATCACAGAAAACAGAGATGTTTTTTGCAAAGTGCCTACCTGTAGATTTTGGCCTCTAGCTCAGCCGGCACCCAGGGAAACCTACCAAACCTGTGCATTTCTGCAAACTAGAGACCTAGGGGAATCCAAGATGGGGTGACTTGTGGGGTTCTGACCAGGTTCTGTTACCCAGAATTCTTTGGAAACCTCAAAATTTGGCTAAAAAAACACATGCTCCTCACATTTCTGTGGCAGAAAGTTCTGGAATCTGAGATGAGCCACAAATTTCCTTCCACCCAGCATTCCCCCAAGTCTCCTGATAAAAATGATACCTCACTTGTGTGGGTAGGCCTAGCGACCGCGACAGGAAATGCCCCAAAGCGCAACGTGGATACATCCAATTTTTCTGAAAGAAAACAGAGCTGTTTTTTGCAAAGTGCCTACCTGTAGATTTTGGCCTATAGCTCAGCCGGCACATCAGGAAACCTACCAAACCTGTGCATTTCAGAAAACTAGAGACCTAGGGGAATCCAATATGGGGTGACTTGTGGGGCTCTGACCAGGTTCTGTTACCCAGAATCCTTTTCAAACCTCAAAATTTGGCTAAAAAAACGCATGTTCCTTACATTTCTGTGGCAGAAAGTTCTGGAATCTGAGAGGAGGCACAAATTTCCTTCCACCCAGCGTTCCCCCAAGTCTACCGATAAAAATGATACTTCACTTGTGTGGGTAGGCCTAGCGCCCGCGACAGGAAATGCCCCAAAGCACAACGTGGACACATCCCATTTTTTGACAGAAAACAGAGCTGTATTTTGCAAAGTGCCTACCTGTAGATTTTGGCCTCTAGCTCAGCCGGCACCTAGGGAAACCTACCAAACCTGTGCATTTCTGAAAACTAGAGACCTAGGGGAATCCAAGATGGGGTGACTTGCGGGCCTCTGACCAGGTTCTGTTACCCAGAATCCTTTGCAAACCTCAAAATTTGACTAAAAAAACACATGTTCCTCACATTTCGGTGACAAAAAGTTCTGGAATCTGAGAGGAGCCACAAATTTCCTTCCACCCAGCGTTCCCCCAAGTCTCCCGATAAAAATGGTACCTCACTTGTGTGGGTAGGCCTAGCGCCCGCGACAGGATATGCCCCAAAACACAACGTGGACACATCACAGAAAACAGAGCTGTTTTTTGCAAAGTGCCTACCTGTAGATTTTGGCCTCTAGCTCAGCCGGCACCTATTGAAACCTACCAAACCTGTGCAGTTTTGAAAACTAGAGACCCTGGGGAATCCAAGATGGGGTGACTTGTGGGGTTCTGACCAGGTTCTGTTACCCAGAATTCTTTGCAAACCTCAAAATTTGGCTAAAAAAACACATGCTCCTCACATTTCTGTGGCAGAAAGTTCTGGAATCTGAGAGGAGCCACAAATTTCCTTCCACCCAGCACTCCCCCAAGTCTCCTGATAAAAATGACACCTCACTTGTGTGGGTAGGCCTAGCGCCCGCGACAGGAAATGCCCCAAAGCACAACGTGGACACATCCCATATTTGTCAGAAAACAGAGGTGTTTTTTGCAAAGTGCCTACCTGTAGATTTTGGCCTCTAGCTCAGCCGGCACCTAGGGAAACCTACCAAACCTGTGCATTTCTTAAAACTAGAAACCTAGGGGAATCCAAGATGGGGTGACTTGTGGGGCTCTGACCAGGTTCTGTTACCCAGAATCCTTTGCAAACCTCAAAATTTGGCTAAAAAAACACATGTTCCTCACATTTCGGTGACAGAAAGTTCTGGAATATGAGAGGAGCCACAAATTTCCTTCCACCCAGCGTTCCCCCAAGTCTCCCGATAAAAACAGTACCTCACTTGTGTGGGTAGGCCTAGCTCCCGCGACAGGATATGCCCCAAAACACAACGTGGACACATCACAGAAAACAGAGCTGTTTTTTGCAAAGTGCCTACCTGTAGATTTTGGCCTCTAGCTCAGCCGGCACCTAGGGAAACCTACCAAACCTGTGCAGTTTTGAAAACTAGAGACCTAGGGGAATCCAAGATGGGGTGACTTGTGGGGTTCTGACCAGGTTCTGTTACCCAGAATTCTTTGCAAACCTCAAAATTTGGCTAAAAAAACACATGCTCCTCATATTTCTGTGGCAGAAAGTTCTGGAATCTGTGAGGAGCCACAAATTTTCTTCAACCCAGCACTCCCCCAAGTCTCCTGATAAAAATGATACCTCACTTGTGTGGGTAGGCCTAGCACCTGCGACAGGAAATGCCCCAAAGCACAATGTGGACACATCCCATATTTGACAGAAAACAGAGGTGTTTTTTGCAAAGTGCCTACCTGTAGATTTTGGCCTCTAGCTCAGCCGGCACCTAGGGAAACCTACCAAACCTGTGCATTTCAGAAAACTAGAGACCTAGGGGAATCCAAGATGGTGGGACTTGTGGGACTCTGACCAGGTTCTGTTACCCAGAATCCTTTGCAAACCTCAAAAGTTGGCTAAAAAAACACATGTTCCTCACATTTCTGTGGCAGAAAGTTCTGGAATCTGAGAGGAGCCACAAATTTCCTTCCACCCAGCGTTCCCCCAAGTCTCCCGATAAAAATCATACTTCACTTGTGTGGGTAGGCCTAGCGCCCGCGACAGGAAATGCCCCAAAGCACAACGTGGACACATCCCATTTTTTGACAGAAAACAGAGCTGTATTTTGCAAAGTGCCTACCTGTAGATTTTGGCCTATTGCTCAGCCGGCACCTAGGGAAACCTACCAAACCTGTGCATTTCTGAAAACTAGAGACCTAGGGGAATCCAAGATGGTGGGACTTGTGGGGCTCTGACCAGGTTCTGTTACCCAGAATCCTTTGCAAACCTCAAAATTTGGCTAAAAAAACACATGTTCCTCACATTTCTGTGGCAGAAAGTTCTGGAATCTGAGAGGAGGCACAAATTTCATTCCACCCAGCGTTCCCCCGAATCTCCCGTTAAAAATGATACCTCACTTGTGTGGGTAGGCCTAGGGCCTGCGACAGGAAATGCCCCAAAGCACAACGTGGACACATCCCATTTTTTGACAGAAAACAGAGCTGTATTTTGCAAAGTGCCTACCTGTAGATTTTGGCTTATAGCTCAGCCGGCACCTAGGGAAACCTACCAAACCTGTGCATTTCTGAAAACTAGAGACCTAGGGGAATCGAAGATGGGGTGACTTGTGGGGCTCTGACCAAGTTCTGTTACCCAGAATCCTTTGCAAACCTCAAAATTTGGCTAAAAAAACACATGTTCCTCACATTTCGGTGACAGAAAGTTCTGGAATCTGAGAGGAGCCACAAATGTCCTTCCACCCAGCGTTCCCCCAAGTCTCCCGATAAAAATGGTACCTCAGTTGTGTGGGTAGGCCTTGCGCCCGCGACAGGATATGCCCCAAAACACAACGTGGACACATCACAGAAAATAGAGCTGTTTTTTGCAAAGGGCCTACCTGTAGATTTTGGCCTCTAGCTCAGCCGGCACCTAGGGAAACCTACCAAACCTGTGCAGTTTTGAAAAGTAGAGACCTAGGGGAATCCAAGATGGGGTGACTTGTGGGGTTCTGACCAGGTTCTGTTACCCAGAATTCTTTGCATACCTCAACATTTGGCTAAAAAAACACATGCTCCTCACATTTCTGTGGCAGAAAATTCTCGAATCTGGGAGGAGCCACAAATTTCCTTCCACCCAGCATTCCCCCAAGTCTCCTGATAAAAATGATACCTCACTTGTGTGGGTAGGCCTAGCACTCGCGACAGGAAATGCCCCAAAGCACAACGTGGACACATCCCATATTTGACAGAAAACAGAGGTGTTTTTTGCAAAGTGCCTACCTGTAGATTTTGGCCTATAGCTCAGCCGGCACCTCGGGAAATCTACCAAACCTGTGCATTTCTGAAAAATAGAGACCTTGGGGAATCCATGATGGGGTGACTTGTGGGGCTCTGACCAGGTTCTGTTACCCAGAATCCTTTGCAAACCTCAAAATTTGGCAAAAAAAACACATGGCTCTCACATTTCTGTGGCAGAAAGTTCTGGAATCTGAGAGGAGGCACAAATTTCCTTCCACCCAGCGTTCCCCCAAGTCTCCCGATAAAAATGAAACCTCACTTGTGTGCGTAGGCCTAGCGCCCGCGACAGGAAGGGCCCCAAAGCACAACGTGGACACATCCCATTTTTTGACAGAAAATAAAGCTGTATTTTGCAAAGTGCCTACCTGTAGATTTTGGCCTCTAGCTCAGCCGGCACCTAGGGAAACCTACCAAACCTGTGCATTTCTGAAAACTAGAGACCTAGGGGAATCCAAGATGGGGTGACTTGTGGGGCTCTGACCAGGTTCTGTTACCCAGAATCCTATGCAAACCTCAAAATTTGGCTAAAAAACACATGTTCCTCACATTTCGGTGACAGAAAGTTCTGGAATCTGAGAGGAGCCACAAATTTCCTTCCACCCAGCGTTCCCCCAAGTCTCCCGATAAAAATGGTACCTCACTTGTGTGGGTAGGCCTAGCGCCCGTGACAGGATATGCCCCAAAACACAACGTGGACACATCACAGAAAACAGAGATGTTTTTTGCAAAGTGCCTACCTGTAGATTTTGGCCTCTAGCTCAGCCGGCACCTAGGGAAACCTACCAAACCTGTGCATTTCTGCAAACTAGAGACCTAGGGGAATCCAAGATGGAGTGACTTGTGGGGTTCTGACCAGGTTCTGTTACCCAGAATTCTTTGCAAACCTCAAAATTTGGCTAAAAAAACACATGCTCCTCACATTTCTGTGGCAGAAAGTTCTGGAATCTGAGAGGAGCCACAAATTTCCTTCCACCCAGCATTCCCCCAAGTCGCCTGATAAAAATGATACCTCACTTGTGTGGGTAGGCCTAGCGACCGCGACAGGAAATGCCCCAAAGCGCAACGTGGATACATCCAATTTTTCTGAAAGAAAACAGAGGTGTTTTTTGCAAAGTGCCTACCTGTAGATTTTGGCCTATAGCTCAGCCGGCACCTCGGGAAACCTACCAAACCTGTGCATTTCAGAAAACTAGAGACCTAGGGGAATCCAATATGGGGTGACTTGTGGGGCTCTGACCAGGTTCTGTTACCCAGAATCCTTTGCAAACCTCAAAATTTGGCTAAAAAAACACATGTTCCTTACATTTCTGTGGCAGAAAGTTCTGGAATCTGAGAGGAGGCACAAATTTCCTTCCACCCAGCATTCCCCCAAGTCTCCCGATAAAAATGATACCTCACTTGTGTGGGTAGGCCTAGCGCCCGCGACAGGAAATGCCCCAAAGCACAACGTGGACAAATCCCATTTTTTGACAGAAAACAGAGATGTATTTTGCAAAGTGCCTACCTCTAGATTTTGGCCTCTAGCTCAGCCGGCACCTAGGGAAACCTACCAAACCTGTGCATTTTTGAAAACTAGAGACCTAGGGGAATCCAAGATGGGGTGACTTGCGGGGCTCTGACCAGGTTCTGTTACCCAGAATCCTTTGCAAACCTCAAAATTTGGCTAAAAAAACACATGCTCCTCACATTTCTGTGGCAGAAAGTTCTGGAATCTGAGAGGAGCCACAAATTTCCTTCCACCCAGCATTCCCCCAAGTCGCCTGATAAAAATGATACCTCACTTGTGTGGGTAGGCCTAGCGCCCGCGACAGGAAATGCCCCAAAGCACAACGTGGACAAATCCCATTTTTTGACAGAAAACAGAGATGTATTTTGCAAAGTGCCTACCTCTAGATTTTGGCCTCTAGCTCAGCCGGCACCTAGGGAAACCTACCAAACCTGTGCATTTTTGAAAACTAGAGACCTAGGGGAATCCAAGATGGGGTGACTTGCGGGGCTCTGACCAGGTTCTGTTACCCAGAATCCTTTGCAAACCTCAAAATTTGGCTAAAAAAACACATGTTCCTCACATTTCGGTGACAAAAAGTTCTGGAATCTGAGAGGAGCCACAAATTTCCTTCCACCCAGCGTTCCCCCAAGTCTCCCGATACAAATGGTACCTCACTTGTGTGGGTAGGCCTAGCGCCCGCGACATGATATGCCCCAAAACACAACGTGGACACATCACAAAAAACAGAGCTGTTTTTTGCAAAGTGCCTACCTGTAGATTTTGGCCTCTAGCTCAGCCGGCACCTATTGAAACCTACCAAACCTGAGCAGTTTTGAAAACTAGAGACCTAGGGGAATCCAAGATGGGGTGACTTGTGGGGTTCTGACCAGGTTCTGTTACCCAGAATTCTTTGCAAACCTCAAAATTTGGCTAAAAAAACACATGCTCCTCACATTTCTGTGGCAGAAAGTTCTGGAATCTGAGAGGAGCCACAAATTTCCTTCCACCCAGCATTCCCCCAAGTCTCCTGATAAAAATGATACCTCACTTGTGTGGGTAGGCCTAGCGCCCGCGACAGGAAATGCCCCAAAGCACAACGTGGACACATCCCATTTTTTGACAGAAAACAGAGCTGTATTTTGCAAAGTGCCTACCTGTAGATTTTGGTCTATAGCTCAGCCGGCACCTAGGGAAACCTACCAAACCTGTGCATTTCTGAAAACTAGAGACCTTGGGGAATCCAAGATGGTGGGACTTGTGGGACTCTGACCAGGTTCTGTTACCCAGAATCCTTTGCATACCTCAAAATTTGGCTAAAAAAACACATGTTCCTCACATTTCTGTGGCAGAAAGTTTTGGAATCTGAGAGGAGGCACAAATTTCCTTCCACCCAGCGTTCCCCCAAGTCTCCCGATAAAAATTATACTACACTTGTGTGGGTAGGCCTAGCGCCCGCGACAGGAAATGCCCCAAAGCACAACGTGGACACATCCCATTTTTTGACAGAAAACAGAGCTGTATTTTGCAAAGTGCCTACCTGTAGATTTTGGCCTATTGCTCAGCCGGCACCTAGGGAAACCTACCAAACCTGTGCATTTCTGAAAACTAGAGACCTAGGGGAACCCAAGATGGTGGGACTTGTGGGGCTCTGACCAGGTTCTGTTACCCAGAATCCTTTGCAAACCTCAAAATTTGGCTAAAAAAACACATGTTCCTCACATTTCTGTGCCAGAAAGTTCTGGAATCTGAGAGGAGGCACAAATTTCGTTCCACCCAGCGTTCCCCCGAATCTCCCGTTAAAAATGATACCTCACTTGTGTGGGTAGGCCTAGGGCCTGCGACAGGAAATGCCCCAAAGCACAACGTGGACACATCCCATTTTTTGACAGAAAACAGAGCTGTATTTTGCAAAGTGCCTACCTGTAGATTTTGGCTTATAGCTCAGCCGGCACCTAGGGAAACCTACCAAACCTGTGCATTTCTGAAAACTAGAGACCTAGGGGAATCCAAGATGGGGTGACTTGTGGGGCTCTGACCAAGTTCTGTTACCCAGAATCCTTTGCAAACCTCAAAATTTGGCTAAAAAAACACATGTTCCTCACATTTCGGTGACAGAAAGTTCTGGAATCTGAGAGGAGCCACAAATTTCCTTCCACCCAGCGTTCCCCCAAGTCTCCCGATAAAAATGGTACCTCAGTTGTGTGGGTAGGCCTTGCGCCCGCGACAGGATATGCCCCAAAACACAACGTGGACACATCACAGAAAATAGAGCTGTTTTTTGCAAAGTGCCTACCTGTAGATTTTGGCCTCTAGCTCAGCCGGCACCTAGGGAAACCTACCAAACCTGTGCAGTTTTGAAAACTAGAGACCTAGGGGAATCCAAGATGGGGTGACTTGTGGGGTTCTGACCAGGTTCTGTTACCCAGAATTCTTTGCAAACCTCAACATTTGGCTAAAAAAACACATGCTCCTCACATTTCTGTGGCAGAAAGTTCTCGAATCTGGGAGGAGCCACAAATTTCCTTCCACCCAGCATTCCCCCAAGTCTCCTGATAAAAATGATACCTCACTTGTGTGGGTAGGCCTAGCACTCGCAACAGGAAATGCCCCAAAGCACAACGTGGACACATCCCATATTTGACAGAAAACAGAGGTGTTTTTTGCAAAGTGACTACCTGTAGATTTTGGCCTATAGCTCAGCCGGCACCTCGGGAAATCTACCAAACCTGTGCATTTCTGAAAAATAGAGACCTTGGGGAATCCATGATGGGGTGACTTGTGGGGCTCTGACCAGGTTCTGTTACCCAGAATCCTTTGCAAACCTCAAAATTTGGCAAAAAAAACACATGGCTCTCACATTTCTGTGGCAGAAAGTTCTGGAATCTGAGAGGAGGCACAAATTTCCTTCCACCCAGCGTTCTCCCAAGTCTCCCGATAAAAATGAAACCTCACTTGTGTGCGTAGGCCTAGCGCCCGCGACAGGAAGTGCCCCAAAGCACAACGTGGACACATCCCATTTTTTGACAGAAAATAAAGCTGTATTTTGCAAAGTGCCTACCTGTAGATTTTGGCCTCTAGCTCAGCTGGCACCTAGGGAAACCTACCAAACCTGTGCATTTCTGAAAACTAGAGACCTAGGGGAATCCAAGATGGGGTGACTTGTGGGGCTCTGACCAGGTTCTGTTACCCAGAATCCTATGCACACCTCAAAATTTGGCTAAAAAACACATGTTCCTCACATTTCGGTGACAGAAAGTTCTGGAATCTGAGAGGAGCCACAAATTTCCTTCCACCCAGCGTTCCCCCAAGTCTCCCGATAAAAATGGTACCTCACTTGTATGGGTAGGCCTAGCGCCCGTGACAGGATATGCCCCAAAACACAACGTGGACACATCACAGAAAACAGAGATGTTTTTTGCAAAGTGCCTACCTGTAGATTTTGGCCTCTAGCTCAGCCGGCACCTAGGGAAACCTACCAAACCTGTGCATTTCTGCAAACTAGAGACCTAGGGGAATCCAAGATGGGGTGACTTGTGGGGTTCTGACCAGGTTCTGTTACCCAGAATTCTTTGCAAACCTCAAAATTTGGCTAAAAAAACACATGCTCCTCACATTTCTGTGGCAGAAAGTTCTGGAATCTGAGAGGAGCCACAAATTTCCTTCCACCCAGCATTCCCCCAAGTCTCCTGATAAAAATGATACCTCACTTGTGTGGGTAGGCCTAGCGACCGCGACAGGAAATGCCCCAAAGCGCAACGTGGATACATCCAATTTTTCTGAAAGAAAACAGAGGTGTTTTTTGCAAAGTGCCTACCTGTAGATTTTGGCCTATAGCTCAGCCGGCACCTCGGGAAACCTACCAAACCTGTGCATTTCAGAAAACTAGAGACCTAGGGGAATCCAATATGGGGTGACTTGTGGGGCTCTGACCAGGTTCTGTTACCCAGAATCCTTTGCAAACCTCAAAATTTGGCTAAAAAAACACATGTTCCTTACATTTCTGTGGCAGAAAGTTCTGGAATCTGAGAGGAGGCACAAATTTCCTTCCACCCAGCATTCCCCCAAGTCTCCCGATAAAAATGATACCTCACTTGTGTGGGTAGGCCTAGCGCCCGCGACAGGAAATGCCCCAAAGCACAACGTGGACACATCCCATTTTTTGACAGAAAACAGAGCTGTATTTTGCAAAGTGCCTACCTCTAGATTTTGGCCTCTAGCTCAGCCGGCACCTAGGGAAACCTACCAAACCTGTGCATTTTTGAAAACTAGAGACCTAGGGGAATCCAAGATGGGGTGATTTGCGGGGCTCTGACCAGGTTCTGTTACCCAGAATCCTTTGCAAACCTCAACATTTGGCTAAAAAAACACATGTTCCTCACATTTCGGTGACAAAAAGTTCTGGAATCTGAGAGGAGCCACAAATTTCCTTCCACCCAGCGTTCCCCCAAGTCTCCCGATACAAATGGTACCTCACTTGTGTGGGTAGGCCTAGCGCCCGCGACATGATATGCCCCAAAACACAACGTGGACACATCACAAAAAACAGAGCTGTTTTTTGCAAAGTGCCTACCTGTAGATTTTGGCCTCTAGCTCAGCCGGCACCTATTGAAACCTACCAAACCTGAGCAGTTTTGAAAACTAGAGACCTAGGGGAATCCAAGATGGGGTGACTTGTGGGGTTCTGACCAGGTTCTGTTACCCAGAATTCTTTGCAAACCTCAAAATTTGGCTAAAAAAACACATGCTCCTCACATTTCTGTGGCAGAAAGTTCTGGAATCTGAGAGGAGCCACAAATTTCCTTCCACCCAGCACTCCCCCAAGTCTCCTGATAAAAATGATACCTCACTTGTGTGGGTAGGCCTAGCGCCCGCGACAGGAAATGCCCCAAAGCACAACGTGGACACATCCCATATTTGACAGAAAACAGAGGTGTTTTTTGCAAAGTGCCTACCTGTAGATTTTGGCCTATAGCTCAGCCGGCACCTAGGGAAACCTACCAAACCTGTGCATTTCTGAAAACTAGAGACCTAGGGGAACCCAAGATGGTGGGACTTGTGGGGCTCTGACCAGGTTCTGTTACCCAGAATCCTTTGCAAACCTCAAAATTTTGCTAAAAAAACACATGTTCCTCACATTTCTGTGGCAGAAAGTTCTGGAATCTGAGAGGAGGCACAAATTTCCTTCCACCCAGCGTTCCCCCAAGTCTCCCGATAAAAATGATACTTCACTTGTGAGGGTAGGCCTAGCGCTCGCGACAGGAAATGCCCCAAAGCACAACGTGGACACATCCCATTTTTTGACAGAAAACAGAGCTGTATTTTGCAAAGTGCCTACCTGTAGATTTTGGCCTATTGCTCAGCCGGCACCTAGGGAAACCTACCAAACCTGTGCATTTCTGAAAACTAGAGACCTAGGGGAACCCAAGATGGTGGGACTTGTGGGTCTCTGACCAGGTTCTGTTACCCAGAATCCTTTGCAAACCTCAAAATTTGGCTAAAAAAACACATGTTCCTCACATTTCTGTGGCAGAAAGTTCTGGAATCTGAGAGGAGGCACAAATTTCGTTCCACCCAGCGTTCCCCCGAATCTCCCGTTACAAATGATACCTCACTTGTGTGGGTAGGCCTAGGGCCTGCGACAGAAAATGCCCCAAAGCACAACGTGGACACATCCCATTTTTTGACAGAAAACAGAGCTGTATTTTGCAAAGTGCCTACCTGTAGATTTTGGCTTATAGCTCAGCCGGCACCTAGGGAAACCTACCAAACCTGTGCATTTCTGAAAACTAGAGACCTAGGGGAATCCAAGATGGGGTGACTTGTGGGGCTCTGACCAAGTTCTGTTACCCAGAATCCTTTGCAAACCTCAAAATTTGGCTAAAAAAACACATGTTCCTCACATTTCGGTGACAGAAAGTTCTGGAATCTGAGAGGAGCCACAAATTTCCTTCCACCCAGCGTTCCCCCAAGTCTCCCGATAAAAATGGTACCTCAGTTGTGTGGGTAGGCCTTGCGCCCGCGACAGGATATGCCCCAAAACACAACGTGGACACATCACAGAAAATAGAACTGTTTTTTGCAAAGTGCCTACCTGTAGATTTTGGCCTCTAGCTCAGCCGGCACCTAGGGAAACCTACCAAACCTGTGCAGTTTTGAAAACTAGAGACCTAGGGGAATCCAAGATGGGGTGACTTGTGGGGTTCTGACCAGGTTCTGTTTCCCAGAATTCTTTGCAAACCTCAACATTTGGCTAAAAAAACACATGCTCCTCACATTTCTGTGGCAGAAAGTTCTCGAAT
Source organism: Pleurodeles waltl (assembly GCF_031143425.1). NCBI lineage: Eukaryota > Metazoa > Chordata > Amphibia > Caudata > Salamandridae > Pleurodeles > Pleurodeles waltl. Next base: position 194,944,858 of record NC_090449.1, read on the forward strand.
CTGGGAGGAGCCACAAATTTCCGTCCACCCAGCATTCCCCCAAGTCTCCTGATAAAAATGATACCTCACTTGTGTGGGTAGGCCTAGCACTCGCAACAGGAAATGCCCCAAAGCACAACGTGGACACATCCCATATTTGACAGAAAACAGAGGTGTTTTTTGCAAAGTGCCTACCTGTAGATTTTGGCCTATAGCTCAGCCGGCACCTCGGGAAATCTACCAAACCTGTGCATTTCTGAAAAATAGAGACCTTGGGGAATCCATGATGGGGTGACTTGTGGGGCTCTGACCAGGTTCTGTTACCCAGAATCCTTTGCAAACCTCAAAATTTGGCAAAAAAAACACATGGCTCTCACATTTCTGTGGCAGAAAGTTCTGGAATCTGAGAGGAGGCACAAATTTCCTTCCACACAGCGTTCTCCCAAGTCTCCCGATAAAAATGAAACCTCACTTGTGTGCGTAGGCCTAGCGCCCGCGACAGGAAGTGCCCCAAAGCACAACGTGGACACATCCCATTTTTTGACAGAAAATAAAGCTGTATTTTGCAAAGTGCCTACCTGTAGATTTTGGCCTCTAGCTCAGCCGGCACCTAGGGAAACCTACCAAACCTGTGCATTTCTGAAAACTAGAGACCTAGGGGAATCCAAGATGGGGTGACTTGTGGGGCTCTGACCAGGTTCTGTTACCCAGAATCCTATGCAAACCTCAAAATTTGGCTAAAAAACACATGTTCCTCACATTTCGGTGACAGAAAGTTCTGGAATCTGAGAGGAGCCACAAATTTCCTTCCACCCAGCGTTCCCCCAAGTCTCCCGATAAAAATGGTACCTCACTTGTGTGGGTAGGCCTAGCGCCCGTGACAGGATATGCCCCAAAACACAACGTGGACACATCACAGAAAACAGAGATGTTTTTTGCAAAGTGCCTACCTGTAGATTTTGGCCTCTAGCTCAGCCGGCACCTAGGGAAACCTACCAAACCTGTGCATTTCTGCAAACTAGAGACCTAGGGGAATCCAAGATGGGGTGACTTGTGGGGTTCTGACCAGGTTCTGTTACCCAGAATTCTTTGCAAACCTCAAAATTTGGCTAAAAAAACACATGCTCCTCACATTTCTGTGGCAGAAAGTTCTGGAATCTGAGAGGAGCCACAAATTTCCTTCCACCCAGCATTCCCCCAAGTCTCCTGATAAAAATGATACCTCACTTGTGTGGGTAGGCCTAGCGACCGCGACAGGAAATGCCCCAAAGCGCAACGTGGATACATCCAATTTTTCTGAAAGAAAACAGAGGTGTTTTTTGCAAAGTGCCTACCTGTAGATTTTGGCCTATAGCTCAGCCGGCACCTCGGGAAACCTACCAAACCTGTGCATTTCAGAAAACTAGAGACCTAGGGGAATCCAATATGGGGTGACTTGTGGGGCTCTGACCAGGTTCTGTTACCCAGAATCCTTTGCAAACCTCAAAATTTGGCTAAAAAAACACATGTTCCTTACATTTCTGTGGCAGAAAGTTCTGGAATCTGAGAGGAGGCACAAATTTCCTTCCACCCAGCATTCCCCCAAGTCTCCCGATAAAAATGATACCTCACTTGTGTGGGTAGGCCTAGCGCCCGCGACAGGAAATGCCCCAAAGCACAACGTGGACACATCCCATTTTTTGACAGAAAACAGAGCTGTATTTTGCAAAGTGCCTACCTCTAGATTTTGGCCTCTAGCTCAGCCGGCACCTAGGGAAACCTACCAAACCTGTGCATTTTTGAAAACTAGAGACCTAGGGGAATCCAAGATGGGGTGATTTGCGGGGCTCTGACCAGGTTCTGTTACCCAGAATCCTTTGCAAACCTCAACATTTGGCTAAAAAAACACATGTTCCTCACATTTCGGTGACAAAAAGTTCTGGAATCTGAGAGGAGCCACAAATTTCCTTCCACCCAGCGTTCCCCCAAGTCTCCCGATACAAATGGTACCTCACTTGTGTGGGTAGGCCTAGCGCCCGCGACATGATATGCCCCAAAACACAACGTGGACACATCACAAAAAACAGAGCTGTTTTTTGCAAAGTGCCTACCTGTAGATTTTGGCCTCTAGCTCAGCCGGCACCTATTGAAACCTACCAAACCTGAGCAGTTTTGAAAACTAGAGACCTAGGGGAATCCAAGATGGGGTGACTTGTGGGGTTCTGACCAGGTTCTGTTACCCAGAATTCTTTGCAAACCTCAAAATTTGGCTAAAAAAACACATGCTCCTCACATTTCTGTGGCAGAAAGTTCTGGAATCTGAGAGGAGCCACAAATTTCCTTACACCCAGCACTCCCCCAAGTCTCCTGATAAAAATGATACCTCACTTGTGTGGGTAGGCCTAGCGCCCGCGACAGGAAATGCCCCAAAGCACAACGTGGACACATCCCATATTTGACAGAAAACAGAGGTGTTTTTTGCAAAGTGCCTACCTGTAGATTTTGGACTATAGCTCAGCCGGCACCTAGGGAAACCTACCAAACCTGTGCATTTCTGAAAACTAGAGACCTAGGGGAACCCAAGATGGTGGGACTTGTGGGGCTCTGACCAGGTTCTGTTACCCAGAATCCTTTGCAAACCTCAAAATTTTGCTAAAAAAACACATGTTCCTCACATTTCTGTGGCAGAAAGTTCTGGAATCTGAGAGGAGGCACAAATTTCCTTCCACCCAGCGTTCCCCCAAGTCTCCCGATAAAAATGATACTTCACTTGTGTGGGTAGGCCTAGCGCCCGCGACAGGAAATGCCCCAAAGCACAACGTGGACACATCCCATTTTTTGACAGAAAACAGAGCTGTATTTTGCAAAGTGCCTACCTGTAGATTTTGGCCTATTGCTCAGCCGGCACCTAGGGAAACCTACCAAACCTGTGCATTTCTGAAAACTAGAGACCTAGGGGAACCCAAGATGGTGGGACTTGTGGGGCTCTGACCAGGTTCTGTTACCCAGAATCCTTTGCAAACCTCAAAATTTGGCTAAAAAAACACATGTTCCTCACATTTCTGTGGCAGAAAGTTCTGGAATCTGAGAGGAGGCACAAATTTCGTTCCACCCAGCGTTCCCCCGAATCTCCCGTTAAAAATGATACCTCACTTGTGTGGGTAGGCCTAGGGCCTGCGACAGGAAATGCCCCAAAGCACAACGTGGACACATCCCATTTTTTGACAGAAAACAGAGCTGTATTTTGCAAAGTGCCTACCTGTAGATTTTGGCTTATAGCTCAGCCGGCACCTAGGGAAACCTACCAAACCTGTGCATTTCTGAAAACTAGAGACCTAGGGGAATCCAAGATGGGGTGACTTGTGGTGCTCTGACCAAGTTCTGTTACCCAGAATCCTTTGCAAACCTCAAAATTTGGCTAAAAAAACACATGTTCCTCACATTTCGGTGACAGAAAGTTCTGGAATCTGAGAGGAGCCACAAATTTCCTTCCACCCAGCGTTCCCCCAAGTGTCCCGATAAAAATGGTACCTCAGTTGTGTGGGTAGGCCTTGCGCCCGCGACAGGATATGCCCCAAAACACAACGTGGACACATCACAGAAAATAGAGCTGTTTTTTGCAAAGTGCCTACCTGTAGATTTTGGCCTCTAGCTCAGCCGGCACCTAGGGAAACCTACCAAACCTGTGCAGTTTTGAAAACTAGAGACCTAGGGGAATCCAAGATGGGGTGACTTGTGGGGTTCTGACCAGGTTCTGTTACCCAGAATTCTTTGCAAACCTCAACATTTGGCTAAAAAAACACATGCTCCTCACATTTCTGTGGCAGAAAGTTCTCGAATCTGGGAGGAGCCACAAATTTCCTTCCACCCAGCATTCCCCCAAGTCTCCTGATAAAAATGATACCTCACTTGTGTGGGTAGGCCTAGCACTCGCAACAGGAAATGCCCCAAAGCACAACGTGGACACATCCCATATTTGACAGAAAACAGAGGTGTTTTTTGCAAAGTGCCTACCTGTAGATTTTGGCCTATAGCTCAGCCGGCACCTCGGGAAATCTACCAAACCTGTGCATTTCTGAAAAATAGAGACCTTGGGGAATCCATGATGGGGTGACTTGTGGGGCTCTGACCAGGTTCTGTTACCCAGAATCCTTTGCAAACCTCAAAATTTGGCAAAAAAAACACATGGCTCTCACATTTCTGTGGCAGAAAGTTCTGGAATCTGAGAGGAGGCACAAATTTCCTTCCACCCAGGGTTCTCCCAAGTCTCCCGATAAAAATGAAACCTCACTTGTGTGCGTAGGCCTAGCGCCCGCGACAGGAAGTGCCCCAAAGCACAACGTGGACACATCCCATTTTTTGACAGAAAATAAAGCTGTATTTTGCAAAGTGCCTACCTGTAGATTTTGGCCTCTAGCTCAGCCGGCACCTAGGGAAACCTACCAAACCTGTGCATTTCTGAAAACTAGAGACCTAGGGGAATCCAAGATGGGGTGACTTGTGGGGCTCTGACCAGGTTCTGTTACCCAGAATCCTATGCAAACCTCAAAATTTGGCTAAAAAACACATGTTCCTCACATTTCGGTGACAGAAAGTTCTGGAATCTGAGAGGAGCCACAAATTTCCTTCCACCCAGCGTTCCCCCAAGTCTCCCGATAAAAATGGTACCTCACTTGTGTGGGTAGGCCTAGCGCCCGCGACAGGAAATGCCCCAAAGCACAACGTGGACACATCCCATATTTGACAGGAAACAGAGGTGTTTTTTGCAAAGTGCCTACCTGTAGATTTTGGCCTATAGCTCAGCCGGCACCTAGGGAAACCTACCAAACCTGTGCATTTCTGAAAACTAGAGACCTAGGGGAACCCAAGATGGTGGGACTTGTGGGGCTCTGACCAGGTTCTGTTACCCAGAATCCTTTGCAAACCTCAAAATTTTGCTAAAAAAACACATGTTCCTCACATTTCTGTGGCAGAAAGTTCTGGAATCTGAGAGGAGGCACAAATTTCGTTCCACCCAGCGTTCCCCCGAATCTCCCGTTAAAAATGATACCTCACTTGTGTGGGTAGGCCTAGGGCCTGCGACAGGAAATGCCCCAAAGCACAACGTGGACACATCACATTTTTTGACAGAAAACAGAGCTGTATTTTGCAATGTGCCTACCTGTAGATTTTGGCTTATAGCTCAGCCGGCACCTAGGGAAACCTACCAAACCTGTGCATTTCTGAAAACTAGAGACCTAGGGGAATCCAAGATGGGGTGACTTGTGGGGCTCTGACCAAGTTCTGTTACCCAGAATTATTTGCAAACCTCAAAATTTGGCTAAAAAAACACATGTTCCTCACATTTCGGTGACAGAAAGTTCTGAAATCTGAGAGGAGCCACAAATATCCTTCCACCCAGCGTTCCCCCAAGTCTCCCGATAAAAATGGTACCTCAGTTGTGTGGGTAGGCCTTGCGCCCGCGATAGGATATGCCCCAAAACACAACGTGGACACATCACAGAAAATAGAGCTGTTTTTTGCAAAGTGCCTACCTGTAGATTTTGGCCTCTAGCTCAGCCGGCACCTAGGGAAACCTACCAAACCTGTGCATTTCTGAAAACTAGAGACCTAGGGGAATCCAAGATGGGGTGACTTGTGGGGCTCTGACCAGGTTCTGTTACCCAGAATCCTATGCAAACCTCAAAATTTGGCTAAAAAACACATGTTCCTTACATTTCGGTGACAGAAAGTTCTGGAATCTGAGAGGAGCCACAAATTTCCTTCCACCCAGCGTTCCCCCAAGTCTCCCGATAAAAATGGTACCTCACTTGTGTGGGTAGGCCTAGCGCCCGTGACAGGATATGCCCCAAAACACAACGTGGACACATCACAGAAAACAGAGATGTTTTTTGCAAAGTGCCTACCTGTAGATTTTGGCCTCTAGCTCAGCCGGCACCTAGGGAAACCTACCAAACCTGTGCATTTCTGCAAACTAGAGACCTAGGGGAATCCAAGATGGGGTGACTTGTGGGGTTCTGACCAGGTTCTGTTACCCAGAATTCTTTGCAAACCTCAAAATTTGGCTAAAAAAACACATGCTCCTCACATTTCTGTGGCAGAAAGTTCTGGAATCTGAGAGGAGCCACAAATTTCCTTCCACCCAGCATTCCCCCAAGTCTCCTGATAAAAATGATACCTCACTTGTGTGGGTAGGCCTAGCGACCGCGACAGGAAATGCCCCAAAGCGCAACGTGGATACATCCAATTTTTCTGAAAGAAAACAGAGGTGTTTTTTGCAAAGTGCCTACCTGTAGATTTTGGCCTATAGCTCAGCCGGCACCTCGGGAAACCTACCAAACCTGTGCATTTTAGAAAACTAGAGACCTAGGGGAATCCAATATGGGGTGACTTGTGGGGCTCTGACCAGGTTCTGTTACCCAGAATCCTTTGCAAACCTCAAAATTTGGCTAAAAAAACACATGTTCCTCACATTTCGGTGACAGAAAGTTCTGGAATCTGAGAGGAGCCACAAATATCCTTCCACACAGCGTTCCCCCAAGTCTCCCGATAAAAATGGTACCTCAGTTGTGTGGGTAGGCCTTGCGCCCGCGATAGGATATGCCCCAAAACACAACGTGGACACATCACAGAAAATAGAGCTGTTTTTTGCAAAGTGCCTACCTGTAGATTTTGGCCTCTAGCTCAGCCGGCACCTAGGGAAACCTACCAAACCTGTGCATTTCTGAAAACTAGAGACCTAGGGGAATCCAAGATGGGGTGACTTGTGGGGCTCTGACCAGGTTCTGTTACCCAGAATCCTATGCAAACCTCAAAATTTGGCTAAAAAACACATGTTCCTCACATTTCGGTGACAGAAAGTTCTGGAATCTGAGAGGAGCCACAAATTTCCTTCCACCCAGCGTTCCCCCAAGTCTCCCGATAAAAATGGTACCTCACTTGTGTGGGTAGGCCTAGCGCCCGTGACAGGATATGCCCCAAAACACAACGTGGACACATCACAGAAAACAGAGATGTTTTTTGCAAAGTGCCTACCTGTAGATTTTGGCCTCTAGCTCAGCCGGCACCTAGGGAAACCTACCAAACCTGTGCATTTCTGCAAACTAGAGACCTAGGGGAATCCAAGATGGGGTGACTTGTGGGGTTCTGACCAGGTTCTGTTACCCAGAATTCTTTGCAAACCTCAAAATTTGGCTAAAAAAACACATGCTCCTCACATTTCTGTGGCAGAAAGTTCTGGAATCTGAGAGGAGCCACAAATTTCCTTCCACCCAGCATTCCCCCAAGTCTCCTGATAAAAATGATACCTCACTTGTGTGGGTAGGCCTAGCGACCGCGACAGGAAATGCCCCAAAGCGCAACGTGGATACATCCAATTTTTCTGAAAGAAAACAGAGGTGTTTTTTGCAAAGTGCCTACCTGTAGATTTTGGCCTATAGCTCAGCCGGCACCTCGGGAAACCTACCAAACCTGTGCATTTTAGAAAACTAGAGACCTAGGGGAATCCAATATGGGGTGACTTGTGGGGCTCTGACCAGGTTCTGTTACCCAGAATCCTTTGCAAACCTCAAAATTTGGCTAAAAAAACACATGTTCCTTACATTTCTGTGGCAGAAAGTTCTGGAATCTGAGAGGAGGCACAAATTTCCTTCCACCCAGCATTCCCCCAAGTCTCCCGATAAAAATGATACCTCACTTGTGTGGGTAGGCCTAGCGCCCGTGACAGGAAATGCCCCAAAGCACAACGTGGACACATCCCATTTTTTGACAGAAAACAGAGCTGTATTTTGCAAAGTGCCTACCTCTAGATTTTGGCCTCTAGCTCAGCCGGCACCTAGGTAAACCTACCAAACCTGTGCATTTTTGAAAACTAGAGACCTAGGGGAATCCAAGATGGGGTGATTTGCGGGGCTCTGACCAGGTTCTGTTACCCAGAATCCTTTGCAAACCTCAAAATTTGGCTAAAAAAACACATGTTCCTCACATTTCGGTGACAAAAAGTTCTGGAATCTGAGAGGAGCCACAAATTTCCTTCCACCCAGCGTTCCCCCAAGTCTCCCGATCCAAATGGTACCTCACTTGTGTGGGTAGGCCTAGCGCCCGCGACATGATATGCCCCAAAACACAACGTGGACACATCACAAAAAACAGAGCTGTTTTTTGCAAAGTGCCTACCTGTAGATTTTGGCCTCTAGCTCAGCCGGCACCTATTGAAACCTACCAAACTTGAGCAGTTTTGAAAACTAGAGACCTAGGGGAATCCAAGATGGGGTGACTTGTGGGGTTCTGACCAGGTTCTGTTACCCAGAATTCTTTGCAAACCTCAAAATTTGGCTAAAAAAACACATGCTCCTCACATTTCTGTGGCAGAAAGTTCTGGAATCTGAGAGGAGCCACAAATATCCTTCCACCCAGCGTTCCCCCAAGTCTCCCGATAAAAATGGTACCTCAGTTGTGTGGGTAGGCCTTGCGCCCGCGATAGGATATGCCCCAAAACACAACGTGGACACATCACAGAAAATAGAGCTGTTTTTTGCAAAGTGGCTACCTGTAGATTTTGGCCTCTAGCTCAGCCGGCACCTAGGGAAACCTACCAAACCTGTGCATTTCTGAAAACTAGAGACCTAGGGGAATCCAAGATGGGGTGACTTGTGGGGCTCTGACCAGGTTCTGTTACCCAGAATCCTATGCAAACCTCAAAATTTGGCTAAAAAACACATGTTCCTCACATTTCGGTGACAGAAAGTTCTGGAATCTGAGAGGAGCCACAAATTTCCTTCCACCCAGCGTTCCCCCAAGTCTCCCGATAAAAATGGTACCTCACTTGTGTGGGTAGGCCTAGCGCCCGTGACAGGATATGCCCCAAAACACAACGTGGACACATCACAGAAAACAGAGATGTTTTTTGCAAAGTGCCTACCTGTAGATTTTGGCCTCTAGCTCAGCCGGCACCTAGGGAAACCTACCAAACCTGTGCATTTCTGCAAACTAGAGACCTAGGGGAATCCAAGATGGGGTGACTTGTGGGGTTCTGACCAGGTTCTGTTACCCAGAATTCTTTGCAAACCTCAAAATTTGGCTAAAAAAACACATGCTCCTCACATTTCTGTGGCAGAAAGTTCTGGAATCTGAGAGGAGCCACAAATTTCCTTCCACCCAGCATTCCCCCAAGTCTCCTGATAAAAATGATACCTCACTTGTGTGGGTAGGCCTAGCGACCGCGACAGGAAATGCCCCAAAGCGCAACGTGGATACATCCAATTTTTCTGAAAGAAAACAGAGGTGTTTTTTGCAAAGTGCCTACCTGTAGATTTTGGCCTATAGCTCAGCCGGCACGTCGGGAAACCTACCAAACCTGTGCATTTTAGAAAACTAGAGACCTAGGGGAATCCAATATGGGGTGACTTGTGGGGCTCTGACCAGGTTCTGTTACCCAGAATCCTTTGCAAACCTCAAAATTTGGCTAAAAAAACACATGTTCCTCACATTTCGGTGACAGAAAGTTCTGGAATCTGAGAGGAGCCACAAATATCCTTCCACCCAGCGTTCCCCCAAGTCTCCCGATAAAAATGGTACCTCAGTTGTGTGGGTAGGCCTTGCGCCCGCGATAGGATATGCCCCAAAACACAACGTGGACACATCACAGAAAATAGAGCTGTTTTTTGCAAAGTGCCTACCTGTAGATTTTGGCCTCTAGCTCAGCCGGCACCTAGGGAAACCTACCAAACCTGTGCATTTCTGAAAACTAGAGACCTAGGGGAATCCAAGATGGGGTGACTTGTGGGGCTCTGACCAGGTTCTGTTACCCAGAATCCTATGCAAACCTCAAAATTTGGCTAAAAAACACATGTTCCTCACATTTCGGTGACAGAAAGTTCTGGAATCTGAGAGGAGCCACAAATTTCCTTCCACCCAGCGTTCCCCCAAGTCTCCCGATAAAAATGGTACCTCACTTGTGTGGGTAGGCCTAGCGCCCGTGACAGGATATGCCCCAAAACACAACGTGGACACATCACAGAAAACAGAGATGTTTTTTGCAAAGTGCCTACCTGTAGATTTTGGCCTCTAGCTCAGCCGGCACCTAGGGAAACCTACCAAACCTGTGCATTTCTGCAAACTAGAGACCTAGGGGAATCCAAGATGGGGTGACTTGTGGGGTTCTGACCAGGTTCTGTTACCCAGAATTCTTTGCAAACCTCAAAATTTGGCTAAAAAAACACATGCTCCTCACATTTCTGTGGCAGAAAGTTCTGGAATCTGAGAGGAGCCACAAATTTCCTTCCACCCAGCATTCCCCCAAGTCTCCTGATAAAAATGATACCTCACTTGTGTGGGTAGGCCTAGCGACCGCGACAGGAAATGCCCCAAAGCGCAACGTGGATACATCCAATTTTTCTGAAAGAAAACAGAGGTGTTTTTTGCAAAGTGCCTACCTGTAGATTTTGGCCTATAGCTCAGCCGGCACCTCGGGAAACCTACCAAACCTGTGCATTTTAGAAAACTAGAGACCTAGGGGAATCCAATATGGGGTGACTTGTGGGGCTCTGACCAGGTTCTGTTACCCAGAATCCTTTGCAAACCTCAAAATTTGGCTAAAAAAACACATGTTCCTTACATTTCTGTGGCAGAAAGTTCTGGAATCTGAGAGGAGGCACAAATTTACTACCACCCAGCATTCCCCCAAGTCTCCCGATAAAAATGATACCTCACTTGTGTGGGTAGGCCTAGCGCCCGCGACAGTAAATGCCCCAAAGCACAACGTGGACACATCCCATTTTTTGACAGAAAACAGAGCTGTATTTTGCAAAGTGCCTACCTCTAGATTTTGGCCTCTAGCTCAGCCGGCACCTAGGGAAACCTACCAAACCTGTGCATTTTTGAAAACTAGAGACCTAGGGGAATCCAAGATGGGGTGATTTGCGGGGCTCTGACCAGGTTCTGTTACCCAGAATCCTTTGCAAACCTCAAAATTTGGCTAAAAAAACACATGTTCCTCACATTTCGGTGACAAAAAGTTCTGGAATCTGAGAGGAGCCACAAATTTCCTTCCACCCAGCGTTCCCCCAAGTCTCCCGATACAAATGGTACCTCACTTGTGTGGGTAGGCCTAGCGCCCGCGACATGATATGCCCCAAAACACAACGTGGACACATCACAAAAAACAGAGCTGTTTTTTGCAAAGTGCCTACCTGTAGATTTTGGCCTCTAGCTCAGCCGGCACCTATTGAAACCTACCAAACTTGAGCAGTTTTGAAAACTAGAGACCTAGGGGAATCCAAGATGGGGTGACTTGTGGGGTTCTGACCAGGTTCTGTTACCCAGAATTCTTTGCAAACCTCAAAATTTGGCTAAAAAAACACATGCTCCTCACATTTCTGTGGCAGAAAGTTCTGGAATCTGAGAGGAGCCACAAATTTCCTTCCACCCAGCACTCCCCCAAGTCTCCTGATAAAAATGATACCTCACTTGTGTGGGTAGGCCTAGCGCCCGCGACAGGAAATGCCCCAAAGCACAACGTGGACACATCCCATATTTGACAGAAAACAGAGGTGTTTTTTGCAAAGTGCCTACCTGTAGATTTTGGCCTATAGCTCAGCCGGCACCTAGGGAAACCTACCAAACCTGTGCATTTCTGAAAACTAGAGACCTAGGGGAACCCAAGATGGTGGGACTTGTGGGGCTCTGACCAGGTTCTGTTACCCAGAATCCTTTGCAAACCTCAAAATTTTGCTAAAAAAACACATGTTCCTCACATTTCTGTGGCAGAAAGTTCTGGAATCTGAGAGGAGGCACAAATTTCGTTCCACCCAGCGTTCCCCCGAATCTCCCGTTAAAAATGATACCTCACTTGTGTGGGTAGGCCTAGGGCCTGCGACAGGAAATGCCCCAAAGCACAACGTGGACACATCACATTTTTTGACAGAAAACAGAGCTGTATTTTGCAAAGTGCCTACCTGTAGATTTTGGCTTATAGCTCAGCCGGCACCTAGGGAAACCTACCAAACCTGTGCATTTCTGAAAACTAGAGACCTAGGGGAATCCAAGATGGGGTGACTTGTGGGGCTCTGACCAAGTTCTGTTACCCAGAATCCTTTGCAAACCTCAAAATTTGGCTAAAAAAACACATGTTCCTCACATTTCGGTGACAGAAAGTTCTGGAATCTGAGAGGAGCCACAAATATCCTTCCACCCAGCGTTCCCCCAAGTCTCCCGATAAAAATGGTACCTCAGTTGTGTGGGTAGGCCTTGCGCCCGCGATAGGATATGCCCCAAAACACAACGTGGACACATCACAGAAAATAGAGCTGTTTTTTGCAAAGTGCCTACCTGTAGATTTTGGCCTCTAGCTCAGCCGGCACCTAGGGAAACCTACCAAACCTGTGCATTTCTGAAAACTAGAGACCTAGGGGAATCCAAGATGGGGTGACTTGTGGGGCTCTGACCAGGTTCTGTTACCCAGAATCCTATGCAAACCTCAAAATTTGGCTAAAAAACACATGTTCCTCACATTTCGGTGACAGAAAGTTCTGGAATCTGAGAGGAGCCACAAATTTCCTTCCACCCAGCGTTCCCCCAAGTCTCCCGATACAAATGGTACCTCACTTGTGTGGGTAGGCCTAGCGCCCGTGACAGGATATGCCCCAAAACACAACGTGGACACATCACAAAAAACAGAGCTGTTTTTTGCAAAGTGCCTACCTGTAGATTTTGGCCTCTAGCTCAGCCGGCACCTATTGAAACCTACCAAACCTGAGCAGTTTTGAAAACTAGAGACCTAGGGGAATCCAAGATGGGGTGACTTGTGGGGTTCTGACCAGGTTCTGTTACCCAGAATTCTTTGCAAACCTCAAAATTTGGCTAAAAAAACACATGCTACTCACATTTCTGTGGCAGAAAGTTCTGGAATCTGAGAGGAGCCACAAATTTCCTTCCACCCAGCATTCCCCCAAGTCTCCTGATAAAAATGATACCTCACTTGTGTGGGTAGGCCTAGCGCCCGCGACAGGAAATGCCCCAAAGCACAACGTGGACACATCCCATTTTTTGACAGAAAACAGAGCTGTATTTTGCAAAGTGCCTACCTGTAGATTTTGGTCTATAGCTCAGCCGGCACCTAGGGAAACCTACCAAACCTGTGCATTTCTGAAAACTAGAGACCTTGGGGAATCCAAGATGGTGGGACTTGTGGGACTCTGACCAGGTTCTGTTACCCAGAATCCTTTGCAAACCTCAAAATTTGGCTAAAAAAACACATGTTCCTCACATTTCTGTGGCAGAAAGTTCTGGAATCTGAGAGGAGGCACAAATTTCTTTCCACCCAGCGTTCCCCCAAGTCTCCCGATAAAAATGATACTTCACTTGTGTGGGAAGGCCTAGCGCCCGCGACAGGAAATGCCCCAAAGCACAACGTGGACACATCCCATTTTTTGACAGAAAACAGAGCTGTATTTTGCAAAGTGCCTACCTGTAGATTTTGGCCTATTGCTCAGCCGGCACCTAGGGAAACCTACCAAACCTGTGCATTTCTGAAAACTAGAGACCTAGGGGAACCCAAGATGGTGGGACTTGTGGGGCTCTGACCAGGTTCTGTTACCCAGAATCCTTTGCAAACCTCAAAATTTGGCTAAAAAAACACATGTTCCTCACATTTCTGTGGCAGAAAGTTCTGGAATCTGAGAGGAGGCACAAATTTCGTTCCACCCAGCGTTCCCCCGAATCTCCCGTTAAAAATGATACCTCACTTGTGTGGGTAGGCCTAGGGCCTGCGACAGGAAATGCCCCAAAGCACAACGTGGACACATCCCATTTTTTGACAGAAAACAGAGCTGTATTTTGCAAAGTGCCTACCTGTAGATTTTGGCTTATAGCTCAGCCGGCACCTAGGGAAACCTACCAAACCTGTGCATTTCTGAAAACTAGAGACCTAGGGGAATCCAAGATGGGGTGACTTGTGGGGCTCTGACCAAGTTCTGTTACCCAGAATCCTTTGCAAACCTCAAAATTTGGCTAAAAAAACACATGTTCCTCACATTTCGGTGACAGAAAGTTCTGGAATCTGAGAGGAGCCACAAATTTCCTTCCACCCAGCGTTCCCCCAAGTCTCCCGATAAAAATGGTACCTCAGTTGTGTGGGTAGGCCTTGCGCCCGCAACAGGATATGCCCCAAAACACAACGTGGACACATCACAGAAAATAGAGCTGTTTTTTGCAATGTGCCTACCTGTAGATTTTGGCCTCTAGCTCAGCCGGCACCTAGGGAAACCTACCAAACCTGTGCAGTTTTGAAAACTAGAGACCTAGGGGAATCCAAGATGGGGTGACTTGTGGGGTTCTGACCAGGTTCTGTTACCCAGAATTCTTTGCAAACCTCAACATTTGGCTAAAAAAACACATGCTCCTCACATTTCTGTGGCAGAAAGTTCTCGAATCTGGGAGGAGCCACAAATTTCCTTCCACCCAGCATTCCCCCAAGTCTCCTGATAAAAATGATACCTCACTTGTGTGGGTAGGCCTAGCACTCGCAACAGGAAATGCCCCAAAGCACAACGTGGACACATCCCATATTTGACAGAAAACAGAGGTGTTTTTTGCAAAGTGCCTACCTGTAGATTTTGGCCTATAGCTCAGCCGGCACCTCGGGAAATCTACCAAACCTGTGCATTTCTGAAAAATAGAGACCTTGGGGAATCCATGATGGGGTGACTTGTGGGACTCTGACCAGGTTCTGTTACCCAGAATCCTTTGCAAACCTCAAAATTTGGCAAAAAAAACACATGGCTCTCACATTTCTGTGGCAGAAAGTTCTGGAATCTGAGAGGAGGCACAAATTTCCTTCCACCCAGCGTTCTCCCAAGTCTCCCGATAAAAATGAAACCTCACTTGTGTGCGTATGCCTAGCGCCCGCGACAGGAAGTGCCCCAAAGCACAACGTGGACACATCCCATTTTTTGACAGAAAATAAAGCTGTATTTTGCAAAGTGCCTACCTGTAGATTTTGGCCTCTAGCTCAGCCGGCACCTAGGGAAACCTACCAAACCTGTGCATTTCTGAAAACTAGAGACCTAGGGGAATCCAAGATGGGGTGACTTGTGGGGCTCTGACCAGGTTCTGTTACCCAGAATCCTATGCAAACCTCAAAATTTGGCTAAAAAACACATGTTCCTCACATTTCGGTGACAGAAAGTTCTGGAATCTGAGAGGAGCCACAAATTTCCTTCCACCCAGCGTTCCCCCAAGTCTCCCGATAAAAATGGTACCTCACTTGTGTGGGTAGGCCTAGCGCCCGTGACAGGATATGCCCCAAAACACAACGTGGACACATCACAGAAAACAGAGATGTTTTTTGCAAAGTGCCTACCTGTAGATTTTGGCCTCTAGCTCAGCCGGCACCTAGGGAAACCTACCAAACCTGTGCATTTCTGCAAACTAGAGACCTAGGGGAATCCAAGATGGGGTGACTTGTGGGGTTCTGACCAGGTTCTGTTACCCAGAATTCTTTGCAAACCTCAAAATTTGGCTAAAAAAACACATGCTCCTCACATTTCTGTGGCAGAAAGTTCTGGAATCTGAGAGGAGCCACAAATTTCCTTCCACCCAGCATTCCCCCAAGTCTCCTGATAAAAATGATACCTCACTTGTGTGGGTAGGCCTAGCGACCGCGACAGGAAATGCCCCAAAGCGCAACGTGGATACATCCAATTTTTCTGAAAGAAAACAGAGTTGTTTTTTGCAAAGTGCCTACCTGTAGATTTTGGCCTATAGCTCAGCCGGCACCTCGGGAAACCTACCAAACCTGTGCATTTTAGAAAACTAGAGACCTAGGGGAATCCAATATGGGGTGACTTGTGGGGCTCTGACCAGGTTCTGTTACCCAGAATCCTTTGCAAACCTCAAAATTTGGCTAAAAAAACACATGTTCCTTACATTTCTGTGGCAGAAAGTTCTGGAATCTGAGAGGAGGCACAAATTTCCTTCCACCCAGCATTCCCCCAAGTCTCTGCATAAAAAAGATTCCTCACTTGTGTGGGTAGGCCTAGCGCCCGCGACAGGAAATGCCCCAAAGCACAACGTGGACACATCCCATTTTTTGACAGAAAACAGAGCTGTATTTTGCAAAGTGCCTACCTCTAGATTTTGGCCTCTAGCTCAGCCGGCACCTAGGGAAACCTACCAAACCTGTGCATTTTTGAAAACTAGAGACCTAGGGGAATCCAAGATGGGGTGATTTGCGGGGCTCTGACCAGGTTCTGTTACCCAGAATCCTTTGCAAACCTCAAAATTTGGCTAAAAAAACACATGTTCCTCACATTTCGGTGACAAAAAGTTCTGGAATCTGAGAGGAGCCACAAATTTCCTTCCACCCAGCGTTCCCCCAAGTCTCCCGATACAAATGGTACCTCACTTGTGTGGGTAGGACTAGCGCCCGCGACATGATATGCCCCAAAACACAACGTGGACACATCACAAAAAACAGAGCTGTTTTTTGCAAAGTGCCTACCTGTAGATTTTGGCCTCTAGCTCAGCCGGCACCTATTGAAACCTACCAAACCTGAGCAGTTTTGAAAACTAGAGACCTAGGGGAATCCAAGATGGGGTGACTTGTGGGGTTCTGACCAGGTTCTGTTACCCAGAATTCTTTGCAAACCTCAAAATTTGGCTAAAAAAACACATGCTCCTCACATTTCTGTGGCAGAAAGTTCTGGAATCTGAGAGGAGCCACAAATTTCCTTCCACCCAGCATTCCCCCAAGTCTCCTGATAAAAATGATACCTCACTTGTGTGGGTAGGCCTAGCGCCCGCGACAGGAAATGCCCCAAAGCACAACGTGGACACATCCCATTTTTTGACAGAAAACAGAGCTGTATTTTGCAAAGTGCCTACCTGTAGATTTTGGTCTATAGCTCAGCCGGCACCTAGGGAAACCTACCAAACCTGTGCATTTCTGAAAACTAGAGACCTTGGGGAATCCAAGATGGTGGGACTTGTGGGACTCTGACCAGGTTCTGTTACCCAGAATCCTTTACAAACCTCAAAATTTTGCTAAAAAAACACATGTTCCTCACATTTCTGTGGCAGAAAGTTCTGGAATCTGAGAGGAGGCACAAATTTCCTTCCACCCAGCGTTCCCCCAAGTCTCCCGATAAAAATGATACTTCACTTGTGTGGGTAGGCCTAGCGCCCGCGACAGGAAATGCCCCAAAGCACAACGTGGACACATCCCATTTTTTGACAGAAAACAGAGCTGTATTTTGCAAAGTGCCTACCTGTAGATTTTGGCCTATTGCTCAGCCGGCACCTAGGGAAACCTACCAAACCTGTGCATTTCTGAAAACTAGAGACCTAGGGGAACCCAAGATGGTGGGACTTGTGGGGCTCTGACCAGGTTCTGTTACCCAGAATCCTTTGCAAACCTCAAAATTTGGCTAAAAAAACACATGTTCCTCACATTTCTGTGGCAGAAAGTTCTGGAATCTGAGAGGAGGCACAAATTTCGTTCCACCCAGCGTTCCCCCGAATCTCCCGTTAAAAATGATACCTCACTTGTGTGGGTAGGCCTAGGGCCTGCGACAGGAAATGCCCCAAAGCACAACGTGGACACATCCCATTTTTTGACAGAAAACAGAGCTGTATTTTGCAAAGTGCCTACCTGTAGATTTTGGCTTATAGCTCAGCCGGCACCTAGGGAAACCTACCAAACCTGTGCATTTCTGAAAACTAGAGACCTAGGGGAATCCAAGATGGGGTGACTTGTGGGGCTCTGACCAAGTTCTGTTACCCAGAATCCTTTGCAAACCTCAAAATTTGGCTAAAAAAACACATGTTCCTCACATTTCGGTGACAGAAAGTTCTGGAATCTGAGAGGAGCCACAAATTTCCTTCCACCCAGCGTTCCCCCAAGTCTCCCGATAAAAATGGTACCTCAGTTGTGTGGGTAGGCCTTGCGCCCGCGACAGGATATGCCCCAAAACACAACGTGGACACATCACAGAAAATAGAGCTGTTTTTTGCAAAGTGCCTACCTGTAGATTTTGGCCTCTAGCTCAGCCGGCACCTAGGGAAACCTACCAAACCTGTGCAGTTTTGAAAACTAGAGACCTAGGGGAATCCAAGATGGGGTGACTTGTGGGGTTCTGACCAGGTTCTGTTACCCAGAATTCTTTGCAAACCTCAACATTTGGCTAAAAAAACACATGCTCCTCACATTTCTGTGGCAGAAAGTTCTCGAATCTGGGAGGAGCCACAAATTTCCTTCCACCCAGCATTCCCCCAAGTCTCCTGATAAAAATGATACCTCACTTGTGTGGGTAGGCCTAGCACTCGCAACAGGAAATGCCCCAAAGCACAACGTGGACACATCCCATATTTGACAGAAAACAGAGGTGTTTTTTGCAAAGTGCCTACCTGTAGATTTTGGCCTATAGCTCAGCCGGCACCTCGGGAAATCTACCAAACCTGTGCATTTCTGAAAAATAGAGACCTTGGGGAATCCATGATGGGGTGACTTGTGGGGCTCTGACCAGGTTCTGTTACCCAGAATCCTTTGCAAACCTCAAAATTTGGCAAAAAAAACACATGGCTCTCACATTTCTGTGGCAGAAAGTTCTGGAATCTGAGAGGAGGCACAAATTTCCTTCCACCCAGCGTTCTCCCAAGTCTCCCGATAAAAATGAAACCTCACTTGTGTGCGTATGCCTAGCGCCCGCGACAGGAAGTGCCCCAAAGCACAACGTGGACACATCCCATTTTTTGACAGAAAATAAAGCTGTATTTTGCAAAGTGCCTACCTGTAGATTTTGGCCTCTAGCTCAGCCGGCACCTAGGGAAACCTACCAAACCTGTGCATTTCTGAAAACTAGAGACCTAGGGGAATCCAAGATGGGGTGACTTGTGGGGCTCTGACCAGGTTCTGTTACCCAGAATCCTATGCAAACCTCAAAATTTGGCTAAAAAACACATGTTCCTCACATTTCGGTGACAGAAAGTTCTGGAATCTGAGAGGAGCCACAAATTTCCTTCCACCCAGCGTTCCCCCAAGTCTCCCGATAAAAATGGTACCTCACTTGTGTGGGTAGGCCTAGCGCCCGTGACAGGATATGCCCCAAAACACAACGTGGACACATCACAGAAAACAGAGATGTTTTTTGCAAAGTGCCTACCTGTAGATTTTGGCCTCTAGCTCAGCCGGCACCTAGGGAAACCTACCAAACCTGTGCATTTCTGCAAACTAGAGACCTAGGGGAATCCAAGATGGGGTGACTTGTGGGGTTCTGACCAGGTTCTGTTACCCAGAATTCTTTGCAAACCTCAAAATTTGGCTAAAAAAACACATGCTCCTCACATTTCTGTGGCAGAAAGTTCTGGAATCTGAGAGGAGCCACAAATTTCCTTCCACCCAGCATTCCCCCAAGTCTCCTGATAAAAATGATACCTCACTTGTGTGGGTAGGCCTAGCGACCGCGACAGGAAATGCCCCAAAGCGCAACGTGGATACATCCAATTTTTCTGAAAGAAAACAGAGGTGTTTTTTGCAAAGTGCCTACCTGTAGATTTTGGCCTATAGCTCAGCCGGCACCTCGGGAAACCTACCAAACCTGTGCATTTCAGAAAACTAGAGACCTAGGGGAATCCAATATGGGGTGACTTGTGGGGCTCTGACCAGGTTCTGTTACCCAGAATCCTTTGCAAACCTCAAAATTTGGCTAAAAAAACACATGTTCCTTACATTTCTGTGGCAGAAAGTTCTGGAATCTGAGAGGAGGCACAAATTTCCTTCCACCCAGCATTCCCCCAAGTCTCCCGATAAAAATGATACCTCACTTGTGTGGGTAGGCCTAGCGCCCGCGACAGGAAATGCCCCAAAGCACAACGTGGACACATCCCATTTTTTGACAGAAAACAGAGCTGTATTTTGCAAAGTGCCTACCACTAGATTTTGGCCTCTAGCTCAGCCGGCACCTAGGGAAACCTACCAAACCTGTGCATTTTTGAAAACTAGAGACCTAGGGGAATCCAAGATGGGGTGATTTGCGGGGCTCTGACCAGGTTCTGTTACCCAGAATCCTTTGCAAACCTCAAAATTTGGCTAAAAAAACACATGTTCCTCACATTTCGGTGACAAAAAGTTCTGGAATCTGAGAGGAGCCACAAATTTCCTTCCACCCAGCGTTCCCCCAAGTCTCCCGATACAAATGGTACCTCACTTGTGTGGGTAGGCCTAGCGCCCGCGACATGATATGCCCCAAAACACAACGTGGACACATCACAAAAAACAGAGCTGTTTTTTGCAAAGTGCCTACCTGTAGATTTTGGCCTCTAGCTCAGCCGGCACCTATTGAAACCTACCAAACCTGAGCAGTTTTGAAAACTAGCGACCTAGGGGAATCCAAGATGGGGTGACTTGTGGGGTTCTGACCAGGTTCTGTTACCCAGAATTCTTTGCAAACCTCAAAATTTGGCTAAAAAAACACATGCTCCTCACATTTCTGTGGCAGAAAGTTCTGGAATCTGAGAGGAGCCACAAATTTCCTTCCACCCAGCACTCCCCCAAGTCTCCTGATAAAAATGATACCTCACTTGTGTGGGTAGGCCTAGCGCCCGCGACAGGAAATGCCCCAAAGCACAACGTGGACACATCCCATATTTGACAGAAAACAGAGGTGTTTTTTGCAAAGTGCCTACCTGTAGATTTTGGCCTATAGCTCAGCCGGCACCTAGGGAAACCTACCTAACCTGTGCATTTCTGAAAACTAGAGACCTAGGGGAACCCAAGATGGTGGGACTTGTGGGGCTCTGACCAGGTTCTGTTACCCAGAATCCTTTGCAAACCTCAAAATTTTGCTAAAAAAACACATGTTCCTCACATTTCTGTGGCAGAAAGTTCTGGAATCTGAGAGGAGGCACAAATTTCGTTCCACCCAGCGTTCCCCCGAATCTCCCGTTAAAAATGATACCTCACTTGTGTGGGTAGGCCTAGGGCCTGCGACAGGAAATGCCCCAAAGCACAACGTGGACACATCACATTTTTTGACAGAAAACAGAGCTGTATTTTGCAAAGTGCCTACCTGTAGATTTTGGCTTATAGCTCAGCCGGCACCTAGGGAAACCTACCAAACCTGTGCATTTCTGAAAACTAGAGACCTAGGGGAATCCAAGATGGGGTGACTTGTGGGGCTCTGACCAAGTTCTGTTACCCAGAATCCTTTGCAAACCTCAAAATTTGGCTAAAAAAACACATGTTCCTCACATTTCGGTGACAGAAAGTTCTGGAATCTGAGAGGAGCCACAAATATCCTTCCACCCAGCGTTCCCCCAAGTCTCCCGATAAAAATGGTACCTCAGTTGTGTGGGTAGGCCTTGCGCCCGCGATAGGATATGCCCCAAAACACAACGTGGACACATCACAGAAAATAGAGCTGTTTTTTGCAAAGTGCCTACCTGTAGATTTTGGCCTCTAGCTCAGCCGGCACCTAGGGAAACCTACCAAACCTGTGCATTTCTGAAAACTAGAGACCTAGGGGAATCCAAGATGGGGTGACTTGTGGGGCTCTGACCAGGTTCTGTTACCCAGAATCCTATGCAAACCTCAAAATTTGGCTAAAAAACACATGTTCCTCACATTTCGGTGACAGAAAGTTCTGGAATCTGAGAGGAGCCACAAATTTCCTTCCACCCAGCGTTCCCCCAAGTCTCCCGATAAAAATGGTACCTCACTTGTGTGGGTAGGCCTAGCGCCCGTGACAGGATATGCCCCAAAACACAACGTGGACACATCACAGAAAACAGAGATGTTTTTTGCAAAGTGCCTACCTGTAGATTTTGGCCTCTAGCTCAGCCGGCACCTAGGGAAACCTACCAAACCTGTGCATTTCTGCAAACTAGAGACCTAGGGGAATCCAAGATGGGGTGACTTGTGGGGTTCTGACCAGGTTCTGTTACCCAGAATTCTTTGCAAACCTCAAAATTTGGCTAAAAAAACACATGCTCCTCACATTTCTGTGGCAGAAAGTTCTGGAATCTGAGAGGAGCGACAAATTTCCTTCCACCCAGCATTCCCCCAAGTCTCCTGATAAAAATGATCCCTCACTTGTGTGGGTAGGCCTAGCGACCGCGACAGGAAATGCCCCAAAGCGCAACGTGGATACATCCAATTTTTCTGAAAGAAAACAGAGGTGTTTTTTGCAAAGTGCCTACCTGTAGATTTTGGCCTATAGCTCAGCCGGCACCTCGGGAAACCTACCAAACCTGTGCATTTTAGAAAACTAGAGACCTAGGGGAATCCAATATGGGGTGACTTGTGGGGCTCTGACCAGGTTCTGTTACCCAGAATCCTTTGCAAACCTCAAAATTTGGCTAAAAAAACACATGTTCCTTACATTTCTGTGGCAGAAAGTTCTGGAATCTGAGAGGAGGCACAAATTTCCTTCCACCCAGCATTCCCCCAAGTCTCCCGATAAAAATGATACCTCACTTGTGTGGGTAGGCCTAGCGCCCGCGACAGGAAATGCCCCAAAGCACAACGTGGACACATCCCATTTTTTGACAGAAAACAGAGCTGTATTTTGCAAAGTGCCTACCTCTAGATTTTGGCCTCTAGCTCAGCCGGCACCTAGGGAAACCTACCAAACCTGTGCATTTTTGAAAACTAGAGACCTAGGGGAATCCAAGATGGGGTGATTTGCGGGGCTCTGACCAGGTTCTGTTACCCAGAATCCTTTGCAAACCTCAAAATTTGGCTAAAAAAACACATGTTCCTCACATTTCGGTGACAAAAAGTTCTGGAATCTGAGAGGAGCCACAAATTTCCTTCCACCCAGCGTTCCCCCAAGTCTCCCGATACAAATGGTACCTCACTTGTGTGGGTAGGCTTAGCGCCCGCGACATGATATGCCCCAAAACACAACGTGGACACATCACAAAAAACAGAGCTGTTTTTTGCAAAGTGCCTACCTGTAGATTTTGGCCTCTAGCTCAGCCGGCACCTATTGAAACCTACCAAACCTGAGCAGTTTTGAAAACTAGAGACCTAGGGGAATCCAAGATGGGGTGACTTGTGGGGTTCTGACCAGGTTCTGTTACCCAGAATTCTTTGCAAACCTCAAAATTTGGCTAAAAAAACACATGCTCCTCACATTTCTGTGGCAGAAAGTTCTGGAATATGAGAGGAGCCACAAATTTCGTTCCACCCAGCATTCCCCCAAGTCTCCTGATAAAAATGATACCTCACTTGTGTGGGTAGGCCTAGCGCCCGCGACAGGAAATGCCCCAAAGCACAACGTGGACACATCCCATTTTTTGACAGAAAACAGAGCTGTATTTTGCAAAGTGCCTACCTGTAGATTTTGGTCTATAGCTCAGCCGGCACCTAGGGAAACCTACCAAACCTGTGCATTTCTGAAAACTAGAGACCTTGGGGAATCCAAGATGGTGGGACTTGTGGGACTCTGACCAGGTTCTGTTACCCAGAATCCTTTGCAAACCTCAAAATTTGGCTAAAAAAGCACATGTTCCTCACATTTCTGTGGCAGAAAGTTCTGGAATCTGAGAGGAGGCACAAATTTCCTTCCACCCAGCGTTCCCTCAAGTCTCCCGATAAAAATGATACTTCACTTGTGTGGGTAGGCCTAGCGCCCGCGACAGGAAATGCCCCAAAGCACAACGTGGAAACATCCCATTTTTTGACAGAAAACAGAGCTGTATTTTGCAAAGTGCCTACCTGTAGATTTTGGCCTATTGCTCAGCCGGCACCTAGGGAAACCTACCAAACCTGTGCATTTCTGAAAACTAGAGACCTAGGGGAACCCAAGATGGTGGGACTTGTGGGGCTCTGACCAGGTTCTGTTACCCAGAATCCTTTGCAAACCTCAAAATTTGGCTAAAAAAACACATGTTCCTCACATTTCTGTGGCAGAAAGTTCTGGAATCTGAGAGGAGGCACAAATTTCGTTCCACCCAGCGTTCCCCCGAATCTCCCGTTAAAAATGATACCTCACTTGTGTGGGTAGGCCTAGGGCCTGCGACAGGAAATGCCCCAAAGCACAACGTGGACACATCCCATTTTTTGACAGAAAACAGAGCTGTATTTTGCAAAGTGCCTACCTGTAGATTTTGGCTTATAGCTCAGCCGGCACCTAGGGAAACCTACCAAACCTGTGCATTTCTGAAAACTAGAGACCTAGGGGAATCCAAGATGGGGTGACTTGTGGGGCTCTGACCAAGTTCTGTTACCCAGAATCCTTTGCAAACCTCAAAATTTGGCTAAAAAAACACATGTTCCTCACATTTCGGTGACAGAAAGTTCTGGAATCTGAGAGGAGCCACAAATTTCCTTCCACCCAGCGTTCCCCCAAGTCTCCCGATAAAAATGGTACCTCAGTTGTGTGGGTAGGCCTTGCGCCCGCAACAGGATATGCCCCAAAACACAACGTGGACACATCACAGAAAATAGAGCTGTTTTTTGCAAAGTGCCTACCTGTAGATTTTGGCCTCTAGCTCAGCCGGCACCTAGGGAAACCTACCAAACCTGTGCAGTTTTGAAAACTAGAGACCTAGGGGAATCCAAGATGGGGTGACTTGTGGGGTTCTGACCAGGTTCTGTTACCCAGAATTCTTTGCAAACCTCAACATTTGGCTAAAAAAACACATGCTCCTCACATTTCTGTGGCAGAAAGTTCTCGAATCTGGGAGGAGCCACAAATTTCCTTCCACCCAGCATTCCCCCAAGTCTCCTGATAAAAATGATACCTCACTTGTGTGGGTAGGCCTAGCACTCGCAACAGGAAATGCCCCAAAGCACAACGTGGACACATCCCATATTTGACAGAAAACAGAGGTGTTTTTTGCAAAGTGCCTACCTGTAGATTTTGGCCTATAGCTCAGCCGGCACCTCGGGAAATCTACCAAACCTGTGCATTTCTGAAAAATAGAGACCTTGGGGAATCCATGATGGGGTGACTTGTGGGGCTCTGACCAGGTTCTGTTACCCAGAATCCTTTGCAAACCTCAAAATTTGGCAAAAAAAACACATGGCTCTCACATTTCTGTGGCAGAAAGTTCTGGAATCTGAGAGGAGGCACAAATTTCCTTCCACCCAGCGTTCTCCCAAGTCTCCCGATAAAAATGAAACCTCACTTGTGTGCGTAGGCCTAGCGCCCGCGACAGGAAGTGCCCCAAAGCACAACGTGGACACATCCCATTTTTTGACAGAAAATAAAGCTGTATTTTGCAAAGTGCCTACCTGTAGATTTTGGCCTCTAGCTCAGCCGGCACCTAGGGAAACCTACCAAACTTGTGCATTTCTGAAAACTAGAGACATAGGGGAATCCAAGATGGGGTGACTTGTGGGGCTCTGACCAGGTTCTGTTACCCAGAATCCTATGCAAACCTCAAAATTTGGCTAAAAAACACATGTTCCTCACATTTCGGTGACAGAAAGTTCTGGAATCTGAGAGGAGCCACAAATTTCCTTCCACCCAGCGTTCCCCCAAGTCTCCCGATAAAAATGGTACCTCACTTGTGTGGGTAGGCCTAGCGCCCGTGACAGGATATGCCCCAAAACACAACGTGGACACATCACAGAAAACAGAGATGTTTTTTGCAAAGTGCCTACCTGTAGATTTTGGCCTCTAGCTCAGCCGGCACCTAGGGAAACCTACCAAACCTGTGCATTTCTGCAAACTAGAGACCTAGGGGAATCCAAGATGGGGTGACTTGTGGCGTTCTGACCAGGTTCTGTTACCCAGAATTCTTTGCAAACCTCAAAATTTGGCTAAAAAAACACATGCTCCTCACATTTCTGTGGCAGAAAGTTCTGGAATCTGAGAGGAGCCACAAATTTCCTTCCACCCAGCATTCCCCCAAGTCTCCTGATAAAAATGATACCTCACTTGTGTGGGTAGGCCTAGCGACCGCGACAGGAAATGCCCCAAAGCGCAACGTGGATACATCCAATTTTTCTGAAAGAAAACAGAGGTGTTTTTTGCAAAGTGCCTACCTGTAGATTTTGGCCTATAGCTCAGCCGGCACCTCGGGAAACCTACCAAACCTGTGCATTTTAGAAAACTAGAGACCTAGGGGAATCCAATATGGGGTGACTTGTGGGGCTCTGACCAGGTTATGTTACCCAGAATCCTTTGCAAACCTCAACATTTGGCTAAAAAAACACATGTTCCTTACATTTCTGTGGCAGAAAGTTCTGGAATCTGAGAGGAGGCACAAATTTCCTTCCACCCAGCGTTCTCCCAAGTCTCCCGATAAAAATGAAACCTCACTTGTGTGCATAGGCCTAGCGCCCGCGACAGGAAGTGCCCCAAAGCACAACGTGGACACATCCCATTTTTTGACAGAAAATAAAGCTGTATTTTGCAAAGTGCCTACCTGTAGATTTTGGCCTCTAGCTCAGCCGGCACCTAGGGAAACCTACCAAACTTGTGCATTTCTGAAAACTAGAGACCTAGGGGAATCCAAGATGGGGTGACTTGTGGGGCTCTGACCAGGTTCTGTTACCCAGAATCCTATGCAAACCTCAAAATTTGGCTAAAAAACACATGTTCCTCACATTTCGGTGACAGAAAGTTCTGGAATCTGAGAGGAGCCACACATTTCCTTCCACCCAGCGTTCCCCCAAGTCTCCCGATAAAAATGGTACCTCACTTGTGTGGGTAGGCCTAGCGCCCGTGACAGGATATGCCCCAAAACACAACGTGGACACATCACAGAAAACAGAGATGTTTTTTGCAAAGTGCCTACCTGTAGATTTTGGCCTCTAGCTCAGCCGGCACCTAGGGAAACCTACCAAACCTGTGCATTTCTGCAAACTAGAGACCTAGGGGATTCCAAGATCGGGTGACTTGTGGCGTTCTGACCAGGTTCTGTTACCCAGAATTCTTTGCAAACCTCAAAATTTGGCTAAAAAAACACATGCTCCTCACATTTCTGTGGCAGAAAGTTCTGGAATCTGAGAGGAGCCACAAATTTCCTTCCACCCAGCATTCCCCCAAGTCTCCTGATAAAAATGATACCTCACTTGTGTGGGTAGGCCTAGCGACCGCGACAGGAAATGCCCCAAAGCGCAACGTGGATACAT
Organism: Pleurodeles waltl; assembly: GCF_031143425.1. NCBI lineage: Eukaryota > Metazoa > Chordata > Amphibia > Caudata > Salamandridae > Pleurodeles > Pleurodeles waltl. The sequence continues at coordinate 194,971,898 of NC_090449.1, forward strand.
CCAATTTTTCTGAAAGAAAACAGAGGTGTTTTTTGCAAAGTGCCTACCTGTAGATTTTGGCCTATAGCTCAGCCGGCACGTCGGGAAACCTACCAAACCTGTGCATTTTAGAAAACTAGAGACCTAGGGGAATCCAATATGGGGTGACTTGTGGGGCTCTGACCAGGTTATGTTACCCAGAATCCTTTGCAAACCTCAACATTTGGCTAAAAAAACACATGTTCCTTACATTTCTGTGGCAGAAAGTTCTGGAATCTGAGAGGAGGCACAAATTTCCTTCCACCCAGCATTCCCCCAAGTCTCCCGATAAAAATGATACCTCACTTGTGTGGGTAGGCCTAGCGCCCGCGACAGGAAATGCCCCAAAGCACAACGTGGACAAATCCCATTTTTTGACAGAAAACAGAGCTGTATCTTGCAAAGTGCCTACCTCTAGATTTTGGCTTCTAGCTCAGCCGGCACCTAGGGAAACCTACCAAACCTGTGCATTTTTGAAAACTAGAGACCTAGGGGAATCCAAGATGGGGTGATTTGCGGGGCTCTGACCAGGTTCTGTTACCCAGAATCCTTTGCAAACCTCAAAATTTGGCTAAAAAAACACATGTTCCTCACATTTCGGTGACAAAAAGTTCTGGAATCTGAGAGGAGCCACAAATTTCCTTCCACCCAGCGTTCCCCCAAGTCTCCCGATACAAATGGTACCTCACTTGTGTGGGTAGGACTAGCGCCCGCGACATGATATGCCCCAAAACACAACGTGGACACATCACAAAAAACAGAGCTGTTTTTTGCAAAGTGCCTACCTGTAGATTTTGGCCTCTAGCTCAGCCGGCACCTATTGAAACCTACCAAACCTGAGCAGTTTTGAAAACTAGAGACCTAGGGGAATCCAAGATGGGGTGACTTGTGGGGTTCTGACCAGGTTATGTTACCCAGAATCCTTTGCAAACCTCAACATTTGGCTAAAAAAACACATGTTCCTTACATTTCTGTGGCAGAAAGTTCTGGAATCTGAGAGGAGGCACAAATTTCCTTCCACCCAGCGTTCTCCCAAGTCTCCCGATAAAAATGAAACCTCACTTGTGTGCATAGGCCTAGCGCCCGCGACAGGAAGTGCCCCAAAGCACAACGTGGACACATCCCATTTTTTGACAGAAAATAAAGCTGTATTTTGCAAAGTGCCTACCTGTAGATTTTGGCCTCTAGCTCAGCCGGCACCTAGGGAAACCTACCAAACTTGTGCATTTCTGAAAACTAGAGACCTAGGGGAATCCAAGATGGGGTGACTTGTGGGGCTCTGACCAGGTTCTGTTACCCAGAATCCTATGCAAACCTCAAAATTTGGCTAAAAAACACATGTTCCTCACATTTCGGTGACAGAAAGTTCTGGAATCTGAGAGGAGCCACAAATTTCCTTCCACCCAGCGTTCCCCCAAGTCTCCCGATAAAAATGGTACCTCACTTGTGTGGGTAGGCCTAGCGCCCGTGACAGGATATGCCCCAAAACACAACGTGGACACATCACAGAAAACAGAGATGTTTTTTGCAAAGTGCCTACCTGTAGATTTTGGCCTCTAGCTCAGCCGGCACCTAGGGAAACCTACCAAACCTGTGCATTTCTGCAAACTAGAGACCTAGGGGATTCCAAGATCGGGTGACTTGTGGCGTTCTGACCAGGTTCTGTTACCCAGAATTCTTTGCAAACCTCAAAATTTGGCTAAAAAAACACATGCTCCTCACATTTCTGTGGCAGAAAGTTCTGGAATCTGAGAGGAGCCACAAATTTCCTTCCACCCAGCATTCCCCCAAGTCTCCTGATAAAAATGATACCTCACTTGTGTGGGTAGGCCTAGCGACCGCGACAGGAAATGCCCCAAAGCGCTACGTGGATACATCCAATTTTTCTGAAAGAAAACAGAGGTGTTTTTTGCAAAGTGCCTACCTGTAGATTTTGGCCTATAGCTCAGCCGGCACGTCGGGAAACCTACCAAACCTGTGCATTTTAGAAAACTAGAGACCTAGGGGAATCCAATATGGGGTGACTTGTGGGGCTCTGACCAGGTTATGTTACCCAGAATCCTTTGCAAACCTCAACATTTGGCTAAAAAAACACATGTTCCTTACATTTCTGTGGCAGAAAGTTCTGGAATCTGAGAGGAGGCACAAATTTCCTTCCACCCAGCATTCCCCCAAGTCTCCCGATAAAAATGATACCTCACTTGTGTGGGTAGGCCTAGCGCCCGCGACAGGAAATGCCCCAAAGCACAACGTGGACAAATCCCATTTTTTGACAGAAAACAGAGCTGTATCTTGCAAAGTGCCTACCTCTAGATTTTGGCTTCTAGCTCAGCCGGCACCTAGGGAAACCTACCAAACCTGTGCATTTTTGAAAACTAGAGACCTAGGGGAATCCAAGATGGGGTGATTTGCGGGGCTCTGACCAGGTTCTGTTACCCAGAATCCTTTGCAAACCTCAAAATTTGGCTAAAAAAACACATGTTCCTCACATTTCGGTGACAAAAAGTTCTGGAATCTGAGAGGAGCCACAAATTTCCTTCCACCCAGCGTTCCCCCAAGTCTCCCGATACAAATGGTACCTCACTTGTGTGGGTAGGACTAGCGCCCGCGACATGATATGCCCCAAAACACAACGTGGACACATCACAAAAAACAGAGCTGTTTTTTGCAAAGTGCCTACCTGTAGATTTTGGCCTCTAGCTCAGCCGGCACCTATTGAAACCTACCAAACCTGAGCAGTTTTGAAAACTAGAGACCTAGGGGAATCCAAGATGGGGTGACTTGTGGGGTTCTGACCAGGTTCTGTTACCCAGAATTCTTTGCAAACCTCAAAATTTGGCTAAAAAAACACATGCTCCTCACATTTCTGTGGCAGAAAGTTCTGGAATCTGAGAGGAGGCACAAATTTCCTTCCACCCAGCGTTCCCCCAAGTCTCCCGATAAAAATGATACTTCACTTGTGTGGGTAGGCCTAGCGCCCGCGACAGGAAATGCCCCAAAGCACAACGTGGACACATCCCATTTTTTGACAGAAAACAGAGCTGTATTTTGCAAAGTGCCTACCTGTAGATTTTGGCCTATTGCTCAGCCGGCACCTAGGGAAACCTACCAAACCTGTGCATTTCTGAAAACTAGAGACCTAGGGGAACCCAAGATGGTGGGACTTGTGGGGCTCTGACCAGGTTCTGTTACCCAGAATCCTTTGCAAACCTCAAAATTTGGCTAAAAAAACACATGTTCCTCACATTTCTGTGGCAGAAAGTTCTGGAATCTGAGAGGAGGCACAAATTTCGTTCCACCCAGCGTTCCCCCGAATCTCCCGTTAAAAATGATACCTCACTTGTGTGGGTAGGCCTAGGGCCTGCGACAGGAAATGCCCCAAAGCACAACGTGGACACATCCCATTTTTTGACAGAAAACAGAGCTGTATTTTGCAAAGTGCCTACCTGTAGATTTTGGCTTATAGCTCAGCCGGCACCTAGGGAAACCTACCAAACCTGTGCATTTCTGAAAACTAGAGACCTAGGGGAATCCAAGATGGGGTGACTTGTGGGGCTCTGACCAAGTTCTGTTACCCAGAATCCTTTGCAAACCTCAAAATTTGGCTAAAAAAACACATGTTCCTCACATTTCGGTGACAGAAAGTTCTGGAATCTGAGAGGAGCCACAAATTTCCTTCCACCCAGCGTTCCCCCAAGTCTCCCGATAAAAATGGTACCTCAGTTGTGTGGGTAGGCCTTGCGCCCGCAACAGGATATGCCCCAAAACACAACGTGGACACATCACAGAAAATAGAGCTGTTTTTTGCAAAGTGCCTACCTGTAGATTTTGGCCTCTAGCTCAGCCGGCACCTAGGGAAACCTACCAAACCTGTGCAGTTTTGAAAACTAGAGACCTAGGGGAATCCAAGATGGGGTGACTTGTGGGGTTCTGACCAGGTTCTGTTACCCAGAATTCTTTGCAAACCTCAACATTTGGCTAAAAAAACACATGCTCCTCACATTTCTGTGGCAGAAAGTTCTCGAATCTGGGAGGAGCCACAAATTTCCTTCCACCCAGCATTCCCCCAAGTCTCCTGATAAAAATGATACCTCACTTGTGTGGGTAGGCCTAGCACTCGCAACAGGAAATGCCCCAAAGCACAACGTGGACACATCCCATATTTGACAGAAAACAGAGGTGTTTTTTGCAAAGTGCCTACCTGTAGATTTTGGCCTATAGCTCAGCCGGCACCTCGGGAAATCTACCAAACCTGTGCATTTCTGAAAAATAGAGACCTTGGGGAATCCATGATGGGGTGACTTGTGGGGCTCTGACCAGGTTCTGTTACCCAGAATCCTTTGCAAACCTCAAAATTTGGCAAAAAAAACACATGGCTCTCACATTTCTGTGGCAGAAAGTTCTGGAATCTGAGAGGAGGCACAAATTTCCTTCCACCCAGCGTTCTCCCAAGTCTCCCGATAAAAATGAAACCTCACTTGTGTGCGTAGTCCTAGCGCCCGCGACAGGAAGTGCCCCAAAGCACAACGTGGACACATCCCATTTTTTGACAGAAAATAAAGCTGTATTTTGCAAAGTGCCTACCTGTAGATTTTGGCCTCTAGCTCAGCCGGCACCTAGGGAAACCTACCAAACCTGTGCATTTCTGAAAACTAGAGACCTAGGGGAATCCAAGATGGGGTGACTTGTGGGGCTCTGACCAGGTTCTGTTACCCAGAATCCTATGCAAACCTCAAAATTTGGCTAAAAAACACATGTTCCTCACATTTCGGTGACAGAAAGTTCTGGAATCTGAGAGGAGCCACAAATTTCCTTCCACCCAGCGTTCCCCCAAGTCTCCCGATAAAAATGGTACCTCACTTGTGTGGGTAGGCCTAGCACCCGTGACAGGATATGCCCCAAAACACAACGTGGACACATCACAGAAAACAGAGATGTTTTTTGCAAAGTGCCTACCTGTAGATTTTGGCCTCTAGCTCAGCCGGCACCTAGGGAAACCTACCAAACCTGTGCATTTCTGCAAACTAGAGACCTAGGGGAATCCAAGATGGGGTGACTTGTGGGGTTCTGACCAGGTTCTGTTACCCAGAATTCTTTGCAAACCTCAAAATTTGGCTAAAAAAACACATGCTCCTCACATTTCTGTGGCAGAAAGTTCTGGAATCTGAGAGGAGCCACAAATTTCCTTCCACCCAGCATTCCCCCAAGTCTCCTGATAAAAATGATACCTCACTTGTGTGGGTAGGCCTAGCGACCGCGACAGGAAATGCCCCAAAGCGCAACGTGGATACATCCAATTTTTCTGAAAGAAAACAGAGGTGTTTTTTGCAAAGTGCCTACCTGTAGATTTTGGCCTATAGCTCAGCCGGCACCTCGGGAAACCTACCAAACCTGTGCATTTCAGAAAACTAGAGACCTAGGGGAATCCAATATGGGGTGACTTGTGGGGCTCTGACCAGGTTCTGTTACCCAGAATCCTTTGCAAACCTCAAAATTTGGCTAAAAAAACACATGTTCCTTACATTTCTGTGGCAGAAAGTTCTGGAATCTGAGAGGAGGCACAAATTTCCTTCCACCCAGCATTCCCCCAAGTCTCCCGATAAAAATGATACCTCACTTGTGTGGGTAGGCCTAGCGCCCGCGACAGGAAATGCCCCAAAGCACAACGTGGACACATCCCATTTTTTGACAGAAAACAGAGCTGTATTTTGCAAAGTGCCTACCTCTAGATTTTGGCCTCTAGCTCAGCCGGCACCTAGGGAAACCTACCAAACCTGTGCATTTTTGAAAACTAGAGACCTAGGGGAATCCAAGATGGGGTGATTTGCGGGGCTCTGACCAGGTTCTGTTACCCAGAATCCTTTGCAAACCTCAAAATTTGGCTAAAAAAACACATGTTCCTCACATTTCGGTGACAAAAAGTTCTGGAATCTGAGAGGAGCCACAAATTTCCTTCCACCCAGCGTTCCCCCAAGTCTCCCGATACAAATGGTACCTCACTTGTGTGGGTAGGCCTAGCGCCCGCGACATGATATGCCCCAAAACACAACGTGGACACATCACAAAAAACAGAGCTGTTTTTTGCAAAGTGCCTACCTGTAGATTTTGGCCTCTAGCTCAGCCGGCACCTATTGAAACCTACCAAACCTGAGCAGTTTTGAAAACTAGAGACCTAGGGGAATCCAAGATGGGGTGACTTGTGGGGTTCTGACCAGGTTCTGTTACCCAGAATTCTTTGCAAACCTCAAAATTTGGCTAAAAAAACACATGCTCCTCACATTTCTGTGGCAGAAAGTTCTGGAATCTGAGAGGAGCCACAAATTTCCTTCCACCCAGCACTCCCCCAAGTCTCCTGATAAAAATGATACCTGACTTGTGTGGGTAGGCCTAGCGCCCGCGACAGGAAATGCCCCAAAGCACAACGTGGACACATCCCATATTTGACAGAAAACAGAGGTGTTTTTTGCAAAGTGCCTACCTGTAGATTTTGGCCTATAGCTCAGCCGGCACCTAGGGAAACCTACCAAACCTGTGCATTTCTGAAAACTAGAGACCTAGGGGAACCCAAGATGGTGGGACTTGTGGGGCTCTGACCAGGTTCTGTTACCCAGAATCCTCTGCAAACCTCAAAATTTTGCTAAAAAAACACATGTTCCTCACATTTCTGTGGCAGAAAGTTCTGGAATCTGAGAGGAGGCACAAATTTCGTTCCACTCAGCGTTCCCCCGAATCTCCCGTTAAAAATGATACCTCACTTGTGTGGGTAGGCCTAGGGCCTGCGACAGGAAATGCCCCAAAGCACAACGTGGACACATCACATTTTTTGACAGAAAACAGAGCTGTATTTTGCAAAGTGCCTACCTGTAGATTTTGGCTTATAGCTCAGCCGGCACCTAGGGAAACCTACCAAACCTGTGCATTTCTGAAAACTAGAGACCTAGGGGAATCCAAGATGGGGTGACTTGTGGGGCTCTGACCAAGTTCTGTTACCCAGAATCCTTTGCAAACCTCAAAATTTGGCTAAAAAAACACATGTTCCTCACATTTCGGTGACAGAAAGTTCTGGAATCTGAGAGGAGCCACAAATATCCTTCCACCCAGCGTTCCCCCAAGTCTCCCGATAAAAATGGTACCTCAGTTGTGTGGGTAGGCCTTGCGCCCGCGATAGGATATGCCCCAAAACACAACGTGGACACATCACAGAAAATAGAGCTGTTTTTTGCAAAGTGCCTACCTGTAGATTTTGGCCTCTAGCTCAGCCGGCACCTAGGGAAACCTACCAAACCTGTGCATTTCTGAAAACTAGAGACCTAGGGGAATCCAAGATGGGGTGACTTGTGGGGCTCTGACCAGGTTCTGTTACCCAGAATCCTATGCAAACCTCAAAATTTGGCTAAAAAACACATGTTCCTCACATTTCGGTGACAGAAAGTTCTGGAATCTGAGAGGAGCCACAAATTTCCTTCCACCCAGCGTTCCCCCAAGTCTCCCGATAAAAATGGTACCTCACTTGTGTGGGTAGGCCTAGCGCCCGTGACAGGATATGCCCCAAAACACAACGTGGACACATCACAGAAAACAGAGATGTTTTTTGCAAAGTGCCTACCTGTAGATTTTGGCCTCTAGCTCAGCCGGCACCTAGGGAAACCTACCAAACCTGTGCATTTCTGCAAACTAGAGACCTAGGGGAATCCAAGATGGGGTGACTTGTGGGGTTCTGACCAGGTTCTGTTACCCAGAATTCTTTGCAAACCTCAAAATTTGGCTAAAAAAACACATGCTCCTCACATTTCTGTGGCAGAAAGTTCTGGAATCTGAGAGGAGCCACAAATTTCCTTCCACCCAGCATTCCCCCAAGTCTCCTGATAAAAATGATACCTCACTTGTGTGGGTAGGCCTAGCGACCGCGACAGGAAATGCCCCAAAGCGCAACGTGGATACATCCAATTTTTCTGAAAGAAAACAGAGGTGTTTTTTGCAAAGTGCCTACCTGTAGATTTTGGCCTATAGCTCAGCCGGCACCTCGGGAAACCTACCAAACCTGTGCATTTTAGAAAACTAGAGACCTAGGGGAATCCAATATGGGGTGACTTGTGGGGCTCTGACCAGGTTCTGTTACCCAGAATCCTTTGCAAACCTCAAAATTTGGCTAAAAAAACACATGTTCCTTACATTTCTGTGGCAGAAAGTTCTGGAATCTGAGAGGAGGCACAAATTTCCTTCCACCCAGCATTCCCCCAAGTCTCCCGATAAAAATGATACCTCACTTGTGTGGGTAGGCCTAGCGCCCGCGACAGGAAATGCCCCAAAGCACAACGTGGACACATCCCATTTTTTTACAGAAAACAGAGCTGTATTTTGCAAAGTGCCTACCTCTAGATTTTGGCCTCTAGCTCAGCCGGCACCTAGGGAAACCTACCAAACCTGTGCATTTTTTAAAACTAGAGACCTAGGGGAATCCAAGATGGGGTGATTTGCGGGGCTCTGACCAGGTTCTGTTACCCAGAATCCTTTGCAAACCTCAAAATTTGGCTAAAAAAACACATGTTCCTCACATTTCGGTGACAAAAAGTTCTGGAATCTGAGAGGAGCCACAAATTTCCTTCCACCCAGCGTTCCCCCAAGTCTCCCGATACAAATGGTACCTCACTTGTGTGGGTAGGCCTAGCGCCCGCGACATGATATGCCCCAAAACACAACGTGGACACATCACAAAAAACAGAGCTGTTTTTTGCAAAGTGCCTACCTCTAGATTTTGGCCTCTAGCTCAGCCGGCACCTAGGGAAAGCTACCAAACCTGTGCATTTTTGAAAACTAGAGACCTAGGGGAATCCAAGATGGGGTGACTTGTGGGGTTCTGACCAGGTTCTGTTACCCAGAATTCTTTGCAAACCTCAAAATTTGGCTAAAAAAACACATGCTCCTCACATTTCTGTGGCAGAAAGTTCTGGAATCTGAGAGGAGCCACAAATTTCCTTCCACCCAGCACTCCCCCAAGTCTCCTGATAAAAATGATACCTCACTTGTGTGGGTAGGCCTAGCGCCCGCGACAGGAAATGCCCCAAAGCACAACGTGGACACATCCCATATTTGACAGAAAACAGAGGTGTTTTTTGCAAAGTGCCTACCTGTAGATTTTGCCCTATAGCTCAGCCGGCACCTAGGGAAACCTACCAAACCTGTGCATTTCTGAAAACTAGAGACCTAGGGGAACCCAAGATGGTGGGACTTGTGGGGCTCTGACCAGGTTCTGTTACCCAGAATCCTTTGCAAACCTCAAAATTTGGCAACAAAAACACATGGCTCTCACATTTCTGTGGCAGAAAGTTCTGGAATCTGAGAGGAGGCACAAATTTCGTTCCACCCAGCGTTCCCCCGAATCTCCCGTTAAAAATGATACCTCACTTGTGTTGGTAGGCCTAGGGCCTGCGACAGGAAATGCCCCAAAGCACAACGTGGACACATCACATTTTTTGACAGAAAACAGAGCTGTATTTTGCAAAGTGCCTACCTGTAGATTTTGGCTTATAGCTCAGCCGGCACCTAGGGAAACCTACCAAACCTGTGCATTTCTGAAAACTAGAGACCTAGGGGAATCCAAGATGGGGTGACTTGTGGGGCTCTGACCAAGTTCTGTTACTCAGAATCCTTTGCAAACCTCAAAATTTGGCTAAAAAAACACATGTTCCTCACATTTCGGTGACAGAAAGTTCTGGAATCTGAGAGGAGCCACAAATTTCCTTCCACCCAGCGTTCCCCCAAGTCTCCCGATAAAAATGGTACCTCAGTTGTGTGGGTAGGCCTTGCGCCCGCGACAGGATATGCCCCAAAACACAACGTGGACACATCACAGAAAATAGAGCTGTTTTTTGCAAAGTGCCTACCTGTAGATTTTGGCCTCTAGCTCAGCCGGCACCTAGGGAAACCTACCAAACCTGTGCAGTTTTGAAAACTAGAGACCTAGGGGAATCCAAGATGGGGTGACTTGTGGGGTTCTGACCAGGTTCTGTTACCCAGAATTCTTTGCAAACCTCAACATTTGGCTAAAAAAACACATGCTCCTCACATTTCTGTGGCAGAAAATTCTCGAATCTGGGAGGAGCCACAAATTTCCTTCCACCCAGCATTCCCCCAAGTCTCCTGATAAAAATGATACCTCACTTCTGTGGGTAGGCCTAGCACTCGCGACAGGAAATGCCCCAAAGCACAACGTGGACACATCCCATATTTGACAGAAAACAGAGGTGTTTTTTGCAAAGTGCCTACCTGTAGATTTTGGCCTATAGCTCAGCCGGCACCTCGGGAAATCTACCAAACCTGTGCATTTCTGAAAAATAGAGACCTTGGGGAATCCATGATGGGGTGACTTGTGGGGCTCTGACCAGGTTCTGTTACCCAGAATCCTTTGCAAACCTCAAAATTTGGCAAAAAAAACACATGGCTCTCACATTTCTGTGGCAGAAAGTTCTGGAATCTGAGAGGAGGCACAAATTTCCTTCCACCCAGCGTTCCCCCAAGTCTCCCGATAAAAATGAAACCTCACTTGTGTGCGTAGGCCTAGCGCCCGCGACAGGAAGGGCCCCAAAGCACAACGTGGACACATCCCATTTTTTGACAGAAAATAAAGCTGTATTTTGCAAAGTGCCTACCTGTAGATTTTGGCCTCTAGCTCAGCCGGCATCTAGGGAAACCTACCAAACCTGTGCATTTCTGAAAACTAGAGACCTAGGGGAATCCAAGATGGGGTGACTTGTGGGGCTCTGACCAGGTTCTGTTACCCAGAATCCTATGCAAACCTCAAAATTTGGCTAAAAAACACATGTTCCTCACATTTCGGTGACAGAAAGTTCTGGAATCTGAGAGGAGCCACAAATTTCCTTCACCCAGCGTTCCCCCAAGTCTCCCGATAAAAATGGTACCTCACTTGTGTGGGTAGGCCTAGCGCCCGTGACAGGATATGCCCCAAAACACAACGTGGACACATCACAGAAAACAGAGATGTTTTTTGCAAAGTGCCTACCTGTAGATTTTGGCCTCTAGCTCAGCCGGCACCTAGGGAAACCTACCAAACCTGTGCATTTCTGCAAACTAGAGACCTAGGGGAATCCAAGATGGGGTGACTTGTGGGGTTCTGACCAGGTTCTGTTACCCAGAATTCTTTGCAAACCTCAAAATTTGGCTAAAAAAACACATGCTCCTCACATTTCTGTGGCAGAAAGTTCTGGAATCTGAGAGGAGCCACAAATTTCCTTCCACCCAGCATTCCCCCAAGTCTCCTGATAAAAATGATACCTCACTTGTGTGGGTAGGCCTAGCGACCGCGACAGGAAATGCCCCAAAGCGCAACGTGGATACATCCAATTTTTCTGAAAGAAAACAGAGGTGTTTTTTGCAAAGTGCCTACCTGTAGATTTTGGCCTATAGCTCAGCCGGCACGTCGGGAAACCTACCAAACCTGTGCATTTTAGAAAACTAGAGACCTAGGGGAATCCAATATGGGGTGACTTGTGGGGCTCTGACCAGGTTCTGTTACCCAGAATCCTTTGCAAACCTCAAAATTTGGCTAAAAAAACACATGTTCCTTACATTTCTGTGGCAGAAAGTTCTGGAATCTGAGAGGAGGCACAAATTTCCTTCCACCCAGCATTCCCCCAAGTCTCCCGATAAAAATGATACCTCACTTGTGTGGGTAGGCCTAGCGCCCGCGACAGGAAATGCCCCAAAGCACAACGTGGACACATCCCATTTTTTTACAGAAAACAGAGCTGTATATTGCAAAGTGCCTACCTCTAGATTTTGGCCTCTAGCTCAGCCGGCACCTAGGGAAACCTACCAAACCTGTGCATTTTTGAAAACTAGAGACCTAGGGGAATCCAAGATGGGGTGATTTGCGGGGCTCTGACCAGGTTCTGTTACCCAGAATCCTTTGCAAACCTCAAAATTTGGCTAAAAAAACACATGTTCCTCACATTTCGGTGACAAAAAGTTCTGGAATCTGAGAGGAGCCACAAATTTCCTTCCACCCAGCGTTCCCCCAAGTCTCCCGATACAAATGGTACCTCACTTGTGTGGGTAGGCCTAGCGCCCGCGACATGATATGCCCCAAAACACAACGTGGACACATCACAAAAAACAGAGCTGTTTTTTGCAAAGTGCCTACCTCTAGATTTTGGCCTCTAGCTCAGCCGGCACCTAGGGAAAGCTACCAAACCTGTGCATTTTTGAAAACTAGAGACCTAGGGGAATCCAAGATGGGGTGACTTGTGGGGTTCTGACCAGGTTCTGTTACCCAGAATTCTTTGCAAACCTCAAAATTTGGCTAAAAAAACACATGCTCCTCACATTTCTGTGGCAGAAAGTTCTGGAATCTGAGAGGAGCCACAAATTTCCTTCCACCCAGCACTCCCCCAAGTCTCCTGATAAAAATGATACCTCACTTGTGTGGGTAGGCCTAGCGCCCGCGACAGGAAATGCCCCAAAGCACAACGTGGACACATCCCATATTTGACAGAAAACAGAGGTGTTTTTTGCAAAGTGCCTACCTGTAGATTTTGCCCTATAGCTCAGCCGGCACCTAGGGAAACCTACCAAACCTGTGCATTTCTGAAAACTAGAGACCTAGGGGAACCCAAGATGGTGGGACTTGTGGGGCTCTGACCAGGTTCTGTTACCCAGAATCCTTTGCAAACCTCAAAATTTTGCTAAAAAAACACATGTTCCTCACATTTCTGTGGCAGAAAGTTCTGGAATCTGAGAGGAGGCACAAATTTCGTTCCACCCAGCGTTCCCCCGAATCTCCCATTAAAAATGATACCTCACTTGTGTTGGTAGGCCTAGGGCCTGCGACAGGAAATGCCCCAAAGCACAACGTGGACACATCACATTTTTTGACAGAAAACAGAGCTGTATTTTGCAAAGTGCCTACCTGTAGATTTTGGCTTATAGCTCAGCCGGCACCTAGGGAAACCTACCAAACCTGTGCATTTCTGAAAACTAGAGACCTAGGGGAATCCAAGATGGGGTGACTTGTGGGGCTCTGACCAAGTTCTGTTACTCAGAATCCTTTGCAAACCTCAAAATTTGGCTAAAAAAACACATGTTCCTCACATTTCGGTGACAGAAAGTTCTGGAATCTGAGAGGAGCCACAAATTTCCTTCCACCCAGCGTTCCCCCAAGTCTCCCGATAAAAATGGTACCTCAGTTGTGTGGGTAGGCCTTGCGCCCGCGACAGGATATGCCCCAAAACACAACGTGGACACATCACAGAAAATAGAGCTGTTTTTTGCAAAGTGCCTACCTGTAGATTTTGGCCTCTAGCTCAGCCGGCACCTAGGGAAACCTACCAAACCTGTGCAGTTTTGAAAACTAGAGACCTAGGGGAATCCAAGATGGGGTGACTTGTGGGGTTCTGACCAGGTTCTGTTACCCAGAATTCTTTGCAAACCTCAACATTTGGCTAAAAAAACACATGCTCCTCACATTTCTGTGGCAGAAAATTCTCGAATCTGGGAGGAGCCACAAATTTCCTTCCACCCAGCATTCCCCCAAGTCTCCTGATAAAAATGATACCTCACTTCTGTGGGTAGGCCTAGCACTCGCGACAGGAAATGCCCCAAAGCACAACGTGGACACATCCCATATTTGACAGAAAACAGAGGTGTTTTTTGCAAAGTGCCTACCTGTAGATTTTGGCCTATAGCTCAGCCGGCACCTCGGGAAATCTACCAAACCTGTGCATTTCTGAAAAATAGAGACCTTGGGGAATCCATGATGGGGTGACTTGTGGGGCTCTGACCAGGTTCTGTTACCCAGAATCCTTTGCAAACCTCAAAATTTGGCAAAAAAAACACATGGCTCTCACATTTCTGTGGCAGAAAGTTCTGGAATCTGAGAGGAGGCACAAATTTCCTTCCACCCAGCGTTCCCCCAAGTCTCCCGATAAAAATGAAACCTCACTTGTGTGCGTAGGCCTAGCGCCCGCGACAGGAAGGGCCCCAAAGCACAACGTGGACACATCCCATTTTTTGACAGAAAATAAAGCTGTATTTTGCAAAGTGCCTACCTGTAGATTTTGGCCTCTAGCTCAGCCGGCATCTAGGGAAACCTACCAAACCTGTGCATTTCTGTAAACTAGAGACCTAGGGGAATCCAAGATGGGGTGACTTGTGGGGCTCTGACCAGGTTCTGTTACCCAGAATCCTATGCAAACCTCAAAATTTGGCTAAAAAACACATGTTCCTCACATTTCGGTGACAGAAAGTTCTGGAATCTGAGAGGAGCCACAAATTTCCTTCCACCCAGCGTTCCCCCAAGTCTCCCGATAAAAATGGTACCTCACTTGTGTGGGTAGGCCTAGCGCCCGTGACAGGATATGCCCCAAAACACAACGTGGACACATCACAGAAAACAGAGATGTTTTTTGCAAAGTGCCTACCTGTAGATTTTGGCCTCTAGCTCAGCCGGCACCTAGGGAAACCTACCAAACCTGTGCATTTCTGAAAACTAGAGACCTAGGGGAATCCAAGATGGGGTGACTTGTGGGGCTCTGACCAAGTTCTGTTACTCAGAATCCTTTGCAAACCTCAAAATTTGGCTAAAAAAACACATGTTCCTCACATTTCGGTGACAGAAAGTTCTGGAATCTGAGAGGAGCCACAAATTTCCTTCCACCCAGCGTTCCCCCAAGTCTCCCGATAAAAATGGTACCTCAGTTGTGTGGGTAGGCCTTGCGCCCGCGACAGGATATGCCCCAAAACACAACGTGGACACATCACAGAAAATAGAGCTGTTTTTTGCAAAGTGCCTACCTGTAGATTTTGGCCTCTAGCTCAGCCGGCACCTAGGGAAACCTACCAAACCTGTGCAGTTTTGAAAACTAGAGACCTAGGGGAATCCAAGATGGGGTGACTTGTGGGGTTCTGACCAGGTTCTGTTACCCAGAATTCTTTGCAAACCTCAACATTTGGCTAAAAAAACACATGCTCCTCACATTTCTGTGGCAGAAAATTCTCGAATCTGGGAGGAGCCACAAATTTCCTTCCACCCAGCATTCCCCCAAGTCTCCTGATAAAAATGATACCTCACTTCTGTGGGTAGGCCTAGCACTCGCGACAGGAAATGCCCCAAAGCACAACGTGGACACATCCCATATTTGACAGAAAACAGAGGTGTTTTTTGCAAAGTGCCTACCTGTAGATTTTGGCCTATAGCTCAGCCGGCACCTCGGGAAATCTACCAAACCTGTGCATTTCTGAAAAATAGAGACCTTGGGGAATCCATGATGGGGTGACTTGTGGGGCTCTGACCAGGTTCTGTTACCCAGAATCCTTTGCAAACCTCAAAATTTGGCAAAATAAACACATGGCTCTCACATTTCTGTGGCAGAAAGTTCTGGAATCTGAGAGGAGGCACAAATTTCCTTCCACCCAGCGTTCCCCCAAGTCTCCCGATAAAAATGAAACCTCACTTGTGTGCGTAGGCCTAGCGCCCGCGACAGGAAGGGCCCCAAAGCACAACGTGGACACATCCCATTTTTTGACAGAAAATAAAGCTGTATTTTGCAAAGTGCCTACCTGTAGATTTTGGCCTCTAGCTCAGCCGGCATCTAGGGAAACCTAAAAAACCTGTGCATTTCTGAAAACTAGAGACCTAGGGGAATCCAAGATGGGGTGACTTGTGGGGCTCTGACCAGGTTCTGTTACCCAGAATCCTATGCAAACCTCAAAATTTGGCTAAAAAACACATGTTCCTCACATTTCGGTGACAGAAAGTTCTGGAATCTGAGAGGAGCCACAAATTTCCTTCCACCCAGCGTTCCCCCAAGTCTCCCGATAAAAATGGTACCTCACTTGTGTGGGTAGGCCTAGCGCCCGTGACAGGATATGCCCCAAAACACAACGTGGACACATCACAGAAAACAGAGATGTTTTTTGCAAAGTGCCTACCTGTAGATTTTGGCCTCTAGCTCAGCCGGCACCTAGGGAAACCTACCAAACCTGTGCATTTCTGCAAACTAGAGACCTAGGGGAATCCAAGATGGGGTGACTTGTGGGGTTCTGACCAGGTTCTGTTACCCAGAATTCTTTGCAAACCTCAAAATTTGGCTAAAAAAACACATGCTCCTCACATTTCTGTGGCAGAAAGTTCTGGAATCTGAGAGGAGCCACAAATTTCCTTCCACCCAGCATTCCCCCAAGTCTCCTGATAAAAATGATACCTCACTTGTGTGGGTAGGCCTAGCGACCGCGACAGGAAATGCCCCAAAGCGCAACGTGGATACATCCAATTTTTCTGAAAGAAAACAGAGGTGTTTTTTGCAAAGTGCCTACCTGTAGATTTTGGCCTATAGCTCAGCCGGCACCTCGGGAAACCTACCAAACCTGTGCATTTTAGAAAACTAGAGACCTAGGGGAATCCAATATGGGGTGACTTGTGGGGCTCTGACCAGGTTCTGTTACCCAGAATCCTTTGCAAACCTCAAAATTTGGCTAAAAAAACACATGTTCCTTACATTTCTGTGGCAGAAAGTTCTGGAATCTGAGAGGAGGCACAAATTTCCTTCCACCCAGCATTCCCCCAAGTCTCCCGATAAAAATGATACCTCACTTGTGTGGGTAGGCCTAGCGCCCGCGACAGGAAATGCCCCAAAGCACAACGTGGACACATCCCATTTTTTTACAGAAAACAGAGCTGTATTTTGCAAAGTGCCTACCTCTAGATTTTGGCCTCTAGCTCAGCCGGCACCTAGGGAAACCTACCAAACCTGTGCATTTTTGAAAACTAGAGACCTAGGGGAATCCAAGATGGGGTGATTTGCGGGGCTCTGACCAGGTTCTGTTACCCAGAATCCTTTGCAAACCTCAAAATTTGGCTAAAAAAACACATGTTCCTCACATTTCGGTGACAAAAAGTTCTGGAATCTGAGAGGAGCCACAAATTTCCTTCCACCCAGCGTTCCCCCAAGTCTCCCGATACAAATGGTACCTCACTTGTGTGGGTAGGCCTAGCGCCCGCGACATGATATGCCCCAAAACACAACGTGGACACATCACAAAAAACAGAGCTGTTTTTTGCAAAGTGCCTACCTCTAGATTTTGGCCTCTAGCTCAGCCGGCACCTAGGGAAACCTAACAAACCTGTGCATTTTTGAAAACTAGAGACCTAGGGGAATCCAAGATGGGGTGACTTGTGGGGTTCTGACCAGGTTCTGTTACCCAGAATTCTTTGCAAACCTCAAAATTTGGCTAAAAAAACACATGCTCCTCACATTTCTGTGGCAGAAAGTTCTGGAATCTGAGAGGAGCCACAAATTTCCTTCCACCCAGCACTCCCCCAAGTCTCCTGATAAAAATGATACCTCACTTGTGTGCGTAGGCCTAGCGCCCGCGACAGGAAATGCCCCAAAGCACAACGTGGACACATCCCATATTTGACAGAAAACAGAGGTGTTTTTTGCAAAGTGCCTACCTGTAGATTTTGGCCTATAGCTCAGCCGGCACCTAGGGAAACCTACCAAACCTGTGCATTTCTGAAAACTAGAGACCTAGGGGAACCCAAGATGGTGGGACTTGTGGGGCTCTGACCAGGTTCTGTTACCCAGAATCCTTTGCAAACCTCAAAATTTTGCTAAAAAAACATATGTTCCTCACATTTCTGTGGCAGAAAGTTCTGGAATCTGAGAGGAGGCACAAATTTCGTTCCACCCAGCGTTCCCCCGAATCTCCCGTTAAAAATGATACCTCACTTGTGTTGGTAGGCCTAGGGCCTGCGACAGGAAATGCCCCAAAGCACAACGTGGACACATCACATTTTTTGACAGAAAACAGAGCTGTATTTTGCAAAGTGCCTACCTGTAGATTTTGGCTTATAGCTCAGCCGGCACCTAGGGAAACCTACCAAACCTGTGCATTTCTGAAAACTAGAGACCTAGGGGAATCCAAGATGGGGTGACTTGTGGGGCTCTGACCAAGTTCTGTTACTCAGAATCCTTTGCAAACCTCAAAATTTGGCTAAAAAAACACATGTTCCTCACATTTCGGTGACAGAAAGTTCTGGAATCTGAGAGGAGCCACAAATTTCCTTCCACCCAGCGTTCCCCCAAGTCTCCCGATAAAAATGGTACCTCAGTTGTGTGGGTAGGCCTTGCGCCCGCGACAGGATATGCCCCAAAACACAACGTGGACACATCACAGAAAATAGAGCTGTTTTTTGCAAAGTGCCTACCTGTAGATTTTGGCCTCTAGCTCAGCCGGCACCTAGGGAAACCTACCAAACCTGTGCAGTTTTGAAAACTAGAGACCTAGGGGAATCCAAGATGGGGTGACTTGTGGGGTTCTGACCAGGTTCTGTTACCCAGAATTCTTTGCAAACCTCAACATTTGGCTAAAAAAACACATGCTCCTCACATTTCTGTGGCAGAAAATTCTCGAATCTGGGAGGAGCCACAAATTTCCTTCCACCCAGCATTCCCCCAAGTCTCCTGATAAAAATGATACCTCACTTCTGTGGGTAGGCCTAGCACTCGCGACAGGAAATGCCCCAAAGCACAACGTGGACACATCCCATATTTGACAGAAAACAGAGGTGTTTTTTGCAAAGTGCCTACCTGTAGATTTTGGCCTATAGCTCAGCCGGCACCTCGGGAAATCTACCAAACCTGTGCATTTCTGAAAAATAGAGACCTTGGGGAATCCATGATGGGGTGACTTGTGGGGCTCTGACCAGGTTCTGTTACCCAGAATCCTTTGCAAACCTCAAAATTTGGCAAAAAAAACACATGGCTCTCACATTTCTGTGGCAGAAAGTTCTGGAATCTGAGAGGAGGCACAAATTTCCTTCCACCCAGCGTTCCCCCAAGTCTCCCGATAAAAATGAAACCTCACTTGTGTGCGTAGGCCTAGCGCCCGCGACAGGAAGGGCCCCAAAGCACAACGTGGACACATCCCATTTTTTGACAGAAAATAAAGCTGTATTTTGCAAAGTGCCTACCTGTAGATTTTGGCCTCTAGCTCAGCCGGCATCTAGGGAAACCTACCAAACCTGTGCATTTCTGAAAACTAGAGACCTAGGGGAATCCAAGATGGGGTGACTTGTGGGGCTCTGACCAGGTTCTGTTACCCAGAATCCTATGCAAACCTCAAAATTTGGCTAAAAAACACATGTTCCTCACATTTCGGTGACAGAAAGTTCTGGAATCTGAGAGGAGCCACAAATTTCCTTCCACCCAGCGTTCCCCCAAGTCTCCCGATAAAAATGGTACCTCACTTGTGTGGGTAGGCCTAGCGCCCGTGACAGGATATGCCCCAAAACACAACGTGGACACATCACAGAAAACAGAGATGTTTTTTGCAAAGTGCCTACCTGTAGATTTTGGCCTCTAGCTCAGCCGGCACCTAGGGAAACCTACCAAACCTGTGCATTTCTGCAAACTAGAGACCTAGGGGAATCCAAGATGGGGTGACTTGTGGGGTTCTGACCAGGTTCTGTTACCCAGAATTCTTTGCAAACCTCAAAATTTGGCTAAAAAAACACATGCTCCTCACATTTCTGTGGCAGAAAGTTCTGGAATCTGAGAGGAGCCACAAATTTCCTTCCACCCAGCATTCCCCCAAGTCTCCTGATAAAAATGATACCTCACTTGTGTGGGTAGGCCTAGCGACCGCGACAGGAAATGCCCCAAAGTACAACGTGGATACATCCAATTTTTCTGAAAGAAAACAGAGGTGTTTTTTGCAAAGTGCCTACCTGTAGATTTTGGCCTGTAGCTCAGCCGGCACCTCGGGAAACCTACCAAACCTGTGCATTTCAGAAAACTAGAGACCTAGGGGAATCCAATATGGGGTGACTTGTGGGGCTCTGACCAGGTTCTGTTACCCAGAATCCTTTGCAAACCTCAAAATTTGGCTAAAAAAACACATGTTCCTTACATTTCTGTGGCAGAAAGTTCTGGAATCTGAGAGGAGGCACAAATGTCCTTCCACCCAGCATTCCCCCAAGTCTCCCGATAAAAATGATACCTCACTTGTGTGGGTAGGCCTAGCGCCCGCGACAGGAAATGCCCCAAAGCACAACGTGGACAAATCCCATTTTTTGACAGAAAACAGAGATGTATTTTGCAAAGTGCCTACCTCTAGATTTTGGCCTCTAGCTCAGCCGGCACCTAGGGAAACCTACCAAACCTGTGCATTTTTGAAAACTAGAGACCTAGGGGAATCCAAGATGGGGTGACTTGCGGGGCTCTGACCAGGTTCTGTTACCCAGAATCCTATGCAAACCTCAAAATTTGGCTAAAAAAACACATGTTCCTCACATTTCGGTGACAAAAAGTTCTGGAATCTGAGAGGAGCCACAAATTTCCTTCCACCCAGCGTTCCCCCAAGTCTCCCGATACAAATGGTATCTCACTTGTGTGGGTAGGCCTAGCGCCCGCGACATGATATGCCCCAAAACACAACGTGGACACATCACAAAAAACAGAGCTGTTTTTTGCAAAGTGCCTACCTGTAGATTTTGGCCTCTAGCTCAGCCGGCACCTATTGAAACCTACCAAACCTGAGCAGTTTTGAAAACTAGAGACCTAGGGGAATCCAAGATGGGGTGACTTGTGGGGTTCTGACCAGGTTCTGTTACCCAGAATTCTTTGCAAACCTCAAAATTTGGCCAAAAAAACACATGCTCCTCACATTTCTGTGGCAGAAAGTTCTGGAATCTGAGAGGAGCCACAAATTTCCTTCCACCCAGCATTCCCCCATGTCTCCTGATCAAAATGATACCTCACTTGTGTGGGTAGGCCTAGCGCCCGCGACAGGAAATGCCCCAAAGCACAACGTGGACACATCCCATTTTTTGACAGAAAAAAGAGCTGTATTTTGCAAAGTGCCTACCTGTAGATTTTGGTCTATAGCTCAGCCGGCACCTAGGGAAACCTACCAAACCTGTGCATTTCTGAAAACTAGAGACCTTGGGGAATCCAAGATGGTGGGACTTGTGGGACTCTGACCAGGTTCTGTTACCCAGAATCCTTTGCAAACCTCAAAATTTGGCTAAAAAAACACATGTTCCTCACATTTCTGTGCCAGAAAGTTCTGGAATCTGAGAGGAGGCACAAATTTCCTTCCACCCAGCGTTCCCCCAAGTCTCCCGATAAAAATGATACTTCACTTGTGTGGGTAGGCCTAGCGCCCGCGACAGGAAATGCCCCAAAGCACAACGTGGACACATCCCATTTTTTGACAGAAAACAGAGCTGTATTTTGCAAAGTGCCTACCTGTAGATTTTGGCCTATTGCTCAGCCGGCACCTAGGGAAACCTACCAAACCTGTGCATTTCTGAAAACTAGAGACCTAGGGGAACCCAAGATGGTGGGACTTGTGGGGCTCTGACCAGGTTCTGTTACCCAGAATCCTTTGCAAACCTCAAAATTTGGCTAAAAAAACACATGTTCCTCACATTTCTGTGGCAGAAAGTTCTGGAATCTGAGAGGAGGCACAAATTTCGTTCCACCCAGCGTTCCCCCGAATCTCCCGTTAAAAATGATACCTCACTTGTGTGGGTGGGCCTAGGGCCTGCGACAGGAAATGCCCCAAAGCACAACGTGGACACATCCCATTTTTTGACAGAAAACAGAGCTGTATTTTGCAAAGTGCCTACCTGTAGATTTTGGCTTATAGCTCAGCCGGCACCTAGGGAAACCTCACAAACCTGTGCATTTCTGAAAACTAGAGACCTAGGGGAATCCAAGATGGGGTGACTTGTGGGGCTCTGACCAAGTTCTGTTACCCAGAATCCTTTGCAAACCTCAAAATTTGGCTAAAAAAACACATGTTCCTCACATTTCGGTGACAGAAAGTTCTGGAATCTGAGAGGAGCCACAAATTTCCTTCCACCCAGCGTTCCCCCAAGTCTCCCGATAAAAATGGTACCTCAGTTGTGTGGGTAGGCCTTGCGCCCGCGACAGGATATGCCCCAAAACACAACGTGGACACATCACAGAAAATAGAGCTGTTTTTTGCAAAGTGCCTACCTGTAGATTTTGGCCTCTAGCTCAGCCGGCACCTAGGGAAACCTACCAAACCTGTGCAGTTTTGAAAACTAGAGACCTAGGGGAATCCAAGATGGGGTGACTTGTGGGGTTCTGACCAGGTTCTGTTACCCAGAATTGTTTGCAAACCTCAACATTTGGCTAAAAAAACACATGCTCCTCACATTTCTGTGGCAGAAAGTTCTGGAATCTGAGAGGAGGCACAAATTTCCTTCCACCCAGCGTTCCCCCAAGTCTCCCGATAAAAATGAAACCTCACTTGTGTGCGTAGGCCTAGCGCCCGCGACAGGAAGTGCCCCAAAGCACAACGTGGACACATCCCATTTTTTGACAGAAAATAAAGCTGTATTTTGCAAAGTGCCTACCTGTAGATTTTGGCCTCTAGCTCAGCCGGCACCTAGGGAAACCTACCAAACCTGTGCATTTCTGAAAACTAGAGACCTAGGGGAATCCAAGATGGGGTGACTTATGGGGCTCTGACCAGGTTCTGTTACCCAGAATCCTATGCAAACCTCAAAATGTGGCTAAAAAACACATGTTCCTCACATTTCGGTGACAGAAAGTTCTGGAATCTGAGAGGAGCCACAAATTTCCTTCCACCCAGCGTTCCCCCAAGTCTCCCGATAAAAATGGTACCTCACTTGTGTGGGTAGGCCTAGCGCCCGTGACAGGATATGCCCCAAAACACAACGTGGACACATCACAGAAAACAGAGATGTTTTTTGCAAAGTGCCTACCTGTAGATTTTGGCCTCTAGCTCAGCCGGCACCTAGGGAAACCTACCAAACCTGTGCATTTCTGCAAACTAGAGACCTAGGGGAATCCAAGATGGGGTGACTTGCGGGGTTCTGACCAGGTTCTGTTACCCAGAATTCTTTGCAAACCTCACAATTTGGCTAAAAAAACACATGCTCCTCACATTTCTGTGGCAGAAAGTTCTGGAATCTGAGAGGAGCCACAAATTTCCTTCCACCCAGCATTCCCCCAAGTCTCCTGATAAAAATGATACCTCACTTGTGTGGGTAGGCCTAGCGACCGCGACAGGAAATGCCCCAAAGCGCAACGTGGATACATCCAATTTTTCTGAAAGAAAACAGAGGTGTTTTTTGCAAAGTGCCTACCTGTAGATTTTGGCCTATAGCTCAGCCGGCACCTCGGGAAACCTACCAAACCTGTGCATTTCAGAAAACTAGAGACCTAGGGGAATCCAATATGGGGTGACTTGTGGGGCTCTGACCAGGTTCTGTTACCCAGAATCCTTTGCAAACCTCAAAATTTGGCTAAAAAAACACATGTTCCTTACATTTCTGTGGCAGAAAGTTCTGGAATCTGAGAGGAGGCACAAATTTCCTTCCACCCAGCATTCCCCCAAGTCTCCCGATAAAAATGATACCTCACTTGTGTGGGTAGGCCTAGCGCCCGCGACAGGAAATGCCCCAAAGCACAACGTGGACAAATCACATTTTTTGACAGAAAACAGAGATGTATTTTGCAAAGTGCCTACCTCTAGATTTTGGCCTCTAGCTCAGCCGGCACCTAGGGAAACCTACCAAACCTGTGCATTTTTGAAAACTAGAGACCTAGGGGAATCCAAGATGGGGTGACTTGCGGGGTTCTGACCAGGTTCTGTTACCCAGAATCCTTTGCAAACCTCAAAATTTGGCTAAAAAAACACATGTTCCTCACATTTCGGTGACAAAAAGTTCTGGAATCTGAGAGGAGCCACAAATTTCCTTCCACCCAGCGTTCCCCCAAGTCTCCCGATACAAATGGTACCTCACTTGTGTGGGTAGGCCTAGCGCCCGCGACATGATATGCCCCAAAACACAACGTGGACACATCACAAAAAACAGAGCTGTTTTTTGCAAAGTGCCTACCTGTAGATTTTGGCCTCTAGCTCAGCCGGCACCTATTGAAACCTACCAAACCTGAGCAGTTTTGAAAACTAGAGAACTAGGGGAATCCAAGATGGGGTGACTTGTGGGGTTCTGACCAGGTTCTGTTACCCAGAATTCTTTGCAAACCTCAAAATGTGGCTAAAAAAACACATGCTCCTCACATTTCTGTGGCAGAAAGTTCTGGAATCTGAGAGGAGCCACAAATTTCCTTCCACCCAGTATTCCCCCAAGTCTCCTGATAAAAATGATACCTCACTTGTGTGGGTAGGCCTAGCGCCTGCGACAGGAAATGCCCCAAAGCACAACGTGGACACATCCCATTTTTTGACAGAAAACAGAGCTGTATTTTGCAAAGTGCCTACCTGTAGATTTTGGTCTATAGCTCAGCCGGCACCTAGGGAAACCTACCAAACCTGTGCATTTCTGAAAACTAGAGACCTTGGGGAATCCAAGATGGTGGGACTTGTGGGACTCTGACCAGGTTCTGTTACCCAGAATCCTTTGCAAACCTCAAAATTTGGCTAAAAAAACACATGTTCCTCACATTTCTGTGGCAGAAAGTTCTGGAATCTGAGAGGAGGCACAAATTTCCTTCCACCCAGCGTTCCCCCAAGTCTCCCGATAAAAATGATACTTCACTTGTGTGGGTAGGCCTAGCGCCCGCGACAGGAAATGCCCCAAAGCACAACGTGGACACATCCCATTTTTTGACAGAAAACAGAGCTGTATTTTGCAAAGTGCCTACCTGTAGATTTTGGCCTATTGCTCAGCCGGCACCTAGGGAAACCTACCAAACCTGTGCATTTCTGAAAACTAGAGACCTAGGGGAACCCAAGATGGTGGGACTTGTGGGGCTCTGACCAGGTTCTGTTACCCAGAATCCTTTGCAAACCTCAAAATTTGGCTAAAAAACACATGTTCCTCACATTTCTGTGGCAGAAAGTTCTGGAATCTGAGAGCAGGCACAAATTTCGTTCCACCCAGCGTTCCCCCGAATCTCCCGTTAAAAATGATACCTCACTTGTGTGGGTAGGCCTAGAGCCTGCGACAGGAAATGCCCCAAAGCACAACGTGGACACATCCCATTTTTTGACAGAAAACAGAGCTGTATTTTGCAAAGTGCCTACCTGTAGATTTTGGCTTATAGCTCAGCCGGCACCTAGGGAAACCTACCAAACCTGTGCATTTCTGAAAACTAGAGACCTAGGGGAATCCAAGATGGGGTGACTTGTGGGGCTCTGACCAAGTTCTGTTACCCAGAATCCTTTGCAAACCTCAAAATTTGGCTAAAAAAACACATGTTCCTCACATTTCGGTGACAGAAAGTTCTGGAATCTGAGAGGAGCCACAAATTTCCTTCCACCCAGCGTTCCCCCAAGTCTCCCGATAAAAATGGTACCTCAGTTGTGTGGGTAGGCCTTGCGCCCGCGACAGGATATGCCCCAAAACACAACGTGGACACATCACAGAAAATAGAGCTGTTTTTTGCAAAGTGCCTACCTGTAGATTTTGGCCTCTAGCTCAGCCGGCACCTAGGGAAACCTACCAAACCTGTGCAGTTTTGAAAACTAGAGACCTAGGGGAATCCAAGATGGGGTGACTTGTGGGGTTCTGACCAGGTTCTGTTACCCAGAATTCTTTGCAAACCTCAACATTTGGCTAAAAAAACACATGCTCCTCACATTTCTGTGGCAGAAAATTCTCGAATCTGGGAGGAGCCACAAATTTCCTTCCACCCAGCATTCCCCCAAGTCTCCTGATAAAAATGATACCTCACTTGTGTGGGTAGGCCTAGCACTCGCAACAGGAAATGCCCCAAAGCACAACGTGGACACATCCCATATTTGACAGAAAACAGAGGTGTTTTTTGCAAAGTGCCTACCTGTAGATTTTGGCCTATAGCTCAGCCGGCACCTCGGGAAATCTACCAAACCTGTGCATTTCTGAAAAATAGAGACCTTGGGGAATCCATGATGGGGTGACTTGTGGGGCTCTGACCAGGTTCTGTTACCCAGAATCCTTTGCAAACCTCAAAATTTGGCAAAAAAAACACATGGCTCTCACATTTCTGTGGCAGAAGGTTCTGGAATCTGAGAGGAGGCACAAATTTCCTTCCACCCAGCGTTCCCCCAAGTCTCCCGATAAAAATGAAACCTCACTTGTGGTAGGCCTAGCGCCCGCGACAGGAAGTGCCCCAAAGCACAACGTGGACACATCCCATTTTTTGACAGAAAATAAAGCTGTATTTTGCAAAGTGCCTACCTGTAGATTTTGGCCTCTAGCTCAGCCGGCACCTAGGGAAACCTACCAAACCTGTGCATTTCTGAAAACTAGAGACCTAGGGGAATCCAAGATGGGGTGACTTATGGGGCTCTGACCAGGTTCTGTTACCCAGAATCCTATGCAAACCTCAAAATTGGCTAAAAAACACATGTTCCTCACATTTCGGTGACAGAAAGTTCTGGAATCTGAGAGGAGCCACAAATTTCCTTCCACCCAGCGTTCCCCCAAGTCTCCCGATAAAAATGGTACCTCACTTGTGTGGGTAGGCCTAGCGCCCGTGACAGGATATGCCCCAAAACACAACGTGGACACATCACAGAAAACAGAGATGTTTTTTGCAAAGTGCCTACCTGTAGATTTTGGCCTCTAGCTCAGCCGGCACCTAGGGAAACCTACCAAACCTGTGCATTTCTGCAAACTAGAGACCTAGGGGAATCCAAGATGGGGTGACTTGCGGGGTTCTGACCAGGTTCTGTTACCCAGAATTCTTTGCAAACCTCAAAATTTGGCTAAAAAAACACATGCTCCTCACATTTCTGTGGCAGAAAGTTCTGGAATCTGAGAGGAGCCACAAATTTCCTTCCACCCAGCATTCCCCCAAGTCTCCTGATAAAAATGATACCTCACTTGTGTGGGTAGGCCTAGCGACCGCGACAGGAAATGCCCCAAAGCGCAACGTGGATACATCCAATTTTTCTGAAAGAAAACAGAGGTGTTTTTTGCAAAGTGCCTACCTGTAGATTTTGGCCTATAGCTCAGCCGGCACCTCGGGAAACCTACCAAACCTGTGCATTTCAGAAAACTAGAGACCTAGGGGAATCCAATATGGGGTGACTTGTGGGGCTCTGACCAGGTTCTGTTACCCAGAATCCTTTGCAAACCTCAAAATTTGGCTAAAAAAACACATGTTCCTTACATTTCTGTGGCAGAAAGTTCTGGAATCTGAGAGGAGGCACAAATTTCCTTCCACCCAGCATTCCCCCAAGTCTCCCGATAAAAATAATACCTCACTTGTGTGGGTAGGCCTAGCGCCCGCGACAGGAAATGCCCCAAAGCACAACGTGGACACATCTCATTTTTTGACAGAAAACAGAGCTGTATTTTGCAAAGTGCCTACCTCTAGATTTTGGCCTCTAGCTCAGCCGGCACCTAGGGAAACCTACCAAACCTGTGCATTTTTGAAAACTAGAGACCTAGGGGAATCCAAGATGGGGTGATTTGCGGGGCTCTGACCAGGTTCTGTTACCCAGAATCCTTTGCAAACCTCAAAATTTGGCTAAAAAAACACATGTTCCTCACATTTCGGTGACAAAAAGTTCTGGAATCTGAGAGGAGCCACAAATTTCCTTCCACCCAGCACTCCCCCAAGTCTCCTGATAAAAATGATACCTCACTTGTGTGGGTAGGCCTAGCGCCCGCGACAGGAAATGCCCCAAAGCACAACGTGGACACATCCCATATTTGACAGAAAACAGAGGTGTTTTTTGCAAAGTGCCTACCTGTAGATTTTGGCCTATAGCTCAGCCGGCACCTAGGGAAACCTACCAAACCTGTGCATTTCTGAAAACTAGAGACCTAGGGGAACCCAAGATGGTGGGACTTGTGGGGCTCTGACCAGGTTCTGTTACCCAGAATCCTTTGCAAACCTCAAAATTTTGCTAAAAAAACATATGTTCCTCACATTTCTGTGGCAGAAAGTTCTGGAATCTGAGAGGAGGCACAAATTTCGTTCCACCCAGCGTTCCCCCGAATCTCCCGTTAAAAATGATACCTCACTTGTGTTGGTAGGCCTAGGGCCTGCGACAGGAAATGCCCCAAAGCACAACGTGGACACATCACATTTTTTGACAGAAAACAGAGCTGTATTTTGCAAAGTGCCTACCTGTAGATTTTGGCTTATAGCTCAGCCGGCACCTAGGGAAACCTACCAAACCTGTGCATTTCTGAAAACTAGAGACCTAGGGGAATCCAAGATGGGGTGACTTGTGGGGCTCTGACCAAGTTCTGTTACTCAGAATCCTTTGCAAACCTCAAAATTTGGCTAAAAAAACACATGTTCCTCACATTTCGGTGACAGAAAGTTCTGGAATCTGAGAGGAGCCACAAATTTCCTTCCACCCAGCGTTCCCCCAAGTCTCCCGATAAAAATGGTACCTCAGTTGTGTGGGTAGGCCTTGCGCCCGCGACAGGATATGCCCCAAAACACAACGTGGACACATCACAGAAAATAGAGCTGTTTTTTGCAAAGTGCCTACCTGTAGATTTTGGCCTCTAGCTCAGCCGGCACCTAGGGAAACCTACCAAACCTGTGCAGTTTTGAAAACTAGAGACCTAGGGGAATCCAAGATGGGGTGACTTGTGGGGTTCTGACCAGGTTCTGTTACCCAGAATTCTTTGCAAACCTCAACATTTGGCTAAAAAAACACATGCTCCTCACATTTCTGTGGCAGAAAATTCTCGAATCTGGGAGGAGCCACAAATTTCCTTCCACCCAGCATTCCCCCAAGTCTCCTGATAAAAATGATACCTCACTTCTGTGGGTAGGCCTAGCACTCGCGACAGGAAATGCCCCAAAGCACAACGTGGACACATCCCATATTTGACAGAAAACAGAGGTGTTTTTTGCAAAGTGCCTACCTGTAGATTTTGGCCTATAGCTCAGCCGGCACCTTGGGAAATCTACCAAACCTGTGCATTTCTGAAAACTAGAGACCTAGGGGAACCCAAGATGGTGGGACTTGTGGGGCTCTGACCAGGTTCTGTTACCCAGAATCCTTTGCAAACCTCAAAATTTGGCTAAAAAAACACATGTTCCTCACATTTCTGTGGCAGAAAGTTCTGGAATCTGAGAGGAGGCACAAATTTCGTTCCACCCAGCGTTCCCCCGAATCTCCCGTTAAAAATGATACCTCACTTGTGTGGGTGGGCCTAGGGCCTGCGACATTAAATGCCCCAAAGCACAACGTGGACACATCCCATTTTTTGACAGAAAACAGAGCTGTATTTTGCAAAGTGCCTACCTGTAGATTTTGGCTTATAGCTCAGCCGGCACCTAGGGAAACCTCACAAACCTGTGCATTTCTGAAAACTAGAGACCTAGGGGAATCCAATATGGGGTGACTTGTGGGGCTCTGACCAGGTTCTGTTACCCAGAATCCTTTGCAAACCTCAAAATTTGGCTAAAAAAACACATGTTCCTTACATTTCTGTGGCAGAAAGTTCTGGAATCTGAGAGGAGGCACAAATGTCCTTCCACCCAGCATTCCCCCAAGTCTCCCGATAAAAATGATACCTCACTTGTGTGGGTAGGCCTAGCGCCCGCGACAGGAAATGCCCCAAAGCACAACGTGGACAAATCCCATTTTTTGACAGAAAACAGAGATGTATTTTGCAAAGTGCCTACCTCTAGATTTTGGCCTCTAGCTCAGCCGGCACCTAGGGAAACCTACCAAACCTGTGCATTTTTGAAAACTAGAGACCTAGGGGAATCCAAGATGGGGTGACTTGCGGGGCTCTGACCAGGTTCTGTTACCCAGAATCCTATTCAAACCTCAAAATTTGGCTAAAAAAACACATGTTCCTCACATTTCGGTGACAAAAAGTTCTGGAATCTGAGAGGAGCCACAAATTTCCTTCCACCCAGCGTTCCCCCAAGTCTCCCGATACAAATGGTATCTCACTTGTGTGGGTAGGCCTAGCGCCCGCGACATGATATGCCCCAAAACACAACGTGGACACATCACAAAAAACAGAGCTGTTTTTTGCAAAGTGCCTACCTGTAGATTTTGGCCTCTAGCTCAGCCGGCACCTATTGAAACCTACCAAACCTGAGCAGTTTTGAAAACTAGAGACCTAGGGGAATCCAAGATGGGGTGACTTGTGGGGTTCTGACCAGGTTCTGTTACCCAGAATTCTTTGCAAACCTCAAAATTTGGCCAAAAAAACACATGCTCCTCACATTTCTGTGGCAGAAAGTTCTGGAATCTGAGAGGAGCCACAAATGTCCTTCCACCCAGCATTCCCCCAAGTCTCCTGATCAAAATGATACCTCACTTGTGTGGGTAGGCCTAGCGCCCGCGACAGGAAATGCCCCAAAGCACAACGTGGACACATCCCATTTTTTGACAGAAAAAAGAGCTGTATTTTGCAAAGTGCCTACCTGTAGATTTTGGTCTATAGCTCAGCCGGCACCTAGGGAAACCTACCAAACCTGTGCATTTCTGAAAACTAGAGACCTTGGGGAATCCAAGATGGTGGGACTTGTGGGACTCTGACCAGGTTCTGTTACCCAGAATCCTTTGCAAACCTCAAAATTTGGCTAAAAAAACACATGTTCCTCACATTTCTGTGCCAGAAAGTTCTGGAATCTGAGAGGAGGCACAAATTTCCTTCCACCCAGCGTTCCCCCAAGTCTCCCGATAAAAATGATACTTCACTTGTGTGGGTAGGCCTAGCGCCCGCGACAGGAAATGCCCCAAAGCACAACGTGGACACATCCCATTTTTTGACAGAAAACAGAGCTGTATTTTGCAAAGTGCCTACCTGTAGATTTTGGCCTATTGCTCAGACGGCACCTAGGGAAACCTACCAAACCTGTGCATTTCTGAAAACTAGAGACCTAGGGGAACCCAAGATGGTGGGACTTGTGGGGCTCTGACCAGGTTCTGTTACCCAGAATCCTTTGCAAACCTCAAAATTTGGCTAAAAAAACACATGTTCCTCACATTTCTGTGGCAGAAAGTTCTGGAATCTGAGAGGAGGCACAAATTTCGTTCCACCCAGCGTTCCCCCGAATCTCCCGTTAAAAATGATACCTCACTTGTGTGGGTGGGCCTAGGGCCTGCGACATTAAATGCCCCAAAGCACAACGTGGACACATCCCATTTTTTGACAGAAAACAGAGCTGTATTTTGCAAAGTGCCTACCTGTAGATTTTGGCTTATAGCTCAGCCGGCACCTAGGGAAACCTCACAAACCTGTGCATTTCTGAAAACTAGAGACCTAGGGGAATCCAAGATGGGGTGACTTGTGGGGCTCTGACCAAGTTCTGTTACCCAGAATCCTTTGCAAACCTCAAAATTTGGCTAAAAAAACACATGTTCCTCACATTTCGGTGACAGAAAGTTCTGGAATCTGAGAGGAGCCACAAATTTCCTTCCACCCAGCGTTCCCCCAAGTCTCCCGATAAAAATGGTACCTCAGTTGTGTGGGTAGGCCTAGCGCCCGCGACAGGAAATGCCCCAAAGCACAACGTGGACACATCCCATTTTTTGACAGAAAAAAGAGCTGTATTTTGCAAAGTGCCTACCTGTAGATTTTGGCTTATAGCTCAGCCGGCACCTAGGGAAACCTCACAAACCTGTGCATTTCTGAAAACTAGAGACCTAGGGGAATCCAAGATGGGGTGACTTGTGGGGCTCTGACCAAGTTCTGTTACCCAGAATCCTTTGCAAACCTCAAAATTTGGCTAAAAAAACACATGTTCCTCACATTTCGGTGACAGAAAGTTCTGGAATCTGAGAGGAGCCACAAATTTCCTTCCACCCAGCGTTCCCCCAAGTCTCCCGATAAAAATGGTACCTCAGTTGTGTGGGTAGGCCTTGCGCCCGCGACAGGATATGCCCCAAAACACAATGTGGACACATCACAGAAAATAGAGCTGTTTTTTGCAAAGTGCCTACCTGTAGATTTTGGCCTCTAGCTCAGCCGGCACCTAGGGAAACCTACCAAACCTGTGCAGTTTTGAAAACTAGAGACCTAGGGGAATCCAAGATGGGGTGACTTGTGGGGTTCTGACCAGGTTCTGTTACCCAGAATTCTTTGCAAACCTCAACATTTGGCTAAAAAAACACATGCTCCTCACATTTCTGTGGCAGAAAATTCTCGAATCTGGGAGGAGCCACAAATTTCCTTCCACCCAGCATTCCCCCAAGTCTCCTGATAAAAATGATACCTCACTTGTGTGGGTAGGCCTAGCACTCGCAACAGGAAATGCCCCAAAGCACAACGTGGACACATCCCATATTTGACAGAAAACAGAGGTGTTTTTTGCAAAGTGCCTACCTGTAGATTTTGGCCTATAGCTCAGCCGGCACCTCGGGAAATCTACCAAACCTGTGCATTTCTGAAAAATAGAGACCTTGGGGAATCCATGATGGGGTGACTTGTGGGGCTCTGACCAGGTTCTGTTACCCAGAATCCTTTGCAAACCTCAAAATTTGGCAAAAAAAACACATGGCTCTCACATTTCTGTGGCAGAAAGTTCTGGAATCTGAGAGGAGGCACAAATTTCCTTCCACCCAGCGTTCCCCCAAGTCTCCCGATAAAAATGAAACCTCACTTGTGTGCGTAGGCCTAGCGCCCGCGACAGGAAGTGCCCCAAAGCACAACGTGGACACATCCCATTTTTTGACAGAAAATAAAGCTGTATTTTGCAAAGTGCCTACCTGTAGATTTTGGCCTCTAGCTCAGCCGGCACCTAGGGAAACCTGCCAAACCTGTGCATTTCTGAAAACTAGAGACCTAGGGGAATCCAAGATGGGGTGACTTATGGGGCTCTGACCAGGTTCTGTTACCCAGAATCCTATGCAAACCTCAAAATGTGGCTAAAAAACACATGTTCCTCACATTTCGGTGACAGAAAGTTCTGGAATCTGAGAGGAGCCACAAATTTCCTTCCACCCAGCGTTCCCCCAAGTCTCCCGATAAAAATGGTACCTCACTTGTGTGGGTAGGCCTAGCGCCCGTGACAGGATATGCCCCAAAACACAACGTGGACACATCACAGAAAACAGAGATGTTTTTTGCAAAGTGCCTACCTGTAGATTTTGGCCTCTAGCTCAGCCGGCACCTAGGGAAACCTACCAAACCTGTGCATTTCTGCAAACTAGAGACCTAGGGGAATCCAAGATGGGGTGACTTGCGGGGTTCTGACCAGGTTCTGTTACCCAGAATTCTTTGCAAACCTCACAATTTGGCTAAAAAAACACATGCTCCTCACATTTCTGTGGCAGAAAGTTCTGGAATCTGAGAGGAGCCACAAATTTCCTTCCACCCAGCATTCCCCCAAGTCTCCTGATAAAAATGATACCTCACTTGTGTGGGTAGGCCTAGCGACCGTGACAGGAAATGCCCCAAAGCGCAACGTGGATACATCCAATTTTTCTGAAAGAAAACAGAGGTGTTTTTTGCAAAGTGCCTACCTGTAGATTTTGGCCTATAGCTCAGCCGGCACCTCGGGAAACCTACCAAACCTGTGCATTTCAGAAAACTAGAGACCTAGGGGAATCCAATATGGGGTGACTTGTGGGGCTCTGACCAGGTTCTGTTACCCAGAATCCTTTGCAAACCTCAAAATTTGGCTAAAAAAACACATGTTCCTTACATTTCTGTGGCAGAAAGTTCTGGAATCTGAGAGGAGGCACAAATTTCCTTCCACCCAGCATTCCCCCAAGTCTCCCGATAAAAATGATACCTCACTTGTGTGGGTAGGCCTAGCGCCCGCGACAGGAAATGCCCCAAAGCACAACGTGGACAAATCACATTTTTTGACAGAAAACAGAGATGTATTTTGCAAAGTGCCTACCTCTAGATTTTGGCCTCTAGCTCAGCCGGCACCTAGGGAAACCTACCAAACCTGTGCATTTTTGAAAACTAGAGACCTAGGGGAATCCAAGATGGGGTGACTTGCGGGGTTCTGACCAGGTTCTGTTACACAGAATCCTTTGCAAACCTCAAAATTTGGCTAAAAAAACACATGTTCCTCACATTTCGGTGACAAAAAGTTCTGGAATCTGAGAGGAGCCACAAATTTCCTTCCACCCAGCGTTTCCCCAAGTCTCCCGATACAAATGGTACCTCACTTGTGTGGGTAGGCCTAGCGCCCGCGACATGATATGCCCCAAAACACAACGTGGACACATCACAAAAAACAGAGCTGTTTTTTGCAAAGTGCCTACCTGTAGATTTTGGCCTCTAGCTCAGCCGGCACCTATTGAAACCTACCAAACCTGAGCAGTTTTGAAAACTAGAGAACTAGGGGAATCCAAGATGGGGTGACTTGTGGGGTTCTGACCAGGTTCTGTTACCCAGAATTCTTTGCAAACCTCAAAATGTGGCTAAAAAAACACATGCTCCTCACATTTCTGTGGCAGAAAGTTCTGGAATCTGAGAGGAGCCACAAATTTCCTTCCACCCAGTATTCCCCCAAGTCTCCTGATAAAAATGATACCTCACTTGTGTGGGTAGGCCTAGCGCCTGCGACAGGAAATGCCCCAAAGCACAACGTGGACACATCCCATTTTTTGACAGAAAACAGAGCTGTATTTTGCAAAGTGCCTACCTGTAGATTTTGGTCTATAGCTCAGCCGGCACCTAGGGAAACCTACCAAACCTGTGCATTTCTGAAAACTAGAGACCTTGGGGAATCCAAGATGGTGGGACTTGTGGGACTCTGACCAGGTTCTGTTACCCAGAATCCTTTGCAAACCTCAAAATTTGGCTAAAAAAACACATGTTCCTCACATTTCTGTGGCAGAAAGTTCTGGAATCTGAGAGGAGGCACAAATTTCCTTCCACCCAGCGTTCCCCCAAGTCTCCCGATAAAAATGATACTTCACTTGTGTGGGTAGGCCTAGCGCCCGCGACAGGAAATGCCCCAAAGCACAACGTGGACACATCCCATTTTTTGACAGAAAACAGAGCTGTATTTTGCAAAGTGCCTACCTGTAGATTTTGGCCTATTGCTCAGCCGGCACCTAGGGAAACCTACCAAACCTGTGCATTTCTGAAAACTAGAGACCTAGGGGAACCCAAGATGGTGGG
The DNA here is from genome assembly GCF_031143425.1 of Pleurodeles waltl. Lineage (NCBI taxonomy): Eukaryota > Metazoa > Chordata > Amphibia > Caudata > Salamandridae > Pleurodeles > Pleurodeles waltl. The sequence continues at coordinate 195,006,960 of NC_090449.1, forward strand.
ACTTGTGGGGCTCTGACCAGGTTCTGTTACCCAGAATCCTTTGCAAACCTCAAAATTTGGCTAAAAAACACATGTTCCTCACATTTCTGTGGCAGAAAGTTCTGGAATCTGAGAGCAGGCACAAATTTCGTTCCACCCAGCGTTCCCCCGAATCTCCCGTTAAAAATGATACCTCACTTGTGTGGGTAGGCCTAGGGCCTGCGACAGGAAATGCCCCAAAGCACAACGTGGACACATCCCATTTTTTGACAGAAAACAGAGCTGTATTTTGCAAAGTGCCTACCTGTAGATTTTGGCTTATAGCTCAGCCGGCACCTAGGGAAACCTACCAAACCTGTGCATTTCTGAAAACTAGAGACCTAGGGGAATCCAAGATGGGGTGACTTGTGGGGCTCTGACCAAGTTCTGTTACCCAGAATCCTTTGCAAACCTCAAAATTTGGCTAAAAAAACACATGTTCCTCACATTTCGGTGACAGAAAGTTCTGGAATCTGAGAGGAGCCACAAATTTCCTTCCACCCAGCGTTCCCCCAAGTCTCCCGATAAAAATGGTACCTCAGTTGTGTGGGTAGGCCTTGCGCCCGCGACAGGATATGCCCCAAAACACAACGTGGACACATCACAGAAAATAGAGCTGTTTTTTGCAAAGTGCCTACCTGTAGATTTTGGCCTCTAGCTCAGCCGGCACCTAGGGAAACCTACCAAACCTGTGCAGTTTTGAAAACTAGAGACCTAGGGGAATCCAAGATGGGGTGACTTGTGGGGTTCTGACCAGGTTCTGTTACCCAGAATTCTTTGCAAACCTCAACATTTGGCTAAAAAAACACATGCTCCTCTCATTTCTGTGGCAGAAAATTCTCGAATCTGGGAGGAGCCACAAATTTCCTTCCACCCAGCATTCCCCCAAGTCTCCTGATAAAAATGATACCTCACTTGTGTGGGTAGGCCTAGCACTCGCAACAGGAAATGCCCCAAAGCACAACGTGGACACATCCCATATTTGACAGAAAACAGAGGTGTTTTTTGCAAAGTGCCTACCTGTAGATTTTGGCCTATAGCTCAGCCGGCACCTCGGGAAATCTACCAAACCTGTGCATTTCTGAAAAATAGAGACCTTGGGGAATCCATGATGGGGTGACTTGTGGGGCTCTGACCAGGTTCTGTTACCCAGAATCCTTTGCAAACCTCAAAATTTGGCAAAAAAAACACATGGCTCTCACATTTCTGTGGCAGAAGGTTCTGGAATCTGAGAGGAGGCACAAATTTCCTTCCACCCAGCGTTCCCCCAAGTCTCCCGATAAAAATGAAACCTCACTTGTGGTAGGCCTAGCGCCCGCGACAGGAAGTGCCCCAAAGCACAACGTGGACACATCCCATTTTTTGACAGAAAATAAAGCTGTATTTTGCAAAGTGCCTACCTGTAGATTTTGGCCTCTAGCTCAGCCGGCACCTAGGGAAACCTACCAAACCTGTGCATTTCTGAAAACTAGAGACCTAGGGGAATCCAAGATGGGGTGACTTATGGGGCTCTGACCAGGTTCTGTTACCCAGAATCCTATGCAAACCTCAAAATTGGCTATAAAACACATGTTCCTCACATTTCGGTGACAGAAAGTTCTGGAATCTGAGAGGAGCCACAAATTTCCTTCCACCCAGCGTTCCCCCAAGTCTCCCGATAAAAATGGTACCTCACTTGTGTGGGTAGGCCTAGCGCCCGTGACAGGATATGCCCCAAAACACAACGTGGACACATCACAGAAAACAGAGATGTTTTTTGCAAAGTGCCTACCTGTAGATTTTGGCCTCTAGCTCAGCCGGCACCTAGGGAAACCTACCAAACCTGTGCATTTCTGCAAACTAGAGACCTAGGGGAATCCAAGATGGGGTGACTTGCGGGGTTCTGACCAGGTTCTGTTACCCAGAATTCTTTGCAAACCTCAAAATTTGGCTAAAAAAACACATGCTCCTCACATTTCTGTGGCAGAAAGTTCTGGAATCTGAGAGGAGCCACAAATTTCCTTCCACCCAGCATTCCCCCAAGTCTCCTGATAAAAATGATACCTCACTTGTGTGGGTAGGCCTAGCGACCGCGACAGGAAATGCCCCAAAGCGCAACGTGGATACATCCAATTTTTCTGAAAGAAAACAGAGGTGTTTTTTGCAAAGTGCCTACCTGTAGATTTTGGCCTATAGCTCAGCCGGCACCTCGGGAAACCTACCAAACCTGTGCATTTCAGAAAACTAGAGACCTAGGGGAATCCAATATGGGGTGACTTGTGGGGCTCTGACCAGGTTCTGTTACCCAGAATCCTTTGCAAACCTCAAAATTTGGCTAAAAAAACACATGTTCCTTACATTTCTGTGGCAGAAAGTTCTGGAATCTGAGAGGAGGCACAAATTTCCTTCCACCCAGCATTCCCCCAAGTCTCCCGATAAAAATGATACCTCACTTGTGTGGGTAGGCCTAGCGCCCGCGACAGTAAATGCCCCAAAGCACAACGTGGACACATCCCATTTTTTGACAGAAAACAGAGCTGTATTTTGCAAAGTGCCTACCTCTAGATTTTGGCCTCTAGCTCAGCCGGCACCTAGGGAAACCTACCAAACCTGTGCATTTTTGAAAACTAGAGACCTAGGGGAATCCAAGATGGGGTGATTTGCGGGGCTCTGACCAGGTTCTGTTACCCAGAATCCTTTGCAAACCTCAAAATTTGGCTAAAAAAACACATGTTCCTCACATTTCGGTGACAAAAAGTTCTGGAATCTGAGAGGAGCCACAAATTTCCTTCCACCCAGTGTTCCCCCAAGTCTCCCGATACAAATGGTACCTCACTTGTGTGGGTAGGCCTAGCGCCCGAGACATGATATGCCCCAAAACACAACGTGGACACATCACAAAAAACAGAGCTGTTTTTTGCAAAGTGCCTACCTGTAGATTTTGGCCTCTAGCTCAGCCGGCACCTATTGAAACCTACCAAACCTGAGCAGTTTTGAAAACTAGAGACCTAGGGGAATCCAAGATGGGGTGACTTGTGGGGTTCTGACCAGGTTCTGTTACCCAGAATTCTTTGCAAACCTCAAAATTTGGCTAAAAAAACACATGCTCCTCACATTTCTGTGGCAGAAAGTTCTGGAATCTGTGAGGAGCCACAAATTTCCTTCCACCCAGCACTCCCCCAAGTCTCCTGATAAAAATGATACCTCACTTGTGTGGGTAGGCCTAGCGCCCGCGACAGGAAATGCCCCAAAGCACAATGTTGACACATCCCATATTTGACAGAAAACAGAGGTGTTTTTTGCAAAGTGCCTACCTGTAGATTTTGGCCTCTAGCTCAGCCGGCACCTAGGGAAACCTACCAAACCTGTGCATTTCTGATAACTAGAGACGTAGGGGAATCCAAGATGGGGTGACTTGTGGGGCTCTGACCAGATTCTGTTACCCAGAATCCTTTGCAAACCTCAAAATTTGGCTAAAAAAACACATGTTCCTCACATTTCGGTGACAGAAAGTTCTGGAATCTGAGAGGAGCCACAAATTTCCTTCCACCCAGCGTTCCCCCAAGTCTCCAGATAAAAATGGAACCTCACTTGTGTGGGTAGGCCTAGCGCCGGCGACAGGATATGCCCCAAAACACAACGTGGACACATCACAGAAAACAGAGCTGTTTTTTGCAGAGTGCCTACCTGTAGATTTTGGCCTCTAGCTCAGCCGGCACCTAGGGAAACCTACCAAAACCTGTGCAGTTTTGAAAACTAGAGACCGAGGGGAATCCAAGATGGGTTGACTTGTGGGGTTCTGACCAGGTTCTGTTACCCAGAATTCTTTGCAAACCTCAAAATTTGGCTAAAAAAACACATGCTCCTCAAATTTCTGTGGCAGAAAGTTCTGGAATCTGAGAGGAGCCACAAATTTCCTTCCACCCAGCATTCCCCCAAGTCTCCTGATAAAAATGATACCTCACTTGTGTGGGTAGGCCTAGCGCCCGCGACAGGAAATGCCCCAAAGCACAACGTGGACACATCCCATTTTTTGACAGAAAACAGAACTGTATTTTGCAAAGTGCCTACCTGTAGATTTTGGCCTATAGCTCAGCCGGCACCTAGGGAAACCTACCAAACCTGTGCATTTCTGAAAACTAGAGACCTAGGGGAACCCAAGATGGTGGGACTTGTGGGACTCTGACCAGGTTCTGTTACCCAGAATCCTTTGCAAACCTCAAAATTTGGCTAAAAAAAACACATGTTCCTCACATTTCTGTGGCAGAAAGTTCTGGAATCTGAGAGGAGGTACAAATTTCCTTCCACCCAGCGTTCCCCCAAGTCTCCTGATAAAAATGATACTTCACTTGTGTGGGTAGGCCTAGCGCCCGCGACAGGAAATGCCCCAAAGCACAACGTGGACACATCCCATTTTTTGACAGAAAACAGAGCTGTATTTTGCAAAGTGCCTACCTGTAGATTTTGGCCTATAGCTCAGCCGGCACCTAGGGAAACCTACCAAACCTGTGCATTTCTGAAAACTAGAGACCTAGGGGAATCCAAGATGGTGGGACTTGTGGGGCTCTGACCAGGTTCTGTTACCCAGAATCCTTTGCAAACCTCAAAATTTGGCTAAAAAAACACATGTTCCTCACATTTCTGTGGCAGAAAGTTCTGGAATCTGAGAGGAGGCACAAATTTCCTTCCACCCAGTGTTCCCCCAAGTCTCCCGTTAAAAATGATATCTCACTTGTGTGGGTAGGCCTAGGGCCTGCGACAGGAAATGCCCCAAAGCACAACGTGGACACATCCCATATTTGACAGAAAACAGAGGTGTTTTTTGCAAAGTGCCTACCTGTAGATTTTGGCCTATAGCTCAGCCGGCACCTCGGGAAACCTACCAAACCTGTGCATTTCTGAAAAATAGAGACCTAGGGGAATCCAAGATGGGGAGACTTGTGGGGCTCTGACCAGGTTCTGTTACCCAGAATCCTTTGCAAACCTCAAAATTTGGCTAAAAAAACACATGCTCCTCACATTTCTGTGGCAGAAAGTTCTGGAATCTGAGAGGAGCCACAAATTTCCTTCCACCCAGCACTCCCCCAAGTCTCCTGATAAAAATGACACCTCACTTGTGTGGGTAGGCCTAGCGCCCGCGACAGGAAATGCCCCAAAGCACAACGTGGACACATCCCATATTTGTCAGAAAACAGAGGTGTTTTTTGCAAAGTGCCTACCTGTAGATTTTGGCCTCTAGCTCAGCCGGCACCTAGGGAAACCTACCAAACCTGTGCATTTCTGAAAACTAGAAACCTAGGGGAATCCAAGATGGGGTGACTTGTGGGGCTCTGACCAGATTCTGTTACCCAGAATCCTTTGCAAACCTCAAAATTTGGCTAAAAAACACATGTTCCTCACATTTCGGTGACAGAAAATTCTGGAATCTGAGAGGAGCCACAAATTTACTTCCACCCAGCGTTCCCCCAAGTCTCCCGATAGAAATGGTACCTCACTTGTGTGGGTAGGCCTAGCGCCCGCGACAGGATATGCCCCAAAACACAACGTGGACACATCACAGAAAACAGAGCTGTTTTTTGCAAAGTGCCTACCTGTAGATTTTGGCCTCTAGCTCAGCCGGCACCTATTGAAACCTACCAAACCTGTGCAGTTTTGAAAACTAGAGACCTAGGGGAATCCAAGATGGGGTGACTTGTGGGGTTCTGACCAGGTTCTGTTACCCAGAATTCTTTGCAAACCTCAAAATTTGGCTAAAAAAACACATGCTCCTCACATTTCTGTGGCAGAAAGTTCTGGAATCTGAGAGGAGCCACAAATTTCCTTCCACCCAGCACTCCCCCAAGTCTCCTGATAAAAATGATACCTCACTTGTGTGGGTAGGCCTAGCGCCCGCGACAGGAAATGGCCCAAAGCACAACGTGGACACATCCCATATTTGACAGAAAGCAGAGGTGTTTTTTGCAAAGTGCCTACCTGTAGATTTTGGCCTCTAGCTCAGCCGGCACCTAGGGAAACCTACCAAACCTGTACATTTCTGAAAACTAGAGACCTAGAGGAATCCAACATGGGGTGACTTGTGGGGCTCTGACCAGATTCTGTTACCCAGAATCCTTTGCAAACCTCAAAATTTGGCAAAAAAAACACATGTTCCTCAAATTTCTGTGGCAGAAAGTTCTGGAATCTGGGAGGAGGCACAAATTTCCTTCCACCCAGCGTTCCCCGAAGTCTCCCGATAAAAATGATACTTCATTTGTGTGGGTAGGCCTAGCGCCCGCGACAGGAAATGCCCCAAAGCACAACGTGGACACATCCCATATTTGACAGAAAACAGAGGTGTTTTTTGCAAAGTGCCTACCTGTAGATTTTGGCCTATAGCTCAGCCGGCACCTAGGGAAACCTACCAAACCTGTGCATTTCTGAAAAATAGAGACCTAGGGGAATCCAAGATGGGGTGACTTGTGGGGCTCTGACCAGGTTCTGTTACCCAGAATCCTTTGCAAACCTCAAAATTTGTTTAAAAAACACATGTTCCTCACATTTCTGTGGCAGAAAGTTCTGGAATCTGAGAGGAGGCACAAATTTCCTTCCACCCAGCGTTCCCCCAAGTCTCCCAATAAAAATGATACCTCACTTGTGTGGGTAGGCCTAGAGCCCGCGACAGGAAATGCCCCAAAGCACAACGTGGACACATCCCATTTTTTGACAGAAAACAGAGCTGTATTTTGCAAAGTGCCTACCTGTAGATTTTGTCCTCTAGCTCAGCCGGCACCTAGGGAAACCTACCAAACCTGTGCTTTTCTGAAAACTAGAGACCTAGGGGAATCCAAGATGGGGTGACTTGTGGGGCTCTGACCAGGTTCTGTTACCCAGAATCCTTTGCAAACCTCAAAATTTGGCTAAAAAAACACATGTTCCTCACATTTCGGTGACAGAAAGTTCTGGAATATGAGAGGAGCCACAAATTTCCTTCCACCCAGCGTTCCCCCAAGTCTCCCGATAAAAACGGTACCTCACTTGTGTGGGTAGGCCTAGCTCCCGCGACAGGATATGCCCCAAAACACAACGTGGACACATCACAGAAAACAGAGCTGTTTTTTGCAAAGTGCCTACCTGTAGATTTTGGCCTCTAGCTCAGCCGGCACCTAGGGAAACCTACCAAACCTGTGCAGTTTTGAAAACTAGAGACCTAGGGGAATCCAAGATGGGCTGACTTGTGGGGTTCTGACCAGGTTCTGTTACCCAGAATTCTTTGCAAACCTCAAAATTTGGCTAAAAAAACACATGCTCCTCACATTTCTGTGGCAGAAAGTTCTGGAATCTGTGAGGAGCCACAAATTTCCTTCAACCCAGCACTCCCCCAAGTCTCCTGATAAAAATGATACCTCACTTGTGTGGGTAGGCCTAGCACCTGCGACAGGAAATGCCCCAAAGCACAATGTGGACACATCCCATATTTGACAGAAAACAGAGGTGTTTTTTGCAAAGTGCCTACCTGTAGATTTTGGCCTCTAGCTCAGTCGGCACCTAGGGAAACCTACCAAACCTGTGAATTTCTGATAACTAGAGACCTAGGGGAATCCAAGATGGGGTGACTTGTGGGGCTCTGACCAGATTCTGTTACCCAGAATCCTTTGCAAACCTCAAAATTTGGCTAAAAAAACACATGTTCCTCACATTTCGGTGACAGAAAGTTCTGGAATCTGAGAGGAGCCACAAATTTCCTTCCACCCAGCGTTCCCCCAAGTCTCCCGATAAAAATGGTACCTCACTTGTGTGGGTAGGCCTAGCGCCCGCGACAGGATATGCCCCCAAAACACAACGTGGACACATCACAGAAAACAGAGCTGTTTTTTGCAGAGTGCCTACCTGTAGATTTTGGCCTCTAGCTCAGCCGGCACCTAGGGAAACCTACCAAAACCTGTGCAGTTTTGAAAACTAGAGACCTAGGGGAATCCAAGATGGGGTGACTTGTGGGGTTCTGACCAGGTTCTGTTACCCAGAATTCTTTGCAAACCTCAAAATTTGGCTAAAAAAACACATGCTCCTCACATTTCTGTGGCAGAAAGTTCTGGAATCTGAGAAGAGCCACAAATTTCCTTCCACCCAGCATTCCCCCAAGTCTCCTGATAAAAATGATACCTCACTTGTGTGGGTAGGCCTAGCGCCCGCGACAGGAAATGCCCCAAAGCACAACGTGGACACATCCCATTTTTTGACAGAAAACAGAGCTGTATTTTGCAAAGTGCCTACCTGTAGATTTTGGTCTATAGCTCAGCCGGCACCTAGGGAAACCTACCAAACCTGTGCATTTCTGAAAACTAGAGACCTAGGGGAATCCAAGATGGTGGGACTTGTGGGACTCTGACCAGGTTCTGTTACCCAGAATCCTTTGCAAACCTCAAAAGTTGGCTAAAAAAACACATGTTCCTCACATTTCTGTGGCAGAAAGTTCTGGAATCTGAGAGGAGGCACAAATTTCCTTCCACCCAGCGTTCCCCCAAGTCTCCCGATAAAAATCATACTTCACTTGTGTGGGTAGGCCTAGCGCCCGCGACAGGAAATGCCCCAAAGCACAACGTGGACACATCCCATTTTTTGACAGAAAACAGAGCTGTATTTTGCAAAGTGCCTACCTGTAGATTTTGGCCTATTGCTCAGCCGGCACCTAGGGAAACCTACCAAACCTGTGCATTTCTGAAAACTAGAGACCTAGGGGAATCCAAGATGGTGGGACTTGTGGGGCTCTGACCAGGTTCTGTTACCCAGAATCCTTTGCAAACCTCAAAATTTGGCTAAAAAAACACATGTTCCTCACATTTCTGTGGCCGAAAGTTCTGGAATCTGAGAGGAGGCACAAATTTCATTCCACCCAGCGTTCCTCCGAATCTCCCGTTAAAAATGATACCTCACTTGTGTGGGTAGGCCTAGGGCCTGCGACAGGAAATGCCCCAAAGCACAACGTGGACACATCCCATTTTTTGACAGAAAACAGAGCTGTATTTTGCAAAGTGCCTACCTGTAGATTTTGGCTTATAGCTCAGCCGGCACCTAGGGAAACCTACCAAACCTGTGCATTTCTGAAAACTAGAGACCTAGGGGAATCCAAGATGGGGTGACTTGTGGGGCTCTGACCAAGTTCTGTTACCCAGAATCCTTTGCAAACCTCAAAATTTGGCTAAAAAAACACATGTTCCTCACATTTCGGTGATAGAAAGTTCTGGAATCTGAGAGGAGCCACAAATTTCCTTCCACCCAGCGTTCCCCCAAGTCTCCCGATAAAAATGGTACCTCACTTGTGTGGGTAGGCCTTGCGCCCGCGACAGGATATGCCCCAAAACACAACGTGGACACATCACAGAAAATAGAGCTGTTTTTTGCAAAGTGCCTACCTGTAGATTTTGGCCTCTAGCTCAGCCGGCACCTAGGGAAACCTACCAAACCTGTGCAGTTTTGAAAACTAGAGACCTAGGGAAATCCAAGATGGGGTGACTTGTGGGGTTCTGACCAGGTTCTGTTACCCAGAATTCTTTGCAAACCTCAAAATTTGGCTAAAAAAACACATGCTACTCACATTTCTGTGGCAGAAAGTTCTCGAATCTGGGAGGAGCCACAAATTTCCTTCCACCCAGCATTCCCCCAAGTCTCCTGATAAAAATGATACCTCACTTGTGTGGGTAGGCCTAGCGCTCGTGACAGGAAATGCCCCAAAGCACAACGTGGACACATCCCATATTTGACAGAAAACAGAGGTGTTTTTTGCAAAGTGCCTACCTGTAGATTTTGGCCTATAGCTCAGCCGGCACCTCGGGAAATCTACCAAACCTGTGCATTTCTGAAAAATAGAGACCTTGGGGAATCCAAGATGGGGTGACTTGTGGGGCTCTGACCAGGTTCTGTTACCCAGAATCCTTTGCAAACCTCAAAATTTGGCAAAAAAAACACATGGCTCTCACATTTCTGTGGCAGAAAGTTCTGGAATCTGAGAGGAGGCACAAATTTCCTTGCACCCAGCGTTCCCCCAAGTCTCCCGATAAAAATGATACCTCACTTGTGTGCGTAGGCCTAGCGCCCGCGACAGGAAGTGCCCCAAAGCACAACGTGGACACATCCCATTTTTTGACAGAAAATAAAGCTGTATTTTGCAGAGTGCCTACCTGTAGATTTTGGCCTCTAGCTCAGCCGGCACCTAGGGAAACCTACCAAACCTGTGCATTTCTGAAAACTAGAGACCTAGGGGAACCCAAGATGGTGGGACTTGTGGGGCTCTGACCAGGTTCTGTTACCCAGAATCCTTTGCAAACCTCAAAATTTTGCTAAAAAAACACATGTTCCTCACATTTCTGTGGCAGAAAGTTCTGGAATCTGAGAGGAGGCACAAATTTCGTTCCACCCAGCGTTCCCCCGAATCTCCCGTTAAAAATGATACCTCACTTGTGTGGGTAGGCCTAGGGCCTGCGACAGGAAATGCCCCAAAGCACAACGTGGACACATCACATTTTTTGACAGAAAACAGAGCTGTATTTTGCAAAGTGCCTACCTGTAGATTTTGGCTTATAGCTCAGCCGGCACCTAGGGAAACCTACCAAACCTGTGCATTTCTGAAAACTAGAGACCTAGGGGAATCCAAGATGGGGTGACTTGTGGGGCTCTGACCAAGTTCTGTTACCCAGAATCCTTTGCAAACCTCAAAATTTGGCTAAAAAAACACATGTTCCTCACATTTCGGTGACAGAAAGTTCTGGAATCTGAGAGGAGCCACAAATTTCCTTCCACCCAGCGTTCCCCCAAGTCTCCCGATAAAAATGGTACCTCAGTTGTGTGGGTAGGCCTTGCGCCCGCGACAGGATATGCCCCAAAACACAACGTGGACACATCACAGAAAATAGAGCTGTTTTTTGCAAAGTGCCTACCTGTAGATTTTGGCCTCTAGCTCAGCCGGCACCTAGGGAAACCTACCAAACCTGTGCAGTTTTGAAAAGTAGAGACCTAGGGGAATCCAAGATGGGGTGACTTGTGGGGTTCTGACCAGGTTCTGTTACCCAGAATTCTTTGCAAACCTCAACATTTGGCTAAAAAAACACATGCTTCTCACATTTCTGTGGCAGAAAATTCTCGAATCTGGGAGGAGCCACAAATTTCCTTCCACCCAGCATTCCCCCAAGTCTACTGATAAAAATGATACCTCACTTGTGTGGGTAGGCCTAGCACTCGCGACAGGAAATGCCCCAAAGCACAACGTGGACACATCCCATATTTGACAGAAAACAGAGGTGTTTTTTGCAAAGTGCCTACCTGTAGATTTTGGCCTATAGCTCAGCCGGCACCTCGGGAAATCTACCAAACCTGTGCATTTCTGAAAAATAGAGACCTTGGGGAATCCATGATGGGGTGACTTGTGGGGCTCTGACCAGGTTCTGTTACCCAGAATCCTTTGCAAACCTCAAAATTTGGCAAAAAAAACACATGGCTCTCACATTTCTGTGGCAGAAAGTTCTGGAATCTGAGAGGAGGCACAAATTTCCTTCCACCCAGCGTTCCCCCAAGTCTCCCGATAAAAATGAAACCTCACTTGTGTGCGTAGGCCTAGCGCCCGCAACAGGAAGGGCCCCAAAGCACAACGTGGACACATCCCATTTTTTGACAGAAAATAAAGCTGTATTTTGCAAAGTGCCTACCTGTAGATTTTGGCCTCTAGCTCAGCCGGCACCTAGGGAAACCTACCAAACCTGTGCATTTCTGAAAACTAGAGACCTAGGGGAATCCAAGATGGGGTGACTTGTGGGGTTCTGACCAGGTTCTGTTACCCAGAATTCTTTGCAAACCTCAACATTTGGCTAAAAAAACACATGCTTCTCACATTTCTGTGGCAGAAAATTCTCGAATCTGGGAGGAGCCACAAATTTCCTTCCACCCAGCATTCCCCCAAGTCTACTGATAAAAATGATACCTCACTTGTGTGGGTAGGCCTAGCACTCGCGACAGGAAATGCCCCAAAGCACAACGTGGACACATCCCATATTTGACAGAAAACAGAGGTGTTTTTTGCAAAGTGCCTACCTGTAGATTTTGGCCTATAGCTCAGCCGGCACCTCGGGAAATCTACCAAACCTGTGCATTTCTGAAAAATAGAGACCTTGGGGAATCCATGATGGGGTGACTTGTGGGGCTCTGACCAGGTTCTGTTACCCAGAATCCTTTGCAAACCTCAAAATTTGGCAAAAAAAACACATGGCTCTCACATTTCTGTGGCAGAAAGTTCTGGAATCTGAGAGGAGGCACAAATTTCCTTCCACCCAGCGTTCCCCCAAGTCTCCCGATAAAAATGAAACCTCACTTGTGAGCGTAGGCCTAGCGCCCGCGACAGGAAGGGCCCCAAAGCACAACGTGGACACATCCCATTTTTTGACAGAAAATAAAGCTGTATTTTGCAAAGTGCCTACCTGTAGATTTTGGCCTCTAGCTCAGCCGGCACCTAGGGAAACCTACCAAACCTGTGCATTTCTGAAAACTAGAGACCTAGGGGAATCCAAGATGGGGTGACTTGTGGGGCTCTGACCAGGTTCTGTTACCCAGAATCCTATGCAAACCTCAAAATTTGGCTAAAAAACACATGTTCCTCACATTTCGGTGACAGAAAGTTCTGGAATCTGAGAGGAGCCACAAATTTCCTTCCACCCAGCGTTCCCCCAAGTCTCCCGATAAAAATGGTACCTCACTTGTGTGGGTAGGCCTAGCGCCCGTGACAGGATATGCCCCAAAACACAACGTGGACACATCACAGAAAACAGAGATGTTTTTTGCAAAGTGCCTACCTGTAGATTTTGGCCTCTAGCTCAGCCGGCACCTAGGGAAACCTACCATTTCTGTGGCAGAAAGTTCTGGAATCTGAGAGGAGGCACAAATTTCCTTCCACCCAGCGTTCCCCCAAGTCTCCCGATAAAAATGAAACCTCACTTGTGTGCGTAGGCCTAGCGCCCGCGACAGGAAGTGCCCCAAAGCACAACGTGGACACATCCCATTTTTTGACAGAAAATAAAGCTGTATTTTGCAAAGTGCCTACCTGTAGATTTTGGCCTCTAGCTCAGCCGGCACCTAGGGAAACCTACCAAACCTGTGCATTTCTGAAAACTAGAGACCTAAGGGAATCCAAGATGGGGTGACTTGCGGGGTTCTGACCAGGTTCTGTTTCCCAGAATTCTTTGCAAACCTCAAAATTTGGCTAAAAAAACACATGCTCCTCACATTTCTGTGGCAGAAAGTTCTGGAATCTGAGAGGAGCCACAAATTTCCTTCCACCCAGCATTCCCCCAAGTCTCCTGATAAAAATGATACCTCACTTGTGTGGGTAGGCCTAGCGACCGCGACAGGAAATGCCCCAAAGCGCAACGTGGATACATCCAATTTTTCTGAAAGAAAACAGAGGTGTTTTTTGCAAAGTGCCTACCTGTAGATTTTGGCCTATAGCTCAGCCGGCACCTCGGGAAACCTACCAAACCTGTGCATTTCAGAAAACTAGAGACCTAGGGGAATCCAATATGGGGTGACTTGTGGGGCTCTGACCAGGTTCTGTTACCCAGAATCCTTTGCAAACCTCAAAATTTGGCTAAAAAAACACATGTTCCTCACATTTCGGTGACAGAAAGTTCTGGAATATGAGAGGAGCCACAAATTTCCTTCCACCCAGCGTTCCCCCAAGTCTCCCGATAAAAACGGTACCTCGCTTGTGTGGGTAGGCCTAGCGCCCGCGACAGGATATGCCCCAAAACACAACGTGGACACATCACAGAAAACAGAGCTGTTTTTTGCAAGGTGCCTACCTGTAGATTTTGGCCTCTAGCTCAGCCGGCACCTAGGGAAACCAACCAAACCTGTGCAGTTTTGAAAACTAGAGACCTAGGAGAATCCAAGATGGGGTGACTTGTGGGGTTCTGACCAGGTTCTGTTACCCAGAATTCTTTGCAAACCTCCAAATTTGGCTAAAAAAACACATGCTCCTCACATTTCTGTGGCAGAAAGTTCTGGAATCTGTGAGGAGCCTCAAATTTCCTTCCACCCAGCACTCCCCAAAGTCTCCTGATAAAAATGATACCTCACTTGTGTGGGTAGGCCTAGCGCCCGCGACAGGAAATGCCCCAAAGCACAATGTGGACACATCCCATATTTGACAGAAAACAGAGGTTTTTTTTGCAAAGTGCCTACCTGTAGATTTTGGCCTCTAGCTCAGCCGGCACTTAGGGAAACCTACCAAACCTGTGCATTTCTGATAACTAGAGACCTAGGGGAATCCAAGATGGGGTGACTTGTGGGGCTCTGACCAGATTCTGTTACCCAGAATCCTTTCCAAACCTCAAAATTTGGCTAAAAAAACACATGTTCCTCACATTTCTGTGGCAGAAAGTTCTGGAATCTGAGAGGAGGCACAAATTTCCTTCCACCCAGCGTTCCCCCAAGTCTCCCGATAAAAATGATACTTCACTTGTGTGGGTAGGCCTAGCGCCCGCGACAGGAAATGCCCCAAAGCACAACGTGGACACATCCCATTTTTTGACAGAAAACAGAGCTGTATTTTGCAAAGTGCCTATCTGTAGATTTTGGCCTATAGCTCAGCCGGCACCTCGGGAAATCTACCAAACCTGTGCATTTCTGAAAAATAGAGACTTTGGGGAATCCATGATGGGGTGACTTGTGGGGCTCTGACCAGGTTCTGTTACCCAGAATCCTTTGCAAACCTCAAAATTTGGCAAAAAAAACACATGGCTCTCACATTTCTGTGGCAGAAAGTTCTGGAATCTGAGAGGAGGCACAAATTTCCTTCCACCCAGCGTTCCCCCAAGTCTCCCGATAAAAATGAAACCTCACTTGTGTGCGTAGGCCTAGCGCCCGCGACAGGAAATGCCCCAAAGCACAACGTGGACACATCCCATTTTTTGACAGAAAACAGAGCTGTATTTTGCAAAGTGCCTACCTCTAGATTTTGGCCTCTAGCTCAGCCGGCACCTAGGGAAACCTACCAAACCTGTGCATTTTTGAAAACTAGAGACCTAGGGGAATCCAAGATGGGGTGATTTGCGGGGCTCTGACCAGGTTCTGTTACCCAGAATCCTTTGCAAACCTCAAAATTTGGCTAAAAAAACACATGTTCCTCACATTTCGGTGACAAAAAGTTCTGGAATCTGAGAGGAGCCACAAATTTCCTTCCACCCAGCGTTCCCCCAAGTCTCCCGATACAAATGGTACCTCACTTGTGTGGGTAGGCCTAGCGCCCGCGACATGATATGCCCCAAAACACAACGTGGACACATCACAAAAAACAGAGCTGTTTTTTGCAAAGTGCCTACCTGTAGATTTTGGCCTCTAGCTCAGCCGGCACCTATTGAAACCTACCAAACCTGAGCAGTTTTGAAAACTAGAGACCTAGGGGAATCCAAGATGGGGTGACTTGTGGGGTTCTGACCAGGTTCTGTTACCCAGAATTCTTTGCAAACCTCAAAATTTGGCTAAAAAAACACATGCGCCTCACATTTCTGTGGCAGAAAGTTCTGGAATCTGAGAGGAGCCACAAATTTCCTTCCACCCAGCATTCCCCCAAGTCTCCTGATAAAAATGATACCTCACTTGTGTGGGTAGGCCTAGCGCCCGCGACAGGAAATGCCCCAAAGCACAACGTGGACACATCCCATTTTTTGACAGAAAACAGAGCTGTATTTTGCAAAGTGCCTACCTGTAGATTTTGGTCTATAGCTCAGCTGGCACCTAGGGAAACCTACCAAACCTGTGCATTTCTGAAAACTAGAGACCTTGGGGAATCCAAGATGGTGGGACTTGTGGGACTCTGACCAGGTTCTGTTACCCAGAATCCTTTGCAAACCTCAAAATTTGGCTAAAAAAACACATGTTCCTCACATTTCTGTGGCAGAAAGTTCTGGAATCTGAGAGGAGGCACAAATTTCCTTCCACCCAGCGTTCCCCCAAGTCTCCAGATAAAAATGATACTTCACTTGTGTGGGTAGGCCTAGCGCCCGCGACAGGAAATGCCCCAAAGCACAACGTGGACACATCCCATTTTTTGACAGAAAACAGAGCTGTATTTTGCAAAGTGCCTACCTGTAGATTTTGGCCTATTGCTCAGCCGGCACCTAGGGAAACCTACCAAACCTGTGCATTTCTGAAAACTAGAGACCTAGGGGAACCCAAGATGGTGGGACTTGTGGGGCTCTGACCAGGTTCTGTTACCCAGAATCCTTTGCAAACCTCAAAATTTGGCTAAAAAAACACATGTTCCTCACATTTCTGTGGCAGAAAGTTCTGGAATCTGAGAGGAGGCACAAATTTCGTTCCACCCAGCGTTCCCCCGAATCTCCCGTTAAAAATGATACCTCACTTGTGTGGGTAGGCCTAGGGCCTGCGACAGGAAATTCCCCAAAGCACAACGTGGACACATCCCATTTTTTGACAGAAAACAGAGCTGTATTTTGCAAAGTGCCTACCTGTAGATTTTGGCTTATAGCTCAGCCGGCACCTAGGGAAACCTACCAAACCTGTGCATTTCTGAAAACTAGAGACCTAGGGGAATCCAAGATGGGGTGACTTGTGGGGCTCTGACCAAGTTCTGTTACCCAGAATCCTTTGCAAACCTCAAAATTTGGCTAAAAAAACACATGTTCCTCACATTTCGGTGACAGAAAGTTCTGGAATCTGAGAGGAGCCACAAATTTCCTTCCACCCAGCGTTCCCCCAAGTCTCCCGATAAAAATGGTACCTCAGTTGTGTGGGTAGGCCTTGCGCCAGCGACAGGATATGCCCCAAAACACAACGTGGACACATCACAGAAAATAGAGCTGTTTTTTGCAAAGTGCCTACCTGTAGATTTTGGCCTCTAGCTCAGCCGGCACCTAGGGAAACCTACCAAACCTGTGCAGTTTTGAAAACTAGAGACCTAGGGGAATCCAAGATGGGGTGACTTGTGGGGTTCTGACCAGGTTCTGTTACCCAGAATTCTTTGCAAACCTCAACATTTGGCTAAAAAAACACATGCTCCTCACATTTCTGTGGCAGAAAGTTCTCGAATCTGGGAGGAGCCACAAATTTCCTTCCACCCAGCATTCCCCCAAGTCTCCTGATAAAAATGATACCTCACTTGTGTGGGTAGGCCTAGCACTCGCAACAGGAAATGCCCCAAAGCACAACGTGGACACATCCCATATTTGACAGAAAACAGAGGTGTTTTTTGCAAAGTGCCTACCTGTAGATTTTGGCCTATAGCTCAGCCGGCACCTCGGGAAATCTACCAAACCTGTGCATTTCTGAAAAATAGAGACCTTGGGGAATCCATGATGGGGTGACTTGTGGGGCTCTGACCAGGTTCTGTTACCCAGAATCCTTTGCAAACCTCAAAATTTGGCAAAAAAAACACATGGCTCTCACATTTCTGTGGCAGAAAGTTCTGGAATCTGAGAGGAGGCACAAATTTCCTTCCACCCAGCGTTCCCCCAAGTCTCCCGATAAAAATGAAACCTCACTTGTGTGCGTAGTCCTAGCGCCCGCGACAGGAAGTGCCCCAAAGCACAACGTGGACACATCCCATTTTTTGACAGAAAATAAAGCTGTATTTTGCAAAGTGCCTACCTGTAGATTTTGGCCTCTAGCTCAGCCGGCACCTAGGGAAACCTACCAAACCTGTGCATTTCTGAAAACTAGAGACCTAGGGGAATCCAAGATGGGGTGACTTGTGGGGCTCTGACCAGGTTCTGTTACCCAGAATCCTATGCAAACCTCAAAATTTGGCTAAAAAACACATGTTCCTCACATTTCGGTGACAGAAAGTTCTGGAATCTGAGAGGAGCCACAAATTTCCTTCCACCCAGCGTTTCCCCAAGTCTCCCGATAAAAATGGTACCTCACTTGTGTGGGTAGGCCTAGCGCCCGTGACAGGATATGCCCCAAAACACAACGTGGACACATCACAGAAAACAGAGATGTTTTTTGCAAAGTGCCTACCTGTAGATTTTGGCCTCTAGCTCAGCCGGCACCTAGGGAAACCTACCAAACCTGTGCATTTCTGCAAACTAGAGACCTAATGGAATCCAAGATGGGGTGACTTGCGGGGTTCTGACCAGGTTCTGTTTCCCAGAATTCTTTGCAAACCTCAAAATTTGGCTAAAAAAACACATGCTCCTCACATTTCTGTGGCAGAAAGTTCTGGAATCTGAGAGGAGCCACAAATTTCCTTCCTCCCAGAATTCCCCCAAGTCTCCTGATGAAAATGATACCTCACTTGTGTGGGTAGGCCTAGCGACCGCGACAGGAAATGCCCCAAAGCGCAACGTGGATACATCCAATTTTTCTGAAAGAAAACAGAGGTGTTTTTTGCAAAGTGCCTACCTGTAGATTTTGGCCTATAGCTCAGCCGGCACCTCGGGAAACCTACCAAACCTGTGCATTTCAGAAAACTAGAGACCTAGGGGAATCCAATATGGGGTGACTTGTGGGGCTCTGACCAGGTTCTGTTACCCAGAATCCTTTGCAAACCTCAAAATTTGGCTAAAAAAACACATGTTCCTTACATTTCTGTGGCAGAAAGTTCTGGAATCTGAGAGGAGGCACAAATTTCCTTCCACCCAGCATTCCCCCAAGTCTCCCGATAAAAATGATACCTCACTTGTGTGGGTAGGCCTAGCGCCCGCGACAGGAAATGCCCCAAAGCACAACGTGGACACATCCCATTTTTTGACAGAAAACAGAGCTGTATTTTGCAAAGTGCCTACCTCTAGATTTTGGCCTCTAGCTCAGCCGGCACCTAGGGAAACCTACCAAACCTGTGCATTTTTGAAAACTAGAGACCTAGGGGAATCCAAGATGGGGTGATTTGCGGGGCTCTGACCAGGTTCTGTTACCCAGAATCCTTTGCAAACCTCAAAATTTGGCTAAAAAAACACATGTTCCTCACATTTCGGTGACAAAAAGTTCTGGAATCTGAGAGGAGCCACAAATTTCCTTCCACCCAGCGTTCCCCCAAGTCTCCCGATACAAATGGTACCTCACTTGTGTGGGTAGGCCTAGCGCCCGCGACATGAAGTGCCCCAAAGCACAACGTGGACACATCACAAAAAACAGAGCTGTTTTTTGCAAAGTGCCTACCTGTAGATTTTGGCCTCTAGCTCAGCCGGCACCTATTGAAACCTACCAAACCTGAGCAGTTTTGAAAACTAGAGACCTAGGGGTATCCAAGATGGGGTGACTTGTGGGGTTCTGACCAGGTTCTGTTACCCAGAATTCTTTGCAAACCTCAAAATTTGGCTAAAAAAACACATGCTCCTCACATTTCTGTGGCAGAAAGTTCTGGAATCTGAGAGGAGCCACAAATTTCCTTCCACCCAGCGTTCCCCCAAGTCTCCCGATAAAAATGGTACCTCACTTGTGTGGGTAGGCCTAGCGCCGGCGACAGGATATGCCCCAAAACACAACGTGGACACATCACAGAAAACAGAGCTGTTTTTTGCAGAGTGCCTACCTGTAGATTTTGGCCTCTAGCTCAGCCGGCACCTAGGGAAACCTACCAAAACCTGTGCAGTTTTGAAAACTAGAGACCGAGGGGAATCCAAGATGGGGTGACTTGTGGGGTTCTGACCAGGTTCTGTTACCCAGAATTCTTTGCAAACCTCAAAATTTGGCTAAAAAAACACATGCTCCTCACATTTCTGTGGCAGAAAGTTCTGGAATCTGAGAGGAGCCACAAATTTCCTTCCACCCAGCATTCCCCCAAGTCTCCTGATAAAAATGATACCTCACTTGTGTGGGTAGGCCTAGCGCCCGCGACAGGAAATGCCCCAAAGCACAACGTGGACACATCCCATTTTTTGACAGAAAACAGAACTGTATTTTGCAAAGTGCCTACCTGTAGATTTTGGCCTATAGCTCAGCCGGCACCTAGGGAAACCTACCAAACTTGTGCATTTCTGAAAACTAGAGACCTAGGGGAACCCAAGATGGTGGGACTTGTGGGACTCTGACCAGGTTCTGTTACCCAGAATCCTTTGCAAACCTCAAAATTTGGCTAAAAAAACACATGTTCCTCACATTTCTTGGCAGAAAGTTCTGGAATCTGAGAGGAGGCACAAATTTCCTTCCACCCAGCGTTCCCCCAAGTCTCCCGATAAAAATGATACTTCACTTGTGTGGGTAGGCCTAGCGCCCGCGACAGGAAATGCCCCAAAGCACAACGTGGACACATCCCATTTTTTGACAGAAAACAGAGCTGTATTTTGCAAAGTGCCTACCTGTAGATTTTGGCCTATAGCTCAGCCGGCACCTAGGGAAGCCTACCAAACCTGTGCATTTCTGAAAACTAGAGACCTAGGGGAATCCAAGATGGTGGGACTTGTGGGGCTCTGACCAGGTTCTGTTACCCAGAATCCTTTGCAAACCTCAAAATTTGGCTAAAAAAACACATGTTCCTCACATTTCTGTGGCAGAAAGTTCTGGAATCTGAGAGGAGGCACAAATTTCCTTCCACCCAGCGTTCCCCCAAGTCTCCCGTTAAAAATGATACCTCACTTGTGTGGGTAGGCCTAGGGCCTGCGACAGGAAATGCCCCAAAGCACAACGTGGACACATCCCATATTTGACAGAAAACAGAGGTGTTTTTTGCAAAGTGCCTACCTGTAGATTTTGGCCTATAGCTCAGCCGGCACCTCGGGAAACCTACCAAACCTGTGCATTTCTGAAAAATAGAGACCTAGGGGAATCCAAGATGGGGAGACTTGTGGGGCTCTGATCAGGTTCTGTTACCCAGAATCCTTTGCAAACCTCAAAATTTGGCAAAAAAAACACATGGCTCTCACATTTCTGCGGCAGAAAGTTCTGGAATCTGAGAGGAGGCACAAATTTCCTTCCACCCAGCGTTCCCCCAAGTCTCCCGATAAAAATGATGCCTCACTTGTGTGGGTAGGCCTAGCGCCCGCGACAGGAAATGCCCCAAAGCACAACGTGGACACATCCCATTTTTTGACAGAAAATAAAGCTGTATTTTGCAAAGTGCCTACCTGTAGATTTTGGCCTCTAGCTCAGCCGGCACCTAGGGAAACCTACCAAACCTGTGCATTTCTAAAAACTAGAGACCTAGGGGAATCCAAGATGGGGTGACTTGTGGGGCTCTGACCAGGTTCTGTTACCCAGAATCCTTTGCAAACCTCAAAATTTGGCTACAAAACACATGTTCCTCACATTTCGGTGACAGAAAGTTCTGGAATCTGAGAGGAGCCACAAATTTCCTTCCACCCAGCGTTCCCCAAAGTCTCCCGATAAAAATGATACCTCACTTGTGTGGGTAGGCCTAGAGCCCGCGACAGGAAATGCCCCAAAGCACAACGTGGACACATCCCATTTTTTGGCAGAAAACAGAGCTGTATTTTGCAAAGTGCCTACCTGTAGATTTTGTCCTCTAGCTCAGCCGGCACCTAGGGAAACCTACCAAACCTGTGCATTTCTGAAAACTAGAGACCTAGGGGAATCCAAGATGGGGTGACTTGTGGGGCTCTGACTAGGTTCTGTTACCCAGAATCCTTTGCAAACCTCAAAATTTGGCTAAAAAAACACATGTTCCTCACATTTCGGTGACAGAAAGTTCTGGAATATGAGAGGAGCCACAAATTTCCTTCCACCCAGCGTTCCCCCAAGTCTCCCGATAAAAACGGTACCTCGCTTGTGTGGGTAGGCCTAGCGCCCGCGACAGGATATGCCCCAAAACACAACGTGGACACATCACAGAAAACAGAGCTGTTTTTTGCAAGGTGCCTACCTGTAGATTTTGGCCTCTAGCTCAGCCGGCACCTAGGGAAACCAACCAAACCTGTGCAGTTTTGAAAACTAGAGACCTAGGAGAATCCAAGATGGGGTGACTTGTGGGGTTCTGACCAGGTTCTGTTACCCAGAATTCTTTGCAAACCTCCAAATTTGGCTAAAAAAACACATGCTCCTCACATTTCTGTGGCAGAAAGTTCTGGAATCTGTGAGGAGCCACAAATTTCCTTCCACCCAGCACTCCCCAAAGTCTCCTGATAAAAATGATACCTCACTTGTGTGGGTAGGCCTAGCGCCCGCGACAGGAAATGCCCCAAAGCACAATGTGGACACATCCCATATTTGACAGAAAACAGAGGTGTTTTTTGCAAAGTGCCTACCTGTAGATTTTGGCCTCTAGCTCAGCCGGCACTTAGGGAAACCTACCAAACCTGTGCATTTCTGATAACTAGAGACCTAGGGGAATCCAAGATGGGGTGACTTGTGGGGCTCTGACCAGATTCTGTTACCCAGAATCCTTTGCAAACCTCAAAATTTGGCTAAAAAAACACATGTTCCTCACATTTCTGTGGCAGAAAGTTCTGGAATCTGTGAGGAGCCACAAATTTCCTTCCAGCCAGCGTTCCCCCAAGTCTCCCGATAAAAATGGTACCTCACTTGTGTGGGTAGGCCTAGCGCCCGCGACAGGATATGCCCCAAAACACAACGTGGACACATCACAGAAAACAGAGCTGTTTTTTGCAGAGTGCCTACCTGTAGATTTTGACCTCTAGCTCAGCCGGCACCTAGGGAAACCTACCAAAACCTGTGCAGTTTTGAAAACTAGAGACCTAGTGGAATCCAAGATGGGGTGACTTGTGGGGTTCTGACCAGGTTCTGTTACCCAGAATTCTTTGCAAACCTCAAAATTTGGCTAAAAAAACACATGCTCCTCACATTTCTGTGGCAGAAAGTTCTGGAATCTGAGAGGAGCCACAAATTTCCTTCCACCCAGCATTCCCCCAAGTCTCCTGATAAAAATGATACCTCACTTGTGTGGGTAGGCCTAGCGCCCGCGACAGGAAACGCCCCAAAGCACAACGTGGACACATCCCATTTTTTGACAGAAAACAGAACTGTATTTTGCAAAGTGCCTACCTGTAGATTTTGGCCTATAGCTCAGCCGGCACCTAGGGAAACCTACCAAACCTGTGCATTTCTGAAAACTAGAGACCTAGGGGAATCCAAGATGGTGGGACTTGTGGGACTCTGACCAGGTTCTGTTACCCAGAATCCTTTGCAAACCTCAAAATTTGGCTAAAAAAACACGTTCCTCACATTTCTGTGGCAGAAAGTTCTGGAATCTGAGAGGAGGCACAAATTTCCTTCCACCCAGCGTTCCCCCAAGTCTCCCGATAAAAATGATACTTCACTTGTGTGGGTAGGCCTAGCGCCCGCGACAGGAAATGCCCCAAAGCACAACGTGGACACATCCCATTTTTTGACAGAAAGCAGAGCTGTATTTTGCAAAGTGCCTACCTGTAGATTTTGGCCTCTAGCTCAGCCGGCACCTAGGGAAACCTACCAAACCTGTGCATTTCTGAAAACTAGAGACCTAGGGGATCCCAAGATGGGGTGACTTGCGGGGCTCTGACCAGGTTCTGTTGCCCAGAATCCTTTGCAAACCTCAAAATTTGGCTAAAAAAACACATGTTCCTCACATTTCGGTGACAAAAAGTTCTGGAATCTGAGAAGAGCCACAAATTTCCTTCCACCCAGCGTTCCCCCAAGTCTCCCGATAAAAATGGTACCTCACTTGTGTGGGTAGGCCTAGCGCCCGCGACATGATATGCCCCAAAACACAACGTTGACACATCACAGAAAACAGAGCTGTTTTTTGCAAAGTGCCTACCTGTAGATTTTGGCCTCTAGCTCAGCCGGTACCTATTGAAACTGCCAAACCTGTGCAGTTTTGAAAACTAGAGACCTAGGGGAATCCAAGATGGGGTGACTTGTGGGGTTCTGACCAGGTTCTGTTACCCAGAATTCTTTGCAAACCTCAAAATTTGGCTAAAAAAACATATGCTCTTCACATTTCTGTAGCAGAAAGTTCTGGAATCTGAGAGGAGCCACAAATTTCCTTCCACCCAGCACTCCCCCAAGTCTCCTGATAAAAATGATACCTCACTTGTGTGGGTAGGCCTAGCGTCCGCGACAGGAAATGCCCCAAAGCACAACGTGGACACATCCCATATTTGACAGAAAACAGAGGGGTTTTTTGCAAAGTGCCTACCTGTAGATTTTGGCCTATAGCTCAGCCGGCACCGAGGGAAACCTACCAAACCTGTGCATTTCTGAAAAATAGAGACCTAGGGGAATCCAAGATGGGGTGACTTGTGGGGCTCTGACCAGGTTCTGTTACCCAGAATCCTTTGCAAACCTCAAAATTTGGCTAAAAAAACACATGCTCCTCACATTTCTGTGGCAGAAAGTTCTGGAATCTGAGAGGAGCCACAAATTTCTTCCACCCAGCACTCCCCCAAGTCTCCTGATAAAAATGACACCTCACTTGTGTGGGTAGGCCTAGCGCCCGCGACAGGAAATGCCCCAAAGCACAACGTGGACACATCCCATATTTGTCAGAAAACAGAGGTGTTTTTTGCAAAGTGCCTACCTGTAGATTTTGGCCTCTAGCTCAGCCGGCACCTAGGGAAACCTACCAAACCTGTGCATTTCTGAAAACTAGAAACCTAGGGGAATCCAAGATGGGGTGACTTGTGGGGCTCTGACCAGATTCTGTTACCCAGAATCCTTTGCAAACCTCAACATTTGGCTAAAAAACACATGTTCCTCACATTTCGGTGACAGAAAATTCTGGAATCTGAGAGGAGCCACAAATTTCCTTCCACCCAGCGTTCCCCCAAGTCTCCCGATAAAAATGGTACCTCACTTGTGTGGGTAGGCCTAGCGCCCGCGACAGGATATGCCCTAAAACACAACGTGGACACATCACAGAAAACAGAGCTGTTTTTTGCAAAGTGCCTACCTGTAGATTTTGGCCTCTAGCTTAGCCGGCACATATTGAAACCTACCAAACCTGTGCAGTTTTAAAAACTAGAGACCTAGGGGAATCCAAGATGGGGTGACTTGTGGGGTTCTGACCAGGTTCTGTTACCCAGAATTCTTTTCAAATCTCAAAATTTGGCTAAAAAAACACATGCTCCTCACATTTCTGTGGCAGAAAGTTCTGGAATCTGAGAGGAGCCTCAAATTTCCTTCCACCCAGCACTCCCCCAAGTCTCCTGATAAAAATGATACCTCACTTGTGTGGGTAGGCCTAGCGCCCGCGACAGGAAATGCCCCAAAGCACAACGTGGACACATCCCATATTTGACAGAAAACAGAGGTGTTTTTTGCAAAGTGCCTACCTGTAGATTTTGGCCTCTAGCTCAGCCGGCACCTAGGGAAACCTACCAAACCTGTACATTTCTGAAAACTAGAGACCTAGGGGAATCCAACATGGGGTGACTTGTGGGGCTCTGACCAGATTCTGTTACCCAGAATCCTTTGCAAACCTCAAAATTTGGCTAAAAAAAACACATGTTCCTCAAATTTCTGAGGCAGAAAGTTCTGGAATCTGGGAGGAGGCACAAATTTCCTTCCACCCAGCGTTCCCCGAAGTCTCCCGATAAAAATGATACTTCATTTGTGTGGGTAGGCCTAGCGCCCGCGACAGGAAATGCCCCAAAGCACAACGTGGACACATCCCATATTTGACAGAAAACAGAGGTGTTTTTTGCAAAGTGCCTACCTGTAGATTTTGGCCTATAGCTCAGCCGGCACCTAGGGAAACCTACCAAACCTGTGCATTTCTGAAAAATAGAGACCTAGGGGAATCCAAGATGGGGTGACTTGTGGGGCTCTGACCAGGTTCTGTTACCCAGAATCCTTTGCAAACCTCAAAATTTGTTTAAAAAACACATGTTCCTCACATTTCTGTGGCAGAAAGTTCTGGAATCTGAGAGGAGGCACAAATTTCCTTCCACCCAGCGTTCCCCCAAGTCTCCCGATAAAAATTATACCTCACTTGTGTAGGTAGGCCTAGCGCCCGCGACAGGAAATGTCCCAAAGCACAACGTGGACACATCCCATATTTGACAGAAAACAGAGGGTTTTTTTGCAAAGTGCCTACATGTAGATTTTGTCCTCTAGCTCCGCCGGCACCTCGGGAAACCTACCAAACCTGTGCATTTCTGAAAAATAGAGACCTAGGGGAATCCAAGATGGGGTGACTTGTGGGGCTCTGACCAAGTTCTGTTACCCAAAATTCTTTGCAAACCTCAAAATTTGGCTAAAAAAACACATGCTCCTCACATTTCTGTGGCAGAAAGTTCTGGAATCTGGGAGGAGCCACAAATTTCCTTCCACCCAGCGTTCCCCGAAGTCTCCCGATAAAAATGATACTTCACTTGTGTGGGTAGGCGAAGCGCCGCGACAGGAAATGCCCCAAAGCACAACGTTGACACATCCCATGTTTGACAGAAAACAGAGGTGTTTTTTGCAAAGTGCCTACCTGTAGATTTTGGCCTACAGCTCAGCCGGCACCTCGGGAAACCTACCAAACTTGTGCATTTCTGAAAAATAGAGACCTAGGGGAATCCAAGATGGGGTGACTTGTGGGGCTCTGACCAGGTTCTGTTACCCAGAATCCTTTGCAAACCTCAAAATTTGGCTAAAAAACACATGTTCCTAACATTTCGGTGACAGAAAGTTCTGGAATCTGAGAGGAGCCACAAATTTCCTTCCACCCAGCGTTCCCACAAGTCTCCCGATAAAAATGGTACCTCACTTGTGTGGGTAGGCCTTGCGCCCGCGACAGGATATGCCCCAAAACACAACGTGGACACATCACAGAAAATAGAGCTGTTTTTTGCAAAGTAGGCACTTTGACCTCTTTGACTTTTGGCCTCTAGCTCAGCCGGCACCTAGGGAAACCTACCAAACCTGTGCAGTTTTGAAAACTAGAGACCTAGGGGAATCCAAGATGGGGTGACTTGTGGGGTTCTGACCAGGTTCTGTTACCCAGAATTCTTTGCAAACCTCAAAATGTGGCTAAAAAAACACATGCTCCTCACATTTCTGTGGCAGAAAGTTCTGGAATCTGGGAGGAGCCACAAATTTCCTTCCACCCAGCATTCCCCCAAGTCTCCTGATAAAAATGATACCTCACTTGTGTTGGTAGGCCTAGCACCCGTGACAGGAAATGCCCCAAAGCACAACGTGGACACATCCCATATTTGACAGAAAACAGAGCTGTATTTTGCAAAGTGCCTACCTGTAGATTTTGGCCTATAGCTCAGCCGGCACCTCTGGAAACCTACCAAACCTGTGCATTTCTGAAAACTAGAGACCTAGGGGAATCCAAGATGGGGTGACTTGTGGGGCTCTGACCAGGTTCTGTTACCCAGAATCCTTTGTAAACCTCAAAATTTGGCTAAAAAAACACATGTTCCTCACATTTCTGTGGCAGAAAGTTCTAGAATCTGGGAGGAGCCACAAATTTCCTTCCACCCAGCGTTCCCCCAAGTCTCCCGATAAAAATGATACCTCACTTGTGTGCGTAGGCCTAGCGCCCGCGACAGGAAGTGCCCCAAAGCACAACGTGGACACATCCCATTTTTTGACAGAAAACAGAGCTGTATTTTGCAAAGTGCCTACCTGTAGATTTTGTCCTCTAGCTCAGCCGGCACCTAGGGAAACCTACCAAACCTGTGCATTTCTGAAAACTAGAGACCTAGGGGAATCCAAGATGGGGTGACTTGTGGGGCTCTGACCAGGTTCTGTTACCCAGAATCCTTTGCAAACCTCAAAATTTGGCTAATAAAACACATGTTCCTCACATTTCGGTGACAGAAAGTTCTGGAATCTGAGAGGAGCCACAAATTTCCTTCCGCCCAGCGTTCCCCCAAGTCTCCCGATAAAAACGGTACCTCACTTGTGTGGGTAGGCCTAGCGCCCGCGACAGGATATGCCCCAAAACACAACGTGGACACATCACAGAAAACAGAGCTGTTTTTTGCAAAGTGCCTACCTGTAGATTTTGGCCTCTAGCTCAGCCGGCACCTAGGGAAACCTACCAAACCTGTGCAGTTTTGAAAACTAGAGACCTAGGGGAATCCAAGATGGGGTGACTTGTGGGGTTCTGACCAGGTTCTGTTACCCAGAATTCTTTGCAAACCTCAAAATGTGGCTAAAAAAACACATGCTCCTCACATTTCTGTGGCAGAAAGTTCTGGAATCTGGGAGGAGCCACAAATTTCCTTCCACCCAGCATTCCCCCAAGTCTCCTGATAAAAATGATACCTCACTTGTGTTGGTAGGCCTAGCACCCGTGACAGGAAATGCCCCAAAGCACAGCGTGGACACATCCCATATTTGACAGAAAACAGAGCTGTATTTTGCAAAGTGCCTACCTGTAGATTTTGGCCTATAGCTCAGCCGGCACCTCTGGAAACCTACCAAACCTGTGCATTTCTGAAAACTAGAGACCTAGGGGAATCCAAGATGGGGTGACTTGTGGGGCTCTGACCAGGTTCTGTTACCCAGAATCCTTTGTAAACCTCAAAATTTGGCTAAAAAAACACATGTTCCTCACATTTCTGTGGCAGAAAGTTCTGGAATCTGGGAGGAGCCACAAATTTCCTTCCACCCAGCGTTCCCCCAAGTCTCCCGATAAAAATGATACCTCACTTGTGTGCGTAGGCCTAGCGCCCGCGACAGGAAGTGCCCCAAAGCACAACGTGGACACATCCCATTTTTTGACAGAAAACAGAGCTGTATTTTGCAAAGTGCCTACCTGTAGATTTTGTCCTCTAGCTCAGCCGGCACCTAGGGAAACCTACCAAACCTGTGCATTTTGAAAACTAGAGACCTAGGGGAATCCAAGATGGGGTGACTTGTGGGGCTCTGACCAGGTTCTGTTACCCAGAATCCTTTGCAAACCTCAAAATTTGGCTAATAAAACACATGTTCCTCACATTTCGGTGACAGAAAGTTCTAGAATATGAGAGGAGCCACAAATTTCCTTCCGCCCAGCGTTCCCCCAAGTCTCCCGATAAAAACGGTACCTCACTTGTGTGGGTAGGCCTAGCGCCCGCGACAGGATATGCCCCAAAACACAACGTGGACACATCACAGAAAACAGAGCTGTTTTTTGCAAAGTGCCTACCTGTAGATTTTGGCCTCTAGCTCAGCCGGCACCTAGGGAAACCTACCAAACCTGTGCAGTTTTGAAAACTAGAGATCTAGGGGAATCCAAGATGGGGTGACTTGTGGGGTTCTGACCAGGTTCTGTTACCCAGAATTCTTTGCAAACCTCAACTTGGCTAAAAAAACACATGCTCCTCACATTTCTGTGGCAGAAAGTTCTGGAATCTGTGAGGAGCCACAAATTTCCTTCCACCCAGCGTTCCCCCAAGTCTCCCGATAAAAATGATACCTCACTTGTGTGGGTAGGCCTAGCGCCCGCGACAGAAAATGCCCCAAAGCACAACGTGGACACATCCTATTTTTTGACAGAAAACAGAGCTGTATTTTGCAAAGTGCCTACCTGTAGATTTTGGCCTCTAGATCAGCCGGCACCTAGGGAAACCTACCAAACCTGTGCATTTCTGAAAACTAGAGACCTAGGGGAATCCAAGATGGGATGACTTGCGGGGCTCTGACCAGGTTCTGTTACCCAGAATCCTTTGCAAACCTCAAAATTTGGCTAAAAAAACACATGTTCCTCACATTTCGGTGACAAAAAGTTCTGGAATCTGAGAGGAGCCACAAATTTCCTTCCACCCAGCGTTCCCCCAAGTCTCCCGATAAAAATGGTACCTCACTTGTGTGGGTAGGCCTAGCGCCCGCGACATGATATGCCCCAAAACACAACGTTGACACATCACAGAAAACAGAGCTGTTTCTTGCAAAGTGCCTACCTGTAGATTTTGGCCTCTAGCTCAGCCGGTACCTATTGAAACCTGCCAAACCTGTGCAGTTTTGAAAACTAGAGACCTAGGGGAATCCAAGATGGGGTGACTTGTGGGGTTCTGACCAGGTTCTGTTACCCAGAATTCTTTGCAAACCTCAATATTTGGCTAAAAAAACACATGCTCCTCACATTTCTGTAGCAGAAAGTTCTGGAATCTGAGAGGAGCCACAAATTTCCTTCCACCCAGCACTCCCCCAAGTCTCCTGATAAAAATGATACCTCACTTGTGTGGGTAGGCCTAGCGCCCGCGACAGGAAATGCCCCAAAGCACAACGTGGACACATCCCATATTTGACAGAAAACAGAGGGGTTTTTTGCAAAGTGCCTACCTGTAGATTTTGGCCTATAGCTCAGCCGGCACCTAGGGAAACCTACCAAAGCTGTGCATTTCTGAAAAATAGAGACCTAGGGGAATCCAAGATGGGGTGACTTGTGGGGCTCTGCCCAGGTTCTGTTACCCAGAATCCTTTGCAAACCTCAAAATTTGGCTAAAAAAACACATGCTCCTCACATTTCTGTGGCAGAAAGTTCTGGAATCTGAGAGGAGCCACAAATTTCTTCCACCCAGCACTCCCCCAAGTCTCCTGATAAAAATGACACCTCACTTGTGTGGGTAGGCCTAGCGCCCGCGACAGGAAATGCCCCAAAGCACAACGTGGACACATCCCATATTTGTCAGAAAACAGAGGTGTTTTTTGCAAAGTGCCTACCTGTAGATTTTGGCCTCTAGCTCAGCCGGCACCTAGGGAAACCTACCAAACCTGTGCATTTCTGAAAACTAGAAACCTAGGGGAATCCAAGATGGGGTGACTTGTGGGGCTCTGACCAGATTCTGTTACCCAGAATCCTTTGCAAACCTCAAAATTTGGCTAAAAAACACATGTTCCTCACATTTCGGTGACAGAAAATTCTGGAATCTGAGAGGAGCCACAAATTTCCTTCCACCCAGCGTTCCCCCAAGTCTCCCGATAAAAATGGTACCTCACTTGTGTGGGTAGGCCTAGCGCCCGCGACAGGATATGCCCCAAAACACAACGTGGACACATCACAGAAAACAGAGCTGTTTTTTGCAAAGTGCCTACCTATAGATTTTGGCCTCTAGCTTAGCCGGCACCTATTGAAACCTACCAAACCTGTGCAGTTTTAAAAACTAGAGACCTAGGGGAATCCAGGATGGGGTGACTTGTGGGGTTCTGACCAGGTTCTGTTACCCAGAATTCTTTGCAAACCTCAAAATTTGGCTAAAAAAACACATGCTCCTCACATTTCTGAGGCAGAAAGTTCTGGAATCTGAGAGGAGCCACAAATTTCCTTCCACCCAGCACTCCCCCAAGTCTCCTGATAAAAATGATACCTCACTTGTGTGGGTAGGCCTAGCGCCTGCGACAGGAAATGCCCCAAAGCACAACGTGGACACATCCCATATTTGACAGAAAACAGAGGTGTTTTTTGCAAAGTGCCTACCTGTAGATTTTGGCCTCTAGCTCAGCCGGCACCTAGGGAAACCTACCAAACCTGTGCATTTCTGAAAACTAGAAACCTAGGGGAATCCAAGATGGGGTGACTTGTGGGGCTCTGACCAGATTCTGTTACCCAGAATCCTTTGCAAACCTCAAAATTTGGCTAAAAAACACATGTTCCTCACAGTTCGGTGACAGAAAATTCTGGAATCTGAGCGGAGCCACAAATTTCCTTCCACCCAGCATTCCCCCAAGTCTCCCGATAAAAATGGTACCTCACTTGTGTGGGTAGGCCTAGCGCCCGCGACAGGATATGCCCCAAAACACAACGTGGACACATCACAGAAAACAGAGCTGTTTTTTGCAAAGTGCCTACCTGTAGATTTTGGCCTCTAGCTTAGCCGGCACCTATTGAAACCTACCAAACCTGTACAGTTTTAAAAACTAGAGACCTAGGGGAATCCAAGATGGGGTGACTTGTGGGGTTCTGACCAGGTTCTGTTACCCAGAATTCTTTGCAAACCTCAAAATTTGGCTAAAAAAACACATGCTCCTCACATTTCTGTGGCAGAAAGTTCTGGAATCTGAGAGGAGCCACAAATTTCCTTCCACCCAGCACTCCCCCAAGTCTCCTGATAAAAATGATACCTCACTTGTGTGGGTAGGCCTAGCGCCCGCGACAGGAAATGCCCCAAAGCACAACGTGGACACATCCCATATTTGACAGAAAACAGAGGTGTTTTTTGCAAAGTGCCTACCTGTAGATTTTGGCCTCTAGCTCAGCCGGCACCTAGGGAAACCTACCTAACCTGTACATTTCTGAAAACTAGAGACCTAGGGGAATCCAACATGGTGTGACTTGTGGGGCTCTGACCAGATTCTGTTACCCAGAATCCTTTGCAAACCTCAAAATTTGGCTAAAAAAAACACATGTTCCTCAAATTTCTGTGGCAGAAAGTTCTGGAATCTGGGAGGAGGCACAAATTTCCTTCCACCCAGCGTTCCCCGAAGTCTCCCGATAAAAATGATTCTTCATTTGTGTGGGTAGGCCTAGCGCCCGCGACAGGAAATGCCCCAAAGCACAACGTGGACACATCCCATATTTGACAGAAAACAGAGGTGTTTTTTGCAAAGTGCCTACCTGTAGATTTTGGCCTATAGCTCAGCCGGCACCTAGGGAAACCTACCAAACCTGTGCATTTCTGAAAAATAGAGACCTAGGGGAATCCAAGATGGGGTGACTTGTGGGGCTCTGACCAGGTTCTGTTATCCAGAATCCTTTGCAAACCTCAAAATGTGTTTAAAAAACACATGTTCCTCACATTTCTGTGGCAGAAAGTTCTGGAATCTGAGAGGAGGCACAAATTTCCTTCCACCCAGCGTTCCCCCAAGTCTCCCGATAAAAATTATACCTCAATTGTGTGGGTAGGCCTAGCGCCCGCGACAGGAAATGCCCCAAAGCACAACGTGGACACATCCCATTTTTTGACAGAAAACAGAGCTGTATTTTGCAAAGTGCCTACCTGTAGATTTTTTCCTCTAGCTCAGCCGGCACCTAGGGAAACCTACCAAACCTGTGCTTTTCTGAAACCTAGAGACCTAGGGGAATCCAAGATGGGGTGACTTGTGGGGCTCTGATCAGGTTCTGTTACCCAGAACCCTTTGCAAACCTCAAAATTTGGCTAGAAAAACACATGTTCCTCACATTTCGGTGACAGAAAGTTCTGGAATATGAGAGGAGCCACAAATTTCCTTCCACCCAGCGTTCCCCCAAGTCTCCCGATAAAAACGGTACCTCACTTGTGTGGGTAGGCCTAGCGCCCACGACAGGATATGCCCCAAAACACAACGTGGACACATCACAGAAAACAGAGCTGTTTTTTGCAAAGTGCCTACCTGTAGATTTTGGCCTCTAGCTCAGCCGGCACCTAGGGAAACCTACCAAACCTGTGCAGTTTTGAAAACTAGAGACCTAGGGGAATCCAAGATGGGGTGACTTGTGGGGTTCTGACCAGGTTCTGTTACCCAGAATTCTTTGCAAACCTCAAAATTTGGCTAAAAAAACACATGCTCCTCACATTTCTGTGGCAGAAAGTTCTGGAATCTGTGAGGAGCCACGAATTTCCTTCCACCCAGCACTCCCCCAAGTCTCCTGATAAAAATGATACCTCACTTGTGTGGGTAGGCCTAGCGCCTGCGACAGGAAATGCCCCAAAGCACAATGTGGACACATCCCATATTTGACAGAAAACAGAGGTGTTTTTTGCAAAGTGCCTACCTGTAGATTTTGGCCTCTAGCTCAGCCGGCACCTAGGGAAACCTACCAAACCTGTGCATTTCTGATAACTAGAGACCTAGGGGAATCCAAGATGGGGTGACTTGTGGGGCTCTGACCAGATTCTGTTACCCAGAATCCTTTGCAAACCTCAAAATTTGGCTAAAAAAACACATGTTCCTCACATTTCGGTGACAGAAAGTTCTGGAATCTGAGAGGAGCCACAAATTTCCTTCCACCCAGCGTTCCCCCAAGTCTCCCGATAAAAATGGTACCTCACTTGTGTGGGTAGGCCTAGCGCCCGCGACAGGATATGCCCCAAAACACAACGTGGACACATCACAGAAAACAGAGCTGTTTTTTGCAGAGTGCCTACCTGTAGATTTTGGACTCTAGCTCAGTCGGCACCTGGGAAACCTACCAAAACCTGTGCAGTTTGAAAACTAGAGACCTAGGGGAATCCAAGATGGGGTGACTTGTGGGGTTCTGACCAGGTTCTGTTACCCAGAATCCTTTGCAAACCTCAAAATGTGGCTAAAAATACACATGTTCCTCACATTTCTGTGGCAGAAAGTTCTGGACTCTGAGAGGATGCACAAATTTCCTTCCACCCAGCGTTCCCCCAAGTCTCCCGATAAAAATGATACCTCACTTGTGTGGGTAGGCCCAGCGCCCGCAACTGGAAATGCCCCAAAGCACAACGTGGACTCATCCCATATTTTGACAGAAAAGAGAGCTGTATTTTGCAAAGTGCCTACCTGTAGATTTTGGCCTCTAGCTCAGCCGGCACCTAGGGAAACCTTCCAAACCTGTGCATTTCTGAAAACTAGAGACCTAGGGGAATCCAAGATGGGGTGACTTGTGGGGCTCTGACCAGGTTCTGTTACCCAGAATCCTTTGCAAACCTCAAAATTGGCTAAAAAAACACATGTTCCTCATATTTCTGTGGCAGCAAGTTCTGGAATCTGAGAGGAGGCACAAATTTCCTTCCACCCAGCGTTCCCCCAAGTCTCCCGATACAAATGATACCTCACTTGTGTGGGTAGGAGTAGTGCCCGCGACAGGAAATGCCCCAAAGCACAACGTGGACACATCCCATTTTTTGACAGAAAACAGAGCTGTTTTTTGCAAAGTGCCTACCTGTTGATTTTGGCCTCTAGCTCAGCCAGCACCTAGGGAAACCTACCAAACCTGTGCATTTCTGAAAACTAGAGACCTAGGGGAATCCAAGATGGGGTGACTTGTGGGGTTCTGACCAGGTTCTGTTAACCAGAATCCTTTGCAAACCTGCTAAAAAAACACATGTTCCTCACATTTCTGTGGCAGAAAGTTCTGGAATCTGAGAGGATGCACAAATTTCCTTCCACCCAGCGTTCCCCCAAGTCTCCCTATAAAAATGATACCTCACTTGTGTGGGTAGGCCCAGCACCCGCAACTGGAAATGCCCCAAAGCACAACGTGGACACATCCCATTTTTTGACAGAAAACAGAGCTGTATTTTGCAAAGTGCCTACCTGTAGATTTTGGCCTCTAGCTCAGCCGGCACCTAGGGAAACCTACCAAAACCTGTATATTTCTGAAAACTAGAGACCTAGGGGAATCCAAGATGGGGTGACTTGTGGGGCTCTGACCAGGTTCTGTTACCCAGAATCCTTTGCAAACCTCAAAATTTGGCTAAAAAAACACATGTTCCTCACATTTCTGTGGCAGAAAGTTCTGGGATCTGAGAGGAGGCACAAATTTCCTTCCACCCAGCGTTCCCCCAAGTCTCCCGATAAAAATTAAACCTCACTTGTGTGGGTAGGCCTAGCGCCCGCGACTGGAAATTCCCCAAAGCACAACGTGGACACATCCCATTTTTTGACAGAAAACAGAGCTGTATTTTGCAAAGTGCCTACCTGTAGATTTTGGCCTCTAGCTCAGCCGGCACCTAGGGAAACCTACCAAACCTGTACATTTCTGAAAACTAGAGACCTAGGGAAATCCATGATGGGGTGACTTGTGGGGCTCTGACCAGGTTCTGTTACCCAGAATCCTTTGCAAACCTCAAAATTTAGCTAAAAAAACACATGTTCCTCATATTTCTGTGGCAGCAAGTTCTGGAATCTGAGGGGAGGCACAAATTTCCTTCCACCCAGCGTTCCCCCATTTCTCCCGTTAAAAATGATACCTCACTTGTGAGGGTAGGCCTAGCGCCCGCGACAGGAAATGCCCCAAACCACAACGTGGACACATCCCATTTTTTGACAGAAAACAGAGCTGTTTTTTGCAAAGTGCCTACCTGTAGATTTTGGCCTCTAGCTCAGCCGGCACCTAGGGAAACCTACCAAAACCTGTACATTTCTGAAAACTAGAGACCTAGGGGAATCCAAGATGGGGTGACTTGTGGGGCTCTGACCAGGTTCTGTTACCCAGAATCCTTTGCAAACCTCAAAATTTGGCTAAAAAAACACATGTTCCTCACATTTCTGTGGCAGAAAGTTCTGGGATCTGAGAGGAGGCACAAATTTCCTTCCACCCAGCGTTCCCCCAAGTCTCCCGATAAAAATTATACCTCACTTGTGTGGGTAGGCCTAGCGCCCGCGACTGGAAATTCCCCAAAGCACAACGTGGACACATCCCATTTTTTGACAGAAAACAGAGCTGTATTTTGCAAAGTGCCTACCTGTAGATTTTGGCCTCTAGCTCAGCCAGCACCTAGGGAAACCTACCAAACCTGTGCATTTCTGAAAACTAGAGACCTAGGGGAATCCAAGATGGGGTGACTTGTGGGGTTCTGACCAGGTTCTGTTACCCAGAATCCTTTGCAAACCTGCTAAAAAAACACATGTTCGTCACATTTCTGTGGCAGAAAGTTCTGGAATCTGAGAGGATGCACAAATTTCCTTCCACCCAGCGTTCCCCCAAGTCTCCCTATAAAAATGATACCTCACTTGTGTGGGTAGGCCCAGCGCCCGCAACTGGAAATGCCCCAAAGCACAACGTGGACACATCCCATTTTTTGACAGAAAACAGAGCTGTATTTTGCAAAGTGCCTACCTGTAGATTTTGGCCTCTAGCTCAGCCGGCACCTAGGGAAACCTACCAAAACCTGTACATTTCTGAAAACTAGAGACCTAGGGGAATCCAAGATGGGGTGACTTGTGGGGCTCTGACCAGGTTCTGTTACCCAGAATCCTTTGCAAACCTCAAAATTTGGCTAAAAAAACACATGTTCCTCACATTTCTGTGGCAGAAAGTTCTGGGATCTGAGAGGAGGCACAAATTTCCTTCCACCCAGCGTTCCCCCAAGTCTCCCGATAAAAATTATACCTCACTTGTGTGGGTAGGCCTAGCGCCCGCGACTGGAAATTCCCCAAAGCACAACGTGGACACATCCCTTTTTTTGACAGAAAACAGAGCTGTAGATTTTGGCCTGTAGCTCAGCCGGCACCTAGGGAAACCTACCAAACCTGTACATTTCTGAAAACTAGAGACCTAGGGAAATCCATGATGGGGTGACTTGTGGGGCTCTGACCAGGTTCTGTTACCCAGAATCCTTTGCAAACCTCAAAATTTAGCTAAAAAAACACATGTTCCTCATATTTCTGTGGCAGCAAGTTCTGGAATCTGAGGGGAGGCACAAATTTCCTTCCACCCAGCGTTCCCCCATTTCTCTCGTTAAACATAATAACTCACTTGTGAGGGTAGGCCTAGCGCCCGCGACAGGAAATGCCCCAAAGCACAACGTGGACACATCCCATTTTTTGACAGAAAACAGAGCTGTTTTTTGCAAAGTGCCTACCTGTAGATTTTGGCCTCTAGCTCAGCCGGCACCTAGGGAAACCTACCAAACCTGTGCATTTCTGAAAACTAGAGACCTAGGGGAATCCAAGATGGGGTGACTTGTGGGGTTCTGACCAGGTTCTGTTACCCAGAATCCTTTGCAAACCTCAAAATTTGGCTAAAAAAACACATGTTCCTCACATTTCTGTAGCAGAAAGTTCTGGAATCTGAGAGGATGCACAAATTTCCTTCCACCCAACGTTCCCCCAA
This sequence comes from Pleurodeles waltl, assembly GCF_031143425.1. Taxonomy (NCBI): domain Eukaryota; kingdom Metazoa; phylum Chordata; class Amphibia; order Caudata; family Salamandridae; genus Pleurodeles; species Pleurodeles waltl. The sequence continues at coordinate 195,044,539 of NC_090449.1, forward strand.
GTCTACCGATAAAAATGATACCTCACTTGTGTGGGTAGGCCTAGCACCCGCGACAGGAAATGCCCCAAAGTACAACGTGGACACATCCCATTTTTTGACAGAAAACAGAGCTGTTTTTTGCAAAGTGCCTACCTGTAGATTTTGGCCTATAGCTCAGCCGGCACCTAGGGAAACCTACCAAACCTGTGCATTTCTGAAAACTAGAGACCTAGGGGAATCCAAGATGGTGGGACTTGTGGGGCTCTGACCAAGTTCTGTTACCCAGAATCCTTTGCAAACCTCAAAATTTGGCTAAAAAAACACATGTTCCTCACATTTCTGTGGCAGAAAGTTCTGGAATCTGAGAGGATGCACAAATTTCCTTCCACCCAACGTTCCCCCAAGTCTACCGATAAAAATGATACCTCACTTGTGTGGGTAGGCCTAGCACCCGCGGCAGGAAATGCCCCAAAGCACAACGTGGACACATCCCATTTTTTGACAGAAAACAGAGCTGTTTTTTGCAAAGTGCCTACCTGTAGATTTTGGCCTCTAGCTCAGCCGGCACCTAGGGAAACCTACCAAACCTGTGCATTTTTGAAAACTAGAAACCCAGGGGAATCCAAGATGGGGTGACTTGTGGGGCTCTGACCAGGTTTTGTTTGCCAGAATCCTTTGCAAACCTCAAAATTTGACTAAAAAAACACATTTTCCTCACATTTTGGTGACAGAAAGTTCTGGAATCTGAGAGAAGCCACAAATTTCCTTCCTCCCAGCGTTCCCCTAAGTCTCTCGATAAAAATGCTACCTCACTTCTGTGGGTAGGCCTAGCGCCCACGAAAGGAAATGGCCAAAAACACAACGTGGACACAACATATTTTTTCACAGAAAACAGAGGTGTTTTTTGCAAAGTGCCTACCAGTGGATTTTGGCCTCTAGCTCAGCCGGCCCCCGGGGGGGCAGAAATGCCCTAAAATAAATTTGCCCCCCAGCCCCCCCCAATCCCCCCCTGCCCGGGAGCGACCCTTGCCTACAGGGTCGCTCCCCCTGCGTGACATTGGCGCCAAAAAACAAATTCCCATTGCCTAGTCGTTTCTGCCCCCTTGGGGGCAGATTGACCTAAAATCGGCCAATCTGCCCCCAAGGGGGGCAGAAATGGTCCAAATACAATTTGCCCCCCAGGGCAGAGACCCTTGCCTGATGGGTCACTCCCCATCTCTAAAAAAACAAACAAAAAAAAACACCCCAATTTTTTTTTGCCCTGGCGCCTAGAGGTTTCTGCTTCCCCCGGGGGCAGAAATGGCCTAAAATAAATTTGCCCCCCCAACACCCCCCCTGGGAGCGACCCTTGCCTACGGGGTCGCTCCCCCTGCGTGACATTGGTGCCAAAAAACAAATCCCTGGTGCCTAGTGGTTTCTGCCCCCTTGGGGGCAGATTGACCTAAAATCAGCCAATCTGCCCCCAAGGGGGGCAGAAATGGTCTAAATACAATTTGCCCCCCAGGGCAGTGACCCTTGCCTGATGGGTCGCTCCCCATCTCTAAAAAAACAAAAAAACAAAAAAAAAACACACACAAAAAAAATTGCCCTGGCGCCTAGAGGTTTCTGCCCCCCCGGGGGCACATCGGCCTAATAATAGGCCGATATGCCCCGGGGGGGCAGAAATGGCCTAAAATAAATTTGCCCCCCCAACACCCACCCCACCCCCCGGGAGCGACCCTTGCCTATGGGGTCACTCCCCCTGCGTGACATTGGCGCCAAAAACCAAAACCCCTGTGTTTAGTGGTTTCTGGCCCCTTGGGGGCAGATTGACCTAAAATCGGCCAATCTGTCCCCAAGGGGGGCAGAAATGGTCTAAATACAATTTGCCCCCCAGGGCAGCGACCCTTGCCTGATGGGTCACTCCCCATCTCTAAAAAAACAAACAAACAAAAACAAAAAAAACAAAAAAAAATTGCCCTAGCGCCTAGAGGTTTCTGCCCCCCCGGGGGCAGAAATGGCCTAAAATAAATTTGCCCCCCCAACCACCACCCCACCCGGGAGCGACCCTTGCCTACGGGGTCGCTCGCCCTGCGTGACATTGGTGCCAAAAAACAAATCCCTGGTGCCTAGTGGTTTCTGCCCCCTTTGGGGCAGATTGACCTAAAATCGGCCAATCTGTCCCCAAGCGGGGCAGAAATGGTCTAAATACAATTTGCCCCCCAGGGCAGTGACCCTTGCCTGATGGGTCGCTCCCCATCTCTAAAAAAACAAACAAACAAAAAAAAAAACACACACAAAAAAAATTTGCCCTTGCGCCTAGAGGTTTCTGCCCCCCCCGGGGGCACATCGGCCTAATAATAGGCCGATATACCACCGGGGGGGCAGAAATGGCCTAAAATAAATTTTCCCCCCCATCCCCCACCCCACCCCCCGGGAGCAACCCTTGCCTACGGGGTCGCTCCCCCTGCGTGACATTGGCGCCAAAAAACAAATCCCCGGTGCCTAGTGGTTTCTGCCCCCTTGGGGGAAGATTGACCTAATACCGGGCAATCTGCCCCGAAGGGGGGCAGAAATGGTCTAAATACAATTTGCCCCCCATGGGAGCGACCCTTGCCTAATGGGTCGCTCCCCACCTCTAAAAAAACAAACACACAAAAGAAATTGCCCTGCCGCCCAGGGGGGGCAGAAATGGCCTAAAACAATTCCCCCCCCCACCCAGGGAGGGACCCTTGCCTAAGGGGTCACTCCCCTTGCGTGAAATTCACGCCAAGAAAAAACTCCCTGGTGTCTAGTGGTTTCTGCCCCCCTTGGGGGGCACATTGGCCTCATCAAAATAGGCCAATCTGCCCCCAAGGGGGGCAGAAATGGCCTAAATATAATTTGCCCCCTAGGGGAGCGACCCTTGCCTAAGGGGTCGCTCCCCACCTAAAAAAACAAAAAAAACAAAAAAATGATTCCTGGTGCCTAGAGTTTTCTGCCCCCAGGGGGCAGAAATGGCCTTCCAGAAAAATGCCCCCCCCGGGAAACGACCCTTGCCCAATGGGTCGCTCCCTTATGTCAATTTCTGTAAAATAAAAAAAAATCCCTGGTGTCTAGTGGGGTTTCAAAAGCCGGATTGCAAGCAATCCGGCTTTTGAAACCCTGGGAGAGACTTCAAAGGGAAGGAAATACATTTCCTTCCCTTTGAAGCCCCTCCGGGCCTCCCCCAGTGATTGAAAGAGAAATGCTTTGCATTTCTCTTTCAATCAGCGCGATAGGGAGGCCCCTGTGACAAATCAGCGAGCGCTCACGCGCAGACGTTACAAAGGGGGTGGGGGGGGGGGTCGGGGGTGGAAGGGGAAGATCTTCCATCCCCACCTTGGGGGGAAGGGGAGTGCACAGGGAGGGCGCGCTAGCGCTCCCCCAAGTTCCCATGTGCCTTGGACGAGGTGACCTCGTCCAAGGCACACAGGAACTGTAGCCTTCGACGAGGTCACCTCGTCCAAGGCACAGAAGGGGTTAAGGAGGGTTGGGAACAACCTTTAAACCCTCCAAAGCAATACATTATGGACTATGTACTTGGCCTAAGATCCAGAATGGCTGAGTACATGAAAAAGGACACTAAAATCCTTCAGGCCAGCCAAGAGCTCCAACGGCAATGGCATAACCAGAAGGCTGTCCTGACAGAGCACCACCCAGAACAGAAGGTGTGGATATTGGAGTCTATGGCCCCAAGAACACTCCAGGACAAATGGAGTGGTCTCCATCTCATTATGGAAAAGAAAGGTGAGGTCACCTATCTTGTGGACCTGGGCACTGCCAGAAGCCCCCTTAGGGTGCTTCATGTCAATCACTTGAAACCTTACTATGACAGGGCTGAATTAAACCTTGCTCATGGCCACAGATGAGGGGCAGGAGGAAGAGAGTGAGCCTCTCCCTGACCTCTTCTCCAACGCTAAAGCTGATGGCTTAGTGGAAGGAGTGGTTCTGGCAGACTGCCTTACTGCTGAGTAGAAGGAAGACTGCAAAAATATCCTAGGACAGTTTTCTGACCTCTTTTCTCTCATACCTCGTACAATTACCTGGTGTGAACATACAATTGATACTGGAAACAGTTTACCTGTCAAAAGTAAAATTCACAGGCAGCCTGACCACGTCAGAGATTGAATAATAACTGAGGTCCAGAAAATGTTAGATCTAGGAGTTATTGAAACTTCTGATAGCCCTTGGGCCAGCCCAGTTGTGCTTGTCTCCAAATGGCATAGCAAAGAAGGAAAGAGAGAAATGCAGTTTTGTGTGAACTATAGGGGTTTTAATACTGTAACCAAAACAGATGCTCACCCTATACCCAGGGCAGATGAGCTAATAGATACACTGGCAGCTGCCAAGTATCTAAGGGCCAGATGTAGCAAAGTAAAACTTTGCGAGTTGCAAATTGGGAGTCATACCGACTCGCAATTTGCAACTCGCAAAATTTTATGCAGAAAGGTGTCTCAGACACCTTCTGCGACTCGCTATGGGGTCGCAAAGACCCACCTCATGAATATTAATGAGGTGGGTCGCATTTTGCGACCCCATAGCGAGTCCATGCACTCACAGGGATGGTGGTCTGGGATTGCATTTTTAATAAAGCAGTTTTTTTTTCTTTTTACAGCCCATTTTCCTTAAAGGAAAACGAGTTGCAAAAAGAAAAACTTCCGAAACCATTTGGTTTCGTTTTTTTCAGAGTAGGCAGTGGTCCATAGGACCACTGCCTGCTCTGAAAAAACATTTTTGTCGGCATTCACAAAGGGGATGGGGTCCCATGGGGACCCCTTCCCTTTTGCGAATGAGTTACCACCCACTTCAAGTGGGTGGTAACTGCGAGTTGGTTTGCGACCGCATTCGCAGTCACAAAGCAACTCAACAAGATGATGGAGTTGCAAATAGAAAGGGAACACTCCTTCCTATTTGCAAGTCGCATCCCAAAATTGCGAGTCGTACCGACTCGCAATTTGGGGATGTGCATCGCGTTAGGCTGTTTGCGTGCCGCAAACTGCGTTTTTCGCAGTTTGCGAAATGCAAACAGCTACCTCCATCTGGCCCTAAGCACCTTTGATCTGACTGCAGGGTATTGGCAGATCAAATTGTCAGAGGATGCGAAAGCAAAATCTGACTTTTCTACTATAGGAGGTCATTATCAATTCACTGTTATGCCCTTGGGTTTGGAAAATGCACCTGCCACTTTTCAGAGGCTGGTGAATATCGTCCTCCAAGGTTTGGAAGCTTTCAGTGCAGCATACTTAATGATATTGCTGTATTTAGCTCCACCTGGGATGACCACCTGGTCCACCTTTGGAAAGTTTTGGAGGCCCTGCAAAAGGCTGGCCTAACTATCAAGGCTTTCATAGTGCCGGATAGGGCAGGGGAAAGTGGTTTATATGGGCCTCTTAATGACCTCACCAGTAAGAAAATGCCTAAAAAACCCATGCAAATATCAAATGCATTGTATAAATACACGCATAACTGAAAACGTGACGCATGGGGACAGGAGGTGATTTAATAGAAAATCCTGTCTACAAGCATGGTACAGTGAGTGAAGTTTTACTTTCTCATTACAGTCTGTGCCTTTTTTACTGTGTGGCTTTGTTTTGGAGCTGGTGGTTGTGTCTTGGTTGCTTATTGTTTCTTGTGGTGTCCCTCCTGTCATGTTGTGTTAAATATTGTCTGCTTTTTGTCCCAGTATTTGTGATTTTGTGTGTTTTTTGTGTATATTTATACTGTGGTGTGTCTGTCCGGGGTAGTTAATCATTTGTGATAGTTGGGATTAGTTAGTGGGCTTAAGTTTCTGTAAATGTTTCTTTTTTCTATGTATTTGGTGTCAATCTTTTCCACTAATAAAATGTCTGCTAGGGAGAGATTGTCTAGGATGGGTAGGAATGAGTTGGGTAGATTTGTGTGGCTGGTAGCCCACTACCTGGCGATGATGTTGGAGATGGATGGAGATCTTGGGTTGGAGATCGGCGGACCTGTTGGTGAGTGTCCCTTTGGGATACTATTTACTGTTCACTGCTCTTACAGTAGCAGATGAGTTGGAGTGTTGCATGCAATGCTTGTAGACAGGTTGCATGCAACCAGAAGGAAGTGTATCTGCGCCAGTCTATACATGGAGTTCACATGTCCAACCATGATACCAATGCAGGTCAGATGTCTGGTGAGACAAGAACAACCATCACGAAGTCACACATTGCAGGGGCCATGGTGACACCTGTGCCCCAGCATAGTGTCATGTATGAGAAGCCTAGGCACCGCCAGCCTACCATTTTTCCCTGGATTGCGTCAAAAAAGTTGGGCAATGAATGCATAACGCAACTTTGTCATCATTTCATGCACATGATCCCTGCCATTATGTCAACAACCGGGGATTACTCGACTCACAGGGCAATGTAAATGGGGCATTTGATACCATCAGACAACTTTGCTATATCAGTCATGGACTACTCAATGCATGATCATTACAGACTTATATTTGAGCCGCAAGTCTATCAGAAAGTGCATCTGGGTGCCTTGCAGGACAAGCTTGAGTACCTGAGTCAATTGTGTTGCAAAGCACCAGGGTAGTGTCATGTATTTTTTGCACAACTCCCTCTTATACCATGTAGTTCCATCTTTTATAGATTGCCCACATATGGTTTTGCAGGGTGTAGCACTACATGAGTCTCTAGCCCATTGTGAGTGTACAGATGTGCTTCTCTCACTCACCGAGTGTCTGTGTCATTGTGTGATTGTAGTGGTGTGTTTATTGCACTGTTTTACACTAGGATAACTAGCTCACTCCTCTCAAATAGTACACACTAAAATTTGTTGTCCTCGAGTAGTGACTGTGATATGACACTAAGGGGGTCATTACAACCCTGGCGGACGGTGTTAAAGGTGCGGTAATACCTCAAACAGGCTGGTGGACAAAAAAGGGAATTATGACAGTGGCGGAAACCGCCAACAAAGACAGCCACTTTAACACTCCGACCGCCACGGCGGTACAGACAAGCAGCGCGGCAGTCACTGCCAACAGACAGGCGGAGGACAATGTACCGCCCACAGTATCACAACCCGCCAATCCGCCACCTTTTCTGGGGCGGATTCACCGTGGATAAAAACATGGTGGAAACAGACATTTCAATGGGAAAACGCTCACCTTAACACATCCCACGAGAAGGAGGCCACCATGGAGCCGGAATTACAAATCCTACCTGCCCTTGTCTTCCTACTCATCTACGAACACCAGTGCCTGCGGCGGCGAAGACAACGGTGAGTACTGCACCTACGACATAGGGGAGGGGGGAAGCAAAAGTCAGGGGGACACACACGCAACACCCCCACCCCCACCCTCGCACATTACAACACACACACCAAGGCATTTCCAAACATCACTGTAACAACCCACAACCCCCCCGGAAGAATGCAAACACAAAAGGAAATCAGTCCAAACATTGTAATGTATCAAAATACATGTTTCAAATATTTACAGATATATATAAACTCATTCAAAAGTATATACATTACGAGAAGTAGTGCAGATATGCACATCTCAATGTCCGTGCACCACTGGTCCAAAAATGCATGGGCGAGGCCCACACAAGATACCTGTCCACAAACAGAGAGAACACTGCCGGGGCATCAGATCGAAATACAACAGGCACCTCAGGGGGAAGGGAAGGGGGGGCACCTCAGCCGGATTACAGCACCACGCCAAATCCACGATGGGGCTACATGCCCATTGATGTATCCTGGGGAGTGCAAAGCCACAGTCTCTCAAGTCTATTCAGTGGGTGAGTTGCCCACTTTGCCATCCTGGGGAGTGCAAAGCCACAGTCTCTCAAGTCTATACAGTGGGTGGGTTGCCCACTTTACCATCCTGGGGAGTGCAAAGCCACAGTCTCTCAAGTCTATACAGTGGGGGGGTTGCCCACTTTATCATCCTGGGGAGTGCAAAGCCACAGTCTCTCAAGTTGAGAACTTCATCCTGTGCAGGACAGACTGAGTGGATGCCTTTCTCCACTGGTTCTGGAGGGGGACTGGTGCCCAGAGTGCTTCATCCTGTGCAGGACAGACTGAGTGGATGCCTTTCTCCACTGGTTCTGGAGGGGGACTGGTGCCCAGAGTGCATCACTCTCCCCGTGACGGTCCCAGTTCCGTCACTGCCCCTGCTCCTCATGCGCTAGCGGTGCTTGCCATGGCGGTCTTTGCCCTGTTCAGCGGTGCTTTGCCATGGCGGTCTCTGGGCTGTTCAGCAGTGCTCTGCCCTGTTCAGCTGTGCTTTGCCATGGCGGTCTCTGGGCTTTTCAGCGGTGCTCTGCCCTGTTCAGCGGTGCTTTGCCATGGCGGTCTCTGACCTGTGCATTGGTGTGTGGCATGATGGTCCCTCATTGCCCAGCAGGGCTGTGGGAGCCAGGGCCCTCCTGGGCACTGACTCCGGCGTTGGTCTCCTGACCAGTGATGATACTTGGGCCCTCCTGGGCACTGACTCCGGCGGTGGTCTCCTGACCAGTGACGATACTTGTGCCCTTCTGGGCAATGACTCCGGCGGTGGCGGTGGTCTCCTGACCAGTGACGATACTTGTGCCCTCCTGGGCACTGACTCCAGCGGTGTTCTCCTGACCAGTGACGATACTTGGGCCCTCCTGGGCAATGACTCCGGCGGTGGCGGTGGTCTCCTGACCAGTGACGATACTTGTGCCCTCCTGGGCACTGACTCCGGCGGTGGCGGTGGTCTCCTGACCAGTGACGATACTTGTGCCCTCCTGGGCAGTGACTCCGGTGGTGGCGGTGGTCTCCTGACCAGTGACGACGGTGCTGGCGGTGGCGTCCCACCCGCCAGGAAGGATGCCGCCTTTCTCCGCTGTGCTGCTCACACCAGGCTTTGCAGACTTCTTCTGGCCCTTCTCGACCTTTGGAGGAGTCACAGCTGACTCTGCAATCCCTCTGGGACCCTTGTGAGTAGTTTTTCCTCCTGGAGTCTTCACCCGGTCCCGTTGGCCACTTTCCAACTTGAGATGCTTTACAGGGGGTGGACTGGCAGTGCCTTGGCTCCGTGTCACACTGCCTGCCCTGGTGCCCGGTGCACTCCACACACCTGTAACACGCACCACTGGTACTGCAGTCTTTTTGGCTGAGGCGCTACAACGGGACTGATGACTTGGAGGGGTGGGGGTGGGGGCAAAGAGGTCAACGTTGCTGAGGGAGAGTTTCTGACGAACACTGGGATGGGTAGCTGGAGGGAGTCTGGGAGTGGAGGAAAAGGAGGTGGTTGTAGGAGGTGTCACTTTAGGTGTTTTGGGTGCAGGTGCAGGCACTGGAGGCTGTCGTGAGGTGGATGGATGTTGGGTGTGCGGGTGCCCGCGTTTGTGTACTTTGGGAGGGGACGTCACAGACACACTGGGAGAGGACACAGGGGACGTGTAAATGGGAGTGGGGTGGTGAGTGCAGGTGAGCGGGGTGTGGTGCTGGGTGTTCTGGTGCGAGTCCTAGTGCCTGTAGATGTAGTGCATGCAGGTGAGAGTGTAGACGATACTGGGAGGGAGGAGGGAGACCACGAGGAGGGGGACACAGTGGAGGCAGTGGATGTTGTTGTGTTTGCATGTGGGTGATGCTTGTGTGAGTGACTGTGGGTTGTGTGGTGCCTATGTTTGCCTGAGCTACTTTTGAGTGTTGAGGTGTATGCATGCTTGTCTGATGGGGTGCTTGGGACAGGCTGGGGTACAGGGGATTGGGTCTGGGTGGAGGAAGTTGGAAGGGGGAGGCTAGAGACAGGGACAATGGCTGCCATCAGTGCTGAGGCCATACATTGCAGGGTTCGATGATGGGCAGCCTGACCAGAATGAATGCCCTCCAGGAATGCATTTGTGTTGCAACTGCCTTTCTACACCCTGGATGGCATTCACAATGGTAGACTGCCCAACAGTGAGTGACCTGAGGAGGTCAATGGCCTCCTCACTGAGGGCAGCAGGGGTGACAGGGGCAGGGGCTGAGGTGCCTGGGGCGAAGTTGATGCCCACCCTCCTGGATGAGTGGGCACGGGGCGAAGGCTGAGGTGCTGCTGGGAGGGTGGTGCTGGTAGGGGAGGTGGCGGCTGTACCTGTAGAAGAGAGGGGCACAGATGATGCCGCCACCACAAGGGAGCTCCCATCGGCGGACGAGTCCGTGTCGCTGGTTTGTGATCCGGTGACCGATGTGTAGCTCCCCTCGCCCTCCGTCCCACTGGTGCATTCTGAGTCTGTGGTGTGGCCCTCCATGGCCATGTGGGATGCAGCTCCCTCGTGCCCCGGTGCCACTGTACCTCCGCCTGATGATGCTGATGCACAAAAGAACAGGGAGAGCAGAAAAAGGGGGAGGGGACGACAGAAGAAAGACAGGTTGAGTGCATGGCTTACCGCTACCGTTGGGGGACAATACAGACACAGCAGCCCCCTGCACTGCGCCGTGCTCTTGGCCTCTACTGATGCAATTGCTGGGATAAGGCCTACATGGCTATGGTGGACATCTGCACACATGGATGCCACAGGGGCACCTATACTTGTACTTGGCCCACTACTGAGGTGGGGTGGAGTGCCACATGCCCTGCATTACGTAGGGGCCTAGCCTACGTATTTCTGCCTGGCCTAGGTACACCCAAAGCCATCCTCCCCACCCAGACCCCTCAACTGCGCGCCAAATCCCCAGAATGATAGTGTACTCACCCCCTTGTGTCTGCTGTGATGCCCTCAAGCACCCATCCAACTCCAGGTAGGCCACCGCCAGGATCTGGAACATCAGGGGGGTCATGGGGCGATGGACACCCCTCCCATGTTGGGAGGCCATCCCCAGCTGAGCCTCTGCCGTCTTCTTGCTCCAGCGGCGAATGTCCTCCCATCTTTTCTGACAGTGGGTGCCCAGTCTCTGGTGGACCCCCAGGGTCCGGACGTCCTTGGCGATGGCACGCCAAATGTCCTTCTTCTGGTGGGTGCTGACCTACATGACATGCACAAAGGAAGAAGAGAAGACATTACCAACTGCACCGCCCATGTGAGTGGTGAGTGGCCCCTATCCCTACCCTTGCCATGTGGCACATGCATTCACAGTCCTTCATGTTCCCTGAACTCAGCCCCCTTCCCTCTTACAACCAGCCCTCTCCACCCAGGCATAGCCCATACAACGTGCTCCCTGTGTACTTACCTGTTGGTCTGGAGGACCGTAGAGTAGCGTGTACTGGGGGAGGACCCTGTCTACTAGCTTCTCCAACTCCTGAGCAGTGAAGGCAGGGGCCCTTTCCCCAGACGCAGCAGCCATTGTCTCTTCCAGACCGATGTCACAGCAGCGCTTGCAGTGTATGTCCTCTCCTGTCGAAGATCAGGTATCGAGTGATTGAACAGATGGAAAATGGCGGTCATGTCCGCGGCGGTGACATCCGCGGCGGTGCGTATCATCACCGCCGGCGCACTTCATCATTGGCTCCTGGGACCCATAGGGTCCAATGTTAACCAATACAGCATTGCGCTGCGGTTTACGACCGCCTACCGCAATGCAGTTACCTCACATTCCCATTGTTCCAGTTTAGAGGTCAGGCAGCCGCCATTTCAGGGGCCCACATGGCTTCATTTACTACTGCGTCACACATAGCTATGCCTACACTCAACACACATACAGGAAGTGTTTTGTGTCCTGTTCTGTGTATCTGTGGGTACATACCTGGGAATTTGTTGACTCTGTGGTCGCTGTTGTCCTTCCTAGGCACCTGGGACATTTGAGAAGATGGCGGAATCCTCCGGTGTACCGACCGCTGGTGGACCCGTTGACAATGGAGGAGCGACATTTAATCGTCACCTACAGGTTTGACCGTGCCACTATCCAGGAACTATGTACCCAGTTGGAGCCAGACCTGATGTCACCAATCCGCCATCCCACTGGAATCCCCCCTGACGTGCAGGTGCTGTCAGTGCTCCATTTCCTTGCTAGTGGGTCTTTTCAGACAACAGTGGCCATGACATCAGGGATGTCCCAGCCTATGTTTTCCAACGTGTTGTCCAGAGTATTGGCTGCCCTGCTGAAACACGTAAGGAGATACATTGTTTTCCCTGAGGTGGAGGATTTGGCTACAGTGAAAGGTGACTTCTATGCCCTTGGACATATCCCTAACATCATAGGTGCCATTGATGGGACCCATGTAGCTCTGGTCCCCCCCCACAGGAGTGAACAGGTGTACAGGAACCGGAAGAGTTATCATTCTATGAATGTACAGATGGTATGTTTGGCAGACGAGTACATCTCACAGGTAAATGCTATGTTCCTCTTGCTCAGTGCACGACGCCTACATCCTGCGGAATAGTAGCATCCCTTATATGATGGCTCAACTCCAGAGGCACCGGGTGTGGCTATTAGGGGACTCTGGTTACCCCAACCTGTTCTGGCTACTGACCCCAGTGAGGAATCCAAGGACCAGGGCAGAAGAACGCTACAATGAGGCCCATGGGCGGACTAGGAGGGTGATCGAACGCACCTTCGGCCTCCTGAAGGCCAGGTTCAGGTGCCTCCATATGACAGGTGGTTCCCTATACTACTCACAGAAGAAGGTGTGCCAGATCATCATCGCCTTCTCGATGCTTCACAATCTTGCTTTGCGACGCCAGGTGCCTTTTCTGCAGGAGGATGGTCCAGATGACGGTGTTGTGGCAGCTGTGGAGCCTGTGGAGACTGTGGACAGTGATGAGGAGGAAGCTGAGGAAGAAGACGTCGACAACAGGGAGTCAATCATACAGCAATATTTCCAGTGACCCACAGGTGAGAACATATTCATTTTAACCATTACATTAACTTTCACATGTCTACTTCTATCCTGTCTGTCATTTAATAGCAGTATTTGGTCACTGAGTTGTACCTTTCTATTACGGTTTCACAGGTGTGGTTACCAACGTGTGTCATCTGCTTGTATCCTTCAAGGACTTGTGATGTGTGACATTGCTATGTTGGCCTTACAATTGGAAACGCATTATGACACGGTCATTGATAATACATATTTTCAAAATCACAGACTGACTCCAGAATTTTTTTGTGGTTCAAGGGTATTTATTGAAGTGCTCAAAAATGGAGGGGGGTTGTAATATGGTGATGGGGGACGGTGGAGGAATGTCCATGGCAGAGTCCAGTCCATTGGTCACACAGGTGCACTGCCCATATGGGCATAGGAAGTGGAGCTGGGCAGTTTAAGTATGGACAGGGTAACAAAGTAGGACTGTGGGAGGACAATCAGGGTGGTCTCATTTCCTGGCAGGGGTCTTGCCATCTTGCTCTGTCCTGTTCCTGGATCTCAGGGACCACTTGCGGGGTGGTTCTCCGTCTGCAGGGGGTGGGGTGCTGGTGTGGTGGTCCTGTGGCGGGCGTCCTGTCCACTAGCGGCGGCGGAGGTCGTGGGCAGTTCATCGTCCATGCTAGTGTCAGGGGCCCCTTGGAGTGCCACGGTGTCCCTCATGGTATGCTGTATATCCTTCAGCACCCCTACGATGGTGCCCAGGGCGGAGCTGATGGTCCTGAGTTCCTCCCTGAACTCCAAATACTGCTCCTCCTGCAGGCGCTGGGTCTCCTGAAACTTGGCCAGGACCGTCGCCATCGTCTCCTGCGAGTGGTGGAATGCTCCCATGATGGAGGATAGGGCCTCGTGGAGAGTGGGTTCCCTTGGCCTGTCCGCCCCCTGTCGCACAGCAGCCCTCCCAGTTCCCCTGTGTTCCTGTGCCTCCGTCCCCTGGACCGTGTGCCCACTACCACTGCCACCAGGTCCCTGATTTTCTTGGGGTGGTGGGTTATCCTGGGTTCCCTGTAGTGGTGGACACACCGCTGATTGACGTGTCCTGGGGACGGCGGTATGGGCCCGCTGGGTGGGTGATGTGCTGGTGTTACCAGGGGGTGGAAGGTCAGTGTTGGGCTGTGCCTGTGCAAGGGGATCCGACTGTCCCGAGGCCCACGATGGTTCGGGCTGGTCATCAGGATCCAGTAGGGCAGAGCTGCTATCGTCACTGTGGGCCTCTTCTGTGGGTGGAGTGGAGTTGTCTGGACCCTCCGGTGTGATGACGTTCCTTAGTGGTCCTGCAGTGACATAAGATCATGATTATTGCATGTGTGTGTGTAATGGTGTGCAATGGGTGGGTGTGTGTGTACCCCAGTGCAGGCATTCCAGTGTGCGGGTTAGTTTGATGATGGTTGGGGGGTGTTATGGGTATGTGCAGTGAGCATGCTTTAGTGCTATGTGACCATGCTTAGTTGTGTCATGCAGGGCTTGGTGTTGGGATGGGTGGTTTGTGTTATTAGTACATTAGTGAGGAGTTGTAGTGATAGGGGAGGGGGTGAGGGTGGGTGTGTGTGATGGCATGCAGGTAGGGTGGGGGATATGATAGTTAAGATTTGACTTACCAGTGTCCATTCCTCCACCGACTCCTCCGAGGCCCTCTGGATACATGATGGTCAAGACTTGCTCCTCCCATGTTGTTAGTTGTGGGGGAGGAGGTGGGGGTCCGCCGCCAGTCCGTGGAACCGCAATGTTGTGCCTGAATACCACTGAACGCACCTTCCCCTGTAGGTCGTTCCACCTCTTCCTGATGTCCTCCCTATTTCTTGGATGCTGTCCCACTGCATTTACCCTGTCGACTATTCTGCGTCATAGCTCCATCTTCCTGGCTATGGATGTGTACTTCATCTGTAAGCCAAATAGCTGTGGCTCTACCCGTAGGATTTCCTCCACCATGACCCGGAGCTCCTCCTCGGAAAACCGGGGGTGTCTTTGGCGTGACATGGGGTGGTGTGGGTGATGTGTGGGGTGGTGTCAGTGTTGATATGTGTGGTGATGTGTAGTGGTGTGTGGTGTATTGTGTGTATTGTGCATGTAATGTTGTATGGGTGATGGTGTTGTGTGCCTCTGTGTGGTGGGGTTCTCAGTTGCTGTGCTCTCTGTCTCTCTGGCCTTCGGTTGTGAAATGTGGTCGTAGGGGTTTGTGGGTGATGTGGGTGTGTGTTTTATGTTGTGTTGGGTATGTGGGAGTGGTGTGTGTATGTGTATCAGGTGTGTGTATTTGGAATTGTCCAATGTGGCGGTGTTTTGGAGATGCGTGTGTATTTTGAGCGCGGCGGTGTATACCGCCAATGGAATACCGCAGTTGAATGACCGCCGCGTGGATTCATGGATCGTAATAGCATGGGCGTGTTTCTGTTGGCGTGGAGGTGGAGGTTTTGTTTTCGCCAGTTTTACACTGACCTTTGTTGTGGCGGACTTGTGTGGGTGTTTGAATTTCGGTGGATTCCGAGATGTGTGTCATAATAGCTGTGGTGGAATTCCGCTGCCGCGGCGGTGTATTGGTGGTCTTCTGCACGGCGGTAAGCGGCTTTTACCGCCGATGTTGTAATGACCCCCTAAGTGTGGTTTTCCATTCTTATCTTACAGTTGGATCTGCCACCTACACGGTCGGTGAGGTGGCGCGATTTGAGGACCCATATGAATCCAGTAAGTGTGATAATGTGTATTCTGTGAAGTAATCCGGGGTTTGGTGTGAGTGAGTCATGTGTGATGCATACAAGGCTAGATGTGATACGCTGTACAATGATCAGATATCAAAGTAGGCTGGATGGTGACATTGTGTCCCATTGAAAGGATCCCCATGCACCACCAGAGGGTCACTTCTTATGAGGCTCGTGGTGCTCAATGGCCAGCATTGTGTAAACAAGGTGATGACAAGCCACATGTAGGTCCATATGTGACTAAGAATGACAGAGTGCAACGCGGTGAGAATATTGCAGTGGGGAACGCCATCATTCTCACAACACAGGGATGCACTATTTTAAACCCAATTTGGTGCATCCCTGTATTGTCATGAAGATGGAGGACTGGGCTGGCAATTGGCCCCCAGCATGGCGCTCTGTATTTTACACTCCATATATGTAACACTTATGTGGAATGTAATTGGCGTGTGTGCAGGTCAAGGCCAAATGTGCACTGGCATGGAAATGGGTGTGTAAGGAATTGTATTGGCAGATCAGGTGTTGATGGTGTCTACACCTAGACACACAAATGTAGATGTGATAGACCTATGGATGCCAGCTTCCTTGTTGTCAGCCCTCTTAACATATGGTCTACTCCCTGACTCCATGTATGAGAGGGCATGCCTTGGTGGACGACCAGGACGGTTGAAATGATGGATTGCATGGGTATCCCCCCTTAGGCACAGGGGGAGAGGAATACCAAATTTGTAGGTAGATGTGATGCTCACAGTGTAGGTGACAGTCATATAGATCAGGCTTGCGTGTGCACCTATCAGCACTGACCCCTTATGGTTAGCAACATCATCCAAGCCTCCCATTGACATGTTCAAGTTACTGGTGATATATGGTTGAAAATTGACACAAATGATGAGGAAGTTTGGGCCTGATCTATGTAAAGTTTGCACTGCCTTTGTATTATTACATATTACGCAAAACAATGCACACCACCTTGTGTCTGGTTCATAGTGTTGTTTTGCGTCGCCTTGGTGTGATTGAAATGATGCTAATGCAGTGTTGTTGTTATATTTGTCAGGACCATTGTCTTTTCTGGAATGTGAGTTGGAGTGCATGTGTAATTAGGTGTAGAAGTGTAAGCTAATAATCTGTACATACACCACACAATGTTGACACTGATGTGGTTTCCTGTCTCCATTTAACTGCTGCCAACATGACTAATGAGGAACTGCGTGCGATCCAAAAAGAGGGCAGTCCGGTACCGCCATATCCTGGCAGTGGAATCTGGGTTCCGGAGAATGGCTTGCCGCTATCATGCTGAGAAATCAAGGGGGAATGGCAGGCATTCACAAAAGGGGTCCCCACACTGGCAGAGGCCACACAGAAGAGACCCATCTCCACAGCAGTGCAGGGCGGCACAGCTGCCACCACGTCAACACCCACAACTGCAACAGCTTTGAACTCGGTGCAACAGCCCACACCACCTGCTGCCATGGACCCTAAAATGCTGCAGGATCTGCAGAGGGACATTTCCCTTGTGTTTCAATGGTTGGACAGTTTGGAGAAGGAGGTGGCTGCCAACACAAAGAGACTTAAATATATTTAAAAAACCCTCAAGAAGGCCAAACTATAAGTGTCATTGAAACTGTCACCTCCAAGTTCTGTCCCCTCTCGCCTCGTTTTTATTCATGGCTTATAGTGAGTTTTAGGGGGTTAGTGTTAGGTTAGTGTAGTTATGTAGTTTAAATAGGATAAGTGGATTTGGGGGGGGGGGGGGTTTACTTTTTAAGTAAATGTTAATTGGTGGGTCAGTAGGTGGAGGGTCAGGTTGAGGTATATGCATGTGTAAAAAAAATTAACAAAATACAAAACAATATGTATTTGTTTAGATTTAGTTAGATTATGTGTAGTATAAGTATATGTTTTTCTGCATATATCTCATAACGTAAGAGGGGTGGGGGGGCAATGTTTAGAGTGTGGTGTTAAATGTGTTAGGAAGTTTAGCATAGGGTAGTTAGCTTCAGTTGTTGGTTAAGTATAGTTAGAATAGGTTAGTTTAGGTTAGGATATGTTTTCTTGATTTTTTTTAGTTTAGTTGTATAATTAATAAACATTTTTGGGCACTCCTTTACTTTTTGTGTCATATGCTTGTGTCTCAGGGTTTTCCCATGAGTGCACAGTGAAAATTGTGTGTTGGCCTAGGGATACCATACGGCCTCCTAATCCCTCTCTTGACATGTTCATCACCTGCTTACAACTAAGCTGTCACATTGGCAGCAACAACACATCTACTTGTCTATGCATCTGCCATCCAGAGTCCCCACTACTCAAGGTGTCTATGTTTACTTTGTATTGGACAGGTAGATGTGGTAATTCAGCAGTCAGTGTTAGGGGCCTGTGTAGGGATTTTGGGCACTGTGGCACATTTGACAACATCCTACATTTAAAATCTATCCGGCAAAACTGACCAATGGCAATTACAGAAGAGGTTAAGTACCTCTGTTGCACACCAATGTGTTTTACTGGTACTCCCAGCTGACGATATTGCCCGAGAACTGTTTCACAGCCATTCCTGCCGTATGTAGTGAGTGAAGCATACATGTGTTCTACATTTGACATACTCAGTTAATTGCTTGTAGGGGAAAGTCCAGCATTGATGTTTATCATGTACGAACCTTGTGTTTAGATGTGTGCCCCCATATTCCTGCACATTTGTACTGACAATCTGTGACTAATGTAGGAGGCTGGTTTGTAGTGGGTACCTTGGGTACTTACACATTATACTAGATCCAGTTATCCCTTATTAGTGAAGTAGTAGTGTTCTAGCAGAGTAGGCTGATAGAGGTAGCTGTAGCAGAGCAGCTGAGGCTGAACTAGGAGACATGCAAAGCTCATGCAATACCACTTATAGTTACACAATACTTATACACAAGTAAAGACAATACTCAGTGTTACCAAAAATAAAGGTATTTATTTGGGTGACACAGTACCAAAAATATCTTGGAGACAATGGGCCAGATGTAGGTACAAACCAGTTTGCGACTTGCAAATTGCGAGTCCTTCCGACTCGCAAATTGCAACTCGCAAACTGGTATGCAGAAAGGTGTCTCAGACACCTTCTGCGACTCGCTATGGGGTCGCAAAGACCCACCTCATGAATATATAGGGAGTCTAGGCACTCACGGGGATGGTGGCCTGCTGGAGACAGCAGACCACCATGTCAGTGACTGCTTTTAAATAAAGCAGTTTTTTTTTTCTCTTTGCAGCCCATTTTCCTTAAAGGAAAACGAGCTGCAAAAAGAAAAAATACCGAAACCTTTTTGTTTAGTTTTTTTCAGAGTAGGCAGTGGTCCACTGCCTGCTCTGAAAAAATATTTTTGTGAGCATTCACAAAGGGGAAGGGGTCCCATGGGGACACCTTCCCTTTTGCGAATGAGTTACCATCCACTTCAAGTGGATGGTAACTGCGAGTTGGTTTGCGACCGCTTTCATGGTCACAAAGGAACTCTACATCGTGATGCGGTCGCAAATAGGAAGGGAACACCCCTTCCTATTTGCGAGTCGGAATCACATTTTGCGAGTCGGTACTGACTCGCAAAATGTGATTCTGCATCGCGTTCAGCCTTTTGCGCCTCGCAAACTGCGTTTTTAGCAGTTTGCAAGGCGCAAAAGGCTTCCTACATCTGGCCCAATATTCCTTCTGTAGGTAAGTATTATACACAATATATACACTAGACACCAAAATTAGACAACTAATAGTCATAAAATAGTGCAAACAATAGGGAATGCTATAGAATGCAATGGGAGAAAATAGGTCTAGGGGCAACACAAACCATATACTAAGAAAGTGGAATGCGAATCACGAATTCCCCCCTAGACAAGTGTAGTGTGTGCGGAATCGCTGGGAGAGTAAGAATACAGTAAAGGTAAGTAAATTACCCCATCCCAGAGCCCAGAAAAGCAGGCGTAAAGTACTGCAAGTTTCCATAGGACACACTACACCTCGTGATTGGCATTTTGCAGCAACCAACCAAGTCTGCGAACAACAACTCCTAGATTCCTGGATCTGAAGACCTGCAAAGGAAGGGGAACAAGTCCAGAAGTTGAAAGAAGTTCCAGGAAGGACAGAAGCCCCTGCCAACCCAGAAGAGAGTGCAAAAGAAGAGTCTCCGGTTAGTCGAAGACTGCCGCAATGCACTCTAGGAAGATGCTAGTGGGTTCCTGCATGATGCAAAGGTTGTCCCACGACGTGAAGATCGTTGTAGATGTGATTTTGTGTTGGAAGTCGCCAACAAGCCTTGGTTACAATAAAAATTCATTTTGTGTCAAAATGGTGCTGGATGGACCCAGGAGGGATCTGGGGTCCTCAACTCTGTGTGAGGAGGAAGATGGGGCTCACAGCATTTTAGAGAGCCCTCAGGATGCCAGCCAGCATCCCCGGGAGGCCCAGGACACGGGAACAAAGAGGTGCAAAACATGGTTGAAGCAGCACAACAAAGGAAGGTCTCACGCCACCGGAGAACATCTCAGTGAGTTAAGCATCACAGGATGGAGTGCTGGGGACCTGGGCCAGGCAGTGCATGAAGGAATTTTGCAAATAGTGCACAGAGGCCTCAGGAGTTGAAGAAGACGTAGTACACAGGGGTACTCTGTGGGAAGGTAAGGTCTTACCTCCTCCAAATTGCGTCAACAGGACCACAGGACAGTCTTGGTCGATGGAGTCCAACCTCTGTGTCCTTAGGAGCACGCTTGTCACTATGAGAGAGTCCAAGGGTACCGGTCGTCATCTTAGAAAGTGCCTGAAGGAGAGGGGGCTGAGTCCTTGACCCCATGGGAGATTTCTTTGGTCCTTCTGGTGCAGGATGAAGACCAGGACTCCTCAGAGCATGCGCACCATGGAAACTGTTGCAGTTTCTGGCTGGAGCTGAAGTTTCAGAGGAAAAGTATCCCTTGTGGATACTTTGTTGCTGTTACAGCGGTTGCTGGAGCAGGCTGCGGTTGATCCGAAGTCAGAAGATGATGAAGTAGTTGCAGAGGATTCCTGAAGGAAACTTGCAGCAGAATCTGAAGAGAACCTACAGGAGAGACCCTAAATAGCCCTGCGAGGGGGATTGGCTACCTTCAAGGTATGGAGCTATCAGGAGGGGTCTCTGACGTCACCCGCTGCCACTGGCTACTCAGGGACCTCCAGAGTGCCCCTACACCTTGCAAAGCAAGATGGCTGAAGGCTGGGACACACTGGAGAAGCTCTGGACACCACCCCTGGGGTGGTGATGGACAGGGGCGTGGTCACTCCCATTTACTTTGTCTGGTTTCACTCCACAGCAGGGGACAAGGGGTTCCTGAACCAGTATAGACTGGTTTATGCAAGGAAGGCACCATCTGTGTCTTTCAAAGCATTTCCAGAGGCTGGAGGAGGCTACCCCTCCCCAGCCTGTAACACCTATTTCCAAAGGAAGAGGGTGTAACACCCTGCTCTCAGAGTAAATGCTTTGTTCTGTCTTCCTGGGACTGGGCTGCCCAGACCCCCAGGAGGGCAGAACCCTGTGTGTGGGGTGGCAGCAGCTGAAGCTGCAGTGCAAGCCTAAGAGAACTGGCTTGGCAATACTGGGGGTCAGGGTGGAGCCCCCAGGATGCATGGAATCGGCTCCCCAATACCAGATTTGTATTGGGGGACACTTTCATGATCTTAGACATCTTACATGGCCATATTTGGAGTTACCATTTTGAAGCTACATATAGGTTTTGACCTATATGTAGTGCACGCATGTCATGGCGTCCCCGCACTCACAAAGTCCCAGGAAATGGCCCTGAACTATGTGGGGGCACCTTTGCTAGTGCAAGGGTACCCTCACACTTATCTACTTTGCACCTAACCTTCAGCAAGTAAAGGTTAGACGTGTAGGTGAATTATAAGTTACTTAAGTGCAGTGAAAATGGCTGTGAAATAGTGTGTGCACTATTTCACGCAGGCTGCAATGGAAGTCCTGTGTAAAGGTTTGTCTGAGCTCTCTATGGGTGGCAAAAGAAAAGCTGCAGCCCATATATCCTGGAACCCCAATGCCCTGGGTACCTAGGTGCCATATACTAGGGACTTATAAGGTGGGTCCAGTGTGCCAATTGAAATTGGTAAGTGAAGTAACTAGCCTACAGTGACACATTTAAAAGCAGAGAGGGCACAATTACTGAGGTTCTGATTAGCAGAGCCTCAGTGACACAGTCAAGCACTATACATACACACACATTATGCCATAAACTATGAGAACTGGGGTCCTGACCAGCAGGATCCCAGTGAGACAGGCAAAAACATACTGACATACAGGTAAAAATGGGGGTAACATGCCAAGGAAGATGGTACTTTCCTACACAACCCCCCCCCCCTAAAATGATGGGCAATAAGGCTAACCTTGCCCAGATGAGTCTTCATTATCTAAGTGGAAATATCTGGAGAGTCCATCTGCATTGGAATGGGTACTCTCAGGTCTATGATCCACTGTGTAGTCCATCCCCTGTAGGGAAATGGACCACCTCAACAGTTTAGGGTTTTCACTTTTCATTTGTTTAAGCCATATTAGAGGTGCGTGGTTTGTCAAGTGGTCAACCTCCTGCTAATGAAAGCAACAGGTTGATCCTGGCCCTCTGAGTTCAGTTGTGATACTACAGCCCCTACCCTCAATTCCGAAGCATCTGTTTGAACAATGAATTTTTTGGAGTAGGTTGGGCTTTTCAAGACAGGTGCAGAGCACATTGCCTGCTTAAGCTCCTCAAAAGCTTTCTGACAGCTAGCTGTCCACAATACCTTTTTAGGCATTTTCTTACTGGTTAGGTCATTAAGAGGTGCTGCAATGGAGCCTTAGTTCTTAATGAACCTCCTGTAATACTCAGTGAGACCTTATAAGGCTCTGACCCGGGTCTGAGTTATAGGGGAAGCCCAGTCCATAATGGACTGAAGAATCCCCTGAAGTGGTGCAATCTGTTTTACACCTACCAGGTGGCCCAGATAAACCACTTTCTCCTGCCCTATCTGGCACTTTGAAGCCTTGATAGTTAGGCCTGCCTTCTGCAGGGCCTCCAAAACTTTCCAGAGGTGGACCAGGCGATCATCAAAGGTGGAGCTAAAGACAGCAATACCGTCCAAATATGCTGCACTAAAAGCTTCCAAACCTTGGAGGACTGTATTCACCAGCCTCTGAAAAGTGGCAGGTGCATTTTCCAAACCAAAGGGCATCACTGTGAAGTGATAATACCCTCCTATGGTAGAAAATGCAGTTTTTGCTTTAGCATCTTCTTACTTTTTGATCTGCCAATACCCTGTAGTCAAGACAAAAGTGCTTAGGTACTTGGAAGCTGCCAGTGTATCTATAAGCTCATCTGTCCTGGGTATAGGGTGATCATCTGTTTTGGTTACTGCAGTGAGACCCCTATAGTCCACACAAAACCTAATTTCTCTCTTTCTTTCTTTGCTATGCGGTTTGGGGACAACACCACTGGGATAGCCCAGGGGATATCAGAATGCTCAATAACTCCAAGGTCTAACATTTTCTGAACTTCAGCTTTTGTGCAATCTCTGACATGGTCAGGTTTCCTGTAAATTTTACTTTTGACAGGTAAACTGTCTGCAGTGTCAATTGTATGTTCACAAAAAGTAGTTGTACCAGGTGTGAGTGAGAAGAGTTCAAAAAACGGATCAAGGAGATTTTGACAGTCTTCCTTCTGCTCAGCAGTAAGGCAGTCTGTCAGAACCACTCCCTCCACTAAACCATCATTTTCAGTGGTGGAAAAGAGATCAGGGAGAGGGTTACTCTCTTCTTCCTGTCCCTCGTCTGTGGCCATGAGCAGGGTTAAGTCAGCCCCGTCATAGTAAGGCTTTAGGCGATTGACATGAAGCACTCTAAGGGGTCTTCTGGCAGTGCCCAGGTCCACCAAGTAGGTGACCTCACCTTTCTTCTCTACAATTAGATAGGGTCCACTCCATTTGTCCTGGAGTGTTCTTGAGGCCACAGGCTCCAATACCCACACCTTCTGTTCTGGGTGGTACTCTGTCAGGACAGCCTTCTGGTCAAACCGTTGCTTTTGGAGCTCTTGGCTGGCCTGAAGGTTTTTGATGGCCTTTTTCATGTACAGAGTCCACAATGTCTAGTTTTGGAGCTTTTACATTTTGTTTCCAACCCTCCTTAACAAGAGCAAGGGGACCCCTAACAAGGGTGACCAAATAGGAGTTCAAAGGGGCTGTAGCCCACTCCTTCTTGGGGTACCTCCCTGTAGGCAAAAAGGAGGCATAGTAATAGGACATCCCATCTGCTTCTGAGTTTTTCAGAGAGTCCCATAATCATACTTTTGAGAGTTGTATTAAACATCTCAACCAGTCCATTAGTTTGTGGATGATAAGGGGTGGTGAACTTGTAGGTAACACCACACTCTTTCCACATTGCTTTTAGGTATGCAGACATTAAGTTACTACCTTTGTCTGACAGCATTTCCTTAGGGAAGCCCACTCTGGAAAAGATTCCCAGGAGGGCCTTTGCCACTGCAGGAGCTGTAGTGATCCTTAAGGGGATATCTTCTGGGTACATTGTGGCATGGTCCACCACCACAAGGATAAATCTATTGCCAGAAGCAGTTAGAGGACCAAGGGGGACAACACTATCAATCCCTACCCTTTCTAAGGGCACCCCAACCACTGGCAGTGGGATCAAGGGGGCCTCTGGGGTGCCACCCATCTTGCCTCTGGCTTGACAGGTGATACAGGAACAACAAAACTCCTTTGTGTTTTCTGACATATGGGGCCAGTGAAAATGTGGAACAAGTCTGTCCCATGTTTTACTCTGGCCTAAATTCCCAGCTAAAGGGATGTCATGAGCCAGAGTTAGGAGGAATTCCCTGTACTGAAGGGGGATGACAAGTCTTATGGTAGCACCAGGTTTAGGGTCCCTTGTTTCAGTATAAAAGAGATTATTCTCCCAATAAACTCTGTGTGTGTCAGTGACATCACCATTTTGCTGCTTGACAGCCTCCTGCCAGAGGTCCCTCCAATGTGGGGCAGGTTTGCTGTGCCACACTCAGCTCTCCCCTGGCTGGCCCCCCTGCACCCAAAAGCTCAGCTGTATCAGCTTCCAGCTCCTCTTGTGTATGTTCTGCACCAGGAGAGAATTCTTCTTCCTCAAAAGGGGAATCATCTGTGGAGGGAGGGGTAGTGGACAAGGGTTTGCCCTTCCTACCTCTAGTTTTAGGGAGCACTTGGTTTATTGTTCCAGGATCCATGTTTCCCTGTCCTCTTTGCTTCTTGGCCTGATCCCTGGTAAGAGCAAAGGTATGCCCAGGAATGCCATGCATTGCTGCATGGGCCTCCAACTCCACTTCAGCCCAAGCTGATGTCTCCAAATCATTGCCTAGCAGACATTCTACAGGTAAGTCAATGGCTACCACAATGTTCTTTGGGCCAGTAACCCCCCCAGTAGAGATTCACAACAGCCATGGGGTGGCTTATAGTGTTGCTATGGGCATCTGTCACTTGGTACTGGTGACCAAGTAGGTGCTGCTCCGGGGCAACCAGTTTTTCCATCACCATGGTGACACTGGCACCTGTGTCCCTGTAGCCCTCAACCTGAACACCATTAATCAGGGGTAGCTGATTGTACTTATCCATATTAAAGGGACAAGCAACTAAAGTGGCTAGGTCAATGCCACCATCAGAGAATAAAACAGCCTCAGTAATCTCCCTAACTAGACCAACCCCAACTACATTACCAATGGTGAGCCCATCTACATCCTTTGATTGGCTATTAGAAGTACTCTTCCCGCCACCACTGCTATTACTAGGGGCACTAGTGGTTGCAGTTAGGGTTGTGATGGTCGGAGGTTTGGTGTTTTTCTTTGGACAATGACTGTCAGTTGCCCAATGGCCTTTGGCTTTACACATATAACACCAAGGTTTCTTAACTTTGTGAGAAGAGGTTTTGGACCCACCACCCCCAGAGGATTTTTGTGGGCCTGACGAAGATTCTGATGATTTTTTATCTTTGTCCCCACCCTTGTCATGTGACTTACCGTCCTTCTTCTTACCATCCTTGTCACCCCCTGTATGAGCTTTTCTGCTCACCCATGTTCTGACACATTTGTCTGCCTTATTTCCCAATTCTTGGGGAGAGGTCAGATCTGAGTTCACAAGATACTGATGCAACAAGTCAGACACACAATTATTCAAGATATGCTCTCTCAGAATCAAGTTCTATAGGCTTTCATAGTCAGTCATCTTACTGCCATTTAACCAACTTTCTAGGGCCTTCACAGAACAATCTACAAAGTCTGTCCAGTCCTTTGATGCCTCCTTTCTGCTCTCTCTGAACTTAATTCTGTATTGTTCAGTGGTTAAGCCCAGACCATCGAAGAGTGCACCTTTAAGAATTTGGTAATTATCTGCATCATCCTCTCTGACAATAAGAAGTCTGTCTCTCCCCTTGCCAGAGAAGGATAACCAAAGGATAGCATCCCACTGTACATGAGGGACCCTCTGACCTTTACAGGCTCTCTCAAGTGCAGCAAACCACTTGTAGATGTCATCACCATCCCTGTAAGGAGGGACGACTTTGTGCAGATTTCTAGAATCAAATGAAGGTTCCCTAACATTTGTATTTCTAAAACTGCTGCTGCCACCATGGGGAACTAACCCCAAACCCTGCCTCTCTTTCTCCACAGCCAGGGATTCCTGGTCTAAGGCCAACTGTTGCTGCATTAGCCTCAGTCTGGCCTCCTCTAACCTCAGCTTTCTGAGTTCCCTATCTAGGGACTGGTCCTCAGGGTTAGAATTATGTGAAGCCTCTGAAACAGAGGTAACATGAGAGTGTGCAGAGCCAGACCTATCTCTAACAGCGGCCACTCTAGTGACCTGACCTCTAGGAGTAAAGGGAGCCCTACTTGTGTGTGAACCCTTCCCACTACCAGTTATACTAGGGGACTTATTGACAGATAGGTCTGTGGAAGTACAATTCCCTAGGATTGTCATTCTGCTCCTCTGAGCCTTCCTGGTTGGAGTCATCCTCTACCTCTTCCCCTGTCTGATATGGACCAGTGCTGAGTCCCTGGTCATCTTGGAGGAGAAGATTTAAGAGGAACTCCTTATTGGGGTTCTTCCCAATCCATAAACTTCTTTCAATACAGAGACCCCTCAAACTTTTAAAGTTAAGATTTTCATATGTTGTTTTCAAAACTCTAGGGGTAGCTTCTACATAAGACATATTGAAAGAAAAACGTTTAGCAAAGTGAGTAAAAAGTTAGACGAATACCAGAGCTATCTTTTTAGAGAAAAGAAGAAAACTTTTCAAGACTTTGTAAAATCTTTTGCAAAGTTTAAAGAACTTTTAAGAAAGTTAGAAAATTGTTTCTAGGTATATATTATATATGCTCTATTGGAGCAAGCTTTTCTTGTGAAAAGCACTGGTAACAAAGTGGTAAAGCAATTGCAAGTACCTATCCCACCGCTGCACCACCAACGTAGGAGGCTGGCCTGGTTTGTAGTGGGTACCTTGGTATACCAGGTCCAGTTATCCCTTATTAGTGAAGTAGTAGTGTTCTAGCAGCTTAGGCTTAGAGGTAGCTATAGCAGAGCAGCTTAGGCTGAACTAGGAGACATGCAAAGCTCATTCAATTCACTTATAGTTACACAGTACTTATACACAAGTAAAGACAGTACTCGGTGTTACCAAAAATAAAGGTATTTATTTGGGTGGCACAGTACCAAAAATATCTTTGTGACAATATTCCTTCTGGAGGCAAGTATTATACACAATATATACACTACACACCAAAATTAGACAAGTAATTAGTCATAGAACAATGCAAACAGTAGGAAATCCAATAGAATGCAATGGAGAAAATAGGTCTAGGGGCAACACAAACCTTATACAAAAAAAGTGGAATGTGAATCACAAATTTCTCCATAGACAAGTGTAGTGTGTGCAGAATTGCTGGGGGAGTAAAGGTAAGTAAATTACCCCACCCCCAGAGCCCAGAAAAGCAGGAGTAAAGTACTGCAAGTTTCCTTAGGACACACTACACCTCGTTTTCGGGATTTTGCAGCAGCCAACCAAGTCAGCAAAAAACAACTGCTGGATTATTGGACCTGAAGATCTGCAAAGGAAGGGGACCAAGTCCAGAAGTCGAAAGAATTTCCAGGAAGAACAGAAGCCCCTGCCAACCCAGAAGAGGATGCAAAAGAAGAGTCCCCAGTTAGTAGAAGACTGCAGAAATGCAACCTAGGAAGATGCCAGAAGGTTCCTGCATGATGCAAAAGATGTCCCACGGTGTGAAGATTGTTGCAGATGAGATTTCGTGTTGAAAGGTGCCAACAAGCCTTGGCTATGACAAAAGTGCGTTTTTCATCAAAATGATGCTGGATGGACCAAGGAGGGACCTGAGGGCCTCAACTCTGTGTGAGGAGGAACAGGGCGCTCTCAGCACTTTAGAGAGCCCTCAGGATGCCACGCAGCACCCCCAGAAGCCACAGGATCCAGTTTCAAAGGAGGTGCAAAATGCAGTTGATGCAGCACAACAAAAGAAGGTCCCACGCCGCCGGAGAACAACTTAGCGAGTTGAGCGTCTCAGGGTGGAGTGCTGGTGACCTGGGCCAGGCTGTGCATGAAGGAATATTGCAAAGAGTGCACAGAGGCCTCAGGAGGCAAAGAAGACACAAAACTTAAAGGCACTGTCGTCCTCAGGGAAGGCAAGGTCTTACCTCCTTCAAATTGCATCAGCAGGACCTCAGGACAGTCTGTGTCTATGATGGACAGCCTCTGTGTCCTTAGGAGCACGCTCGTCACAGGCATACACATTAGGCCACAAAGTATGAGCACTGGGGTCCTGGCAAGCAGGATCCCAGTGAGACAGGCAAAACATACTGACATATAGGTTTTTATCTATGAGCACTGGGGTCCTGGCTAGCAGGATCCCAGTGATACAGTAAAAACACAATGACACACACTCACAAACAGGCCAAAATTGGGGGTAACCATGCTAGAAAGAGGCTACTTTCTCACAGAGGTTTTACACCATCTTGTCATCGTAAACCCTCCCTAAGCATCCATTTGCATAGTAGGGCCTTGCAATGGGTGTTGCAGTGCTGAAGCCACACCACCACACATTGCAATATGCCCCTTTCCCAGTCTTAGATGTTTCACATACACCCGTGCGGTACTGAAACCTTGCACCACCTCATTGATGGCATTGCCAGGACACTATGCTGTTATTACTTTCGATAGCTCCTCATGCTGATGTATGTGTGTGCGTGCTACATTGCACAGCAAACATGGACCTAGCAGAGTTCAATTTAATCTTCTGTCTGTTCAGGTAGGTACACCTTCCTACACACCTATGAGCTCCCCCTCAATGCAGCCATCCTTGCACTATGATACAACAGATGCAGCATGGTGACAGTGCAGCTAATTTGACACAGGGGTAGACCCAGGGGTGGCCAGCATGGGAATATTATTTTGCTGTGTACATCATTATGTATGTGACAGTGCCTGATGGTAAATGGGTTTATGGACATAGCCAGTTAACTGGAGTTGAGCTCAAGTCAGGGGCTCAAGCTGGTTTGATGGTGATTCTGCAGGTAGTCATACTGGTCCCTCCTTACAAGTGCAGAAGTCCTATGACCACCTGATTGCCACTGTATATATGACCACCACCAACAGCGCAGGTGGTAGTGGCAACTGTTGTCAATGGGGAATGCCCTATGGGCCACTGGCAGGTTTCCAGCAGCTTACAGACTGGCAATGCCACCTGTCTTGTGACACCAGACCAGTATTACATTCAATGCTACCCTCCTGGTTTGTTCGCGCTTTTCCAACAGCCTTTGCATGGCAGTGAAATCCCTATGCAAAGGTTGGTGGTGATGTGGTGTGTCCCTCCACAGCCCATGCACCATGCCCTGCCCCTTTGCCCTTTCCACTGCCTTAAGTGCAGCATGTCCTGTCACACCCAATGCACCCCAAGACTGGCACTGAATCTATTTGATCCCTCAACAATGTGATGCTAAGTGCCCCACAGAGCTACCATGAGCAGCCAGATTTCCACCCACCATCCCAACGTGTGACTCATAATGCCAGCCGCAAAGGGTACACTGCACTGGCAGTCTGACCAACACCAGACTTGCCCATGCACCATACCCAGACCATCAGTGTGGAATTATACACCATTATGTTCACAGTCATACACCATGTGTTGTATGTGTGTGTTTATTTCCCCATTACTATGCGTCTCACATGGTTGTGTCAGAGTAGTTGTAGGCTCAGCCTGCAACTGTTGTGACTTACAGTTTGCTACCTCTGGTACATATTTTTATAGGGGTACATTTCTCTTCAGCATCAAGATGTGTGGGTCCACCGCACACCAGTTTAGTTGGTCTGGGTAATCGCATGTTTCCAGTGATACAGGACCAGCCTGCTATTCCCCCAGCGCTTGCTCAGATTATCTTTCCCTGCACTCAGGGGGCATCTTCACTGCATGATGGAGTGGTGATGTGCCTTATGTGGATGTGTTGTCAACGTGTGGGGTGGTGGTGCTACCAGCACATCTGGGCACTGTTGGGACGGTTGCAATGAATTGTGTGCTGTGAGGTGCAGCACACGAGTGTTTGGACAATGAGGCAAGGCAGTTGCAAGATGTTACTGCAAGGGACACCACCATGATGTAATTGCAGGAATAGTACTGACTGACTACCTAGTCTCTGACATCTTGGTCGTGTTGGTATGGTTACTATGACTATATTCAAGGGATGTTGTGATGACACAAACAGAGGCACAGTCATTATACATGCCATCCATCCCATGTGGTGCATGTGTACATGTAGGTATTTAGGCCTAGTGATTGACATATGTCCCGGTTGTGTATGTGAATTGGTGCATGGCACTACCAAAGCCTGGGTACATGTGTAGCTTACATCAGCATGGTGCAACTTACTTCATGTGCAATGTGTCCCTCTGTGCCCCTTTGCCATGCACTGTGTGAGTCCTGTGTGTCCCCCCCCTTCTTGAACTTGAAAATTTAGCATTATTTCCCCCATTCAACTTACCCTGCATTTGTGGTGTTTCCTGGTAGTCTGCACTGTTCTGTCCTGCGATTCCAGTGACTAATACCTCCAGGATGACCGCTGCAACCGTCTCGCCATCTCGTACTAGTCCTCTTGTGGTGCTGGACTACCACCTCCAGTTTGCTGTGCTGCCTTCCTGTTTCTTGTCATTTTTTCCTTTGTCCTTCGCTTACAATCATACCAGCATTTCTTGCACTCTGTTATGGTTCTCCCCACCTCTCCCACACTGTTATTCTTGTCTACTATCTGCTGCCAGATTGCCTCTCTCCTGCCAATTGGCAATTTGGAGGTGATGAAGAGTTGATGTGGCTGCTCCGACACCTCTCTCACCAGGATTTTGTGCTCCGTCGCACTGAAACAACACTTTCTCTTTTTTTTTGCCCTCTCCTGGGTCTTGTCTGGTTCCTGGTTGATTGGGATCACCCGGAGGTCTCCATTTTGCCTCTCATTTGCACGGTTTTCTCCATTAGCATCTGTATTTGACGCTAATGCGGGAAAAAATGGTGCATTTCCATTTTGCAACATATTTACATGTCAGAAAACAGGTTAGAGTCATTGGTCCGGCATTAACGTCATTTTGCCTTACCACAAGGCACAATTGTTAATGTAAAAAAAATGGACTCTAAGCTATTTTTAGCACCAACCAGCGTCATAGTATAAATATGACATCCCAGTGACGTTAAAAAATGGTGCTAGTCAGCACTAAACCTTTTGACGCAAATCTGCCTTAGCACAGTTTGCGTCAAAAAGTATAAATCCGGGCCTATGTGCATGCGCTAGTACCCTTGCAGTTCTGGGCAGACTCAAAAAGAAATCACTTAACTTGCTGGAAGATGTTAAGATGTGGTTAATAATGGTTTTGATGCAATCAGAGTATAGTCTGCTAGAGAAGAAAGATGGCTCTTAAAACTCCCCATGCATGACGTGGTCATTTGCAGGCTGGGGAGAACTGTACAACTGGCGATGAGTAGAGGAAATGTGTCCCCAAGAAACGAGACTGCGCTCATTGAAAGTTTGCAATGATACAGCTTGTGTGTACCACATGCACCCAAATCAATGAGAAGTGGTTTGAAGTTGCTGTTTGTGGAGTCAAAATCCCGATCCAGTCCATGTATGGCACTTGAAGAAGTTGGAGGCCCTGTGGAGAAGCACATTCGAACAGCCTACCAGAATCCATTGGAATGACTGACAGAAGAAATACTGTATCACGCCATAACACATAGCCATCATCCGTACAAAACGAAATGCTAAAGGCAGTGACAACCAGGTAACATGCAAAAAGATAAACGCACCAATGATCAAGTGTGAGAAACTAAACCATTACCTACCATCAAGAAAAAAGACAATGATCTACGGCCTCAATCAGGCATGATAGCCTAAGTGCTTGCAGAAGTTACAAGTCCAGGTGAACAGCTACAGCCACCTGAAAAGCATATGCTCTCAATAGTAGTAGAAAAGAACACAAAGTATGATGCAGCTGTGTTTCTGAAACCACCACCGCCATTCAACACCACCAAAAAGCAAAATATTGGCACCAGGTGGACCGCATGGATCGAGATGTTCAATTATTTCATAGATGTCGTAGAAGAAGTAGATGATAAGAAAATCCTTAAGGGCCAGAAGTTTGACATTTGGTTTTGTGACTCACCATTTGCGATCCGTTTGAGCATCGCAAATTGTGAGACACAAAACTAAGTGTACAACAGTGTTAAGTACACTGTGATTGCTATAGGGTCGCAAATGACCTAGTTCATCAATATTCATGAGGTAGGTTATAATTTGCAACCTCATTGAGAATGGCTCCACTCACATGGATGGTGGCCTGCTGGGGACAGCAGACCACCATGTCCATCACTGCTTTTTAAATAAAGCATTTTTTGTTTTCTAATTGCAGCCTGTTTTCCTTAAAGGAAAATGAGATGCATTTAAAAAATACAAAAAAAGATATTTTTTCATTTATACAAGACCAAATTTAAATTCTTTTGGACCACTACTTTGAAAAAATATTTGTGCTTCAATTCACAAAGGGGAAGGTGGCTCTAGTGGACCCCTTCCCGTTTGTGAATGGGTTAACACCAATTTGAAATTGGTGTCAACTGCAATAGTTTTGTGACCACATTCACATCACAAAACAATCATACATACCATTCATTTCTAGTATTAGGAAGGGACGCCCTGAACACGCCCCTTCCTAATACAGAATTGCACAACCCAAACTGTGATTTGGTAACAAGTTACAGAATCGCAATTTGGGCTTTCCACATCCCAAGAAAGATTTTTCTAGTCGCAAACATGCTGATTCTGCTAATTGGCCACTTTGCAACTAGAAAAATGCTTTGTACACATGGCCCTTAGAATTGGAAGGACATTGCCATGGCAGAGTAAAAGATGTGCTAAAGAACATTTTGCAGACTGATGCAATATTGTACTGTCAGTTTACAGAAGCATTGGTCACCAAGTTCAATCCGATGCCGAACGTGAAATATGAAAGGTACTTTTTGAATCAAGGGAGACAGTTAACTGGTGAAACAATGGATAGGTTTGTTGAAAGACATGGTCCCATAATTATACTATTTTAGTCCTGCATTTGCATCATCTTTTAATGCAAAAGCAGCGCAAACTTACGAAATACAATAATTATTTTTTTTGCTGATTTTGGGTCAAAAATGTATGCAAATGTGCACTAAAAAATTATAAATATGGTTCTTGATGTGATTCTCAAACAATGTAAGTTTAGTGAATTTAAGGATGAAGAAGCCATACATCTCAGAGTCATTGATGGCTGTCTTTCACACTCTTTCGGAAGACACATGTCGAGAGAGATGCTCAGTTTAGAGAAATATTATTGGCTGAAAGAGCTGATGAAAGAGCAGACTGACACGCTGCTGGTATGGAAGCTGGAACAGCAAAAAATGAATCAGCGTTGGTCATGAAAGCAAGCATAATTACAAGGTAGATGCACGCAAGTGAACGTCTTCAAAGAAGAAAAAGTGTTTCTGAAGTGGGTTTTCATTTCCCCATGAAGGTAAGTGTCCAGTGATAGGACAGACATGCAGAAACTGTGGAAAACAAAACCACTTCATATTGGTTTGCAAAGCAAAATAGAAACCAATTACGTCACAGCACAAAGAAAAAGTGGACAACAGAAGGTTCCAGAATCATTCTCATCATGCTCAGAAGGCAAAAAGCAACATCAAGTACAGCAAGCAGAAACCAGACAAAGTTGAGAGTAGTCAAACTCATCCTACAAAGGCTCTTCAATGTCATTATGAAGTGCCAGTGAAGAAGATGGATGAGCGATGATGGTATCAACCAAACCAAAGAACAACAGGTGCATGATGGTTTGCCTCCTTGCAAGGAAGAACAAAAGGCAAAGGCAAACTATCAAACCAAACAACCTAATTCATTTGGACACTGCCCCAAGATGACAATAATTGTCAACGGTTGTGCTATACCCTTTATCATAGACAGTGATGCGTTGATTAACATCATGCCAGTCAAGTAGTTCAATAGGCTGTCTCCTGTGCTATGCCTAAACCTGTCAAACATGAAGTTATACACATGGGCTGCTTCTAAACCAATGCAGTTAAGAGTAATTCACAGTGTCAATGCGACATCAAGCCGTACTTGTGCAAACACCAATTCACGTTCTTCAAAGAACTTCATCCAGTGCATGCCTACTCAGTTTTGCCACTGCTACTAATATGATCCTGATATCTCACAGCTACAACCTCCACAGTCAATCTGAAGTTTTGAGTTAGTTTCTGTTGTTGTTTCATGGACTATGAAGACTCAAGACAATGAAAGTGCAACTTCACATTAATGAGGTGCCCTGTCGTCCAGCAGCTCCTCAGAGTCACTTTCACTTGCATGAAGCAATTGAGAAAAAACTATAAATGCTGTTGAAGCATAATATCACTGAGCGCTGCAGCAGTCCTAGGCCATAGGTTTCGCCCATAGTGGTGGTGCCAAAAAAGAACAGTGGAGGTGCAGTGCACATCTGTGTTGATATGCACCAGGCCAACAAAGCAATCAAGAGAGAAAGACATCCTGGTCCACACATAGCGGACATGATCATTCAACTGCACTGTGCCAAAGTCTTCTCTTGAACTGAACAAGGGAAACCATCAACTCGAGTTTGAAGAGAAATGTTGATACATCACTACTTTTACCACTCACGTTGGTTTGTTCAGAAACAAAAGGTTGGGTTTGGGAGTGTTGTCAGCTGCAGAAATATCTGAGGATGTTATACAGTGAATAATTCAACCTGTCACACATGTTTTTCATTACAGTGATGACATACTGGTATTTGGATCATTGCAAAAAGAGCACAACAAGGTTCTTACATAAGTTACATCATGATGCAGCTGTCTCTCTGAATACAGCAACGTGTGGCTTGTACAAGACCAACCTTAAATTCTTTGGGCGTATAGTCTTAGATGGGAGAATGACTCCTGACCCAGATTAAGTGCAAGTACTGCCAGCTACATGACTCAGACAAGATGTCATCATGCTGTGATCCTTCTTCCACATGGCCAGTTATTACTCAAGGTACATTCATGAATTTGCTACAATAAGTGCCCCAGTGGGAGACTTGACAAAACAAAATGCCCCTTTCGAGTGATCTGCTTAATGTGATCAAAACCTCAAAAAAAAAAATCCTGTGATTGAAAATGCAACTCGGTTGGTCTACTTTGACCCCAAGTTACATACTGGCATCACAGTAGATGAGAGCCCAGTGGGGCTGGGTGCACTCCTTGCTCAACATAATGGTCATCTGAATGCTCACAGACATATTGAGACCTATAGCAATCGAAGATACCTCTTCTCATTCAGAGAATACGATTCTGGCTGTAATGTGGGCCTGTGACCATTTCCATGTGTTTTTATGTGGAAAAGGTTTCACTAGCGTTACATACCACCAGGCACTGCTCACTATTTTTGGAAACCTGAAAGCCAAGATGCCACCTTGCATTGAGAGGTGAGGGTTGTGACTGCAAAAGTATGGCTATGCAATTATAGACAAGTTGGTAAAGATCAGACCCTGCTTATTACTTTTTGCGAGTACCACTACATTGTCACAGTGGGACATCCCAAATGACTGAGGAGTACTTTAACTTCATTGTGAGGTACAGCACATCAGCAGCCCTCTCCATTGAACAGATTATTGAAGCTATGAATGCCAATAGCAAAATGCTTATCCTAAAAGACAATTTCCACTCAGTCATTGAAGAGGAGCACTCAACCTTTTGCTGACGATGCCGAATGTCAGAACTTCAAAAATGTACAAGATGAACTGTCAGTGACCAGGGAAGGTGTTGTATTGAGTGGTTTGATAATTATCATGCCTGATAGAATAAGACAGCAAGTAATTGTACTAGCCCATGAAGGACATCATGGCATTTTAGTCACCAAAAGAGCCCTAAACAATTACAACTTTGGGGGTCTTAGCTGAAGACTGCTGTCTGTGTGTGCGCCAAAAGGCCGCCATGTTGCGAGTCACAAACTTCAGACCCCCCAAAAGCAGCCAAAGTGTAGACACTGTTGGCCTGACTGCGGGCGTGAGAGAGACAACATCCCACCCTCCAAATTACGACCCACAAATTAGCACAGTGGTCTTTGCATGGCGGTAATCCATTAGCAGTCTGAACCGCCGCAGTCAAAACTCAACTCCACCAGAACACACAACCACATTGGACAGTGCGAATACCCCACACCTGACAGACATACACACACCACACACACCTGATCACTGCACAAAAAAAACACCCCCCCACACATACTCACAACCCCTTGCATCCTGAATTTTTTTCAGAGAAGGGGAATAACGCACAAATAGAAGACAGTGCACCTGGATGCCATTGGCACCACCACACCGAACACGCAGCACACAATACACAACTGCACCCCTGCACACAACAAACACGCCGCTACTGCCCACAACCAACACATACCACACGCATACAAAACCACACCACCCCACCTCACCAAACAGCACACCCCACACCCCAGCACATTACACACCATACCACCCACAACACATCCACCATGTCATGACAGAAACACCCACGATTCACAGACGAAGAGTTGAGGGTCATGGTAGACAAAATCATCAGAGTGGAGCCACAACTGTTTGGAGCACAGGTCTAGTATAAATCCATAGCCAGGAAAACGGGGTTATGGCAAAGGATCGTCAACAGGGTGAACTCAGTGGGAAATGTTCCACAGACAAGGGAGGACATCACAAAAAGGTGGAATGATCTACGAGGGAAGGTCCGATTCATGGCGGCAAGACACCAGATAGCCATCAACAGGACTGGCGGTGGACCCTCTCCTTCTCCCCCGAGTTATTATAGTGGGAGGAGAAGGTTTGGCCATTCTGCACCTAAAGGGTCTGACTGGAATACAAGGAGGACTAGACCCTGGTAAGTCAACAACACTCCCCGGGCACTATGTACTCCTGCACAGCATGTACCCTTACTACCATTACACCCCCTCATAGCACCCAAACATGCACCAATTCACCCTGAACCCAATACCCTTCCTTGCATGCCACACCTCCCCATTACCACTAATCCCACACAGGCCCACCAAGTGCACGTATAGCTCCCACTGTAGCAAGTACTACAACTACCAGTGGGCAACACTCCCCACCCTTATATAATTGCTAATACCACTCCACATTAGGACGCCTTTATAACCATATCAACCCCATCACCTACAGGGTTATTGGACTGCTCACTAGAACATGGCAATGACAGCTTTGATGACCACAACCTTCCATACAACAAGCATACAATAGCACTATTCAACAGCCCTGAAACATTGCCAGTGGTAAAGCAGCTGTCATTGCCATCACTGGAAAGCATGTCAAGTCTATGATTGCTAAGAACCATGTGAACAACAAGTACATTTCAACAATGTAACACACTTCCTCCCCATCGACAGGTGTCCCTACTACTGCCACCCAGCAGAGGATGCCAGAGACAGGCAGTCAGCACATGCGAGTAGGCCCAATTGAGGACTACAACTCTGGATGTCTGGAAAGGGACGTCTCACGTGGCCCATCCGGCAT
Organism: Pleurodeles waltl; assembly: GCF_031143425.1. NCBI lineage: Eukaryota > Metazoa > Chordata > Amphibia > Caudata > Salamandridae > Pleurodeles > Pleurodeles waltl. Next base: position 195,082,128 of record NC_090449.1, read on the forward strand.
GACTGGTCAGTCCACCACCACCAGCCTCACCTTGCCCACAACGGAGTACCCCTACTCTGTGGCTACAACAGCACAGGAAATCCCTCCTCCCCAAACCTGTGTCCCAAGGACAGATCAATCTATAGTGTGCCCCACAGTACAGGTACCCAAATCGACCCCTAACATCCAAGACGATGTAGTTCCTGGTATCAGTGGGAGTGGGCACACTTTGCCAGGGTCACAGACACAGGACGAGGGTCAGTGGGAGGACAACTGTGGGGCAAGGGATGAGGCACCAACGGGACACGACTAGCCAGGAGGCCATCTCCAGAGTCCTGGGAGCATACCAGCCATCCCAGGACAGGATGAGTCAAATACTGACAACCTTGCAGGAGAACCAGATGCCAGAGGGAATACCACCAGGAGGCCATGCAGCAGTTGCAGGTACACAATGCCACCATGGCCTCCATTTGTGGGGTTCTCACCAAAATTACTAGCCTCCTGCGTGTGTTCTCCACCCACCAACATGCCCTTACCAGTTTCCAACCAACACATGTGCCATCTAAATGTGCCACGGTTTCTGCAATGGAGGCCCAGCCAGAGGACCCACAGGCTAGTAGCACTCCTGCCCCTGCAACTGAGGATCCTGCACACAAACAAGGTCGTCCATCCTGCAGGACATGAGGCCAAGACCAAAAACACTGTCAGGAAGTGATCTTTCTCCTGAACGTTCTCCCTTGTGTGCCACTGAAACACCCAGTTGACTGCCCACTGGCAAAAATCCATTTCCCCTTGGCCCTTGGACACTGGACCTGTGAAACCATCAGCTAGGCCACCTACTCTGATGCTTTCAAACCCCTTGACCCCACCCCTCAGCAAATGCACTTTGAATCACAATAAACACATTTCAACAAAGTAATGGCTTGTGTGTCATCATTGTCACCAGTACCATTTACTGTGAAAGATATAATTTAAAATGCACATATAAGTGTTAAGTTCGACAGATGTGCAGATGTGGCAGGAATGTCCAGTAGGTATGTCATGACATCCTTCCTGTACTGTTATCTTCTGCCAGGGGTGCCAACAGTCATGTCAGAAAGCAGAGTGGAACCACACATCTGACCTGAAGATAGGTGAAGATAGGGTAAAGCTTCAATGATGTCTCCCATGTTGCCCATCCACTACACATACAGAACATAATGCACTCCACAGGAATCATGTTACAGTGAGGGCGTCACCACATATCTACAAGGTAGGTATGTAGGTCACTCAAATGCAGAGTAAAAGAACCATTCCTCATAGCTTACATCACCAACAGAAAACCTATCTTGCAATGTCTGAAACAGGCAGGTACCAGACATCAGCTTTGGGAACAGTGTGGATGGGTAGCTGGACTTTTATGTGGTAGGATTAGGCCAGATCATCAACATCCAAACTGCAGTCTTGAAACCATGCAACATGGGAAACCCTATGCTGAAGTCATGCAATGCCAACAGCAAGTATCACATGGGTTTGGCAGTATAGCAGTTACACCTCCCCTGGTAAGCCAGCATCCCTTTAGAATGTATAATACAGACGGATGGATGTAGTGCACTCATATTCCCTGATGCAAAACACAAGGAGGGACAATGTCACTAGGCAGACAGGGTTGGAGGTTGCATTAACTTCAGACCACACATACCTGGCATTCACTGGAACAATTGCCGAATCAACTCAGTTCTAGAGGCAGCTGCATCCTGTTCTTCTGCCTCCGTGTCAGTTCCAAAGTCATCAGCCTGAGCCACTGATCCAGCTGCCATCTCTTCCTCATCCAACAGTGGAATGTGTCTTCTCAGGGCAATATTGTGTAGAATGCAACATGATACAATGATTTGGCAGACTCTCTGTGGTCTGTACTGTATAGCACCACCAGACGCATGTAGGTATCTGAATCTTGCTTTTTCAGTAGCCCAAATGTCCTCTTGATCAAACGCCTCATTAGGCTGTGAGCCTCATTGTAATTGGCCTCCCAAACTGTTGTAGGGTACCTCACTGGTGTCAGGACAGGGCAGGTTGGGGTAGCCGGAGTCACATGTGTGCACAAAGGTACAAATGATTCAAATCATTAGGGACCCATTGTAGGAGGCTGGCCTGGCTTATAGTGGGCACCTGATGGTACTTACACCTTATGCCAGGTCCAATTATCCCTTATTAGTAGATTAGTAGTGTTCTAGCAGCTTAGGCTGATAGAGGTAGCTATAGCAGAGCAGCTTAGGCTGAACTAGGAGACATGCAAAGCTCATACTATAACACGTATATCATATAGGTATTATATCATAAGAAACACAATACTCAGAGTTACTAAAAATGAAGGTACTTTATTTTAGTGACAATGTGCCAAAAAATATCTCAGAGAATATACTCCCTTAGGAGGTAAGTAAAATACACAAAGTATACACACAAACCAAAATCAGGTAAGGAAACAGTTAGAAAAATAGTGCAAACACTATAGAACACAATAGGATGCAATAGGCCTAGTGGCAACAAAAACCATATACTCTGAAAGTGGAATGCGAACCACGAATGGATCCCTAGGCTAGTGTAGTGTGTAGAGGGTCGCTGTGAGTGTAATAAAATACTAAGGGTGTCCAAGATACCCCACCCCAAGACCCTGGAAAGTAGGAGTAAACTAATGCTATTTCCCTAGAAACACAGTAAAATTGTGATGGAGGATTTTGCAAAGACCACAACAGACTGCAACGCACTGAAGACGGATTCCTGGACCTGAGGACCTGCAAAGGAAGGGGACCAAGTCCAAGAGACGTGAAAGTGTCCAGGGGGGCAGGAGCCCATTAAACCCTGGATGAAGGTGCAATATTGCTGCCTCAGGATGGAAGAAGCTGAAGATTCTGCAACAACGACAGGTGCTAGGAACTTGTCCTTCATGCAGAAGATGTCCCACGGAGTGCTGGAAGATGCAGAGTTGTTTCTTTAGCAAAAGACCGCAAACAAGCCTTGCTAGCTGCAAGTGTCGCAGTTGAAGAAAAAGGGTGCTGCCCGGGCCCAGGAAGAACCAGGATGTCACCTCTTAGGAGAGGAGACAGACGGGGCCTTCAGCAATGAAGAGAGTCCATGCACAAGAAAGTAGCACCTGCAGAGGTTCTTGAACAAGGGTTAAAGAAGACTGAGCACAGCAGTTGTCTCAACACTACTAAAGAGGGTCCCACGATGTTGGAGGTCAACTCAGGGAGTTGAGCAATGCAGGATGGAGTGCTGGGATCCTGGGATTGGCTGTGCACAAAGGATTCCTTGGAAAGATGCACAGAAGCCCTAGCAGCTGCAGTTGACACTGTGCACAGGATTGCTGTCTGGAGAGGGGAGGCAAGGACTTACCTCCTCCAAATTTGGACAGTTGGACCACTGGACAGTCTGGGTCACTTGGGTCCACCACCTGTGTTCCAGGGGCCACGCTCGTCAGGATGAGAGGGGTCCAGAGTACTGGTGACGCTGAAGTTTGGTGCCTGTTGGAGCAGGGAGAAGATTCCGTCGACCCACAGGAGATTTCTTTGTGGCTTCCAGTGCAGGTTGAAGGCAGGCAGCCCCCAAAGCATGCACCACCAGGAAACAGTTGAGAAAGCTGTCAGGATTAGGTGCTACAATGTTGCTGGTGGTCTTCTTGCCACTTTGTTGCAGTTTTGCAGGTGTCCTGGAGCAGTCAGCGATTGATCCTTGGCAGAAGTCGAAGAGAGAGGTGCAGAGGAACTCTGGTGAATTCTGGCGTCATCTGCTGGCACTGCCCACTCAGAGGCCTCCAGAGTGCCTTTACACCTCTGGATCCAAGATGGCAGAGGTCTGGGACACACTGGAGGGGCTCTGGGCAGTACCCCTTGGGTGGTGATGGACAGGGGAGTGGTCACTCCCCTTTCCTTTGTCCAGTTACGTGCCAGAGCAGGGACTGGGGGTTCCCTAAACCGGTGTAGACTGGCTTATGCAAGGAGGGCACCATCTGTGCCCTTCAAAGCATTTCCAGAGGCTGGGGGAGGCTACTCCTCCCCAGCCCTTAACACCTATTTCCATAGGGAGAGGGTGTAACACCCTCTCTCAAAGGAAATTATTTGTCTGCCTTCCTGGAACTGGGCTGCCCAGACCCCAGTAGGGCAGAACCCCAGAGAGCTGGTTCGGCAGTACCGAGGTCCATAGTGGAGCCCTGGTGATGCATGGGATTGGCAACCCAATACTAGATTTTGGCATGGGGGGGACAATTACATGATCTTAGACATGTTACTTGGCCATATTCGGAGTTACCATTGTGAAGCTACATATAGGTATTGACCTATATGTAGTGCACATGTGTAATGGTGTCCCCGCACTCACAAAGTCTGGGGAAATGGCCCTGAACTATGTGGGGGCACCTTTGCTAGTGGAAGGGTGCCCTCACACTTAGTAACTTTGCACCTAACCTTCAGCAAGTGAAGGCTAGACATATAGGTGACTTATAAGTTACTTAATTGCAGTGAAAATGGCTGTGGAATAACGTGTGCGTTATTTCACTCAGCTTGCAGTGGCAGTCCCGTGTAAGATTTGTCTGAGCTCCCTATGGGTGGCAAAAGAAATGCTGCAGCCCTTAGGGATATCCTGGAACACCAATATCCTGGGTACCTAGGTGCCATATACTAGGGAATTATAAGGGTGTTCCAGTGTGCCAATTAGACTTGGTGAAAATGTTCACTAGCCTAAAGTGACAATTATAAAGGCAGAAAGAGCATAAGCACTGAGGTTCTGGTTAGCAGAGCCTTAGTGACACAGTTAGTCACTACACAGGTACACACATTCAGGCCACAAACTATGAGCACTGGGGTCCTGGCTAGCAGGATCCCAGTGAGACAGGCAAAAACAATGTTACATACATGTAAAAATGGGGGTAACATGCCAGGCAAGATGGTACTTTCCTACACCTATGAGAGGCTTATACATGACTGTGAAGTGAAGTAGCATAGACGTTAGACATAGACAGTGGTACACTATCAATGAGCCAGGCCCTCTCTTTCTGTAGTTGTGACTTCATTTGAGGGGCACTGCTATTCCTCAAGATGTAGGAATCATGTACAGATTCTGGAAACTTTGCTGTCTGATGGGATATGTATTGGTCGGCAAGACACACCACCTGCACATTGATTGAATAGTGATTCTTCCTGTTCATGTAGACTTGCTCATTGGCCCTGGGAGGAACCAAAGGCAGACTTCAAAGTGCACAGATCAGCATGTTGTGGGAACCTGATGTAGCTGTTCAAGTGCTTAAGTAAGGCATCCAGTACATCCTGTAACACAAACTGCACATTGGCTATGACATTCCTGCAGCCATTCCCACTGTCACCTGAAAAGATCCTGATGTGATGTAATGCAGGCAGATAACCCCTGTACTGTTGGTGGGATGGCATAGGGATTTCGTACGGCTGGCAGGAGATCCGTACACAGTTCCCTGATGGTTTGATAGTTCAGTCGTTACGTCTGTATAATGTGTCTTTCTTCCATGGTAGCAAGGTTGACTAGGGGCCAGTAGACCGGTGCATTTCCCAATCTCCCCATTGGACGGTATCTAGGCATAGGACATAACAAATTTCAGTACATCTATTACACTGTTGTTACTAAAGTACACCATAGAAGTGGAAAACAGAACAAGTCATGTAAGGTATTTGAAACCTGACACAGGGAAACAGTTATTCAGAAACTACACAACTGCAACATCCTGGCTGTTAATTCTATTGCTATACTTGTCATAAGGGATCTGTACAGAGATGGTAGTCAGACATAGTAAACTCATCTCTAAGCTGGATACAGTTATCAAACGTCCACACTTTGAAAAGATAATATATCAGACATATTGGAAGGTGACACTCACTTCACTAGTGAGTTCACATGAGTTGACATCTACATCAAGCATCTAGTGATTAACATTAAGCTATGACGCACTAGGATGACATAGATATCCTAAAAATACGTAAAATGGCAGCGGTCTGTCCTACATGCAGAGGACAGGTAGAAGTGACCTTATTCGGCCAGCATTAGTCAGCATGGCGGGAAGCGGTTGGAACCGCTGTGCAACTCCTCATTGGTTAACATTGATGTCTATGGGAAACTGGGACGAATAATGATCACCGCTGGTCATGACCGCGGCGGCCGTGACCGCCATTTTCTATAGCCCAGCTCACTTGACTCCTGACACTCGAGCAATCAAGACCTCCACTGTGTGAGCTGCTGTGTTCTGTATCTGGAAGCCTTCCATGTGGAGGCCAATTTGCAGTCAGGAGTCAAGTTGGGGCATGTGACTGTGACCAATGTGCCTGGGGCACTTAAGACATTTGGACTGTCCAGTAGGTCTCACTTGCACATAGTGTGTACTATTTATTTATTTAATACATCTGCCCACATAGATGTGGATGTCAAGGTTGAGAAGTTGTCCTGGTTTTCCTTCAACATGGTTGTGTTATATTTGTATACTTTGATATTTGTGTTGTATGTGTATGGGATGTATCTGTGTTGCTGCATTCGCTGGGTAGATGACTTGTGCCATGTGCTTGTTGTGAAGTGTTGTTATGCTTGTATGTAGCATTGTTTGGTGGTGGTGTGTGGGTCTGTGTGTATAGTGATGCACCTGTGATGCCCTTTGTAAGCTAGGTTGGACATGGCGTGCCACCTGAGGCCTTGTTTGGATGTCTGTGCTATTTATATGATTGTGTGTTTGTTGCCACGTATTGCTGCCAGTATGTGTTGTTCGGTGGAGTAGTCTCTTAAAAGCAATAAATGTCTCTTTCAAGCACAAAGTACTTGGTTTCTCAGGCCCACACGGCGATGCATCGTTTAGTTTTCACGCAGGGACAGCTTTGCGCCGATTTCCGGCGCTCAGTCGTGGAGCCTCTTCGGGTTGTGGGGTTTTTGGATGCCCAGGGGACGATGCGTGGATTTCCGGCGCTGACAAGACAAAGTCACAGGGGCTGCATTGATCCGGTAGGTGTAGCGTGGAAATTTCTACCACACAGCAGGCGCTGTGTCGATTCCTCTCTGGAAGTCGGGCTGCGTCGTTCCGGCTGTGCGTCGATCCAGTGGTCCGTACGCCGAATTTCCAGTCGCTACACTGGCACTGCATCGATCTCCTCATTGCGAAATTGGGCTGCGTCATTCCGGTTCAGCGTGCAGTAAATTTTTCACCGCAATGCAGGCTGTGCGTCGTTTCTGGCAGGCTGTCCGTCGATTTTCGCCGCACAAGGAGTCCTTCTTGCAGAGATGAAGTCTTTTTGGTTCTGACACTTCAGGGAACAGGAGGCAAGCTCTATCCAAGCCCTTGGAGAGCACTTCTCACCACAGCCAGAGCGCAGCAAGGCTGCAGGGCAACAGCAAGGCAGCAGTCCTTTACAGAAAGCAGTCAGGTGAGTACTTTGGGCAGCCAGGCAGTTCTTCCTGGCAGGATGCAGGTTCTGGTTCAGGTTCTCTTCTCCAGGAAGTGTATTGTTCAGAAGTGTCTGAGTTGGTAGGGGAAGAGGCCCTGTTTAAATACCCAAATGTGCCTTTGAAGTGGGGGAGACTTCAAAGAGTGGCTTAAAAGTGCACAAGGTCCCCTTTCAGTTCAATCCTGTCTGCCAGGGTCCCAGTAGTGGGTATGGCAGGCCTTTGTGTTAGGGCAGTCTACTGTCCTTTGACATGTAAGTGTCATGCCCTCCAACCTCCCAGCCCAGGAAGACCCATTCAAAATGCCAATGTATGCAGCTGAGGCTGAGTATCCTGTGTTTGGAGTGTGTCTAAGTGAATGCACAAGGGAGCTCTCAACTGAGCGCAGCCAGACGTTGATTGGAAGGTACAGAAGGATTTAAGTGCAGAGAAATGCTCACTTTCTAAAAGTGGCATTTCTAAAATAGTAATATTAAATCCAACTTCACCAGTCAGCAAGATGTTGTATCACCATTCTGGCCATACTAAATATGACCTTCCTACTCCTTTCAGATCAGCAGCTACCACTCAAACATTGTATGAGGATAGCCCCAATGTTAGCCCATGAAGGGAGAAGGCCTCCTCATAGCAATGTAAAAATTTATTTAGGAGTTTTACACTACCAGGACATGTAAAATACACAGGTACATGGCCTGCCTTTTCCCTACACAGCACCCTGCCCTTTGGGTTAACTAGGGCATACCTTAAGGGTGACTTTTATGTGGAAAAGGGGAGTTTTAGGCTTGGCAAGTACTTTTAAATACCAAGTCGAATTGGCAGTGAAACTGCACACACAGGCCTTGCAATAGCAGGCCTGAGACAAGTTTAAGGAGCTACTTAAGTGGTTGGCACAATCAGTGCTGCAGGCCCACTAGTAGCATTTCATCTACAGGCCCTGAGCACCTAAAGAGCACTTTACTAGGTACTTATAAGTAAATTAAGTAATCCAATTGGGTATGATCCAATGTTATCATGTTTATAGGGCGAGGGCATATGCACTTTAGAACTAGTTAGCAGTGGTAAAGTGCGCAGAGTCTAAAAACCAGCAAAAACAGTAGTGGAAGGGAGACAGGCACAAATTTAGGGGTGACCACCCTAGGGCTGTCAGGTCTAACAGTATGCATGTGTGTCTGTAAATGTGTGTGTTGATACGGACGTTTGTTTGCATGAGTGTGTGGCGGTCGCTGTCCATGCTGGGTGTGCATGTGTGGTGTGTGGGTGTGTAATACTGCCCTTCCCTCCAGTGTGTGCTAGGAAGGGGTACTTACGGTTGTCTTCTTCGTCATTGTCGTTGGTCCTGGATGTATGTGGCGAGATACAGCAGTTGGAAGACTTCCAGTTCGGGTTCCATGGCAGCCGCAGACGCATCTGTGTACCTGGAGGTGAGTGTCTCCTTTTATACTGGCAGTTTCCTCCAGGCTTTTCTTGGTGGTCGGACCTCCCCGGAAATCCTGGCAGTCTGCTGACTCATAATATGGTGAGCAGTGAATTGGTCCCTGTCGGCCTGGAGATGGCTACTGCCATCAGCGGTGGTCTGACCATACTGGCGGTACTGGTGGATCACCGCCGTAGTTGTAATATGGCGGTCTGCACCGCCGGCCTGGCAGCCCGATGACCACTAAACTCATAATGAGGGACCGAGTGTAGTTTCCACATCTATACATGGGCGAGTTAAGAGGGAGGTAAAAGAGTGCCATCTTTACAACTTTCTTCGCCCAGAGTAATGCAGCATCCATTGACAATGTCTGATCTTCCTGAACAGGCTTGGAAAGGAGTTGCAATTGGTTTATTTGGGCCCTTTAGAAACTGACATAATCTCATGGTAATCACTGATGAGAATTCACTCTTTCCTTTATTAGAGGAGTTATCATCAAAAACCCATGGCAAGGTAATCGAGTGGCTGGATGTCATCTTTTCAGCGTGGGGTATAAATGCCATTGTCAGATCTAACAATGATCCGCTGTTCAGTAGCAAACAATTAATTGAGTTTCAAAGCAGACTAAGGGGCTAATTTACAAGACCCTTGCCCCCTTAGTGAGTGACTTTTTACAATATAAAATAGTGATGCTCCAGTGGCCCAGGAGGCTTGTAAATCAGCCCCTACATGTCAAACATCAAAAGAGTACACCTCTGTGGCCCCAAGCCAATGGTATTATGGAACGATTCATGGGTACCCTCAAAAAGGTAAATAAATGAACATTGATGGAGGGGGTCGAGTTAAGCCAGGCCCTGTGTCTATCCCTCTGCATTTACCATGCTTATTGTTCAATTCTTCACCCCACAACTGGTGAGAGTTCTGCCACCTTGATATTTGGGAGAGCCATTGGAACCAAACTGCCAAAGTGGACAGAGAACTGACCTTTGAATGCTGATAATGTTTGTGTCACATGCACTTCTCGAAAGTGCAAAATGAAAACATGTGCTGATAGACATCGACAAGCTCTGGAAATAGTCTTTGATGGAGGTGATTGGGTCTTAGTCAAGCAGAAACAAAAGTGGAAAACAGATGCTCCCTTTGCTGCTGATCCTCTAAGGGTTGTGGCAAGCAATGGACTCATGGTGACGCTGCATCGTCCCAGACTTCCATCACACAAGACTCGTCACACTCTAAGCACCTACCTCAACGTTCGTCAGCTCCTGCAGTTACCAATGAGGCAATCAAGCCTAACAGTCCAGATCAAACATCAGAACATGTGCCAATGGTGCACAAGAGTGCATCTAAATCACCTTATACCACTCGATCTGACTGACGAGTGTGAGCACCTCCAAGGCTTATTGACAAAATATATTGTGTGTTTGTACTTTTTATTTAGCAAAGGGGAGATGTAGTGTTGTGAAACTATGGGGCATATTTATACTCTGTTTGCACCGAATTAGTGTCATTTTTTTTAACTCTAATTCGGTGCAAAACTAACTCCATATTTATACTTTGGTGCTAGACCCATCTAGCACCAAATTTATGGAGTTAAAGTCATTTTTTGAAAGTGGAGACCTACTTTGCCTTAATGAGATGCAAGGTAGGCGTTCCCGTGCAAAAAATCACTCTATGGCCTTAACGCCAAATTTAGGGTCATATTTATACTCTGCGGCATATTTATACTCTGTTTGCACCAAATTAGTGTCATTTTTTTTTACTCTAATTCGGTGCAAAACTAACTCCATATTTATACTTTGGTGCTAGACCCATCTAGCACCAAGGCCCTGATTTAAACTTTTTTTGCACCGCATTAACATCATTTTATGACACAAAAGTGGTGCAAACTTACAAAATATTGGCCCTTATTTATACTTTTTGGTGCAAAACTGCACTAACTCAGTTTTGCACCAAAAAGTTTAGCACCGGCTTGCACCATTTCTGTGCACCAGCCGGGCACCATATTTATGGAATGGTGCAAGCCGGTGCAAATGGTAAGCTAGAGTTTTAAAAAATGACTTTAGTCGGGTGGGGCTGGCAGTATGGAAGAAGAGGGTTTAGCACCAAACAATTGCTTTAGGCAGGTTAGAGTAAAAAAAAATGACTCTAACCAGATTAGCGTCATTTTATGGTGCTAAAACTACCATGCCACATGACTCCTGCCTTAGAAAAGGCAGGAGTCATGCCCACCACCCCAGTGGCCAGCACAGAGGACAGGGTTCCCCTGGGCATGGCCATTGCACCCAGTGCCATGTATGGGGGCCCATTTCAGGGCCCCCTATGGCACTTTCAAAAATAAAATGCACTTACCTGTACTTACCTGGGATGGGGTCCCCCATCCTCGCAGTCCCTCTAGTGTGGGTGGGGGTGCCCCTAGGGCCTAGGGAGGGCACCTCTGGCCTTATTCCATGGTGTTCCACCATGGAAATAGGGCCACAGGTCCCCTAACACCTGCCCTGACCCAGGTCTTAAAAAATGGGGCAAAGCAAGCTTTGCCCCATTTTTTGACCCCTCCATTTTTACATGGGAGTATAAATATGGTGTTAAGGCCATAGAGTCATTTTTTTGCACAGGAACGCCTACCTTGCATCTCATTAAGGCAAGGTAGGTTTCCACTTCCAAAAAATGACTTTAACTCCATAAATCTGGTGCTAGACGGGTCTAGCACCAAAGTATAAATATGGAGTTAGTTTTGCACTGAATTAGAGTTTAAAAAAATGACGCTAATTCAGTGCAAACAGAGTATAAATATGCCCCTTAGCGTCAAAAAATGATGTTAATCTGGTCAGAATCATTTATTTTGACTCAAAACTGCCTAACGTCATTTTTTTTTAAGCTAGCCTACCCTTTGCACCGGCTTGCACCATTCCATAAATATGGTGCCCAGCTGGTGCTAAAAAATGGTGCAAGCCTGTGCAAAACATTTTGGGGCAAAACTGCCTTAGTGCAGTTTTGCACCAAAAAGTATAAATAAGGCCCTATGTGCTTTAGGACCCTTGCCATTCTGGGTGGATTCAACAGAGGAATTATGTAACTTGCAGAGAAGTGTAAAGGTGTGATTATTAATGGTTCTGACATAATCAGAGCAGAGTGTGTGATCGTATGCTGAGGAATAAAAATTTCTGTTACAGAGCTCCATGTGTGGTGTGGTCATTTCCATGCTCCCGGGCAGGATAGGATGCTACAGCTGTCATCACAAGGATTTTCCATTTAAACAGATGCCCTTAACCAGAGGAACCAAGAATGCTAATAGATATACTTTTTGAACAATTGTGAACCCCTACAAAGTTAGGGACTCATTACGAGTTTGGTGGCCCAGGACCACCATGTTGGTGGTCGAACCGCCAACAGGCTGGCGGAGAAGACCACCATTTCATGACTGACAGAATGCAGCCAAAGCACCGCTGGCACTGCCAGTGCGGTCTAGCCGCAACACACAACAGTAGTCACCTGCAGTCCGGTGAAGACAATATTTTGGCAAGACAGATTACGAGGTTGCACACTGCCAAGGTTTCTGCTGTGGTCGCACCACCACAGAAACCCAGGTGGAAACCAATTGTATGAAAGGAAAAACTCACCTTCAGGAAGCCATACTCGCCTGGAGCAACCATGGAATGAGAACTACACGTCTTCCTGCTACTCCTGCTCACCCAACGACTACCTATTCTGTGACAGCAACGGTAAGTAGACACTCTTACCTATTATTGTTGTATATTGACAGTTTTCGTACACAGATACAACATACATTTGGGAAGGGAGTGTGGGCCAACACTCACATGTAACTGAAAAAAACACACACACTCACAGACAGCCACACACACACTCGCATATACACAACAACCACTCCACAACCACCTCGCACACACAAACATTACAAACACATAGGTACGCACAGCAACACTGCACAGGCCCACACTCACACACTACAACATAACACCACTACACGTCACAAAAACAACACATCCTCCCAACTATAGTCACTTGGCAGGGACACGGAGGAGGCACTATCCAGGGACACATCAAACAGACTTCACAACACAACACCAACATGCAAAACACACATACAAATACACGCTCAAACTACTTACAGATAGACCTCTGTGCCCAACATTTCATGCACATGATGCACACACACTCAATGCACACAAAGCCACACAACACACCAACAAACACATCAGCACACCAACAACACACAATGCCAACACAACTAATGCCTGCAGCAAACAAATGTCCATGACACAACACATACCCGACCACAATCAGACAAAAACACCAGATACAACCACACATACTTTCAAAACAACACAAGTAGTCCAAGCAGAACACACACAGATATGTACACACAACTAGTGTCAGCCTGGAACAACTCCATACTAGGGAAAGAAATGTGTGACAAAGATGTAACCAGGAAACCAACCACTGGTTGGTTCAAGTAATTACTGTAAGTAAACAATATATGTATAACGAAGGCCATAGGCCAGACGACAATGCATATGTTGCATGCACACAGTTCACAGATCTGTGGCCCAAACTTAACTCCTGACTGCCATGTAACCGCCGTAGAAAAGGACATCTCAGGGGTTATCTGGCGAGGGGAGGAGAGTATGTGTTTTAGAGGGGGGCCTTTGGGATCAGACTTCAGAGTGAAGGGTTTTGATCTGGACTTTGGGGAGGGCTGGCTTTTCAGTGGAAGGGAAGACTTCTTGGAAGGGGGAGGGGCATGGGAACTTGCAGGGTGGGAAGGGAGGTCTTGGAGGTGGAAGGGCCAGACTCGGGGAGGGACACTGAATGTTTAGGGGTATTAAGGGGTGGGATAGGAGTAGGGAAAAGGGCAAGCTCCGTAAGGAAATCTTTCATAGACACACAGAGATGGTCATAGCAATAGGGTTTGAGTATGGAGGGAGAGGGAGTGGTTGTAAGAGGTCTTGCTGGCAGCAGTGTTAGGAGTCAAGTGAGCAATACTGCAGAAGATGGCGGTCACGTTAGCCATGTACATGACTGTCACCGCCGTCCGACATCGCCATTGGCCCAATACGCCAAAGACAGCAATGTCTTCCAGTGGCAGTTTCCACCGCGGTTGTGACCGCCTACCGCCATGACGACTTCCGCCGGCGGACTTAGGTCACTTCCATATGTCCACTACAGTAGGTCAGGCAGCTACCATTTTAAGCACATTTCATGTATGGAATTGCACAGTACTTCTGTAATTACTGCTTTTATGTTTAGTTGTCAATTTGTGCATCTGTTCACTAATCGCTGGGTTACTGGAGGACATATGGTACACCTACTCGGAGGTCCCTATGTACTTTAAAAATGTAGATTATGTGCAACAATATGTGTAAGACATGTCCCATTGGTTGGACTCACAACCATGCACAGTAACAGATGAATTTGTATGTGCTGTTCAATAGTTATTTGGGGGAATGTGCTCTAAGGAGGGTGTCATCAGGTGCCTAGCTACGTGCTGTACTATAGATATCAGACTTTGCAACCAACCTTGACAGCAGATATGTGTTAGTTGTTTATCTGACTTTACAAGATGTCTACATGCTGCATGTCACATGCTAGGTTGACATTTTTTCACATAATTATCCTGCCATGAGGAGAGGACGACAACCACCAGTGTACCATCCACTAATAGACCTGTGCACCATGGAGGAGAGATATTGCATCCAGACATGTTGGTAGAGTCGTCATACAATCATGGATCTTTGGATTCAATTGGAGCCAGATCTGATGCCTGCCATTCACAATCCCTATAGCATAACTCCCATTGTTTAAGTCTTGTCAGTGCTACACTTCCTGCCCATTGGGTCCTTTCAGAATTCAGTGGCCCTAACTGCAGGAATGTTGCAGCCCATGTTCAGTCTGGTTTTGAGGGACGTACTGTGCGCATTGTTGAAACACCTGGACAGCCACATCAGGTTTCCCCAATGTGAGGATTTGCCCTATGTGAAAGCAGAGTTTTATGCTATGGGACACATTCCACATGTGGTTGGAGCCATAGATGCCACCCATGAAGCCTTGGTTCCCCCCAGTGCCAATGAACAGGTGTATAAGAACAGGAAAAACTACCACTCCAAAAACGTTCAAGTGGTGTGTCTGGCAGACCAGTACATTTCACAAATCAGTGCTAAGGTTACAGGATCAGTTCATGATTTCTTCATCATTTGGAACAGCAATGCCCCACTGCTGATGACACAACTCTGTACAGAGGGGGCCTCGGTGGTTGGTAAGTTACATCTAAAATGTGTGTTTGCCTTGTGTCTTCTGCCATCACAATGTTGCATGTCCCACATATGTGTGTGTAGTTTTACCAATTTGTTCACAGGTGACTCTGGCTAGCCAAACGGTCCTTGGTTGTTGACACCAGTGAGGCACATTGGATGTCAAGTCACGTTGTTGAGAGGACTTTTAGGCTCCTGAAGGCAACATTTAGGTGCTTGGAAATATAAGAAGCCCTCTTCTACTCACCCAACAAGGTATGTCAAATAATAGTTGCCTGCTGCATGCTCCATAATCTTACCCTGAGACGACAGATACCCTTTTTACCAGGTGAGGGAGGCCCAGCAGAAGCTGTGGGTGGAAATGCAGATTTGCCAAGTGATGAAGAGCCAAAGGAAGATGAAACAGGAGACTCTAGGGCAGATCTCATCAAACAATACTTCAACTGACTATAATGTATGTGAAGTAGATGTTGTGGTTCAAATTTGTAACCTGAAGTAGAAGGTTCACATGTCACCTCCTTTCTTGCATTATCTGTGGGGTTGTAGATATCTCCAGTGCCTATCAGTGAGTTGTGCATGCAAACTGAAAATATGTGTTGTGTACAGAACAGAGTGATCTACAATATCATGTATTGTTTTAGCAGATGCAAAGTTATATTTGTGGACATGACTTCTCTGATTTGAAGAGTGTATTCTGCTATTTCCCATCGCTCTTCTCTTTCAATCAGAGATTTGCCTAGATCCTGATGGCTCATCAGCCTTGGCAAATGACAGACAGTGTCAGAAGCAGATGGGAATTGCAGACAGACATGAGAAGTGACTGTGAGAAACTGGGGCTGATTGCAGAGGCCCCATAACTTTTTGCCCCCATTTTCCACTTTATGCTGGTGTTTTCCTGACTCTGATGGTGCCCTGGGTACTGCTAACCAGTCCCAGGGCCTGTGCTCTGTGTAAAATGGATATGCAAATTAGGCTAATTATAATTGGCTAAGTTAACCTACCTATAAGTCCCTAGTATATGGTAGGGCATGTAGGTTTAGGGACCACAGCATAGGTGGTGCACACCTAGGTGCATTGCTGAGGTGCCCAGTGTCATTTTAAAAGCAAGCCTGCCTTGCTGGCTGCTTTTAAATTAAAGTTATATGCAAATTCGACTTTGGAATTAAAGGTACTTCCAAAGTCTTAAACTACCTTATTTTTACATATAAGTCACCCCTAAGGTGTGCCCTATGTGCCCCTAGGGCTGGGTGCCATGTAACTATAAGCAGGGACTTTATAAAAATAGATTTATAAGCCCTGGTGAGGTAAAAACAGCCAAATTCGTTTTTCCCTCATTGAAGTAAATGGCCTTCATAGGCTAGAATGGGCAGACTTTATTTAAAATTTTAAAGTCTCCTTAAATGTTACATACCAAGAATTTGGTATCAAATTGATTGTTATAATAAATCCCACAACTTCCAGTTGTTGGATTTAATATAACTAGTGCAGGTAAAAAGTTTAGACTTTACCTAAAAAGTTGCCAATTTCAGCTCTGCATTGTTTTTGCTGCTGTGCTCTGATTGGCCAGCCTGCAGCAGCTTCTGCCAGGCTACTTTAATGAGGTGTGAAGTGGCCTGACTTCACACAAAGGAATGTGCTTGGGGGAGAGAATCTCCCCTCAGCAGATGGGGAAGCAGGAAGGGGGAGGGCTGCCAAACTGGTCTTCAAAGGCAGAGAAGGACATCTGGAGCACCCAGCAACACCCCCACATCCTGCAACCCCAGACAGCTAGGTGCCCCCTTGATTAGATTAGGAGAGGGCAGGAGAGGAGTGTGTTTATGATTTTAGCCACACCAGTGGGTGGGCTCAGCCAGATCTCTCCTCTAAAAATCAGATTCATCCATTTTGGATTTTTAGAGACTGTTGCCTTCTGGGATGGATTTTTGCCACACTTCCCAGGAAGTGGTCATCACAGGGGGACGACCCTGTCCCTGATTGGAGGACCAGGGCCCCCCTGCTTTTCACCCAGGAGCAAGGATAAAACTGGCAGACCTGCACCCACGCCTCAGATCCCCACCAAATTTCAAGAAGAAAGAACTACAAGGAGAAGAAGGACTGCCCTGCTGGACCCCTGGCCTGCACCTGGACCCTGCACTCAGAAAGACTGCACCAGCTGCACACTTGGGCTTCACCACAAGAAGGACTTTGCCTGGCTTCAACTGGTTCAAGGAGGGACTCCCTGTTTGCTACAGGTGAAAAATTGCTAACCAGAGTCCCCTGCACCAACTCCTGAAAAAGTGACCAGCTGACCACTGCCCAGTGGCCAAAAAGGAGTTTGCGCCAGGTGCACTCTGGGAGTTGAAGTCCGCACTTCCCAAGGACCATCACAGAACTTCTGGACCCTTGGGGTGAGCTGTGGACCCCAAAAGAACCTTAAAAGAACATCTGGGTGAAGCCCCAGAAGTTTGGAAAAGATTGGAGAAATTTTAGAAAAAAGCTCCATAAAGTGACCGACTCGACGCGGAAATTCTAGCCGGCTTGCCTCAACCGCGACCCGGCCTGACTTCGTGGTTCGTCCCGGTCAAGAAAAACATCCGAAAAAGAGACTAAGTCCGAACGTAAAAAGTTGACCGGGACCTTCCAGCCATCGTATCCGAGAAGGGCTCCACGGA
Organism: Pleurodeles waltl; assembly: GCF_031143425.1. Taxonomy (NCBI): domain Eukaryota; kingdom Metazoa; phylum Chordata; class Amphibia; order Caudata; family Salamandridae; genus Pleurodeles; species Pleurodeles waltl. The sequence goes on from NC_090449.1 coordinate 195,099,860, forward strand.
CGTCGGATCAAGATCCAGGTTTACCCCGGTCGAAGGATTTTCATCTCGAAAAAACGACTAAGTCCGAAGGTAGAAATCACCACCGAGGAAACCGACTTCGCGTATCCGGACAAGGGCTCCAGGAGGTCGGATCCAACTGGCAGGTTCGTCCCGGTGAAGAAAAACTTCAAAATAAAGACTAAGTCAGAAGGTAACTTTTTAACCGAGGCCTCCCGCGACCTGTAGCCGAGCAGGGCTCCATCGCGGTCGGCCTGAAAGTTTGACTTTGTCCCGGTCCTGGTGCAACCAGATGACCCGATTGGCGCTTTTTGTTTCTATGCGCTGGAAAATAATAATACTTTCAAAATTCATATCTCCGGTTCCCCTGAACCGATTTTAATCGTTTTTGTGTCATTTTAAAGATAAAAATATAAGCTATTTTTATAAATTGGTTTTGGGTTTTTAAACTGTTTCCTGTGTTTTATTTAATTACTGTTGTGTGATATTTGAATGCTTTACACTTTGTCTCCTAAGTTAAGCCTTGACGCTCGATGCCAAGCTACCAAGGGTAGAGCTGGGATTAATTTACTGAGACCTAACTGTACTTTTGTGGAGGTTTGTGGCTTGTTGCTAGGTGTAGGTACCTACCTGCCCTACCAATAACCCATTTTCCAACATAATTGGAAGCAGCGACGGGATCCTGTACTTGTGTTCAATATCACGTTACAGTTTTAGATAAAACAAATTAAAAATCCTTTAAATTGTCCTAGTGCAAAAATTGTTTTTAATTTTTAATTTTAATTTTTTTTAAAAAAAATTAATTTGGATTAATTTCAATTATTGAATTTTTGTAATTTTTCTAAATTCTTGTTTCCAATTTTTGCAAAAAGTTTTTGTTGACACAAAACTAGGGAACCATGGAGCTTGATCTGGCTAGCCTACCCACACTGACAGTAGTCCAGCTTAGGGGGTTGTGTATTGAGAGGGGGTTGCCTGCAACCACTAATCTCAGGAAGGAAATCCTGATTAAATCCCTGACAGCATGGGCTGAGGCCCAAGAGGTAGAGACAGAGGAAGCTCCAGAGGAGGAACCAAAAGAGGATGATGCTAACTCTAACCACTCAGGGGAGGAAAGGCATCAGACCCCAAGTGAGGAAGAAGAGGAACGGTCCTCACTGGACACAGTCACTAGGGGCAGACCCAAAGCTAGTGGTAGGAAGAGGGTCCTTTCAGGAGGAGAGAACCCATCCATCAGGGAAAGAGAGCTGGAAGCCCAGCTAGCCTACATAGCTTTGGAAGCAGAGAAGCTGGCCCTAGAGAAGAAAAAGTGGGCATACAAAGAAAAAAGAGATGGAAGCAGCGATAAAGAAGCTGAGGTGTCCATGGGTGGGGGAGTTTGCCCCAGATTACCCAAGGGGGTAGTTCCTGCTTATATAGAGGGGGATGACATAGATAAGTGGCTAGGGGCCTTTGAGAGGGCACTCCAAATGAGAAGGGTTAAGCCTCAATACTGGGGTTCCCTTTTGTGGGAGTTGGTCCCCAACTCAGGGAGGGATAGGCTTCTGACCTTAAGGGGGGAGGAGGCAGATTCATACCCTAGTATGAAGAGGTGCTTAGTCAAGAAGTTTGGTCTGACCCCAGAGCAATATAGAGTGAAGTTCAGGGACACCCAGAAGGTCAGTACCCAGTCTTGGGTTGACTTTGTGGACACCTCACTAAAGGCACTAGAGGGCTGGATTATTGGCAACAAAGTAAATACTTATGAGGGGTTATACAATCTGATCATGAGAGAGCACATCTTGACCAATTGTATCCAAGAAAGGTTACGCCAGCATCTAGTGGACTCTAAGCTGACCAACCCTAGAGAGCTAGGGGAGGCAGCTGATGAGTGGTTGAGAACCAGGGTGGTTGTCAAGTCCCAGGGGGGAGACTCCAAGAAGGGGGGGACAGGTCCCCAAAAACCTAAGGAGGGAGGTGGTAAGCCCACCACAGAGACTCCCTCTGTACCCCAGAACCCTAAGAAGGAGGAGAGTAAATCCCACTCCCACTCTGACAATCAGAGACAGGGAGACGCAGGGTTAAAAAAGCTCTTGGACAGTAGGGCTTGCTTTGACTGTCAGCAGACAGGTCACTTCAGAGGAGATGCAGCCTGTCCAAGGAAGGTGGTTAGCACTGGGCTGTCCAGTGTAGCCATAGAGGAGGATTCCTCAGATGATGAAGTCCTCCTAGCATTGTGCTGGGAGACAGGACCAGATGGAAAGCTGGTGATCCCTGAGGGTGGGAGTAGGCACTTCCACCACATTCAAGTGAATGGGATCCCTACCACTGGCCTGAGAGACACCTGTGCCAGTCACACTGTAGTGAGTGACCGGTTAGTGACCCCAGACATGTATGTCCCAGGAAAGACAAAGAAAGTCAGGATAGCCACAGGGGAGGTCACCTCCAAACCTGTAGCCATAGTGCCCTTAGAGAGGGAGGGTATCCTTGACTGGATTAGGGTGGTAGTCAGTGCTGACCTTCCCCTAGATTGTATCCTGGGCAATGACCTCCCAGAGGTGAGTCTGGTCACAGATGGGGTGGTCGCCCAGGGCGCCCCCCCAACCCAAAGTCCTGGGGAGTCAGTCCCTACAGTTAGGAGACAGGGGTCCCCAAGAAAAGGAAAGAAGAAAAGGAAGGGTAGGCCACTCTTAAAGAGAGTTCCAGGGAGCCAAAGGCCTTCTGCCCCAGTAGGGGGGGAGCCCAGAGTTGGCACTGGTGAGGCCTCACCTGACCCCAAGGAAGTCCTGAGTAGTCAGGCAGCTGTCCAGATGCAAGGTGTTGCCCCTGCACTGACAGAAGGGAGAGTGGAAGGAGGGTGTCTGCCACAGGAGGTGGTAGCCCCCCACTCTAGACAGCAAGAGGGGTGCCAGGACCCCAAAGATGCCCCTAAAGCAGCTCAGCCACCTGTCAGTGGAGAGCTTAGGGTGTGGTTCTGGGTACTGACAGCTGTCAGTAGCCTCTGCTGGGTGCTAGCCTTCCTGGCAGCACTGTACTTGGCCTGGGAGGCAGACCCCAGAGCCAATAGCAAAGTAGGCCCCCTGACCCTATTGGTCATGGTGGGGTTGCTCAAGTGTTGGGTGACCTCTTTGGGTAAGCTAGGTGTTGCCCTAGCAAAGTTTGGAGTAGGGGAGGTGGGCACCTCACTACCCAAGTTGGCAGAGAGAGAGGAGGAAGACCCCCCTAGAGGGAAGTTTCAGTTTGAGTTGGGTCCTTTTACTGTTGGGATGGCTTCACTACCCAGAGGGAGTGACCCTGACAGGGGGATGTAAGGCAGAGTAGGCCCTGCAAAGGGACAGCCAGTTTTCTTCACTGTCTTCCTCGCCTAACAAGCCAGGAAGACTCTCCCAGGGTTGGGCTGAGTCTCCTGGGCGTGTGGGCTGGGGGGGGGTTGTGTGAGAAACTGGGGCTGATTGCAGAGGCCCCATAACTTTTTGCCCCCATTTTCCACTTTATGCTGGTGTTTTCCTGACTCTGATGGTGCCCTGGGTACTGCTAACCAGTCCCAGGGCCTGTGCTCTGTGTAAAATGGATATGCAAATTAGGCTAATTATAATTGGCTAAGTTAACCTACCTGTAAGTCCCTAGTATATGGTAGGGCATGTAGGTTTAGGGACCACAGCATAGGTGGTGCACACCTAGGTGCATTGCTGAGGTGCCCAGTGTCATTTTAAAAGCAAGCCTGCCTTGCTGGCTGCTTTTAAATTAAAGTTATATGCAAATTCGACTTTGGAATTAAAGGTTCTTCCAAAGTCTTAAACTACCTTATTTTTACATATAAGTCACCCCTAAGGTGTGCCCTATGTGCCCCTAGGGCTGGGTGCCATGTAACTATAAGCAGGGACTTTATAAAAATAGATTTATAAGCCCTGGTGAGGTAAAAACAGCCAAATTCGTTTTTCCCTCATTGAAGTAAATGGCCTTCATAGGCTAGAATGGGCAGACTTTATTTAAAATTTTAAAGTCTCCTTAAATGTTACATACCAAGAATTTGGTATCAAATTGATTGTTATAATAAATCCCACAACTTCCAGTTGTTGGATTTAATATAACTAGTGCAGGTAAAAAGTTTAGACTTTACCTAAAAAGTTGCCAATTTCAGCTCTGCATTGTTTTTGCTGCTGTGCTCTGATTGGCCAGCCTGCAGCAGCTTCTGCCAGGCTACTTTAATGAGGTGTGAAGTGGCCTGACTTCACACAAAGGAATGTGCTTGGGGGAGAGAATCTCCCCTCAGCAGATGGGGAAGCAGGAAGGGGGAGGGCTGCCAAACTGGTCTTCAAAGGCAGAGAAGGACATCTGGAGCACCCAGCAACACCCCCACATCCTGCAACCCCAGACAGCTAGGTGCCCCCTTGATTAGATTAGGAGAGGGCAGGAGAGGGGTGTGTTTATGATTTTAGCCACACCAGTGGGTGGGCTCAGCCAGATCTCTCCTCTAAAAATCAGATTCATCCATTTTGGATTTTTAGAGACTGTTGCCTTCTGGGATGGATTTTTGCCACACTTCCCAGGAAGTGGTCATCACAGGGGGACGACCCTGTCCCTGATTGGAGGACCAGGGCCCCCCTGCTTTTCACCCAGGAGCAAGGATAAAACTGGCAGACCTGCACCCACGCCTCAGATCCCCACCAAATTTCAAGAAGAAAGAACTACAAGGAGAAGAAGGACTGCCCTGCTGGACCCCTGGCCTGCACCTGGACCCTGCACTCAGAAAGACTGCACCAGCTGCACACTTGGGCTTCACCACAAGAAGGACTTTGCCTGGCTTCAACTGGTTCAAGGAGGGACTCCCTGTTTGCTACAGGTGAAAAATTGCTAACCAGAGTCCCCTGCACCAACTCCTGAAAAAGTGACCAGCTGACCACTGCCCAGTGGCCAAAAAGGAGTTTGCGCCAGGTGCACTCTGGGAGTTGAAGTCCGCACTTCCCAAGGACCATCACAGAACTTCTGGACCCTTGGGGTGAGCTGTGGACCCCAAAAGAACCTTAAAAGAACATCTGGGTGAAGCCCCAGAAGTTTGGAAAAGATTGGAGAAATTTTAGAAAAAAGCTCCATAAAGTGACCGACTCGACGCGGAAATTCTAGCCGGCTTGCCTCAACCGCGACCCGGCCTGACTTCGTGGTTCGTCCCGGTCAAGAAAAACATCCGAAAAAGAGACTAAGTCCGAACGTAAAAAGTTGACCGGGACCTTCCAGCCATCGTATCCGAGAAGGGCTCCACGGACGTCGGATCAAGATCCAGGTTTACCCCGGTCGAAGGATTTTCATCTCGAAAAAACGACTAAGTCCGAAGGTAGAAATCACCACCGAGGAAACCGACTTCGCGTATCCGGACAAGGGCTCCAGGAGGTCGGATCCAACTGGCAGGTTCGTCCCGGTGAAGAAAAACTTCAAAATAAAGACTAAGTCAGAAGGTAACTTTTTAACCGAGGCCTCCCGCGACCTGTAGCCGAGCAGGGCTCCATCGCGGTCGGCCTGAAAGTTTGACTTTGTCCCGGTCCTGGTGCAACCAGATGACCCGATTGGCGTTTTTTGTTTCTATGCGCTGGAAAATAATAATACTTTAAAAATTCATATCTCCGGTTCCCCTGAACCGATTTTAATCGTTTTTGTGTCATTTTAAAGATAAAAATATAAGCTATTTTTATAAATTGGTTTTGGATTTTTAAACTGTTTCCTGTGTTTTATTTAATTACTGTTGTGTGATATTTGAATGCTTTACACTTTGTCTCCTAAGTTAAGCCTTGACGCTCTATGCCAAGCTACCAAGGGTAGAGCTGGGATTAATTTACTGAGACCTAACTGTACTTTTGTGGAGGTTTGTGGCTTGTTGCTAGGTGTAGGTACCTACCTGCCCTACCAATAACCCATTTTCCAACAGTGACCATGGCTGAAACCTGGAACTATAAAGCTTGATTATCGGAAGTGTGACTAACATTGTTAGATGGTCAGGACACTGGGTTGGAAAACTGTTTGTCCATCAAATTCACCTGTAAGGTACAGGTAGTTATCAAATGCTGTCATTTGTGTCTGGATGTGTGTCTTGTTCATGTGTAAATGTAGGACCATAGCCTCTCCCATCACAATGGTTACAGTTGTATGTAATCTACCTCGAACGTAGCTGTTAGTGTGTTCCTATTTTGCAGAGGAATGTGCATGTCACTGTGGACTGACATAGGCGAGTGACAAGCCTATAGGTATGTGACCAATGTAAGTGAAAGTTTCCAGGACTGGGTATATCAGTGCTAATCTCTGTCTGTACTATGGGATATGTATATTTGGAAGTTATGGTATGTGATAAGGCTTTACCAGGTGATACAGAGAACCAATCTTAGTGCCTCCTGCCTTGTTCATAGAGTTACGTGACCCTAACTTCTGTATCGAGTAGTTTAGCATTGTGTAATACCTTAGCAGACATCCTTATGATACTCGCAGTCATGCTCTTTGTGCTGCTAGCATATCTATCACTGATTGTGTGTAGTTGCAGTTTACAACTTTTTTGGACTCTGTCCTGTTACAATCCTATTATAATGAGTCTCCTGCTGATGGAGTCAGCGTTTGAGGTCCATAACAAAGGGGGGAGGGGCAATACAGAGGGACATGATCAGACTACAGCTGGCAGGCATAACTATTGTACATGGATGATAATTGAGACACACACAGGACCTAATTTATTGTGGAAATGAAAACATATGTGACTATTAACGTAAAACTCACACACAAAAAGTGTGATAGGTTCAGTCATGATGGATGAAATAATCAGGGTAGTTGCTACACCACTATGAAACACAAGTCCAGTGTCCTTGCACCATAGGTAAATAGAGATTGGTTACAAAACAGTGAACAGGGTGTATCTGTGAAACACAAGTGGAACAAATCAGGAGATGTTTACTTCCTGGCAGTGGGTTTGGTCTTGGCATTTTCTCCTGCTGGATGTCTGGGGGGACATCCATGTTTGCAGAGGGTTCTTCAGCTACAGAGGGTTGGGTCTCTGAGGCATGTCCTTCCCCTGGCAGGGCTTTCATTCCATTAGCAGCCACAGATGTAGAAGGGCCTGATGTATCATTGGTAGTGAAAGGGGCCAGATGCTGGGTACATAACCTACTCAGTGTGTTATTCATATCTCTAACCACCCATGCAATGGAACCCAAGTGGGCATTTTGTGCCTTCCACTGCTGCATGACTTCCAGGTGGTTGTCCCTTAACAGCTTTTGGATTTCCCCCAACATGGTGATAACTTGGCCAATCATATCTTGGGAACTTTGGTAGTCTCCAGAAACTTGGGAAATAGTTTCCTGGTCATTAATGTCCCTTTGAGACCCATCCTTTGACCCACAGCATGTCTGCCATACACCCTGCCCACACGTACCTGTGCCCCTGGCACAGTGTGCTACTCCCAGTGATGGCAGGTCCATCATTGTCAGAGGTGGCAAGGTGAGACTCAGGTACCTGTACAGTGGGACACATAATGGATGAAACAATACTTGGATCACAGGTTGGGGGCGAATCGTTGCCTGTGATATAGATGCAACAGGGCTGAGAGGAGTTGATGTGGGCAGGGTGAAGCTGACAGTTGTTGAATGACAAGGTGTCCCAGAAGGGCCAGGTTCTTCATCAGTGTCCAGACATCCAGGGGTGTTGTCATCACTGGAGTCCTAATCCAGAAGGGTAGTGACAGTCTCTGGTATCCTCTCAATGGTGACAATGGCAAGGTTACCTGTGGAGGGAGTGAAACACAGATTTCTGATTAAAATGAGGGTATTATGGCAGTTGTGTAGATGCAGACAGTGACTTAACGTGATCCCCAGCAATGACGGTGACAGCTGCTGCACAATGTAACTTAGTACAACATGAAACATTGTAACTTCAATTCCATACACCATGTTTGATGCTGTTAAACTATGTTGGTAGTGATTGCATTTCTAATGGCATCTGATATTGTCTGATTAGTGACATGGCTGTTCACTCCTGTTACCTAGTGAACTGTCTGGCATGATAAATGGCACAAATAACAGCTATACAATGAACATTGGTGTCATTCTAGGAACACAATATGTGAGTTAACAATGAACAGTGACCTGTATCTGGATGTACTGCATGTGCATCCACTCAGAATGTTGACTTTCCAAACCAGGTGAGTATATTTCTAGCTTGGGATCTTTAATCTGTGGCCATTATTTATGAGCACCCAGCTATAGCTGTGTTTTGCTTGGAATGCTAGTGTGAGTGAGCCATTGACTGCTGTCATTGCCATGTACTGTTCCACACTAGAACAATCATGATGGGTTGAATAGGATATTGGTTTAACATGCATGACAAGTAATATTGGTGCAGTGTACTGGTATTGAAAATGTTGGGATATTGCATTCTGGGAGTTGTATTGCTATAATTAGCCAGTACTTTACATGCCATTTTGCAAGGGCTGTGGGGCCAGATGAGTTTAGTGGACATGTGGCATGTAAGGGAGGGGTATTTGTGATTAGAAGATAGTTGTAGTGGGTGGTATGTAAATTGAGGTTGGCATAAGTGGTGAGGGAGCATGCGGGACAAGACTATTGAGTGAAATTAATGTTGTTGGTACTTATTTGACTCCACTCCCCCGGGTATTCCTGTCAGGCCCTCAGGATGCAGGATGTTCAAAACCTTCTTCTCTCAAGATGTGAACATAGGAGGAGGAGGTGAGAGGAGGGGGAGGTCTGTCTTCAGTACCGCTAGCTGGTGCCTGGATGCCATGGACCGTACCTTCCCCCTGAGGTTGTTCCACCTCTTCCTGATGTCCTACCTTGTGTGTGGATAACTGCCTTCAGAAATGACCCTGTCGACTATCCCTTGCCACAACTCCATTTTCCTAGCACTAGATGTTTGTTGGACTTGTGCTCTGAACAGGAGTGGCTCCACCCTCACAATTTCATCAACCACGACCCTAAACTCCTCTTCAGTGAAACATAGGTGTCTTTGTGGGGACGTGGTATTGATTATGAGGACTGGTGGTTGTCGTCAAAGTGAAAGGGTGCAGGGTTAGGTAAATGGTGAGGTGTAGATGCTGTGATGTGAGTGAGGGACGAATGTTGTGGATTGTGTGTGGTACTACAGTGTGTGCTTTGTATGTTGTGCGTAGTGAAGTGTAAATGGGTGCCTATTCTTGCTATTTTAAACTCACTGGTTGTCCGTGGTTGTGTGTGGCACATTCATTGCAAAGGATTGTGGGTTGTGTTGGGGTGTGTTATATAGTGCAGTGAGTAGGTGTGATAGGTTTTTGGATGTGTATCAGCTGTGGGGTATTCAAACTATCCACTGTGGTGTGGTGTTCTGACTGAAGTGAGTTGAGACCGCCATAGTTCACACCACCAATGGTTTTCCGCATGGGAAGAACCACTGTTGTGATTTGAGGCTCGTAATCTGATGGGAGTTTTTTTTATTTATTTTGTCTGGCTGGAAGTGCTGGTGGTGGGACTGCCTCTTTTCCGTCCTCCAGTGTCCTGGCAGTTTCAGAAATGTGGCTGTTTTTTGGCAGACTTCACTGTGTGACTCTTAATACGGCGGTCGGATTGACACAGTGGTCTTGACAAAAGACTGCCAAACTTGTGCTGAGGCCCTTAGACTGTTGTTAGACTGCATGTTCCCCTCACAGTGATGGCTGCCAAGAAAAATGTTGCATGCAGACCACTGGTGAAAGGAAAGAACTTGAAGGACCCTCTTTCCAGTGTCATATTTTTACTGCGAACATTTTACATATTGTTAAAATATTTCACTGATAGTAAAGATTTTGTGAATTGTTTTTGTTTAAAAAAAATAACAATTGTGGAACACAAATATTTAAGAAATATATTGGTGAGTTGAGTAAATACTGGAAATAGAAGGGGGTATTATTATTGATGTGAGTTTTACAAACCACCAATTGAAGCAATGGCGAAAATAGAACAATTCAAATAAGTAAAAAAATATTAATTATTTTTCAAATCAATGCCACAATCTTTATATCGGATGGTCCTCAAAGCAAAGGGATCAGCTAAAGGAATTATTTTGTGCCTGTTGGTTTGAGGTTCAGATCATATGTTTAGTTTCTTGCCATGAAAAATAGCATCTTCCTTACTTAAACTTAGCATTATTGCCTTTTATTTCATTATTATTGAATACTAAAATCTTAGTCATGTTAAGTTTTTGGAGCAATCAAATGCAAGTCAATTGTCAGTAGAGGTTGAAAGTAAATCCGCCCGGCCCTCTATTTCTCAAGTCTAAAGTTAAACAGAAGGCAGCACAGATAAGAATACCACGCTGTGCGACTGGAATGAAGGTTAGACATCCAGGTGACTGGTTAAAGTTAAACTCTAGGCTATAACATATTTAGGATTGCTTTTCTGGCTTCAGAGGTGGAAGGTACACGTGAAATACAGTAACTCCGACAAACGTGTGATTTGCAGACTTCTGTTTCTGGAAGATATTTTTCATATTTAGGAATGTAACCATAGGCAATAAGAGCTTATCGAATGCCTTGTCCATATTGTTTAAGCGGAGAGACTCATAATTATACTGGCATCTAATATACAATCCACCCACCACATGATTTTTGTAACCTTTCTCTAAAAACATCCATCCTAGCACGTTTCTGTAATCTTTGGCTGTTTTCAACCATATGTGCGTTCAAATTCTTTATCTAGCAGACTTATGAAATATGAAGCTCTTTAGATGTTTTTGTTCCTTTATTATGTCACTGAAACAATGATTCAAAAAGGGGGATTAAAAGTCACCAGAAAATCAGCTTAATGGACCAAACTACACGGCGATAACAGACTGCAAAGCATAAGCATGTCATTTGGGTAAGATTATTTTGTTTGAATTCGGAAATTATAAAATGAAGTGTTTGGTTCGCTGCCCATGCCAGACAGTATACCAATACAGCTGCCATCTGCAACAGTGCCTGCCATCTAGTGATTATGCCTAATACACGATTCTGGACTAAAAATATGATATATTGGTCCTACTCCAAACTATCATTACGCAAAATCTACTAACCATGTAGGGAACGATTTTTCCATTAGTCAGTCGTGTCCCTCTCGTTGTCACACTTTCATGCTAGTTTAGCACTAATTCACACAGGTGTGGATCCTGAATATCGGATACAGAATATCATGGAACACTAATATCGCAGACAAAAATCGATGGACAGCATATTGAAAGATAATCATGTGCAGATGTTCTATACCTAACTCCACGGGGTACATGGTTGTAAGGTTAAGAACAGCACATTTGTAGTTCCCTGTGTGCACCTTTCTTTCCATATTTTGTTCCTCCATATTTGGTCTATGATATTAGACTCCCAGGGCATTTTTGTGTTTGATGTTTCAAATTAAAATCCACCACACCGGAGGGTTTATTACAATCATTAAGAACATTACCTGCTCTCCCTTCAGTCTCTTCAATCACATGGAGGACTAAACATATTTTCTCACTTTTACCACACCTCTTAAGTTTCTTGCAACATAACAACTAAGTAAACAAAACAAACTAACAAAGACAATCACAAATTGCTAACCCTTACAATTTACAGCTTTTCATTTTTCCTGGTCTCAGTGGTTGTGTGCCAGGTTATCTATCTATCTATCTATCTATCTATCTATCTATCTATCTATCTATCTATCTATCTATCTATCTATTGCAGTCCCACATAGACCAAAAAGGGCTCAAAAAAAGAAAACACACTTTTCCTTCTCTCTTTCTGTCTTTCTTTCAGTCAATGTCTCTTATTTACACACACACACTTAAACACTTATGCATCCCCTCTCAGACACTCATGCACCCACTCACAGACCCACTGACACCCTTCTGCAGTCAATCACAGGCCCACGCACACACTGACGCACCCACTAAAACACTAATGCATACTCTCTCACACCCAGACAGACAATCTGACAGCCACTCTCAACCACAGATAACCTTCTCACACCTATTTTCACACTGAAAGAAGCTACGCCTAACTCCTGCCATGCCCAGCAAAATGTCAGTGCACAGCATGGGTTTGGATGGTTAGGGGATGTTGGTCGCAGGGCCTGGCTGCAGGCCAGGTCTTATGGACAACCATCCCTGCACATGGGTGAAGGATTTGTGCAGTTGGGTGCTTATAGGGGGTTGGCCCAAGGACCTGGATGGAGGCCAGGTTCTGTGGTCAACCACCGCAGGGCACAGCCAAAGTCCATGATCAGTGGTGGTTGGATTAACGTATATTAACTAAAATTACTGTACGTTAAAAAAACATAGACATTCTGTGAAAAACCAAAGGTTACAGGTACAAACAGGTGTGGCTCTACGTTTACAATTTCATCCACTATGACCCTAAACTCCTCATCAGGGAAACATGGGTGTTTTTGTGGGGACATGGTAGTGAATTTGAGGACGGTATGGTCGTGTTCAAGGTAAATGGATACAGAGTTAGGTAAATCGTGAGGTGTAGGTGCTGTGATGTGAGTGGGTGATGGGTGTTGTGGATTGTGTGTGGTACTAATGTGTGTGTTTTGGTGCAGGTGTGTGAGGTATTCGTAGTGAAGTGTAAATGGGTGCCAATTCTTGCTGTTTTAGACTCTCTGGTGTGTTGGTTGTCTGTGGTTGTGTGTGGCATTTTGATTGCAAAGGATTGTGGCTTGTATTGGGGTGTGTTAAATAGTGCATTGAGTAGGTGTGACAGGTTTTTGGATGTGTATCAGGTGTGAGGTTTCCAAACTATCCAAAGTGGTGTGGTGTTCTGACTGAAGTGAGTTGAGACCACCGCAGTTCACACCACCAACCGCTTTCCACCATGGAAGAACTGCTGTCGTGATTTGAGGATCGTAATCTGATGGGAGTTTTTTTGTCAGGCTGGTGCTTCTGGTGGTGGGACCGCCTCTTTTCCGTCCTCCAATGACCTAGCAGTTTCCAGAAATGTGGCTGTTTTTTGCACACTTCACTGTGTTACTCTTAATATGGCGGTCCGATTGCTGCGGTGGTCTTTTGGCGGCTGGCACCACAGCGGTCTTGTCAAAAGACCGCCAAACTGGTAATGAGGCCCTTAGACTTTTGTTAGACTGCATGCTCCCCTCACAATGATGGCTGCCAGGAAAAAATGTTGCATGCAGAACACTGGTGATAGGAAAGAACTTGAAGGCCCCTCTTTCCAGTGTCATATTTTTACTGCGACCATTTTACATATTGTTAAAATATTTCACTGATAGTATATATTTTGTGAATTGTTTTTGTTTAAAAAAAAAAACACTTGTGGAACACAAATATTTAAGAAATATACTGGTGAGTTGAGTAAATACTGGAAATAGAAGGGGGTATTATTATTGTGAGTTTTACAAACCACCAATTGAAGCAATGGCGAAAATAGACAAATTCAAATAAGTAAAAAAATATTCATTCTTTTTCAAACCAATGCCACCATCTTTATATCGGATGGTCCTCAAAGGTATCAGCTAAGGGAATTATTTTGTGACCGTTGGTTTGAGGTTCAGATCATATGTTTAGTTTCTTGCCATGAAAAATAGCATCTTCATTACTTAAACGTAGCATTACTGACTTTTATTTCATTATTATTGAATACTAAAATCTTAGTTATTTTAAGTTTTTGGAGTAATAAAATGCAAGTTAATTGTCAGTAGAGGTTGAAAGTAAATCCGCCCGGCCCTCTATTTCTCAAGTCTAAACTTGAACAGAAGGCAGCACAGATAAGATTACCACGCTGTGCGACTGGAATGAAGGTTAGACATCCAGGTGACTGGTTAACGTTAAACTCTGGGCTATAACATATTTAGGTTTGCTTTTCTGGCATCAGAGGTGGAAGGAACACTTGAAATACAGTAACTCCGACAAACTTGTGATTTGCAGGCTTCAGTTTCTGGCAGATATTTTTCCATATTTAGGAATGTAACAATGGACAATGAGAGCTTATCGAATGCCTTGTGCATATTGTTTAAGCAGAGAGACTCATAATGTTACTGGCATGTAATATACAATCCACCCACCACATGCTTTTTGCAACCTTACTCTAAAAACATCCATCCTAGCATGTTTCTGTAATCTTTGGCCATTTTCAACCTTATTTGCATTCTAATTCTTCAGCTGGCAAATTTCTGAAATATGAAGCTCTGTAGTTGTTTTTGTTCATTTAGTATGTCACTGAAACAATCATTCAAGAAGGGGAATTAAAAGTCGCCAGAACATCAGTTTAATGGACCAAACTACACGGCGATAACAGACTGCAAAGCATAAGCACGCCATGTGGGTAAGATTATTTTGTTTCAATTCGGAGATTATAAAATGAAGTGTTTGGTTCGCTGCCCATGCCAGACAGTATACCAATACAGCTGCCATCTGCAACAGTGCCTGCCATCTAGTGATTATGCCTAATACACGATTCTAGACTAAAACTGTGATAAATTGGTCCTATCCCAAACTAACATTCCGCAAAATCTGCTAATCATGTAGGAAACGATTTTTCCATCTGTCGTGTCCCTCTCGTTGTCACACTTTCATGCTAGTTTAGCACTAATTCACACAAGTGTGTATCCTGAATATCGGATACAGAATATCATGGACCACTAATATCGCAGACAAAAATCGATGGGCAGTATATTGAAAGATTATCATGTGCAGTTGTTCCATACCTAACTCCACAGGATACATGGTTGTAAGGTTAAGAACAGCACATTTGTAATTCCCTGTGTGCATCTTTCTATCCATATTTTGTTCCTCCATGTTTGGTCTATAATATTGGTCGGCCAGGGAGTTTTTGTGTTTGATGTTTCAAAGTAAAATCCACCACACCAGAGGGTTTATTACAATTATGTTGAAGCAGATATGCTAATTAGAGATTATTAAGGAGTGTTTGTATGTTTTGATTAACAAAAACGTTCATAGAGAAAAATAATTGTAGATAAATTAATGTGCACGTTTGAAAATGTGCCCTCGGAGAATGGTAGCCATTTATACGGAAATTTTACTAAAATTATTAAAATGCATGAAATAATGAAAATATGCAATAATAATGTAGTAATGTGTCATATTGAGATGTATAACCTATGTTTTGCATTATATTGTAGAGTTAACTTAGCCGAAGTTGTGGCCTAGTTTTGCCAGGCCTCAAGCCGAAGCTGAATAATTTGCGCACTGTAGTGAAGCCGAGATGTTGAACTAACCTTGAACAACCCGATGTTAAAGTCTGCTTAGCTAGAATTGTCTGCAATGTACCAACGGACAGGAGATGATGGAATCAAATTGATACAATTATGTGTAGAGTAGGCTGGATGTACTTACCCAGGACATGAACAAAAGAGACACTGACTGAAGAGGAAGATGCAACATTTTCGATACCTTATGAGCCGGATGATGAGGACATCGTACAGTGAACCAATCAATGAACTGAGAACAGCAAAATATTTGAATTAATAGATTTGTAGAATTGAACGCATTGGGTAGCGCCACTTATGCTAAATGTCTGACCAATTAGGAATTAGGGGGATGGACTGGAAAACTCTTATAAAAAGTCATGACAAGGGGCTAAAAATTCAGATGCAAGGGGAGAATTGATGACATCAAGAGACGCGGTTTGAGATTCTGTCATTGGGCTTATGCGCTTGAGGGCCTGATGTGCTGCTGATCAATAGATGACCTGAAGACGAAGGCTGACTTTGCTGCTGATCCATTCTGAATAGGTAGCTATGACAATCTGACTGATTACGTTTGTGCCTTTTCTTCTAGGTACCAACTTCGCTGTTTTCATAGTTTTCCTTCTAGCTAGATGTTTTCCAAGTTCACATTTCTAAATTGTTTTTGCATGAAGTCCCACATACCGATACTAATCGAGGCTAGGTAGGATTCTTAGGGTGACGTTGACAATGACAAATGATTGACAAACTGATTGCTGAACTCTGCTATTGATGCTGATATATTCATCCTTGTTGGCTTATGCTGAAGCATCAGAGCATATGTCTTCTCAAATTCTGATTAGATTATGTTATTGGTGGTTCTTAATAAACTAATTTGGAGCTGATTGAATAAAGTTTGGATTAACCGATGCCATTAGAATTGTAACTAATAGGGAAATAAAAATTGTTAAAACAGATATGGAGTTGTGGTTATTCATGAATTGTTGATTTAGTTGACTAATGACTAATGTCTCCTATAGTGATTGTTCATTGGTATAGTACAACTTAAGTAACACTGCCCACTACATGGCTAGGATACTCCATGCGATTCAAAAGGTTCATCAGCCTATACGTGTCCCGTTGTAAGTTTACTTACTAATGACCAGGCACATTATCAATCACTAAGAAAATTCACTGCTCTCCCTTCACTCTCTTCAATCACGTGGAGGACTAAACACATTTTGTCACTTTTACCACACCGCTGAAGTTTCTTGCAACATAGCAAATATATGAACAAAACAAACAAAGAAAATCACAGATTTCTAACCATTACAATTTACAGCTTTTCCCAAACAACATTTTCCCCTTTCATTTTTCAATAGGGATTTGAACGGCGATAGCCCAAAAAATTCTGGATGGAATTACACCAAATTTTGCAAGAAGGCAGGTCCTGGTCCAGAAAGAGTTCTTTTTTTGTTTTGGTGTGATTCCGTTCAGTAGTTTTTGAGATATTAATGGGAAAACCAATGTGTATATCTAGGGATGCAAAGGATTCGCAACCCCTAACGATCTTGTGCTCAGATCTGATTGACTGAAAACACTTCAACAACAGAACCTGTTGAGCTGTTGGCAGCCTTCTTGGGACTCAGCTTCAGCTGAGTCCCCCAAAAAACAGTAAAGATAGGGGTCAGGGTACTAACACCCTGACCCCTCAGCTCTGTTGGTGGGGTCCCAATGGGATTGGGGGGTTAGGCGGTGTTGGCCACAGGGTCTGGCTGCCAATCAGGTCTTGCAGGCGACCTCCTCTGTGCATGGGTGAAGCATGTGTACGGTTGGGTGCTTATAGGCGGTTGGTCCCAGGGTTTGCCAACCGCTACTGCTGACCTAAATATTTAATTTTTTTTAGGGGGCTCCCCTCCCCAGGTTGATCTCGGTCCCAGGGACCCAATCCCCCAGGGCCCAGCCTAAATGTTTAATTTTTGGGGGGTAAGAAGGGGCTGTGCCCCCCTAGACCGATCTAGGCACCAGGGTTCCCTTTCCCTGTGTCCCAGCTCAAACAGTTAATATTTCTTCTGGGAAAGGTGGCCATGTGCCCCACCTTCCCAGGCCAATCTCGGCCCTGGGACCACTTTCACTGAAGCCTGTCCTAAATAGTTTTTAGGGCGGGGCTGCACCCCCCTGCCCCAGGCCGATTTTGGCCCTGGGGACCCCATCCCCTTTGGCATGGCCTAATACTTAAATTGTTTTGCAGAGGAGGGCCATGTGGCCCACCTCCCCAGGCCGATCTCGGCCCCATGGACCCCACTCCCCAGGGTGTGGCCTGAATATTTTTTTTATTAGGCTGAGGGGGGATGGCGTGGTCCCCTACCCTGGCTGATATTGCCCCAGGCACCCAATACCCCAGGGTGTGGTCTAATTATTTATATCTTTTGGGGGAGCGGACCACGTTCCCCCCCACCCTAGGCTGATCTCTGCCCTCTGGATCTCATCACCCGGGGTCTGGTCATTTGACCTGGGTGCCCCCCCAAGGGCACCCAGTCACAATGCCAGGGACCATATAGGGAGCCTGAAGGACCTCACGGTCACTGCTGGCTCGCTGGCTCCTGTGGGAACCAGCATTGCTGTCACAGAGAGGGAACTGCTAAAGCTGCCCCATCTCTGTAACATTACAGTGAAGCCTGCATTAGATTTTTTTTTAGCCCTGGGGAGGTGGTGGTCCCTGGGGCTGTGAGGGGGCTGCATTGCCCCCTGCTTAGTATTTTATTAAAGCCCCAGAGAGATGGTGGTCCCAGGGCTAAGGGGGGACTGCACTGACCTCCTACATTAGATGTGTTATTAGCTTTGGGTAGGTGATGGCCCTTGGGAAGGCGAGGGGGCCGCACCGCCCTCTGCTTAGAATTACATTAAAGCCCCAGGAAGATGATGGTCCCTGGTGCGCCAATACTTTGAAGCCTGCATTAGATTTGTTTTTAGCCCTGAGGAGGTGGTTGTCCCTGCGGCTGCTAGGGGGCCATATGGCCCTCTGCTTAGAATTACATTAAAGCCTCAGGAAGGTGGTGCTTCCTAGGGTTGCAGGGGGGCTAGGCAGCCCCACATTACAAATATCAATGGACCCAGGGACTTGGCCCACCGAGGTCTTAAATATTAAGAATAGTGAGAGCCTGCACTCTTAAAAAAACATTTTCTGCAAATTTGAGGTCCAGTTGTTGATTTGTGGCAATTATTATTTTTTAAGTGCTTTTTAGCCCTGCAGGGGTCCCTCTAGGACCCCTCCACTAGAGCTAGGTCAGGGTGTCCGTGCACCTGGCCCATTTTCTTTTTTTTAACCTTTCTTCTGGGACACGGCTGAAGCAGAGTCCCAAGATGGCTGCCTACGCTTCCTTGCTGAAGTGTTGGCAGCCAATCAGATCTCAGCACAAGTTTGGAAGGAGTCGCAAATCCTTCACGTCCCTATATTTTGAAATTTGGATTTTCCCTAATTTCTCTACACGGTTTTCCCACCAAATAACAACAAGAAAAGATATAGGCATGTGAAAAGCTAGGTCCTAAATATAACTACCTATATATATGTCAAGGGGGGTCCCAAAAAAAGAGTGGTAAAAAACATGCTGTAGGGGTTCTTAGTGCCTGGTGGAGGAAAAAAAATATATCCAATGGGTTGTATATGTTTTCTTTTAATATAGTTTTATTTTGGTTTCTTTATAGTATGTGGGTTTTCTGACCAAGCAAATGTTTTCAGTCTGTTTAAATGTTTCCTTCTTCTTCTTTTCTCTTCATTCTATTCTGGTTGTGTTCCTCTTTCTTAAAGTATAGTGATGTTCTTTCCTTTTCTTTCTTTTCCTCTCTGTTTTAGGGTTGTCTTCCTGTGAAGTCGTTCCCCCGTTGTAGGGCCCAGGGAGAAGAGAACAGAACCGAAAACAAAGGTAAGTGGATTTTTCTTTCCTATATCTATATCTCATTTAGGGGTAGAGAGTGTTGGGAGGGACCACTAAGCATGTGAGGATAGGCTCTTGTGAAAGAATGTGGAAGATGAAATCAAAGGTAAGTATCCCCTCTCATGCATAACAAAAAGAATTGTTAAAAAAAAGATTTATTTTTCTTTCCATAACTTAGATAACCATATGTGGAGCCCAGTGTGTGTCCTATCCAGGAGAAAAGAAACACTCCGCCACCTCCGTCCTACTGTTGAGGGAGGGGAATCCTCTCCCCACAGTGTTCGTCCTGCTTCTAGCTTCCCTCTCCCCTACCACCAGTATCCCAATGGGTTTATGAGGCAGGCACGTACCTACATAAGCCACATCCCTCCAGGGACGTGGCTGGCTCTGTTGCCCTCTGTTCTGACCCTCCACAGCAGTGGTTCGAGGGGCGGCATCTCAGGGTGTCTTGATCTGGCTCCTCGTGCCTCTGGCGTCTCATCACTGGCGTCTATCCCGTTATCTTCTCTCCTTCCCTCTTCCTGTCGGAATGTCCCATCAGCACCGCTCTCTGTCCCTTTAACCTGGATGTCTGCTTCCCCGACGGCCATCGGTACTTCCGGGCTCTCAATGGCGTCCCCAGGGTACCATTCTATGGGTCCCGAGGCATCGTCGCATAACATTGTTGTGCTGACCCTGTTACACATGCATTTTTCATGTTAATTCCCATCAAAGTTTTGAACATAACTACAGCTCAAACTGCTGGACAGAATTACACCAAAATTGGCAGAAAGCTAAATTGTGTTCCACAGACTGTGCCTGTGTTATTCGGTGTAAATCTGTTGAGTAGTTATTGAGATACTGAAGAGAAAATAAATGTGTATATTTAGGGCCACGGATTCGTGGCAACGTTTTCAAGTGTGCACACCAACAGGAATGCTGTGATTGGCTGATTGCAACTTGAGCAGAAAGTTGTGGCTGCCATTTACATTACAGGACAAGGTCCCCAGGGCTGAAAAATAAAATGAAAAGTGGCATAAGGGGTCAGGGTGGGGGTACACTGACCCCAGGGGTGTGATATAGGGGTTTTTAAGGGTCAAATTATGACCTTAAAATAATATCTTTATTCAAGATGCATGATATTCGTGAATAAGTCATGATGCTCAGCGTGTCCCCCTGTTTACCGTTGCGATGATTCACAGACTAATTCATACGCAAATTCATTCACTCATAGTAAAACTCATGCAGGTACTGACAGAGCCACTCAGATACCTACTAACAGATCCACAGACACTCATTCATCCACTCACACACCCACTCAGACTCTTAGGTACCCAGTTACAGACTCACTCACTTACACACCCACCCACTCACAGACCCACTCAGACTTTGACACACATACGCACAGACCCACTCAGACACTGACACATCCACTCACAGACCCCCTCAGACACTCATGCACCCACTCACAGACCCACTCAGACTGTCACACATCCACTCACAGATCCACTCAGACCTTCACACACCCAGACCGTCACCCACCCACTCACAGTCCAACTCAGATTCTCATGCACCCATTCACAGACCTATTCTGGCACTCACGTACCCACGCACAGACCCACTCAGACCAAGTGCATGGGCAGTGCAGGGGCCTCCATGGGGACCCGTACCCTTTCCGCCATTCAAAGGCTGGCAGAAAGGGGACTCATAATCCCCAGGGCAGCGCTGCAAGCAGCACTGCCCTGGAGGATTACAACCGTCAAGATCACCAGGATATTGCCTGGTAGTAACCTGGCAGTGCTGGCGGTACGACAGTGGAGAAATTGCCATGGTCCTAATGCTGCAGATATACTGCCACTTTGGCAGCAGATCGACCGCAACCGTGACCCTGGCAATGTTTTTTAGGGTATAGAAACCAAAAGCTCCAATCTAGGCATCTTGGTCGCACTCGACCGGGAAAAGTCCACATTTGGGGCTGACGATGGAGCCCTGCTCGGCTACTGTGAGCGGGAGGCATCGGTCAAAGTTTCATCTTCGGACTTAGGGGGTCATTATGACCCTGGCGGTCATTTGACCGCTAGGATAAATGTGGTGGCTCCACCACTAACAGGCTTGCGGTGCCATGGCAGTCAGAACCGCCGGGCCGAAGATGATCATCTCCAACCCAGCGTTCCACAGAAGACCGCCGGCGATATTAGGAGCCGTCTTTCCTCCATGGTTTCTGTAGCTGCACCACCGCCACAAAAACCATGGCAGAAAGGATACCGGTGACAGGAAACTTCTTCCACTGCCGGCAGCAGGACACCACCAGGCCGTATTATGGCTCATAATATGGCAGGGGGTGTCCTACTGGCAGGGCGGGACAGGTGGTGGAACTGCCAGAGCGCCTCTGCCGGCCAGCACGACTACTGCTGGATTACCACCCAAAGTGTGGTGGAAATCTGGCAGTACCCATATTATGGTGGGTGTGAGACCGCCAGCACTGAAGGACCCCAAAGTCATAATGAGGGCCTTAGTCTTTTTCTTCAAGATTTTCTTCAGCGGGACAAAATTGCAAGTTGGATCCGACTTCCTGGGAGCCCTTTTCGGTAACGCATCGCAGGAGACCACAGTGAAGAATTCTACCTTCGGACTTACATGATTTTTCATGATGGAAATATCCATCCGGCACAAACTTAAAATTGAAGCCAACCTCCCTGGAGCCCGCCTCAGATGCGTTGAGCGGGAAGCCTCGGTCGACTTTTTCCATTTGGACTTTGTCACTTTTTTGGAGCTTTTTCTCTCTGATGTTGGACTACCCTCCAAAGCAAGCCGTTTTTGAGTTGACATCAATGGATTGTCTTCCCACGAGCCCCCGGTGGATTCCTGGAAGTCTGGGGCTCCAGAGCTTTTTAGAGGGATGAACCAACAAGTCACACTGGGTTGTGGTCAATGTAAGCCGGTTTGACTCACAACGCTGGGTCGGTCCACTTATAGAGCTTTTTTCCTAAAGTTATCCAATCTTCTCCAAACTTCTGCATCCTCCTCCAGAAGGTCTTTGAATGGTTTCTAGGAGTCCACAACTCACCCCCAAGTTCCAGAAGCTCTGAGTTGCTCCTAAAGGGTTAGGACTCAGAATGCACCTGGTTCAAATCCAAAAATGACCATTAGCTACTGGTCAGCTGGTCAGTTTCTTCAGGGCTTGATTCAGGAGACTCTGGTCAGCTATTTTCTACCTGTAGCAAACAGGAAATCCCTTTTTGAAACAATTGAAGACAGGCCAAGTCCTTTTAGTAGTGAAGCCCAAGTGTGCAGCTGGTGCATTCCTTCAGAGTGCAGTGTCCAGGGACAGGTCAGGGGACCAGCAGGGCAATTTTTCTTCTTCTTTGTCTTGTTCCTTAAGGTGAGGTGCAGCTCTGCCAGTTTTATCCTTGCTCCTGGGGGTAAAAAGCAGGGGGTTAGGGACTCTGTCCAATCATGTGCAGGCCACCACTTTTTTTAGTGACCACTTCCTGGGAAGTGTGGCAAAAATGAATCACAGGGAGCAAAATTCCTCAAGAAATAAAAAAGCTGAATTTCAATCTCATAAATTAGGTCTAGCTGAGTGCACTCACGGGTGTGGCTAGGTTTCCCTTAATACACCCCTTTCCAGCCCTCTCCTAATCTAATCAGGGGGTACCTGGCTGCCTGGCCACTAACCCTCCCTAGGTCCAGTTAGGTCTCAATAAATGAATCCCTGCTCAACCCTTGGTAGCTTGGCACCAAGCGACAGGGCTTAATTTAAGAGACAGGTGTGTAAAGCATTCAAAAATCACAAAAGAGCAAATAAGTAAAACACAAAACACAACACACAACACCATTTTAAACAAAGGTTATATTTTTAACTTTAACATGACACAAAAATGATTAAAATCGGATAAGGAGAAAAGGAGATATGAATTTGATAAGAATGGATGTCTTCTAGCACAGAGAATCTAAAAGCGCCAATCTGGTCATCTGGTCTCACTAGACCGGAGCAAAGTCAAACTTTAAGGTGATCACGATGGAGCCCTGCTCAGTGACAGCAAGCGGGAGTCTTCAGTCAAAAGTTTATCTTCGGACTTAGGGCCTCA
Source organism: Pleurodeles waltl (assembly GCF_031143425.1). Taxonomy (NCBI): domain Eukaryota; kingdom Metazoa; phylum Chordata; class Amphibia; order Caudata; family Salamandridae; genus Pleurodeles; species Pleurodeles waltl. Next base: position 195,122,996 of record NC_090449.1, read on the forward strand.
TTCCAAATGTGGCTGTCTTTTCTGAAGACCGCTGTGGTGGCGGCCGCCAAAAGACCACCATTTTGGCTGTAATCCAATCCCAGTATTAAAAGTCACACTGTGAAGACTGTCAAAAAACAGCAAAAATTCCAACAACCCCAGGTCACTAGAGGACGGGAAAGAGACGGTCCCACCACCAGCCCTGCCTGCCTGACTAAATTCCACCCACCAGATTACGACCCACAAATCACCACAGTGGTTCTTTCATGGTAGAAAAACATTGGTGCTATGAACCGCTGTGGTCAAAACTCACTACTGTCAGAACACAATACCACTTTGTATAGTTTGAATACCCCACACCTGACACACATCGACAGACCTGACACACCTTCTCACTGCACTATATAACACACCCCCCCTACACAGCCCACTATCCTTTGCAACAAAAACGGCATTCACACACACCGAGAGCAAGAAATATTGGAGAGAAACACATTTATAAAATAGGCACACATACACATCTCACTCATCATACCACACAACTGCACAATCAACACAATACATAAAATCATTAGCATATACAACCTGCAGCAACCGTTTCACCCTCACAACGCAGTACCTACTTGTCACCAAGTACACAACACTGCACCCTAACACTCACAACACCCCCATATCACCTACACAACCACTACCATGTCCCCACAAAAACACCCACTATTCACTGACGAAACCTTGAGGGTCATGGTGGATGAAATTGTCAAGGTAGAGCCACAACTGTTCAGAGCACAGGTTCAATTAAAATCCATTGATATGAAAATGGAGTTGTGACACAGATAGACAGGCTCAATCCAGTGGGAAGCCATCAACACACAAGGGAGGACATCAGGAAGAGGTGAAAAAACCTACGGGGATGATGCGTTCTATGGCATCACGCCACCAAATCGCTGTGCAGAAGACTGGCGGTGGGCCCCCACAGTTCAAATTTTGGGAGCAGAAGATCATGGACATACTGCATCCGGAGGGCCTGACTGGAATACCTGGGGGACAGGAGTGTGATAAATACCCACAACAGTCATGCTACACATTTGTCTTGTCCTGCATGCTTCTTCACCACCCAAATACTCCCTGTTGGACTTTTTCCCTTTTGCAGGGTCATCTCCAGTCTTTTTGCCTCCTTCTTCCTATGTTGTCTGAACTGTTGTTCTTGGCTTTAGGATTCTCTGCATTTTACCACTGCTAATCAGTGCTAAAGTGAATATGCACTCGATGTAAATTATATTTTTGATTGGCTTTCCATGATTGCCATATTTGCTTTACTAGTAGGTTCCTAGTACAGTGCACTAGAGATGCCCAGGGCCTGAAAATCAAATGCTACTAGTGGGTCTGCAGCACTAGTTGTGCCACCATAAGTAGCCCTGTACACCTGACTTATACCTGCCACTGCTGTTTCTGTGTGTGTGTTTTTAAACTACCAGTTCAACTTGGCAAGTGTACCCACTTGCCAGGCCTAAACCTTCCCTTTTTATACATGTAAAGCACCCGTACGGTAGGCCCTAGGTAGCCCCATGGGCAGGGTGCAGTGTATGTTTGAGGTAGGACATATACTAATGTGTTTTATATGTCCTGACAGTGAAATACTGCCAAATTTGGCTTTCACTGTGCAAGGCCTATCTCTATCATAGGTTAACATGGGGACTGCCTTTAAATATTATTAAAATGCAGATTCCCTTTGGGAGCAGATAGAAAAGTGGAATTTAGTGTCTCTGAATTCACAATTTGAAATTACATCTTTTAGTAAAGTTTATTTTTGAATTGTGTGTTTGAAAATGCCACTTTTAGAAAGTAGGCATTCGCTTGCTTAAACCATTCTATGACACCACCTGTTTGTGGATTTCGTGTCTGGGTCAGTTTGACAGTTGGGCTGTTTGCACCTCTCTCTAGACAGTTGACACAAAGGGAGCTGGGTGTAGCCTGCATATACTGATGAGCCATCTGTGCTAGAAGGGAGGAGAGGAGTGGTCACTCACACCTGAAAGGGCTGTGCCTGCCTTCACACAATGCAGTCTCCAACCCCCTGGTGTGTGTTTGAGGCCTGGCCTAGGGAAAGCAGGATCTCACAAACAAGGGAGACTTTCCTTTGAAGTAGGCCTACTTCAAAGGCAGAAAGGGGTATAAGAAGAGTACCCAACACCCTTGAAAATTAGATCACTTCTGGAATCAAGAGGAACCTCTGCCAAGGAGAAGAGCTGAAGAGCTGCGGAGAATTGCTGCCCCTGTCTGTGACCGTGCTTTGTTGGGCTATCCTGCAGTTGCTGCTTCTGCCTGTGAAAGGGGACAAAGACTGGACTTGCTGCTGGAGAAGAATCTCCAAGGGCTTGAACTGAGCTTGCCTCCTGTTGAAGTATCAGGGCCATCAAAAACTTCACCTGCCAGCATCTGTACTCTCTGCTGAGACTCCTGCCCTGCCAAGTGGTGCCCATCCAGTCCCTGGGCCCTTGAAAGGTGAAGTTGGCAGAGAAGAACTGAAAATCCACACACAGACTGCCACTGGGGAACTTTTTGACGCATCCTTCGAGACATGACTGATAAACGACGCGCTGCCAGCTTTGCGGCTGAAATCAACACTCCACCTGCATCGCGGCTCGAAGATCGATGCAACTCAGCTGGAGAAACAATGCGCAACACCTGCTAACGGAGGCTGATAACAACGCGAACCTTACGCAGTGTGGTTTTGTGATCCCGTGCGATCGGATTTTTTATGCAACCTCGCTGGGAGCGGAAAAACACCCCAAAGCCTGCCAGGGCCTGAGATGCCCGTCCAGATCATCACATCGATCTCTTGCGGGAGAAAAGAAAAGATGCGCGCCGACCCGACCAGAGGAGAAACAATGCACCGTCTTGCTTGCGAGTGAGAAATTGACGCATCGGTGGCCGTTTCCTACGCACAATCACCAGTGCAGTGTTATTTTGATGCTACCCAGGCACTTTTGTGCGCTAACAGTGTTCCCACCGTTTATTAAGGATTAAGACTCTTATTCTTTCAAAATTCATATCTTGACTTGTGTATGTTTGATTTTTGTTGTTTTGATCTTTTTTGTTTAGATAAATATGATCTATTCTTCTAAACCTGTGTTGTGTAATTTTGTAGTGTTTTCACTGAGTTACTGTGTGTGTTGGTACACATACTTTACACCTGGTCTCTGAAGTTAAGCCTGCCTGCTCGTGCCAAGCTACCAAAGGGGTGAGCGAGGGTTAACCAAGAGTGATTCTCCTTTACCCTGACTAGAGTGAGGGTCCTTGCTTGGACAAGGGGTAACCTGACTGCCAACCAAAGACCCCATTTCTAACACTCCTCATTTAGGTTAATGTCCTACTATCCCTCCCACCTAATCACCTAATGGCCCTCCCATGCATGCCACACCTCCACTCCCCCCAACAGCCCTTGCCAATGCCATATAAACTACTGGCCAATCATATCACTACTACTCCTAGAATACACTAACCCTTCATTGTGAAAACCTGGAACATGCTCAACACATCACATGCAATGCATGTACAATTAAAGTACTAGCTACACCATCCAGATTGTACCAGTGAGGACCAGTACATGGCAGTGACAGCAATGGAATGGCACACCCACCATGGGGAGGATACCAGAGACTGCTAGACCCTCTCAGGATGATGGCCGCAGTGTGGACAACACGGCAGAATATCTGTACAGTGACAATCAACCTGGCCCATCTAGAACACCTGGTCAGTTAACGAGTCCCAGCCTTACCCTGCCCCCATCAAACCCTCCAGCCCCAGGGTCATCCACATCACAGCCAACCAATCACCCCCAAACCTGTGCCCCAAGGACTGCTCAATCAATTGTGTGCCCCACAGAGTCTAACCTTGACACCCCAGACAATGATGGTCCGTCTAACACTAGGAGTAGGCACACTATGCCAGGGGCACAGACACCTGGGGGTAGGGTGCATGGGAGGGAAGCTGTGGGCCAGAGTATGTGACCTCAAAGGGGCTCCACTGGCCAGGAAGCCATTTCCCAAGTCCTGGGAGTATACCAATATTCCCAGGACAGGATTGGCCCAATAATTACCATGGTTGGGGAAAATCAAATCCTACAGAGGGTGTAGCACCAGGAAATCATGCAGCAATGGCAGGCTCCAAATGCCCACATGGCTTACATTGCAAGGGTGCTGAGGGATATCAACACTTCCCTCAATAGCACTCTAAAATCTGGTCCATCTACATCGGCAACAGCTAGTGGAATGGAGGCCCTGCCAGGGGAACTACAGGCCTCAGACACCCCTCCCTCTTTGGCTGAAGAGCCCCCCTGCAAACGTGGACATCCACTTAGGGCTGGAGCAGATGTCAAGACCAAACCCACTGCCAGCAAGTGAATCTCACCCGATTTGTGTCCCTTGTGTGCCACTGATAAACCTTGTTGACTGTTCTGAGTCATTACTCTGCAACCAAATGCTGTAGCAGCTACCCTGATCAATCCACCTACCATGTCCTCACTCATGACCTTCTTGTTAATCTACGGGGCATATTTCTACTCTGTTTGCACTGGATTTGCATCATTTTTTAGACACAAATTTGGCACAAACTTAACTCCATATTTAGACTTTGGCATTGGACCCGTCCTGAGCCAAAGTATGGAGTTTGCATCCGTTTTTGGATGTGAAAACCTACCTTGCGCTAATGATATGCAAGGTAGGCGTTCCCGTGCAAAAAATAACTTTAAGGCACCTGCGCCTTGTTTATCCTCCCACGTCATTTTGACGCACAGGAGTGGGCGGGCCTTAAAAAATGGCACCCAGCCTGATGTGCGCTGTTTTTAACACCTGGGTCAGGGCAGGCATTAAGGGACCTGTGAGCTCATTTCCATGGTCTCCGACCATGGAAGCAGTCCACAGGTGCCCTTTCCTGCACCCAGGGACAGACCCTGCCACCCTTGTCCACCCCTGGAGGACACCCATGGATGGGGTGACCCATCCCAGGTAAGTACAGGTAAGTAGAGGTAAGTATAATTTTTTTTGTCTTTTAAGTGGCATAGGGGAGCCTAACTTTGGCCCCCCTACATGCCACTGTGCCCTATGGCCATGCCCAGAGCACAAGTCCCCAGGCATGGCCATTGGGCAGGGGGGCATGACTTCTGTCTTTGCTAAGACAGGAGTAATTTCAATGGGGGTTGTGCGTCAAAAAATGGCGCATGTCAGGTTAGAGCCAAGATTTTTTACTCTAACCTGACTTGCACCATTCTTTGACGCAGAACCCCCATTCTTCCCAACGCCTGCGCTGGCTGGTTAGAGTCATTTAATTTTACTCTAACCAGGCCGCAGGGCCGGTTAGCATGATCCCATAAATAAGGCCCCCGGCTGGTGCTTTGGAATGGCGTTAGCCGGCGGTAAACTATTTGACACAAACCTGCGCTGGCCCTGGTTTGTGTCAAAATGAATAAATATTGGCCTAAGTACCTTCATTTTGACTATCCTCATTATGATATGCACAATAAATCACCATTGATCACAGATACTGTAGATGTCTCTTTAATACAACATCAACAATTGTCATGTTTGACAACTGTGATCTGGGCTTGACCCCCTGCATCGAACAGCCAGTGTAATGGACATCAAAGAGAGGCACCCTCAGCACGAGACACAGTACTACAGAAATGTCACAGGCCAGATGTAAGTGAGTATGAAAGCCAGAGTAACACCAGGATGTAGTCAGTATTCCAATCTACAAATAGAGCATGACAGAGAGTACCACCAGGGTGGAAGGCATGGTGGCATACTAAGCACACTTACAGGTAATAAAAGTCATGGCAATGGTAGACAACCTACCAAGCAGGCCCACCCATATAGTACTATACTATCACCAGGTACAGGATTTTCACATTACCATAGCATAGATACATATGCACCTATCCCATGGAACACATAAAGAACATCATCGAGGAGCAGAGGAACACAGTACTGAAACCATCCACTAAAATAGGTCCCATAACTGTAGGGTTGTCATTCACCTTTGTCAGTATACAGTGACCTGCAACTTGAACAGCAACGTCAGTATACAAACACAGCTTTGTCCCAAAGTCATCACTAGGTACCCCACCCATTGTGATGCTAACAGCACACATGTGACATTTACTACAACTTACCCACAATACATCATTGCACATCCCCCCACCTCCATTGGTACTAGGAAGGGATGAAGCAGTCACAACTCCACGTATGTGAAGAAAGTACTAACAAAGTACAACACACTCTACCTACATACATATTATTAGCTGCCTGGATGGTTCTATTCTCATGTCTGTCAGCAATTACCAGTGCCTAATGACAATGAATACCTCAATCATAGGTCGCAGCGCCAAACAGCACATGGCTATATCAGTGAGTGAAAGGAAAAAAGGATAGGAGAAACCAAGAAACATACCTCAATACTGATTGGACCTTTCAGAAGTGTATGTCAGTATCTGATGTAACTATGCACAAAATAGCTGAACATATTGTACTGTACACTTTACTATCAGTCCGCATCCACAACTCACACATATACATTGTAGCAGCTGACACCACCACTGATGATGCTAGAAGGCATGTGTAAAGGCAGCCATCTACTACAAGTTGTGCTCATTCAACACATTATATGTTCCACTTTACATACCTGTATTTCAGTTGAAGTACTGATTGATGAGATTTGCCTTTGAGTCACCAGTTCCTTCTTCCTCAGCCTCTTCATCACTTGCTGTATCACCATCTCTAACCACAGGTCCTGCTGCCTCCCCCTCATCGGCTATCAATGTTATCTGATGTCACAGGGTTAGATTGTGGAGCATGCAGCATGCAACGATTATTTGGCATACCTTTTGGGGTGAGTAGGGGAGGGCTCCTCCAGATAGGTCTAGGCACAGTAATCTTACCTTCAGGAGCCCAAATGTTTACTTGATTATACATCTTGCCCTCCCGTGGGCCTCAATCTAATAGAGTTCCCCTGGCGTGGCTGGGTACCTCACTGGTGTCGACAGCCAAGGATGATTTGGATAGCCAGAGTTACCTGTGTACACAAAGGGACAACTCCAATGTTGCATGTGGGACTGGGTAGATTCTGATGACAGGAGACATAACTCAAAGACACACACAACAAAGTTAACTTACCAAGTAGCGAGGTCTTCTCTATTTTCAGTTGTGCTATCAGATGTGGGACATTGCTATCCTGCATGATGTAGGAATCATGCACAGATCAGGGAAACTTGTCTGTGATTTGTGAGATTTACTGATCTGCCAGACACACCACCTGTACGTTGTTTGAGTGGTAGTTCTTCCTTTTCATATACACCTGTTCATTGGCACTGGGAGGGACCAGGGTTACATGCGTGCCATCAATGGCTCCAACCACATGAGGAATGTGTCCTCATCTCATAAAAATCTGCCTTCACGTAGGCCAAATCCTCTCAGTAAGGAAATCTGATGTAGCTGTCCACGTATTTCAACAATGCACACAGTACATCCTTTAACACCAGATTGAATATTAGCTGAGAAATCCCAGCTGTCAATGCCACTGTATTCTGAAAGGACCATGTCACCAGGGAGTTTAGCACTAACAAGACTTGAACGATGGGAGTTGTACCATAGGGATTGCGAATGGCGGGCATCAGATCTGGCTCCAACTGAGTACAAAGTTTCATGATGATCTGACAATTCAGACAATGTGTCTGTGCAACATGCATGTCCTCCATGGTTTCCAGGTCTACTAGTGGATGGTACACTGGTGGATGCCTCACTCTCCTCATGGCAACATTACCATGTTGAAAGAAGGGAGTATACTATGAGATACACTGTATGCTCACATCTATTACACATTGAATATTGCCTGACACCTAACATATCAAAAGAATGCATATAACTTCTGACATATACAGTACAGCCCATAGATATTCACTGAATCCTGCCTCATTGCTGCACATTGGCTTACCGCGAATGGGAATGTAGTAATGAGACTACTGTTAGTGTACAAGTGTGTAACACTTAGCTGTACTGCACTATTCACACATAAGTAATGTAAACTACCTATATCTGCTGGTGGCCTATGTACCACAGAGTCACTATACATAGTTATCACCATATATTCTCCCTAATCACGTCATTAAGTGATCATAATGTTGTACATACATGATGACGCTACATGCGTGAATACTACTCTTGGGGTGAAATAGGTGTATGATGCAGATAAGTGAACAGATTCATCGAAGAAATGTGCCCGAAATGGCAGGCGTCTGACCTACTGTATTGGACAGGTGGAAGTGACTTGAGTCCGCCGGCGAACATCCAAATGGCAGAAGGTGGACGCAACTGCTGTGCAACTTGCCATTGGATACATTGCTGCCTTTTGCGAACTTGGGCCAAAGACGATGACCGGCTGCGGTGACAGTCCTGTACGTGGCAGTTGCGACCACCATTTTCTGCTGTATTGATCACTTGACTCATGACACTGTTGCCAGCAAGACGTCCATGACATGAGCTGCTGTGTACTGCATCTGTGAGTCATCATGCCACGTCATGCAGATGATAGGGCCCCTGCCTTCACACTGGAAGAACTAGAGAGGCTGGTGGAGGAGGCCCTACCCCTGTATAGACATCTATAGGGGGCACCAGAGGAGTAGGTGAGTCCTATGCCATAGTCATGTGTGATAGATGTTGTGTTTGATACTGCATGTGCATTAGTGTGGGTGGCGGTGCATGCATATGGCATGATATGTAGGTGTTTGTGCTGAGAGAATGTGAATGATTGGCAACTTGCTGTGCCTGTTGTGCACTGAACAATCCAATTTGTATGGTGCCAGTGTACATGACTTTCTGTTTTTGTCTGTGTTACTCATACAGGTGAACGCCAATCAAAAGAAGGGGATTTGGCATGCCATCACTAAGCAAGTGCAGACCCTAGGGCACCTATTGCAGAATGCGGTGGGAGAACCTAAGACGCTGGGCATGGAAGAACGCAAGGGCCAGCTAGGGATGTCCTCCCAATGAGGGAGGGGTACCCGTCGGACCCTAACCCCACTAATGACCTGCATTTTGGTGGTGGCCTACCCTGAGGTGGTTAGGCATTTGAGGGCAGCACAGCAGCCACAAGAGGGTGAATATTGACAGAACCCATGTAATTTGCTCTGATAGTTTGGTGCTTGCTGTCACACTTTAGTAGCTGAGACACTCTAGTAGGTGCTCCATGTATGTAGACAACTGAGAATACATTCCACTCTATTTACTTGACAAATGGATGGAGATCTGGCCCTAGGCTAGCGCATGTATATGTTTAGGTCAGGTGTGTCAAGGTACATCTATGTCTGCATGTGGAGATGTACACTGGCCTTAAATTTTGACTTTGCCCCGGTTCATGTGCATAATATGGGGCGTGTGAAGGTTGTAACTGAAGGACATCCAATTTGAGTGTTTTATCATGTATATTTGGCCTACCCATGCATTTCCAGGCCATTGTAATGTAATCTAATCAGTGGTGTCCCAATGGCTTTGTTTCAGTGTAGGTAAGTGATTAGGCAGTCCTACCCATAGACAAATTTCAATGCCCATGCAATATTTACCAATGCCCTACCGATACTAGTGTATCATGTGGTAATATCTGCCTACATCATGTCACAATGGTTACTTGGGGTCAGATCTTGTGGAGTGGGACAATCCTTGTTGCCCTTTGCCTAGCAGATGTGGACAGGTTGGACAGGACATGCTCTGGGGTAACATCTTACTACAAGATGTCATTGTTTGGCTGTAGTACTATTTGTCATACAGGTGTTGTAGTTGTGGCATATGTTGCAAGTACAATGGATGTTGTGTGGGTCCATGTGTGTGCATCATGTGTACATGTGTTACAGTGGGATATGTGTGTTGTGTTGACCTATGGAAGTAGTATTCACATGTCAGGATTGGTATGAATGATGCAGGTTTACTCATGTCGGCAAATGGTGGCTCTGTACATGCATGTCAGGTGGAATATGAGTTGGCCTAATAGGTATTAGTTGGCTGTCCTATGTTTAGCTGTGGTTACAGTGCTCTCTGTGATTGTAAGTGGGTGTATCATGTGTGCTAGGTAGGGTGCTGTTACTGTACATGCATGTTTGGTGTGATATGGAGTATCTGTGTATTGAGACTGCAACAAGGCTTCTAGGATTAGATACATGTAGTGATATAGCTGGTCTCCAGACATGTATTGTAAAATTCAGTTGGCACCATACTGGGAATGCCACATGTTGTACCTTCATCACGGATTGTATCCATAGTGTGAGATATGGTCAGAGGGTTTAGCTAGGCATGTGATAGCAATGGCAGGAGCTGTGTAGTTAATCATAAGAGTTATCTTGACCAGTATGGTACATTTCTTATGGACATGAACATGTCGAGATCTGAATGTGAACATGCATGATATGGTGTTATCTGTCAACTGCTGTTCCTTAGACCGCCAAACTCGGAATGATCCCCTTAGTCTTTTTCTTGAAGATTTTCTTCAGTGATATGAAGTCACCAATCTGTTCTGACCTCTCTGGAGTCCTCTTCGGATATGTATCACAGGAGACCTCGGTGAAGTTTTGCATCAGAAAGTATAGAGCTATTTTGCGTCATTCCAGAGTGCCAGATGGGCAACAAATTAATAGAATCCCGCAAGCCGGCGCTAAGGGTGGGCTAGCGTCTCGTAAAATTACGTAAGCCGGGTGAGGGTGGGGGTGGCGGTATGGGGGAAGGGGGTTTTTCCTCAAAAAATGATGTTAGGCTGGTTAGAGGCCAAAAAAATGCCATTAACCAGCCTAGCGTAATTTCCATACCACATGACTCCTGTCTTATTAAAGACAGGAGCCATGCCGACCACCCCAATGGCCAGCACAGGGGACCAGTGTCCCCTGGGCATCGCCATTGCACCCAGTGCCATGTAGGGGGACCCATTCCAGGGACCCCCATGGCACTGAACATTTTTTTTAAATACTTACCTATACTTACCATACTTATCTGGGATGGGGACCCCAATCCTCTGGTGTCCCTCTGGTGTGGGTGTGGGTGGGTCGTTCCTGGGGTTTGGAGTGGTCATCCTTGGGCCCTTTCCATGGTTTTTGGCCATGGAAATGGGTCCACAGGTCCCCTAATACCTCCTATGACCTGTCCATTCAATGGCGTTAAGCAGGCTTAGTACCATTATTTAGGTCCATCTCCTACCTTGCACCTTTTTTTGCACAGGAGGATAAACAATGAGCTAGGGGCTTTGAGTCATTTTTTGGACGGGAATGCCTAATTTGCATCGCATTGACACAAGGTGGTTTCACGCATCGAAAAAATGACATTATGTTCAGTATTTTGATGCTAGACGGGTCTAGTGCAAAAATATAATTATGGAGTTAAGTTTGTGTGAATTTGCATAAAAATTATGATGCAAATTCAGTGCAAACAGATTTTAAATATGCCCCACAGTCCTCTAGTGCAAGGCAAGAGCAGAAATGCTTTAAACCTTCGTAAATAGGAGCATTTCTGCTCTCTCCCTTTCACCCAGCACAGCGCAGCAAGTTCCTTTGCTGTGCTATGTTGCATACAACAATGGTAAATGTGCCCCAAAGTTGTGGTTTCCACTTCCAAACAGGACCAATGCTATAGAACTAGTTTTCAGACAGGTAATCCACAGGATTTTAGTCCAGGTGAAAGTAGTAGCTTGAAATTGTAGGAACAGAGGAACGGAAAGTTGAATGTCTGCCTCTGCATACGTGATATGTAACTACATGAGAAATTTAACGGTGGGTGATAACTGTTTTGGGCACTCCAGGTTACACTTATAAGGCAGAGATCTGGCCAAATTTCACCATCCTCTGCGTGGTGGAGTTTTTTCTCATGTGCGACTCACCACCTGTAAGCTGGCAAGTGAAAGTGAGAATTATCGTCCACTGGTGTCAGTTTCGGGTGCTAGGAGGGCACTCATACAGGTTTTCCCAATGAGGTCTGTCACTGGCAGCTATGACTGTTTGCAGTGAGAAAGCTGCCCCTCAAGTAGAACATCTTCTCAAGCTGCATCAATACTAACTCGAGAAGCAGCACCCTCTGGCATACCACATGGAGGTGTTTGTGCAGATTTTTCAGTATGGAACAAGCTCCCGGGGCACAAGCGCAAGCAGCACAACATGCCAATTTCTGCCCATTTGACCAACTCAGTGGAATCTCATGGAGTTTTTATGTAACTCCTCAAAATTCCATGGAGTGGAACTCTGCGATTTCCACCCACCCCTAGAGAAATTATATTGGAATTTTAATGTAGTTTGGCAGACAAATCAAACATAGTTCCCAATTAAAAAATGACAACTGCATTGAGCAGATTTACCAAAAAAAACTCAAAATTACACAAGAGCAAACAAGTAAAATTGGTCAAACAATAGTAAAGTGGAGCAGTGCTAGTTAAGGTAAAAATAATAATATATTTAGCTACTGCTGCCCAAAATCACACAGAACCTGTGAAGGAACTAGACCAAATATCTGGCATATCCTCTATGAGAGGAAAATATCATAAAGCTAGGCCTGGGAGAATTTTTTATTACGTCAGAGGAGTAATTTCAGTAATTACTAATTACAAGTTGGCTTGCAATATTTTTGAGTAATTACACTAGCGAGAAGAATACCAGTTTACCCACCCCTACCTAAGATGGAACATTTCCCGACCAAATTAGGAGGTTCATGGTCTATTTTAGAAGGTGGTGGCAACTAGGACTTAACAGTGAAAACAGCATTTTTATTTGCTGTATCTCAAATCGCAAGGCTGAACTATCAAAACTATTATGTATCAGGGAAACCATGCTATCAGGTATCATGATATTTAATTTCTGTTATAATGCTATCTTTTAAATCCCTGCGTCTAGATACAAATTACAATAATCTTATGAGATGGACCCATCTCTTTAGCCTGTTTTCAAGGACACCATTTACATTTTGTGCATGGGAGCTGAAGAGAAAAATCCATCTTTGTTCCCAGTCAAAAAGAATAGCCTTTGGGTCAGGGTGTTTTAGTGGAAGTCATGGTATTGGAAACTGGATTTTTGGAAGGACAGGTAAGTATCTACAATAAGCAATAGGCCACAAACCCCCACTAGGTCCGGTCAGGGTATCAATAAATTAATCCCAGCTCAAACTTTCGTAGCTTACAAATGAGCAGTTAGGCTTAAATTATGAGATAGGTGTGTAAAGCATTTAAAAATCACAAAACAATAAATAAGTAAACACAAAACACAATAAAAATCCAATACCAGTTTATGAGAATAGATTTTGTTATTATCTTGAAAATTACACTAAAACAACACACATCCAATAAAGGGAACCAGAGATATGAATGTTTAAAGATTAAGGGCCAGATGTAGCAAAGGGTTTTACCCATTCAGTGTCTATGGGAAAATGTGTTCGTACATATGACCCTAAGACCCTTATTAAGGGCCAAACTCTTTGGGTCGGAAAACCACGTTGGTTTTCAGCCTATTTGTCCTGTTATGAATTTCCCGCTGTCCCAGCGGGCTAAAACAGCATTTCTGCCCACTGGCCCAGCAGGAAACTCACCACAACATTGACGCTGGCTCGTAATTGAGTTGGCAGCAATGTTGTGGTGCGTCAGGTGCAACAGCACCTATTGCGCTTTTCACTGCCCGTATTTCGGGCAATGGAAAGTGTGACAGGGCTGTCCATGGGGGCCCCTGCACTGCCCATGCCAAGTGCATGGGCAGTGTATGGGCCCCGCGGTGCCCCCAGCACCCCGTCTCTGGCAGCCTTTGCATGGCAGTGGGACTGCCATGCAAAAGCCGCCAGAATCGTAATCCCCTGGGCAGCGCTGCACTGGTGGATTAAGACTGCCGGCAACCTGGTGGTGCTGGCAGTCCAACTGTGGCGGCTCCGCCAGGGTCATAATGTCGATGCCAGACTGCTGCTTTGGCATTGGTCGGACCACCACCACGAGTCTGGTGGTCCCAGGACCGCAAGATTTGTAATGAGCACCGAAATGTTTTCTAGCACATAGAAACCAAAAGCGCCAATCTGGACATCTGGTCGCACTCGACTGGGGCAAAGTCAAAATTTGAGGCCAGTCACAATGGAGCCTTGTTGAGGAGGTCTTCTAGGAGGGATCGGGAAGGAGCACTGCTACCGCATTCAGTGCCCTGCTTGCAGAACACCGCCAGGCCGTATCACAGATCATGATACAGCTGGTGGCATTCTACTGGCGGGGCAGTGCTGGTGGTAGCAGCGCCAGCTTACCACCGTCCACCAGTATGATTACTGCCAATTTCCACCCTTCTTGTGCCCGAAGTCCGGTAGTGATCATAAGCAGTAGTAGGCTTTTTTTACCGCTATTGTTATAATGACCACCTAAATGTTTTCTAGTGCATAGAAATCAAAAGTGCCAATCTGGACATCTGGTTGCACCCGACCGGGGCAAAGTCAAAATTTGAGGCCAGTCTTGATGGAGCCCTGGTCGGCTACAGTGAGCAGGAGACCTTGGCTAAAGTTTTACCTTCGGACTTTGTCTTTTTCTTGAAGATTTTGTGGACTGGGACGAAGTCACCTGTTGAAACCCACCTCCCTGGAGCCCTCTTCGGCGAAGCATCACATGAAGCCTCGGTCAAGAATTCTACGTTTGGACTTAGAAGATTTTTTGGGATAGAAGTCTTCTTCAGGGACCAAGCTGAAATTGAAGCCGACCTCACTGGAGCACTCCTCGGATCCAGTGCACGGGAATCCTCAGCCTAGGTTTTAAGTTCGTAATTAGAAACTTTTTTGGAAGCTTTTGCTCTCTGACGTTGGACGACCCTCCACAGCAAGCCAATTTTGAGTTGACGTCTTTGGATTGCCTTTCCATGAGCCCCAGCAAAATCCTGGGCTTATGGGGCTGCAGAGCTCACAAGTACATAGGCCCATATTTATGAAATGTTTGCGCCACCTTAGCGTACTTTTTTTATGCTAAAGCAGTGGAAACGTAATCCTATATTTATATTTTGACGTTACACCCGTCTAGCTTCAAAATGTAGGAGTTAGCACCATTTTTAGGGAGTACCAATCCACCTTGTGTATCTTTGCAAAAATGAGATGCAAGGTAGGCATTCCCTTCCAAAAACTGATGCTAGCCCTCCTGCGCCATATTTATCTATCGACACAAAAACAATGCAAAACAGGGAAGCGGACATAGAAAATGGCGCTAATTCCGATTAGCGTCAAATTTTAACGCCTGGACAGACCAGGCATTAAAAAGAGTCCCAAACATCACCACTCAAGGAAAATACACAGAAGGAGCATTTGAAACCTTCAGGAGAACATGGAAGTGATACTGCTCTAGCTTGGCACACTGTGCAGACGTCTGCAAAGACAGCAGATCCCTCCATCACCTGCACAGCAATCCCAAACACTACCACAGCAGCCACAAAGGCAGCACAGAAGGTGGGAGAGGATCTCCAGACAGCGCACAACTATTCTTGGCCTCAGGGAACAAGATGAACCAGGAGTCCATTGTACGGCTGCTGCACCATATTGCACCACTCAACACAGCAAGGGTGTAAAGTCCCACTACCATTCCACCCATGACCAAACTCCTTGCTCTCCGCCATATGCTGGCATTTGGATCTTTTCAGATAATGAGTGCACAAGTGGTTGGTATGTCCCAGCCATCCATCTCGGTCCTCCTACCTAAGATCCTGAACAATATCATTTGCCTCACACACCACCACATCTGCTTCCTAAACACCCAGCATCTGCAGCAGGAGACCAAGCAAGGTTTCTATCAAATTGCTTGGTTCCACATCTGCTGGGTGCAATGGTCTGTATCCATGTGCAACTGGTGCCAACTGCAGTAACAGAACACCTATATAGGAACCGCAAGCACACACATTGAATCAATGTGCAGGCGATTGTGGACCATCGTGGGCTCTTCACCAACATCCTTGCTAAATGTCCTGGCAGCGTCCATGATGCATACATATTTTGCCATTGCACCTTCAACGAGTAGCTCCAGGATGGCCAATATGGCAATGGCCTACTTATAGGTAAGCCACCATACCACACACAACACACTAACCCTTTAGGAAAACAATACAAACACCACAATAAACACACATGGGCAGGGGTACATAGATGTACAGGCAATAACACATATGCAACATGCCACACTACACGGAATACATTGCACTTCACAAACACATACACCCACATGTACCACACGCAGCCACACTCTGACGGGCACACCATGTGGGGACAGTTGGCACCAAGTCCAATTTGCATACAGAAGCTGCTCACAAACCATTACAAGGGTTAACAACTGAATACAGATCACACACATTGCACCAAAGAATAGCCCAGGCATATCAATGGCCGTTTTAAGAAAGTCACACATAGTCACAGTCCTACATAAATCATTGTGTGCAAGCCTGTGGCAGAACCTAAATCAAATGTCACCCAAGTGGTGCCATAACCAACTACATATCATATACATATACCTGACATACCTGTAGTGTGCACATACACCTGTCTGCTGCATTGTGTCGCACACATACGAATGTAAAATTATCTGCCATTAAAGACCATGGAGCAGAATCATGAGAAATGGGGCAGCATCTACTCCATCTACTCCAGTGCCACCTCACATGCACCCCTAACGCCCCTTATCACCACCATGTCTGTTCAGTATACCAGAAACGGTCCACTATGGTGCATAGTTTGTGAAAAAACAGTAACAATCATGGATGCCCTAGTAGGACTCAGTAAGAGCATAGAGGACATTCCTGACCTGACATGCCCTGTACTAAGGGACCCATGAGAAAAATAGCTGTGCCCCCTCCCAAAAGCCTGAATTGTGCATGTATAGAAAGTGTCTGTGACAAATCATGTATTGGAAGATAGGAGATACTACTGCACCAAATTACATCACCCTACTAATGTGTGTACACACCCTCGTACATTTGATGGTTGCCACAAGCATCATCTGCCACAAAGGGTCACAAAGTGTCACATTGCATGTGTAGTGCCACCTAGTAACATGGAGGGCACAGTCTGGCTTTGTAGGGCAACTATGGTGTCTCAACGTCTGACACCATTGTGGTGAAAGGAAGTGGTAGGTTCCATCTAACAATAGAACACTGCTTCAAATATAGACTACACAACATATTTTCCTAAATTATAACCATCATTTTGGGATCAATATTAAAATTCCCAGGGCTTTGAACCACTACCCAAGATTGTTATTTCCATCAACCCAGTCCAATGAAAACCATTTCACAAGAACAGAAACATACACTATACCTCAAGCACGTCTGAGTTACCACTCTTACTAAAACTAACAGCTACCATGGTATATTCCAAACCACTATCAAGCTTTACCAATACATCATCTCTCTTTCCTTTGCAGCTGATCAAGGGTACGGCATACAGCTGTGGGTTATGACCCATTTGCCAATCCCACAATGGTCGAAGAGTGGGCCTACAACAAAGGGCACAGAAAAAATGCAATGTGGTGGAGAGGGAATTTGGGATCCTGGAATCAATGTTCAGGTGTCTGACCCTGACAGGAGGAACCCTCTTGTATGCTCCACCACTCATATGGAAAATCATACTGGCATGTGCAATCCTCCACAATACCTGTGTCAGAACAAAGGTCCCCTGGATGACCAGATTGATGTCCCCAACGAGGAGGATGATGATGGAGGAGATAAGTTGGAGGGAGAACAACAGAACACTGCTGCAGGAGTTCGCTGTAGACTCCACATTGTAGAGAACTTCTATACATAGTCAATGGACTAACAACATCACCTTCTAAATAGCACACATAAAATACTTTCCACCTGATTCTACTTGGTCTACTCATTCTCCACTACATATACCACTGGAATGTGACTCAAACCTCAGGGAGCAGATGAGAAACACAAAGGTGACAAGTATGGTGGCAACATCATTTGTGATGTAAGAGGGTTTACTGCCTCCATCTCACATAACAGTGACACACAATTCAACGGCATGTGACTCATGAACGCCTAGATTCATGCACCACTACACATATTTTTCTGTCAAGAGGGCAAGGTACTAAAACCTAGCCCATTCTCCACAACAACACCATGCCTAACAGGATGTATGCAAGGGGGTATGCATAAGGTAGGGTTAGTCAACAAATGGATATTACGTAATGTTGGAACAGAACACTGTCAAATCTTACGGTGATTGCAGCGTTGCCTGCACAGTACATGTGTGACAAGTGTGGGATATCATAGGTAACTATGGACTTTCAGTTTTTGTTCAGGGATTGTAACCAATCTGTGCTGAGCCTGCACAGTGTATCCATGGAATTATGTCCTGGCACTGCCATTGGGCACAACCCTGACACATGGTGGACTGTATCTCACGTATGGCACGCACACATTGGCTGTGGAGCGAGCTATGGGTTGCCAGACAAAATAAGCAGCTATGGGTGCAGAATCACTATCCAAACACATGACCCATTGTCAGGATCTACGAATTTAATGGGACAATGTACCACCAAATAATATTCTGGGTGGAATGTAGGCAGAGGGTGTTATACTCACTATGTACATGAGCTGCACACTTGTCACACAAATCTGCTGTCTTGACACATGTCTAAAGCAAATTCAAATAAACATGTGAAGAACGATGTAAGGGTGTATGTTCTAGATGGCAACGGGTTTGCCAGTATCAACAATGCTTGACATGTGTCAGCATGTTTAACCAGTATGCTGTGTATAACTACATCACACAGCACATAGCAATACACACCACTCATTGTCACTCACACGATAGAACAAGTGCATGGTGGCAACAGTAACAATTCATCCCATACATGCTTTGGGCTCCAACATCACAATCAGGTGTGGAATGTGCTACTATGTTCAACATTGTTCAATAATGTCAGAAACACATCATACTGAGTGGGAGTAGACCTAGTCATATAAGTTGCATTTGGCTAATGAAAAGTACAGCACTGAGATGATTTCACCCCTCAACATCATTCAGTCATGGTAAGAGTTACCTAGGTTGTGGGATGCTGGAAGAAATGCATACCCATGTTGAACGGATGATGTGGATGGGCTAGCTAAGAGACACCCACAGATACTTGCAAATACAACACAGGAGGTCACTTGGAGACAACACAAGTGCAGTGGCAGGTGTAATGTCATGTGTGCGTGGCATTCATCACATCTCACAAACACCAACAAAGGAACCGCAACTATCAAGTAGCCAGAAGTAGGAGATGTGTACATCTGCAAATTACATAAGTCACAGGTTGTATCCTGTCCATGTGTGACCAGACACTGTTGTTGTAGAAGATGTATTCAAAGTGCAAGCAGCCAAAAGAATGGGAGCAATGTAGGAGACAATACATACCTTACCAGTAATGCAGGAAAACATGGAGAAGGGACACTGACTGTACAGTACAACACATCAATGTCTACATGTCTACATGCCAACATGTAACATAAGTACAGAGAGGGTGGCCTGGTCAGTGCAAAACCCGGTCATGTTGGCCAATAGCATACCATCGTATTTGCCCATTGCATGCCACCATGACAGGAGGTAGTGACAGACAACACCATCTGTACCCTGGTACATTTCCAATATTGAAGTCACAACAGATATACAACCCCTAAACAAGCTTCCCATGGAAACAAATAAGGGCATCAAATAATGAGACATGTCCTACATGTGCAAGCACCCAGAGCTCTGTACATGTGAGTGGAAGGCTGACATAAAGTACCACTGAGGAAAATGTGAAATCCTGGTCTGTATGATCACAATTGTGCAAGTGTCTGCCTGCTGAGGAGAGTGCATAGTTCTGCTGGGAAGCAATCATGAAGAGTCCAGATCCCCGCTCAATAAACTCACACACCACTGCTCTGGCTACATTAAAATGTGACATTGTCAGGGGCCTGATGCATGTACACAGGGGGCTGAGTAAACTGGAGCCCATTAACCTGACCCTTCACATGCAACCATAGGTTTGTTTTGCCATACAAACTCACAGTTGTGATGATGAGTAGGCTGGCATTTATGCCAGATTGCAACACAATCATAACAAACACATGATGTTGACAAATGTGAGTGTGAGTTGGAGGCATGCACACAATTACCACATATCTAAGCTCACATTTATCACTATAATGGCTTAGGCATGGTAATATGTATGGATTCTGAACAAAAGGCAACCTACCACAAAACTAAGGGCATAGATGTTGCAAGGTCTGTGACTGAAAGAAATTATTTTTACGTGTTCCAACATATGGAAACATAGGTGGCACTGATGTGACTACACATGCAAAATGCCAACATGTGTCTATGCAGGAAGATAGTAAGGTGAGATTTCCTATCCTATGAACACACCACTGTGGTCATATGTTACAGAAATGACACTACATATCTTTACACACACACACACACAGCATATACAAAACATACCCTGCAACAAGAATGCATGGTGAACCAAATGGCACCTTTGTAGCAGAGTAACACAAAATAAAATCCAACAACACACCACAGAGTGGACACATATGCAAAAGCAAATTGCCAGGGGTAACGTGATGGCAATGTTGTCCTAGTTCACTGAATACTCTGAGTACAAATTGTCATAGTTGTCACATCCCTTACCATGTGTTGGACATAGGCCATCATATATATTGTGTTGTATCTATGTGAACATTTGTATCTCAGACATAACAATGTAGTCCACTCACAAATTAGTATTCATACACATATGTACACACATAGTACACATGTGTCAACATGTATGTGGACACAGTGTAGCTATACATGCACATATACACAAGGTAGGAGTGATTGCAAGCAGCAGACTCATAGACAAACCTATGGATTCGGGTTACCAATGTCACTGTAATAACATTACTGGATAGTCACGCACATGTAGCTATACCACATGTACAACATTGTAGCACAGCCCATGTGACATGTTAAGTGAATCTGGGTGCACTCAAGGCCTACAATGCAAAAACTCCACGCAATTCTGTCATGCATAAAAAAAAGATGAAAATGCATTAAATCCACACTGTAATGTAAGTAAAATGATGCCTGGGCCCTGTGCGGCAATCACACGTTCTCACGCCTTTCAATGCACCCTGGTGAAAAATCAATGCATGACCGTCATGCGTCAAACTTTTTCATGCATGCGCCTATACCACACAATTCCCCTAACCTAAAAAACTCCCAGCCCCTGAACATCTATTGCACGTCCACAGGCAATTTCATGCAAAAGGTGAAAAAATCAGAGCATGACCGTCGTGTCAAAACAAAACACACTACTGGAAATGTGACACACAGGCCCAGGAAGTGATGAAACAGGGCATCCTGTCTGCAAAAATGGTCAAGTGAGTTCACTTTCACTTCAAAGTCTTATTGTCTGTGACTTTGTAAGGGTGTGTGGAGCTGGTGCTGTAGTGTAGGAGATTTTGAGTGTTTGGAGTGTTTTGACTGTTTATTGTGATGTGTCCTATAGGTGTTGTGTTTTATTTGTCTTTAAACCTGTCTCTTGTATTTTAAGTGTACTGTTTCTGTCTCTCTATTGTGGGGTGTTTGTCTGGGGTAGTATATTTGTTGGGGTAGCTGGGGTAGCTGGGTTAGGTGTTAGGCGTCTCATTTTTGTTTGGGTGAAGTACATTTGCAGTCCAGTATGTCTGGGAAAGGGAGAATGGTGCAGATGTCGGACGATGAGCTGGGGGGGTTTATATGGGTGGTTCAGCACTACCTCCCCATGATGCATGATGCTGGAACTGGGTGGTCGTGTCATTCTAGGCTACCCCACAGAGGCAAGGAGGCTGTGGTGGGGCAAGGTGCTGCACCAGCCTCACACAAATCTTTGGGACAGGAAGGGAACGACCACCAACTTAAACACCGCTGAGCAGACCTCATTACAAGGTCTGCTGAATCATTTGGGCTTAGAGATTGGTGGAGCAGTTGGTAAGTCTCCCATTTCCATACAGATATGGTTGAGTGCTGCGTGTAATGGTTGTGGATCTGGACATTTCGTATACTGCCTGTATGAAAAGCCCCAGCACCACCTTAGGCCTACAATTCAAATGTGCAATGATGAAGTTGATGCAGGGCAGATGTACCATTTTCCTGCACAACCATTACAAAGTGTTGTGATACATGCATTGGGCAACTCGGTATTGAGCAGCACCAAATAAGGCCTGCACCATGCATCATGTTTGGAAGGTGGTCCCAAACCTGTTTGGGAGGCAAATGTATAAGCCACAAAATGAAAAATACCTTATTTTCACTTTTCATGCACTCTGAACGGCTGCTGAGAGCAGGTGTGATATGGGGGCATATAAATGTATGTAATAGGCCCCCATGTACTCAGCAGAAGTCGTGATGACCTGTTGTAACTCCTGCTGAGTACATCATTTACCTACACATAAATAGATGCCGTTAGACCCTACCTGCATCATGCTGTGCCTTACTTTTCATTATGTGCACACATGGCAGGGGTCAGGGGGCACTAAGGGCCACAAGGACTTTATTGATGTAATTGGTGCTTCACCACTGTTGATCGTCCTCTTTTTGTCATTGGCCAAGGCCAGGTAAGGGAGCTTGAACATGCACTGTGTCCAGACTACTAGCACTTCCCTCTTCCTGTACATTGTGTATCACATACACCCTATACTATGTCTATTACAATACACACACATGTGCTGAGTCAGTTCCACAGGCCTGCCACTTCTCACTGACAGTATGGGGCTGCCCTGCATCTGCGTCATCACTGGCACATAACTCAGTAACATGCACCAACAAATGCATCCTTGGACCACAGAGCAAGTTTGTCTGTGTTGAGACATATGTCTATGCCCATGTTCTTATCCCTCCTTGGACAAATAATGGTATACCATGCCAACAATGGCTGGCTACACACTATTGGTAATAAATCAATGATTTCAATCAGTCAACATGCAGGTACGTACAACTATTTCACATGAGTAAACTCCCATAGCATTATTGATCTTGTGCGTGTATTGTTATGGCACACACATTTTACCTACTTCACTGAAGGATGTATCATGGCATTCCTCAACACTTTGGAATACACTTACAACCCTCGGGCAGTTGTTTGTCAGTTTGCTGTGACAATGAGATAGATGTCTACAACATCTGGGGCAGACTCAAATCCTATGAGTGTCACAATGGGATAGCCACTGCAACAACCACTGCATGCCCCTCAGATGCAGTATACAGTGTCAAGCAGTCCCATATGGTGATGGAGGTGTAGAGCTAAAATACACCTGTATGACAATGCCATGTATAAATGTTTCAGTGAGAAACACCACCGGAGTGTCAGTGACAGTGATGGTTTGTAGATGCATGGGTCTACATTATCTGAGACTGTGTGATTGACGGATCATAGATGTTTGTCAGTTGCTCTGATCTACCATGAGGATGACTTTCACACTCAGCCTAAGAGCTGACAGTGAACAATGTTGTCCATTAGCTGATATGTACAAATCAAACTAAGCAATGTTTTCCATTCATGTCAAGACCCTGATGTAACCAGTAAGTGTAATCTTATGCGTTATGTGTGCTAATCCAGGGTTTGGTGTGAGTCAGTCTGAAGTGTGGACTGCCATGAAAGATGTTTTTGCCTGACCAATCATATGGAGAATTGATGGTAACATCATGTTTGTTGGAATGTTGTGAAATGAGAATGGCTTGCTTGTAGGTCAAGAGGCAATGTGTGCTGTCATGAAATTGTGTGTAACAGGAATTGTAATGGCTAGCCATTTATTCATTGATGTCTACCATGGTAGGTCTCAGGGCAGCTGTTTATGTACATAGCATGTCGGTTGACAACCACTTTGTCACAGCACCATTGTCAGCACTGTGTGCCATGCATAGCTTACACTTACTGACAAGATGGTAGGGATGTGGGTTATATCTGCAGAGGTCTCTAGGAGGCTCATGTGGGAGACACATGCACCACAGCTACCTCATGACCCTTCAGATAAAATGAGTTTGTAGTACTGCAAGGAGACATATTATGCTGCACAACAGTCAGTAGGGTACATAATTAGTAGACAACTCAGCTCCAGATGGTTGTGGGAAAAGTCTATGATTCTTCTCACGCCAGATCTCAGCAGTTTTCACAACATGGCCCTGCCACCATGATATTTGAGAGTGATGTAGGTAACATCACATAAGGATTTGTTGCGAAAGCTGTGTGTGTACCTGGTATTATGATGATGTCTGACATGCATGTGCAAATGATGTACAATGTATCAGGATACTGTTGCAGCACCCAATGCTGTGCCAATCTCACTTTGGGCCTAAGGGCACCCATACAGTCACCATGGTTGTGCCATTTAACACATGTAGCACAACATAGCACAGGATAGGGGGCTTTAGTTCTGTAATGTGTTGACAACTTTGATGTGCAGCTCAGGCTTTGGCCAAACTTTCTGGAAACATTGTATCAGTTGTACATAAAGGCACATTATGAGCAATGGTGTGCCCCCCTATAACGCATGCTCAGGCCAGGACACATGAATGATGATTTACCAAACCTTAGAATAGCCAGAGGGAAGTTACCAGACCCCCGTCATATGACCCCCACCTTGCATCCATGATGATTGGGCAAGCCTTGATGTTTCACCAGGGGTGTCAAGGTGATGGATTGCATGCACAGCCCCCCTAATGCACAGGGACATAGGAAATCCAGACTGGTCGGGGCACGTGATCCTCACAAGTTTGATGACACAATTGTTGATAATGGACGATTATGTCCAGTCAGCTCTGGGCCATGTTTGTTCACAATGGTTTGCCGTCATACCAGTGACATGTACATGATACTGTTTATGGCTGGTAAGAAATTGTCACAGATGAGGAGTAGGTAACTGTGGAGGAATGTGTGGTGGATTGTATGTGTTCTATACAGTTGGAGTTTTCACCCAATGCTGATACTGATTCTTGCTTCTCCTCATATTTCAGCTGCCAATGACACAAGACCAGAGGTGCGCTTTCCCCAAGAGAGCTAAACGCTACCACCACATAATGGAGGTTGAGACAGGATACCTCCGAATGGGAAGGAGGTTCCGCAGTGAGAAGGAATCAGGGGAATGGCGTGCCTTTGCACATGGTGGATTTCCAGAACAGCCACAGCCACACAAGGAAACTGGAGCAAAATAATCAAGGGTACAGGGGGCCATAGACTGACCAATGCCCTCCAGGTCCACTGCACCAGTCATAAGCCAGGCACCAGTTAAGCCACCTGCTGCAGTTGTTCCTAGCCAGTTTGAACAAGACATGAGATGGGACATGGACAAGATTTTTGCCGGACTTAAAAAATTGGAGGAGGAAAGTGCTGAGAACTGGAGGATGTTGCGATACATGAAGAAGAAAATGAAGAAAAGCAGGAAATTAACCTATTGTGTTGTACAACCTCCCAGTTCCTTCCCCTCCCTTTTACTGTTTATTTAGTTTTAGATTGGTAGTATTAGGTTAGTGTAGGGAAGGCATAGGTTAGGTTAAGTATAGGGGTGTTCTACTTTTATTAATTGTTAGGGGTTTAATGGGGGGTCATGTTGGGGTATTTGTGTATAAAAAATAAAT
Organism: Pleurodeles waltl; assembly: GCF_031143425.1. Lineage (NCBI taxonomy): Eukaryota > Metazoa > Chordata > Amphibia > Caudata > Salamandridae > Pleurodeles > Pleurodeles waltl. The sequence goes on from NC_090449.1 coordinate 195,148,603, forward strand.
AAATACAAAAATATGAAAAAAATATATATTTGTTTAGGCCATGTGCTGGCAAGTGTAGTACATCTGACAACAGGCAAAATTGGAACTGTATCCTGCAAAACTGACAGGTCGCCATCACAAATAAAGTTAGCTTTTCCTGTACCACACAAATAAGTTGTACTGGAGCTCCCATCTGGGTAAATTACCATTGAATTGGTTCAGAGCCATGCATGCTGTATGTCTACTTCAAAGGATATTGGTTCTAACTCATATAGCATGTTCAGTAAGTTGGTTGTAGCCGCCAACAATATAATTCAGCTTTCTCATGTTAGGATCCTAGTGTGTGGCTTTGTGAATGACAGTCATACACTAATGTACTGATTTTGTGTACACATTGACTTGGATTGACATAATGCTATCTTTTAGCTGAGTAAATGGATCACAGTAAACATGGAAATGCTACATGTGTACAAGGTGCTTTATTTACAGGTGCAATTGTAATTGTGATTTCTATACAATATCCATTTTACAGACCCCATGAGTGAACGTTAGCCATATGTAGCACGATCAAGGGTTGAGGGTCATGTCATGAGACATGGTTAGGAGTAGTGTGCATTAGTGAGGAGTTAATACATTTCCAGTTGGTATAAAAGAGACAATGACAGCACATAGCAGATAATTCAACAGTGGTAAAATGAAGAGGGCACATTCCCTACTGTCACAACACTGGCGCCAACACCCTAGCCCCACTTAGGATAACCGCCAACACCCGCACCACAAAGAAAGCCCTCTGGTTCACCACCGACCTTCAGACCTCCAAGCGGGAATGCCGGAAAGCCGAGAAGATCTGGCGCCAAGAACAAACAGAAAGCAACCACGCCACCCTCAAAACTCCCATCTGCAAACATCACCAGCTCATCCGGACCACCAAAAGATCTTTCTACAAAGAACAAACTGACAACAACGCAAACAACAGCAAGGAGCGCTTCAGTACCATCAAGGAACTCACCAACCCCAAGTCCTGCTCGGCGGACCCCCCACGCTACCAAGACCTCTGCGACTCCCTTGCTACTTTTTTTCACCGTGAGATCACAGACATCCATGGCAGCTTTGGACCGCCGACCCCACCACCACCACTGTCAACGCTGACCCCAACGCACCCATCCACACCAACATCATGAGTGCCTGGACCCACACCAACGATGAAGAAACCACCAAGACCATGAGCACCATCCACTCCTGTTCACCTGCCGACCCCTGCCCTCACCACATCTTCAATCAAGCTAGCCAAATCAACGCTCCCTAGCTCCCGACCATCATCAACGGCTCCTTCGAGACCACCATCTTCCAGGAGAGCTGGAAACATGCCGAAGTCAACGCCCTACTCAAAAAACCCAAAGCTGACCCCGAAGACCTCAAAACCTACCGGCCCATCTCCCTACTCCTCTTCCCTGCGAAGGTGATCGAGAAGATAGTCAACAGCCAACTATCTCGCTTCCTGGAGGACAACAGCCTACTCAACATCTCCCAGTCCGGCTTCCGCAAGAACCACAGCACCGTGAAAGTTCTTATCGCTGCTACCGACGACATCAGAAGCAGGCTCGACAAAGGGGAAACCATTGCCCTCATCCTCTATGACCTTTCTGCAGCCTTCAACACCGTCTGTCACCGTACACTTCGCACACACCTCCACAATGCTGGAATCTACCACAGAGCCCTGGATTGGCTCACATCCTTCCTCAACGGCAGAACCCAAAGAGTCTGCCTTCCCCTATTCCTGTCAAAAGCCACCAAGACCATCTGTGGAGTCACCCAGGGATCCTCTCTCAGCCCCACCCTCTTCAATGTCTACATGTCACCGCTTGCCAACATCGTCCGATCCCACGGCCTCAACATCGTCTCCTATGTGGACGACACACAGCTGATCCTCTCTCTCACGAAGGACCCTGCAACCGCCAAGACCAATCTTCACACAGGACTTCACGCCATTGCCAACTGGATGGAGGCAAGCCGTCTCAAACTGAACTCAGAGAAGACCGAGATCATCATCTTCAGCTCCAACAAATCAGCATTGGACGACTCCTGGTGGCCGGCCACTCTAGGAGCTGCCCCAACGCCCACCACCATTCACGCACGCAACCTGGCATCATACTGGACTCATCGCTCACTATGACACAGCAAGTTAACGCCATCACATCCTCATGTTTTAACACCCTCTGCATGCTTCGCACGACCTTCAGATGGAACCGCATTGAAACCAGAAGAACGGTCACCCACGCCCTCATCAGCAGTAGACTGGAAAACGGCAATGAAATCTATGCGGGAACAACTGCCAAGCTCCAGAGAAAACTTCAGCACATTCAGAACACCTCAGCATGACTCATCCTTAACCTCCATCACCACAAACACATCTCTGCCCATCTCAGAGACCTCCACTGGCTCCCCGTCAACAAAACTGTAAACTTTGCACTTGTATAGCACGCTACTCACCTGTTAGGGTCCCAAGGTGCTATACACATACCGCTGTGGAACACCTCCTGGCTTTTCCCTGTGAGGCACCCACTCCTGAACAGCCCCAAGGTGAAGCCAAGCATCCAAGCACTATCATGGAAATTAAGCAAGCTATTGCCCAGAGTTAGACCCATTAATTAGATTAGGTACCGAGGTGAGAATTATCTGGTCTAAGGGAATTGAGCCCAAGACCCACCGAGGTGGGAATTGAACCATGGTCCCTGACTAGATCTCTGTAGCAGGGTCTGCCGCTCTAACCATTGTGCCACACTTCTCCACGAAAGGATCATCTTCAAACTCCTGATCCATGCACACAAGGCTCTCCATGACGCCGGACCTGCCTACCTCAACGAGAGTCTCAACTTCCATATCCTGACACGCCAGCTTCGCTCCGCCAACCTCCAGCGTCCAACGTACCACAGCCGGCGGCAGATCCTTCTCCCACCTTGCCACCAAAACCTGGAACTCCCTCCCTGTCAACCTACGTCTGACCCAGGAACCCCTGACCTTAAAGAAGCATCTCAAGACCTGGCTCTTCTACCAGTAGCACCCCTCCACCTCTGAGCGCCTTCAGACCCTATCGGGTGAGTAGCGCGCTTTACAAATTACTGACTGATTGATTGATTAATCTGAGGCCCAGGACTAAGGAGTCCATGTGGCACAGACTGGTGCTACTGGGTGCTTTTCCTCGAGAATGTTTTTCCTTCCACATCTTCATTCTCTGATGAGTGTGGTACCTCCTGTGCCATGGCTGATGCTGTGGTAGAGGTAGATCGGGCCACACACACTTCAGGGGATAGAGATATGGAGTCAAAGGTCCTGTCGGCTGCCATTTGTGGCAACACATAAGGCATTACTACAGCAAGGAGGAACTGTTGATTTTCCAATACCGCAGCAACATCACAGTGGTAGGCAGCCATGTTTTCTCTGAGGGAGGCAATTTCCTGCTCTATGGACTCCAGGGTATTCTGCATAGCCCCAGCCTGTTCTCTGGTATGCTGCTGCCAGGTAGGGAGGGCATTTGTTGTGGCCTCTGCTTCATGACAGCAGCTATGTCAGCCAGAGGCTTCTGGAGTCCATGTAGCGGTGAGTGGGTGCCTCTGACGGCAGCTGAGTTGTCCTATTTGGACTGAGGCACGTCCGCACTCCCCCTATGATGCCTGCAGTGGTCTCCATCCCCACCCGCACCCGCACCTGCTTGGCCAGCTCCCGCTGGACTCCTACCACTGTCCTCTGAAAGCTGATCTCTGTGTCCTCTAGGGCCAGGGCTATGTGAGTACTGGCTTGTGGTGTATGTTGGTAGCTGGGTGGTTCAAGTGGAAACCCCGCAACACTGTGTGTCCTCCCTGCGACTTGAGTAGGTGTATGGAGTGATCCTAGGACATCCTGGAGAGTCTGTTCATTGATGGTTGGCAGCTGGTAATCCATATCATCTGCTAGATCTAGGGCAGGCATTTCGACAGGCGGTAAGCCATCATCCTCTGCAATCAGATAGCGTAAAACCAATATTCAATTGTATTGGCTGTTAAAATGAGACATCATGTATTTGCCTCTAGAGGCTCAGTGACATGTCAAGGACCCATGGTTGTGGTTGTACTTCTGTGTAGCATTGTGCATCACATATAGGCCAAGCTCACTAGTAATGGAAAATGACAGAGCGCAACGTTGCGCCAAAAGTGGCAGAACCACGCTCCGTATTTTTCACAATGTCAGGATGCACTCTATTTAATTGAATATGACGCACCCCTGTGTTGTCCAATGCGCTGGCACTAAATTGAGCGGCCTAGCACCAATGCAGGCATCCTTGCATCATCGTGCAAGAATGTCTGCGTTGAGGGGTTTGATTGTTCATGTGTGGGAAGGTGCCCCTTCCTGCAAATAAACAATCACTAATGGCAATTTGGCACTTCTGTGTGTGCTGCAGAACGCAGCACACACACTAGTGCCAAAGCGTCAATTTTAAACGTTTTTTCATGTTCAGGAAGGGACACCTTCCCACACATTGACAATCATGTGTGACATTTTGCTCTTTCTATGCATGCTGCAGAATGCAGCACACATAGAAAGAGCAAAAAATGAGGAGGAATAAGAGTATACCTCCTTGTTGCGCCTTATTAACGCCACCCCGGGGGTGGTGTTAGATTTTGGCACTGCCATAGGTTTACGAAAATTTGTAAATCTGAGGCAGCGTCAAAATGCAATGGGTGTTGCTGTGGCATGCCCTAATGCAACACCCATTGCACACCCGTTCTACACAAAGGGCTGCGTGAGAAGGGGCCATATGCACAGGGTTGTGTTAAGCCACAAAAAGTGGCTTAACCCCAACTTGTAAATAAGGCGCAGGGCATTGCATCACCAAAGCGTCAAGAAACCTAACACCCCGGTGGTGCTAGGGGTTCAGAAATATGCCTCTAGATATTTTGGGGAGACTCAGGTGATGCAATACCTGCCCCGTATGTACAAGAGGTGGCAAGAAGCCACTTTTTGTGCCTTGACACCACCTTGTATATACGGGCCCGTCACACCCAGCACTTTGCATGAAAGGTGTGTGCAATGGGTGTTGCTGTGGGTGTACCATGGCAACACCCATCGCATTTTGATACTGCCTTAGATTTTGGACTATTTGCATACCAGACGCTGGGACAATATCTGACACCAGCTCAGGGGTGGGTTTAGCATGTCAAAATCTAAGAGTTATGCTTACACTGCATTCTGCTGCACACAAAGTAAGAGCAAAATGCACTTTAAGGTGTTCCTTGTTGCACAAAAATATTCTCCCCCTCAATGCAGCCATCCTTGCAAGATGGTGCAAGGGTGGCTGCATTAGCGCACAACATCTAATTTCCTCTTGCGCAGGGGGTACACATGGGTGTGATGCATTCAAATATATAGGGTGCATCCCTGCATTTTGAAAATGATTGTGCGTGATGCTGCCTAATTTGGCACAGCAGCATACACCATCATTTTCTGTTTGATCTAGCCCTCTATCTTGTCAAATGGTGAGATTGCAGCCACTTGTACAGCTTCACACATGAGGTTCACATACATGCACAATGTGTTGTATGCATTTTATTTTGAGGCCATTTCCTACTACGCATGTGGTTGTGTGTGAGTTGTTGTGGGTTCACCATGTATGGGCTGTGTTCCACAGGTTGCAAGCTTTAGGGCAGATATGTTCTCTCATGGCATGGCTCAGGGCAGCCTCAAGATGTGTTGCGGTACACAGCAGCAGTTTAGATCATTAGTGATGTGCCATATTTGCTTGAATACAGTACAGCGCTACAATTCCCCCTGCCCCTGCACAGATTTGTGCTCCCTGCACCAAAACAGGCATTGTTGCAGCATGATGACTGGGTGCCTGCCTTGAAGTGATTATTTGTTCATGTGCAGGGAGGTGTCCATTTCTGCACATGGAAAAGCTGCATGTATCTTTGCTGAGATGGCATGTCAACGTGTGCTGCAAGATGCAGCACACATGAGTAAAGGCAATGTGACAATGAGGAAGGGAAGCATTTTGGCCAGAAACACCACCCTGACACCACCACTGGGGTGGTATTGACTTCCGTCATAGTCTCTGATGTCTATGTTGGTACAGGGGCTTTGACTATATGCAATGGGTGCTGAAAGGCACAGGCACAGCCACACTATTTGCATGTGCCTACCAGGCAATGTGGTGTATATTTACATGGTGGAGTATAGCCATATGAGTGCCCTATGTTGACGTTGTGTATATGTTGGAGTGCACTGCACAACCAAAGCGTCAGTACATGTGTGGCTTGGGTGGGGATGATGCGTCTTGATTCAGGGCCTCTGTGTACCAATGCAACCCTTTAGCATCAATTGAGGTTTCCTATGTGTCTCCCCCTTCTGCCATTTGTAGAGTTCCAGATATCCCCCCAGCAACTTACCCTGCATTTGTGGTGGTTCCTTTTAGTCTGTGCTGTCCTGTCCTGCGATTCCAGTGAGCAGCTCCTCCAGGATGACCGCTGCAACCATCTCCTCCAGCTCATCCAGGTCCTCCTGTGGTGCGGGACTTCCACCTCCAGTCTGTAGCGCTGCTGTACAGTTCCTGGCAAGTTTCTCTTTAGTCCTGCACTTGCAATCATGCCAGCGCTTCATGACCTCAGTGACAGTCCTCTTCCCCTCTGCAACATTATAGATTGTATCCACTATTGCCTGCCATATTGAGTCTCTCCTACCAACTGGCAATTTGGAAGTGGCGAAGAGCTGGTGTTGGTGTTCCATCACCTCTGATGTCATGCCCCTCCTTGCTAAAGCGACACTTGCACTTCCTCCTCTCCTTCTGGGACTTTTCTGGACCCTCCTGGCTGGTACTTGGGTGTTTGGGGTCTCCCTGGGGGTCTCTCCTGGCATAATGATTACATCTTCTCTCGAAATTGCATTTTTTCCTGCTTGTGCATTTTGTTTCGAGGCTAATGCACTGAACAAACCCTTTTGCAACATGTTTATGTGCTGCATAATGGTGTAGAGCCACTTTTACAGCATTAGCGCTATTTTTCGTTACGGCATATTGCAGATGTCACTGTCTTATTTTTTGCGCTAACCATTCCTTACCACCATCCTATGCCATTTCATAAATATATCACAAGGATGGTGCTAAAGAATTACACTAACTTGCGTTAAAAAATGGCGCACAACTGCTCTAGCGCAGATGTGCATAATTTTTCATAAACATGCCCCTTTCGTGCTTTAACTGAGGTATCCATAAAGTCAACCCAAGACTGAGTATTGTCCTTCTGAGAGTTCCTAAACTTTATCCTGAACCGATCTGGGATGAGATCAAACTTTTGGATGAGGCATTTCTTCATATTGGGATAGGACTCTGTCTCACCCTCCTCTACGGTCAGGAGCCCATCCCTCCCAGATACTGGGATCAACTTCATAGGAGTGTTCCCCAGTACTGAGGCTTAACCCTAATCATCCTGAAAGACCCCTCAAAGGCTGTCAGCCACTTGTCTATGTCATCCCCCTCTTGAGAAATAGAAACAACCCCGTGGGTAGTCTGGTGCAAAGCTCATCAACCTTGGACACCTCAACCTCTATGTCGCTGCCATGATTTCTTTGTTCACTCTTTGTCCACTTCTTCTTTTTTAGGGCCAACTTCTCTGCCTCCAAAGTTATGGACGCTACCTGGGCCTCAAGTTCCCTCTTCCTGAGGACCAGTTCTGCTTCTTCTTGGGCTGCTATCACAGACCCTCCTTTCCTATTAGCTCTGGATGGGGCCCTAACCACTGAAGTAACGGACAGGCGATCATCCTCCTCCTCCTGGAGGTTGGAGAGGACATCTTCCCCCTCCCTTCCTGTCTATGAAGCTTTATATGACTCCTCCTGCACTGCATAGGCGTCAAGAGACTGAATAATCACATTCTTCCTAAGGTTGTTAGCAGCAGGCAATCTCCTCCTTCAACACAAACCCCTAAGCTCAGCTGCAGTGAGTGTGGATAGGCTAGCCAGATCAAGCTCCATGATATCCATAGGTTTTTATGTCACTTAAAAAACTTTGCCACCAATTGATCAGAACATTTTAGAAAAATCCCAAAGATGAAGTAAAAAATGTGTACAAATTTGAAAAATCAAGAACACTTTTGCTCTATGTCAAGTTATAGGAATTTTAATTTGCTTCACCAAATACTGTATTGTGACATTAAAAACAAGTACTGGATCCCACCGCTGTGCACCAAAAATGTTGGAAAGTAGATTATTGGTAAGGACAGGTAAATACACACTTAGCAATAGGCCACAAACCCCCACTAGGTCCAGTCAGGGTCCTCACAAATTAATCCCACCTCAACCCTTGGTAGCTTGGCAATGAGCAGTTAGACTTAATTTAGGATACAGGTGTGTAAAGCATTTACAAATCACAAAACAGAAAATAAATAAAACACAATAAAAAACCAACACCAATTCATAGAAATAAATTATATTATTATCTTTAAAATGACACTAAAACAACAAAAAATTAATAAAGGGTCCTGGAGATATTAATTTTTAAAGATTAAGGGCTGGATTACGACCTTGGTGGATGTGATACTCCATCAGAAATGTGACAGATATCCCATAGGATATAACTGAACTTGTAATACAGCGGGAGGATATCCATCACGTTTGTGATGGATTATCACATCCAACATAGTCGTAATCAGGCCCTAAATGTTTTATAGTGCATAGAAATCAAAAGCACCAATCTGGACATCTGGTCGCACTCGACTGGGGCAAAGTCAAAGTTTGAGGCAGACCAGGAGGGAGCCTTGCTCCGCTACAGTGAGCAGGACGCCTTGGTTAAAGTTTTACTTTTGTACTTAGTCTTTTTCTTGAAGATTTTCTGGACCAGTACAAAGTCACCTGTTGAAGTAAACCTCCCTGGAGCTTTCTTCGGCTATGCATCACAGGAAGCCTGGTCAAGGATTCTACGTTCGGACTTAGATGATTTTTCAGGATTGAAAACTTCATCCGTGACCGAGTTGAAATTGAAGCCGCTCTTCCTGGGCCCCTCTCGGGATCCACATTACGAGCATCCTCGGTCAACTTTTTACGTTCAAGCTTAAAAACATTTTTCTGAGCTTTTTTCTCTCATACATCAGATGACCCTCCGCAGCAAGCCGATTTTGAGTCTAGGTCGTTGGATTGCCTTTCCTCAAGCCCCAGGTGAAATCCTGAAAGTGTGGGGTTCTGGAGCTTTTCAGCTGGATGAACCTGCAAGTCAGGCCGGGTCGCGGTTGATGTAAGCCGGCTTGACTCACAACATCAGGTCAGTCCAATTATGGAGCTTGTTTCCAAAGTTGCTCCAAACTTCACCAAACTTCTGGATCTTCTTCCAGAAGTTCCTCTAAGGTTCTTCACGAGTCCACATCTCACTCCAAGGTTCCAGAAGCTCTGAGATGCTCTTTGAGGGTTAGGACTCTAACTCCCATAATGCACCTGGTTGAAATCCAAAAGAATTACCACTAGTAAGCTGGTTAGTTTCTTCCGGGCTTGATGCAGGGGACTCTGGTCAGCTATTTTCTACCTGTAGCCAATGGAGAGTCCCTTTTTGAAGCAATAGAAGCCAGGCAAAGTCCGTTTTGTGGTGAAGTCCAAGTGTGTAGCTGGTGCAGCCCTTCTGAATGCAGTGTCCAGGTGCAGGCCAGGGGTCCAGCAGGGCAGTCCTTCTTCTTGTCTTGTTCCTGTAGGGATCTGAGGTGGAGTGCAGCTCTGCCAATTTTATCCTTGCTGCTGGGGTGGAAAGCAGGGGGACCTCTGTCCAATCATGTGCAGGCCACCACTCTCTTGAGTTAGCACTTCCTGGGAAGTGTGACAAAAATCAATCTCAGGGAGCAGCATTCCTCCAAAATCCAAGATGGCAAAAATTACATTTGTGAGTTTAGGTCTGGCTGAGCCCACCACCTGTTACATTTCCCTCAACAAACCCCTTCCTCACTCTCATCAAGGGCACCTGGTTGCTTGGGGCTGCAGGAAATGGGGGAGGTACAGTTGCTGTCCCAAATGTCCTTCCCTCCTTTGAAGTCCAGTTTGGTTGCTCTCCCCCATCCTGTTCTACCATCTGCTGAGGCAGCTCTCCTGCTACAAGATGCAGGGCACTGCAGGGCTGAAACTGGTAACTTTTTTCTAGGTACAAGTTATATTAAATTCAACTGTGGTCAGTTGTTGGATTTACTATAAATTTTAATGTGGCACTAATCATGCCACATTTAGCTCCTTCCTATGGAAAATGAGACTTTATTATTTTGAAATAAAGTCTTGCCATGTTAGCCTATGGAGCCCATTCACCATCTCACCAATACTTATAAAACATAGTTTAAGAAGTCCCTGCTTCAGTAATACCGCACCCAACCCTGGGGCACTTAGGGCATGCCTTAGGGGTGGCTTATATGTAAAAATAAGGGAGCCTAGGACTTTGGAAGTACTTTTATTTCCAAAGTCGAATTTGGGGTTAACTTTGACTTAAAAGCAGCCAACAAGGTAGACTTGCCTTTAGAATGACACTAGGCACCACGGCATTGCACTTATGGGTGTACTACCTATGATGGGGTCCCTAAACTAGGGATGTGCAGGGACCTCTGCTGGCAGAGCTAACCGAGTTTTTGGAACTCTGTGCTCCGCTTGGAACGTGGAGTAATCCAAAAACCTCTGCTAGCCGAGCAAGCAGAGCGGTGCACACCAGGTGCGTGCTGCAGGCCAGTATGTGTGGCACAGCGCAAGTGCAGACAGTCTGCTCTTGCACTGTGCAGCCCATAACGGGACTGCAGTGCACACCGGAGCAGAGCCAGAAGGAGGCAGCCACTGTAGCAGACTCGCCGTTGGTGGATGACGAGGAGAGGAGGACACCCGGGAAGACCGAGGTAAGTCCTTGTCTATTTCTTTTGTCACTGTTTGTGCACACTGGTGCACAAACAACGACTGCAAATTGCATCTCTCTCTGACTAGGGCCCTAGGCAGTGAAAGCTGCCTTTTCAGGCTTCTTGTGCACTACACACGGGGCAGGCCAGTGAACAACAGGCCTGACAGCTTTTACTGCCTCTGGCCCTGGCCTGAATTCAGGCCAGGAACATAGGCAGTAAAAGAAAGCTGCCTTTTTAGGCATCTTATGCACCGGCCTGTCCCGTGTGCACTGCACACGGGACAGGCCGGTGCTCAAGAGGCCTGAAACTACAGCTTTCACTGCCTATGGCCCTCCTGAATGCACCCAATCTCAGAAGCACTAAGCAGCACTGGCCCTGGCTGACCAAGCTCGACCCTACTTAGCGCTTCCAAGATCGGGTGCATTCAGGACTCTGCGGGTCACAGAACTCTGCCTCTGTGGAATTCCAGTGCGTTTTTTTTCAACTCAACAGAAATCTGCTGAGTTGGACTCTGTCACCTCCACCCAGGCCTCTCCTAAACCTACATGCCTTACCATATACTAGGGACTTATAGGTAGGTTGGTACGGCCAATTCTAATTAGCCCAATTTGCATATTCATTTTAATCAGAGCACAGGCCCTGGGACTCATTAGCAGAGCCCAAGGCACTATCAGAGTCAGAAAAACACCAGCTTAAGTGAAAAATGTGGGCAAAAAGTTAGGGGACGTCTGCAGTCAGACCAGTTTTTTTGACACACGGCATATTGATAATGAGTAAGTACGTTCTCTTCAGTGTGTCCTTTTTCTAAGAAGTGTCAGGTTAGTTGTGTCATACTTTCCTTGCATCTTATTTTGCTTCTATGTTCATTCATTTGTATTTTTACTTTTCTAGTGATCATCTGGCATTTATGCATATATAAAGCCACAAGGACAAGGGTTATGGTAAATAACATGTAAGAATTGAAAATAGTGTATCATTTAAGGAGCATTTGAGTGGCTAAACTGAGATATATCTCGTTAGTAGGCTTTGTTTAATGACACACACTTCAGTTACTACAAGGGAAGTGTCCTTGTACATGTGGGAAACTCCAAAGTGTGGTGTTACAGAGGATTGTCTATATCCTTGGTCTAGCATGTATTAAAAGCTCACTTATATTGGCATTCAATCTAGCATAACATGGGCCTTTCAAATCTTAGATTATCAGAATCAGCCATGAATTTCTTATAATTTTTCCTATAGGGCTAGTTGCTGTGTTGTTTGTTGTAATGCACATCAATATGACTTGCTTCCTTCTGTGTTGAGAATCTAGAAGGGCCTCCATTGCTATTATGGGCTCGTTTCTGGCTTTGTTTAATATATTTTGTGGGTGAAGGCAGTCCCACAATTTGACAGACACCATGTCTGCTTATTTTTAAAAATCCTTTAGGTCAGAAACAATTCCAATGGAGTTGCTGGAAATTCCAAATGGTAGGTTTTCTCTCAGGGGACGGGGTGTAAACTAGTAAGAGACTGCTTTTATCTGCCTTCTTTGATATCTGTTTCAAGGTGACCATTTTTGGAACATTTATCACAATTTTGAGATCATTTATTAAACTCTTAATTGAAGCTAATGCCTTCGTATATCAAGGACACAAATGGAATGCTCAATATTATTGATAATCTCCCCATTGACCAAAATTCCAATCGGTCTGGACTTTGAAACTCTTAATAGTAGTATTCAACAAGCGGCATCTCTGAGAATTATTGAATGCCTCCTCCATAGAAGTCATTCTGACTCTGCCATATTGAGAGGTTTTCTAGATTTTGGCCAAAATCACTCTAACAGAAATATTTTCCCTAACCCACACACCATTTCCGAGAAAGAGTTGGCCTATTTGGACCTATGCGTCTTTCCTAAAAAGGGTAACCTTGAGACAGGTGTTCATCACAAGAAGACATACAGACAAAAAGAGCCTCTAGCTATTTTACAGCTTCAACCTTTATCCCTTTTGGGAAAACCTATCTTTTCGATAGTTCCTGTGACTCTATCAGAAATGTTCTTCATCTCAGGATTTTGAAAGACAATCAGGGATGCTGTCGTTCAAATTGTGGGACCGATGCTTACCACAAAATATCATCAACAAAGCCATATAATGAGTCCATAATACCAATAGGGTGGCAATTTCAGAATCTTACCACCAAGAGGGTAAGGCATACAGATGGCTATATACAGAAAATCATCAGCAAATCCTGTCATATTCTGACATCACATAATCTGCAATTTAAACATCCCAGGTTTTCCTATAAAAACAGTGCATTATAAGGGAACTTTTTTGGATCTGCCACTGTGACAGGAACACTTGTTGTGGGAATTGCAGTGTATGTCATTCGACGAAGCCTGCCAAGGAGATTAATCTTGATTTACCTACGCCACTGTACCTTAAAAAACACCACTTGCAATTTTCTCCAAGTTATTTACCTGACCACCTGTTGTCGTCACCCCGTCCCTACCATGGGCGTCCATTTGCCAAAATGCCAGGGGTAGCGGAAGTGACATCACACACTATTTCATCTTTACTTTCACTCACACATGCATGCTTATACCACCACACATTCACTCATACCCACACTATCTCTTACATAAGCACACACTCACCCGAAGCATACGCACAACATACATTTAAAAGTGTTTTTTACTTAGCTCAGCTACCAAGGAGGGTCATATTCCAGTTAACTGCACTCGGTTTTTTATTACACTAATAGTGAGTAATATATTATTATTCACTATAAAAGCATCTTTGAAAACAAGGAAGTGGAGCCCCAACCAATGGCCATAAGGACGGCTGCCCTGTGTTCCTGGCACTGATTTTGCCTCCTGTGAGGTCAGGGGTCGCAGAGGCAGTACCAGGGGTCGCAAAGTGCAAGCTGGAAACCCCTAAATGACGTCAATAGTCCTTACATGCAACAGCATGCTTATGTTTTCTCTAAAGGTGAGGCTCCAGCCACCCTAATGTTCATGATAAAGTATGCTAGAATGATTTATGTGTTTATTTAAGCCTTATGTTTTTGTTTGCATTCCATAAATTGTGTTCTGTATTGCCGTAGTTCCCTGCGGCAGTGATAGGAACAGTCATTGTATTATCAATACGTTGACTGTTTTTCCCTGGTGGCACGTGGTAGGCTCTGGTGTAAATACGTTTAAGAATCCCAGCACTATTAAAAGAAAACTACAGGGCAAGTAAGAACCACGTGGTATATTGGTCAACTGATGATTGCACATGGAGTAATCAACTGTTAATCTCACATGGAGCGCTAACCAACAACACACCTGCCACATCCCTTCCACGTGCGTTAGTGGTACGCAGCTATTTAAACCACGCCGCCTGACACAATACACTTGGCGTCGCACTTGATTCTCCGGTCCCGTGTCCTCTGGCCCTGGGAATTTCCTCATCCTCCGGTTCCATCTCCACAATGACTCTTCCTGCTGCAGGTGTTTCCCAGGAAATTGATCCTCTGCTCCAGTCCCTGAAAGACAGAAAAATAGAAAAATGCAATAGGTTTTGGCAATGCCCTAGCAATTTGCTTTGTCAATTTGAATGTCTTTTATCCATGTTGTCTAGCAGCACATCTACTGTTCTTAACTAAAAGTCATTAAAAATATCGCTATGATGCGGCCAGCGCAGGCCACGTCACAGTGCTTTTTTTATGTGATATGGGGTAGGATAATGAACTGAACATTTGGGGCGGCTCAACATCCTGTGATTTTTGGGAAATCACTTACTCTTCCCGCTGCCTACAACAATGATTTTTTCATCGTGGAATGTAACTGATGAGCACATCAAGCGGTCCAATACCTTTAGACTGTGTTCATGCTCTGGTAAACTGCAAAGAAACAAGGATTTTCAATGCAGTTGGTCTCGCATTTGTTCGAGGTAGAGCTATTAGCATTGTAAAGCAAAAATCCAGCGCGTTCGCGCTGCGTGGAAAATAAACAGATCAAGTAGTCCGACTCCAGGCTGAAAACATGGAGCCTCGTATGTTTCTGGTATTTTGCCGGTGCTTTGTAGGTGGGCTAAACATGGGAAAAGGCATGACATATGCATGCCTTTCACAAATGGAAGCAAGCGGATTTTAAAAGGCAAGCCCACAAACCAATGTAAGTGGCTGACATGGCATGGGCGTGATTTCAAGCCCAAAGAGAGATTATAGAATGGACAAGCACTTTGTGCTCGCCCATAAAAATGAAAGCAGCAGTGACAAGGGAGGTATTTGGGGCGATGGGTCAAGCAGGAAAGCAGGAGAGGATGGGGAGACTGGCAAGCAACTACAAAGTTTTAGTGGTAGACTAGGTTTGCCTAGGCTTTTATGTCCATGTAATACTGTGTGATGAACAACAGACCAATATCATGTACCTTTCGGGTCAGTAGAGTGCCTGGCACTGGTGAGGAAGTGTCAGAGAGTTAGGCCTGAAGGATTGCCAGATGGCTCGCACACAGAGCATAATGCAAGCCCACATTCCTAAAGTTTCTGCATGTTTGCTGCAGGGGACGGGGAGACAGGGATTTTATGGAGGAGGAGGGGTGGTCATGCTAGTGGACTCCAGTGGCTCACGCTGAATTTTCATCAGAAATAGGGCCTTGTGTTTAGAGAAAGTCTGAGTGGACTAATTCTGCTATTTCCTTGACTTCAGAATTGGCACTCATACAAGCCAACTATTAGGCATATATGCAGTATGGAGGAGACAGAACTCACAGCTGACCTCTGCTGTGATCAAACATTCAAAATTATGATGTCACTTAATGAAGCCTTATTTAACGAGGCAAAAGAAACATCAGCCCTTACGTCGCCTAACAACAGAAGTACCATTAGAGGTGCTATTAAAATAAAGATATGTGCTGAGTTGAAATTTCAGCAAGAGAAAGGCCCAAGAAATTACTTACTAATGAAAGGTGTCACAGGAAGGCATAATTACCAGATTGCAGTTTCGCAACATACACCCATTAGGAGAATCCCGAACGCCTACACACTCTTTGGAGGACGGGCGACTCAGGCAGTGCTTAATTTGTAAATAAAAATGTACAGGTGCCCAAAGCTCTCCTATGAAACATGCAGCTGATGAATTTGAATGTGCGTGCACTGAATACTCTCTTCAGCTCACTCTTGCAGTTTTCTGCTTTCTCCCTTTGTGACGCCTCTTTGTTTTTCTCTTCCTCCGTATTTCCCGTATTAGTCTTTTGTTTGAAGTAAATGCCTGATGCAGACAACTAAGGCCCTGATTTTAAAAAAGTGGTGCTGCACCGAGTGATGTTAATCTTGCAAAGCCCATTAAGTCCCATTGAAAATATCATACCTTCTTCTAATGCCTGCTCTGAGCAGGCATTATTGTGCCGAAAAAAATGATGCAAAGACATCTCTATGCACCATTTGTTTGTCCCCCTAATGGGGGAACACCGTATTTGCATATATTATGCCTAGCAAGGGCATAATGTAGCGCAAAGGGTAACAAAGTGGTGCAGTGCATGCATTGTGCCACTTTGTACATTTTTCACTGCTATTTTGGCCTCGTTGGGCCACATTTGCGTAAAAAAAACAAATGAAGTTAATGTGGCACAAGGAGGCTCTATTGGCTCTTAAATCAGCCTCAAACAGTCAGCCCTTAAAATGAGTGCTAGAAACCACTTCCTCAAATTAAGTACTATACACAGGAGTGAGAGAGTGCTGCACACCTCAACTTTGGTGGTGTCTCTCAGTGCAAAAGGAAAAAACATAATCGATATGATGCGGACAGCACTGACAGTGTCATAATGTTTCATTTTTTTAAAGCCATAAGCAAGGGGTTGGGTAGGAGCAACGATGATGTGACAGCAACAATATTTGATTAATTGAAGTTTTTGGAAGGTCAAAGAACAGAATTTGAAAGCTATTGTGAAAGTCTATTCTGTAAACTGCCTAAGACATCAGCAGGAATGTAAATGTCTTGTTGTGTTCTAGGCTGCAACTTTATGGGCATATGTAAGTGAAGTAAGCGAGGGAAATGTAAACGAGGTAAACTTAGTAAAATTTATTTGGTTATAAAATGTGCGCCCGGTCTCCAAACGCTTCCGAGGCGACACTCTCCAGCAACCGTTTTTCATTTCAGCCGCGCTCGCTCTGCGCGTCGCGCTAGGCAACACCAAAACGCTGCACGCGACTAGCGATTGCGAGTACAACATTGAGGTTTTTTGTTGTTTTTGTTTTTTTCTACATAACCATCACGACCCCCATCCCAACAGAAAGAATACCCCAATATCTACAAATGCTACAAACCACCAAAAAATAAACAAATAAGAGTTAACGTTGCCAGCGAATACATTGAAATTACACATTGTCTCATAGATACAGTTTTCAAGACAAATCTCATATGTTAACTCATTGAAGCAGTTTCCAAGGCAATTTTCTTACTCTGCTACTCCTGCACATGACCAAACCGTCACCACCACTGTCACGCAAATCAGACTGTTTCACTAAACCAGCCCCACTTACATTCAACTCAGACTGCCTTACTAAATCACCCTTGCTCACGACCTGAGGATCCGATCTCCCTTTCAGTTTGACAACCTTGGATTTGTTCCACCACTTATTGCCCTGAACCCTTACAGCATTACCCAAAACCAGTTCAGCCCTAACCGGTTCAGAAAATTTAGGATTGCCTTTCTTAACAAAAGTAGGCAATTTTACTGCAACCCAATCGCCTACTGCAATAAGCGACTCTTTAGCCCCTTTCTTGCTGTCAAAGTATCTCTTTTGTGCACACTGCTTGTTTTCCACATTAGTCTTGATGAGGTCAGTACGGTCTCCAACCTGCATATTTTCGAAAAACTTGAACATCCACCCAGGTTTGATTTGCGTATTGGGCTTTCTACCCTTCAAAGCTTCAAAAGGAGATACCCCCGTGGTGGAATGAGGAGTTGTTCTGTAAAACCACAGCATTGCTTGGACCGACGCCTGCACATCACACCCATTCTTCAACACCCACCTGGCACAGTCCCCCAACACACGGTTGAATCTCTCAACCAAACCATTCGTTTGGGGTTGATAAAGAAAACATCTCAGATGTTTAACCTCACCTTGTTCCAAAAATGTTTTAAACTCTTCAGACATGAATTGAACTCCACTGTCCGAAATGACTTCCTCTGGAAACCCTTCACTCATAAACACTTCCCTCAAGAATAACACAAGAGTCTTTGCATTCGGGTCCTGAACAAATTTGACATAAGGCCACTTTGAAAAATAGTCAACAAGAACATACGCATACCGCAACTTACAATTTAGCGAGTAAAAAGGTCCTACCATATCAACCCCCAATTTACGCCAAGGACCACTAGGACACGATATAGGCATAAGGGGTGGTGTCACAGGTTTCAAACTCTTGTCAGAGTTTGAACACACAACACAATTCCTTACTAATTGTTCGATTTCATTGTCCATGCAAGGCCACCAAAAGCTGTCTCTCACTCGTCTTTTGGTCTTTGTGGCCCCCAAATGACCTTCATGCGCTTTCTTCAATAGAGAACACCTCAACCCCTCCGGGTGAATTAATTTGTCGTTCCTCAAGAGAATACCATCCTCAATTGTCAACTCATCAGAAACCTTCCAAAATGGCTGAATGGCCGTCGTCAAGTCCCTCTCATACGGCCAGCCCTCAACTATACACCTCATAACTGTGCACTAGTCAATATCAGCTGCCAACTTCTCCTTCCACTCTGACTCAGAACATACACACACTTGTTCAACCTCAACTGCTGCAATCATACAACATTCATCTTCAACAAAATCATCAAACGTTGGACTACACTGAGTGGGAAATCTTGACAGATAATCTGCTCTTACATTACGCCCCCCAGGTATATGCATGAATTCGAAATCATACTGCATCAATCTCGCTAGAAATCTAGCAATTCTGGATGTACCTGTTTTGTCGTAAGTCCCTTTCAAAATTGAGACTAACGGCTTATGATCTGTTTTCAACAGAAAGTGTCTCCCCCACACATAACACCTGAATTTTTCAATGGCCCAAACACAAGCCAACAGCTCCTTTTCGATGAGAGAATAATGCACTTCTGGTGTTCTTAATACTCTAGATGCAAAACCAATGGTGTTTTCAACACCATCAATCAATTGGGTCAACACTGCACCCAGGCCAATATTGCTGGCATCAACCGTAAGACAACATTGGAAACGTTGATCCTACGGTTTCAGCACCTTGGCCTGTGTCAACTGGATTTTGATGTCCTCAAATGCTTTTTCACATTCTGAACCCCACACAAAACTAGTCTTGTCTTTCAATAAATTGGATAAAACTCTCACTCGACTCGCATACTCCAGTATGAATCGAGAGTAAAACTCGCACATACCCAAAAACACTTTAACCCCTGCCTAGTCTGTAGGCTGAGGAGCAGCTGTGATCGCATCAATCAAACCGGGTTTGGGACTAAAACCCTCCTGACTTATTACATGACCCAAATATTCAACCGACGACTTCATGAAATGACATTTCTCTCTCCTAAGAACAATGCCATGAGTCATAAATTTCTGTAACACCCGTCTTAGAATATTGTCATGCACTTGCTGGTCAGGTGCATGAATAAATACGTCATCCTGGAAAACCACCACGTTGGAAATCCCCTTTAACAATATACACATGATTCTTTGAAACACCGAAGCCGCCGATGCCAGCCCAAACGGCATACGGCAAAACTGGAAAACACCAAAAGGCGACACAAAAGCTGTTAAATACCTGGACTCCGGATCAAGTTTTACCTGATGATATGCACTAGCCATGTCTAACTTCGTAAAGATCTTCGCACCTTTGATAGTGGACAACATTTCGTTGATATTGGGGAGGGGATGTGATTCCACCTGTATTTCCCTGTTGAGTGCTCTCAATTCCACACAAATTCTTAATTCCCCATTCTTTTTCCTAGCCACTACTAATGGAGAGAGCCACAAAGAGGATTCAATTGGTTCTATAATCCCCTTGTTCTGTAAATTTTCCAGTTCCTTTTCTAAATCTTCTCTAACACTAAAAGGAACAGATCTTAGTTTGTGCTTGACTGGAATGGCATTGGCTTTCACTTTTATTGTATGTTTAAACCCCTTCAACTTTCCCAATTCACCTGAAAAGTCCTTAGGGAAATCATTGAGAAGGCCTTCAATCTCCCCCGAATCTCTTAGTACTGCAACCTGCTCAGACGTACAAGGACGCAACACCATTCCAAACAGGCCCTGATGGAACCAGCCTAAAATGTTCAACCCTTTAGCCGCTACATAGACCTTACCAAATATCCGTCTCCCCTTAAACTCGAGAATGTCCTCAAAGAAACCTTGAAGTTCAATCTTCCTCCCTTCGTAGGATACTGGAGCCCTGTCTGGCGGTTCAAGGACACGCTCTCCCCAATTCAGCTTGAACAAGTCCAGAGTAATCATGGTGATCCTAGCCCCTGAGTCTGCTAGCAAACGCAACGACTTGTCTCCCACTTGTATGCAAACATAGGGATCCACACAATTATCTGGATCACCAGTCTTAATCGCTCCCTCAACAACACTCAAAACCATGTCCTGAACCTCTCCCATAAGGTGCTCCACCGCTTCATCATTCTCTTCCATCACCGTCATGACAGATTCTCGTTTACCACCTTGACAAACTTTATCAAAATGCCACAACTCCTACATTGGACACCGAACGCTGGGCAACTCCTAAAACCTTTTTGATGGATAGAATTACCACATCTAAAACAAACATTTTTTTGTTTAAAAAACACATTGGAATTGGCAAGCTTATTGTTTTTCTGTCCACTAGATTTGGTCCCAGTCTTTTTTCATCCTTGTTGACAACAGCATTGACTCTGCTAGACGTTGCCAATTCTATTTCCTTAGAAGACTTGATAGAAGATTCTATCCTCTTAGCAACTATTATTGTCTCCCACCAATGTTGGATTGTCCAGCGATAACAACTTCTGTCTGATAGACTTGTCTGTATCTTGACAAAGAAACTGTTCTCTAATAAGTTGATCACCCAGCAATCCAAACTGGCATTCTGCAGCTAGAAGGCGCAACGCCGAAATATATGTGTCCACATCTTCACTTGAGCGTTGTTCTCTTTTAAAAAATTTGTGTCTAGCCAACACCAAGCTGGGAGGAGCATCAGATCTGTTGCTCATTTTCTTCACCGCAGACTCATACTCATCCATTTAACCCCTTCCCCGCCACGGACGTAATGGTTACGTCCATGGCAGCGCCCGTGTGGCGCCATGGACGTAACCATTACGTCCTGAATGCTTCCCTCGGGAGAAGCGCTAGCGCTCCTCCCGAGGGACGCCCCCCCACCCCCCCAGGTCAGGGCTGACCGGGGAATCCCTTCCCCTTCCACCCCCGACCCCCCCCCCCACCCCCCCCCTGTGACGTCAGCGCGCGAGCGCGCGCTGATTTGTCACAGGGGCCTCCCTAGTCGCGCTGAGCTTCCAGCGCGATTGAAAAAGAAATGCAAAAGCATTTCTTTTTCAATCACTTGGGAGGCCCGGAGGGGCTTCAAAGGGAAGGAAAAGTATTTCCTTCCCTTTGAAGTCCCTCAGAGGGTTTCAAAAGCCGGATTGCTTGCAATCCGGCTTTTGAAACCCCACTAGACACCAGGGATTTTTTTTTTTTTCTTTGAAATTGACTAAAGGGAGCGACCCCTTGGGCAAGGGTCGCTCCCAGGGGGGGCATTTTTTTGAAAAGGCCTTTTCTGCCCCCCCTGGGGGCAGATCGGCCTTACTAGGCCGATCTGCCCCCAGGGGGGGCAGAAACCTCTAGGCACCAGGGACCATTTTTTTTTTTTTGGTTCATTTTTTTTTATTGAGGTGGGGAGCGACCCCTTAGGCAAGGGTCGCTCCCCTTGGGGGAAAATTATATTTTGGCCATTTCTGCCCCCCTTGGGGGCAGATTGGCCTATTTTGATGAGGCCAATCTGCCCCCAAGGGGGGTAGAAACCACTAGACACCAGGGTTTTTTTTATTTTTATTATTGTTATTGACAAAAGGGAGCGACCCCTTGGGCAAGGGTCGCTCCCCAGGGGGGGGCATATTATCGGGAAGGCCTTTTCTGCCCCCCCTGGGGGCAGATCGGCCTACTATTAGGCCGATCTGCCCCCAGGGGGGGCAGAAACCTCTAGGCACCAGGGACCTTTTTTTTTTTTTTTTTCATTTTTTTTTTTTTTGGTGGGGAGCGACCCCTTAGGCAAGGGTCGCTCCCCTTGGGGGAAAATTATATTTTGGCCATTTCTGCCTCCCTTGGGGGCAGATTGGCCTATTTTGATGAGGCCAATCTGCCCCCAAGGGGGGTAGAAACCACTAGACACCAGGGAGTTTTTTCTTTGCGTGAATTTCACGCAAAGGGAGCGACCCCTTAGGCAAGGGTCGCTCCCTGGGGGGGAGGGCAATTTATTTTAGGCCATTTCTGCCCCCCCTGGGGGCAGATCGGCCTATTATTAGGCCGATCTGCCCCCAGGGGGGGAAGAAACCTCTAGGCGCCAGGGCAATTTTTTTTTTTGTGGTTTTTTTTTTTGTTCTTTCTTTTTTTTAGAGATGGGGAGCGACCCATCAGGCAAGGGTCGCTCCCCTGGGGGACAAATTGTATTTAGGCCATTTCTGCCCCCCTTGGGGGCAGATTGGCTGAGTTTAGGTCAACCTGCCCCCAAGGGGGCAGAAACCACTAGGCACCGGGGATTTGTTTTTTGGTGCCAATGTCACGCAGGGGGAGCGACCCCGTAGGCAAGGGTCGCTCCCGGCGGGGGAGGGTGGGGGTTGGGGGGGCAAATTTATTTTTGGGCATTTCTGCCCCCCCCCCTGGGGCCGGCTGAGCTACAGGCCAAACACCACAGGTAGGCACCTTGCAAAAAACACCTCTGTTTTCTGTGAAAAAATATGTTGTGTCCACGTTGTGTTTTGGGCCATTTCCTTTTGTGGGCGCTAGGCCTACCCACAGAAGTGATGTACCATTTTTATCGAGAGACTTAGGGGAACGCTGGGTGGAAGGAAATTTGTGGCTCCTCTCAGATTCCAGAACTTTCTGTCACCGAAATGAGAGGAAAAAGTGTGTTTGGGCCAAATTTTGATGTTTGCAAAGGATTCTGGGTAACATAACCTGGTCAGAGCCCCGCAAGTCACCCCATCTTGGATTCCCCTGGGTTTCTAGTTTTCAAAAATGCACTGGTTTGCTAGGTTTCCTCAGGTGTCGGCTGAGCTACAGGCCAAAATCCACAGGTAGGCACTGCTTTTTATAAAAAAATGTGATGTGTCCACGTTGTGTTTTGGGCCCTTTCCTTTCGTGGGCGCTAGTCCTACCCACACAAGTGATGTATCATTTTTATCGGGAGACTTGGGGGAACGCTGGGTAGAAGGAAATTTGTGGCTCCTCTCAGATTCCAGAACTTTCTGCCACAGAAATGTGAGTAACATGTGTATTTTTAGCCAAATTTTGAGGTTTGCAAAGGATTCTGGGTAACAGAACCTGGTCCGAGCCCCGCAAGTCACCCCTCCTTGGATTCCCCTAGGTCTCTTGTTTTCAGAAATGCACAGGTTTGGTAGGTTTCCCTAGGTGCCGGCTGAGCTAGAGGCCAAAATCTACAGGTAGGCACTTCGCAAAAAACACCTCTGTTTTTTTCCAAAATTTAGGATGTGTCCACGTTGCGCTTTGGGGTGTTTCCTGTCGCCGGCGCTAGGCCTACCCACGCAACTGAGGTATCATTTTTATCGGGAGACTTGGGGGAACGCTGGGTGGAAGGAAATTTGTAGCTCCTCTCAGATTCCAGAACTTTCTGCCACAGAAATGTGAGTAACATGTGTATTTTTAGCCAAATTTTGAGGTTTGCAAAGGATTCTGGGTATCAGAACCTGGTCCGAGCCCCGCAAGTCACCCCTCCTTGGATTCCCCTAGGTCTCTAGTTTTCAGAAATGCACAGGTTTGGTAACTTTCCCTAGGTGCCGGCTGAGCTAGAGGCCAAAATCTACAGGTAGGCACTTCGCAAAAAACACCTCTGTTTTTTTCCAAAATTTAGGATGTGTCCACGTTGCGCTTTGGGGTGTTTCCTGTCGCCGGCGCTAGGCCTACCCACACAAGTGAGGTATCATTTTTATCGGGAGACGTGGGGGAACGCTGGGTGGAAGGAAATTTGTGGCTCCTCTCAGATTCCAGAACTTTCTGCCACAGAAATTTGAGGAACATGTGTTTTTTTAGCCAAATTTTGAGGTTTGCAAAGGATTCTGGGTAACAGAACCTGGTCCGAGCCCCGCAAGTCACCCCTCCTTGGATCCCCCTAGGTCTCTAGTTTTCAGAAATGCACAGGTTTGGTAGGTTTCCCTAGGTGGCGGCTGAGCTAGAGGCCAAAATCTACAGGTAGTCACTTTGCTAAAAACAGCTCTGTTTTCTGTGATGTGTCCAGGTTGTGTTTTGGGGCATATCCTGTCGCGGGCGCTAGGCCTACCCAAAAAAGTGAGGTATCATTTTTATCGGGAGACTTGGGGGAACATAGAATAGCAAAACAAGTGTTATTGCCCCTTGTCTTTCTCTACATTTATTCCTTCCAAATATAGGGGTGTGTGTAAAAAAGACATCTATTTGAGAAATTCCATGTAATTCACGTGCTACTATGGTCACCCCGGAATTCAGAGATGTGCAAATAACCACTGCTCCTCAACACCTTATCTTGTGCCCTTTTTGGAAATGCAAAGGTTTTCTTGATAGCTATTTTTTACTCCTTATATTTCAGCAAATGAATTACTGTATACCCGGTATAGAATGAAAACGCACTGCAGGGTGCAGCTCATTTATTGGCTCTGGGTTCCTCGGGTTCTTGATGAACCTACAAACCCTATATATCCCCGCAACCAGAGGAGTCCAGCAGACGTAACGGTATATTGCTTTCGATAATCTGACATTGCAGGGAAAAGTTACAGAGTAAAAAGTAGAGAAAAATTGATGTTTTTTTCACCTCAATTTCAATATTTTTCTTTTTCAGCTGTTATTTTCTGTAGGAAACCCTTGTAGGATCTACACAAATGACCCCTTGCTGAATTCAGAATTTTGTCTACTTTTCAGAAATGTTTAGGTTTCTGGGATCCAGCATTGGTTTCATGACCATTCCTGTCACTGACTGGAAGGAGGCTGAAAGCACAAAAAATTGCACAAATGGGGTATGCCCCAGTAAAATGCCAAAATTGTGTGGAAAAATTGGGTTTTCGGATTCAAGTCTGCCTGTTCCTGAAAGCTGGGAAGCTGCTGAGTTTAGCACCGCAAACCCTTTGTTGATGCCATTTTTAGGGGAAAAACCACAAGCCTTCTTCTGCAGCCACTTTTTCCAATTTTTTTGAAAAAAACAAAATTTTCCCTGTATTTTGGCCAATTTCTTGGCCTCTTTCAGGGGAACCCACAAAGTCTGGGTACCTCCAGAATCCCTAGCATGTTGGAAAAAAAGGACGCAAATTTGGCTTGGTTAGCTTATGTGGACAAAAAGTTATGCGGGCCTAAGCGCGAACTGCCCCAAATAGGCAAAAAAAGGCCTGGCACAGGAGGGGGAAAAGGCCTGGCAGCGAAGTGGTTAAACATCCTCCATTTGTACTTCAGGTAGGTGCTTGAAAATCGCTCTACCCTCAAAGCCAATAGAATGGAGCAGCAGACATTTTTTCCGTTCTGGGCTGTATCGTGATGCTCCAATCGCCCCTAAATATGTTTCGAAGGCATCAAACCATTGTTTCCAACATATAGCTGGCTCACCTGGGCTGTCTAAAAATGGCGGTGGGGGCAGACCCGATTACATGGTGAGGCTACACAAAAATGATATAAAAAAAATACACCGAAAAAAATATATACTGTTGATGAATTGTCCACTACACACCAGAATAAAAAAATGGAGTTTTTTCCTTTTACAACAATTGGTTGATTTCCAACAGCATCTGTTCACAACAAAGTCTAAAAGCTTCTGAGAACATTGTCTTAAGTCTGTTACACGTTGTCTGTACACATATACTGTGCAACCTAAAGTGGCAAAGCTCTTAACATCTGTAGACCAGATCCATACCTCTGTTTATATTTTGTAGTAAACAAACTCCTTAGTTTGCGTTGGGCTGATTTTTGCATGCAGTTGGAGTATCTCCTGGAAACAAAACCACTCCCTCGGGGTGCTGAAATCACTTTTTTTTACGACTTCCTGGTGTTTCTTAAGTCGCCACTGCCTCCAACGGTGAAGAAAAACAGAGGAGAAACCAGCCTCGCCTGATTTTGCCGCGCAGGTCCGCTGCGTTTGGAGATGACCCTCGTCGCCAAATGAAGTAAGCGAGGGAAACGTAAATGAGGTAAACTAAGTAAATTTTATTTGGTGATAAAATGTGCCCCCGGTCTCCAAACGCGTCCGAGGCGGCACTCTCCAGCAACCGTTTTTCATTTCAGCCGCGCTCGCTCTGCGCGTCGTGCTAGGCAACACCAGAACGCTGCACGCGACTAGCGATTGCGAGTACAACAAGACATCAGCAGGAACGTAAATGTCTTGCTGTGTTCTAGGCTGCGACTTTATGGACATATATAAGCAAAACAGATGGGCTGCATTAACTAATGCAAACATTACCTGCCTGGTGCAACAGAGCACAGTGCAATGGGTGTTTTGGCGGTGGCGGCGAGGGCGGTTGGGGCAAAGCAGACCTTCTAAAGGCAGCAGCACTATGTGGAGTGCTGTAAAAAAGAGAAAAGTGGTCCTAAAATGGTCCTGGAAAAGGGAGCAGTGGAAGTTTACAAGTACTTGGGCTGTGCGCTGTGGGGACGGTTAAAGACAACAAGAGACCATACATGCCATGACAAATGGTGACAAAGAATAGGAAACAGATGATGCAGTGAGCAAATGGGATGCCTGATGCCCACAGATTAAACGCAACACATCTCTTCAGGAAAGCACATGCACTGTCTAGTTGAGACCTTAAAAGGGTTCAAACAGGCATTTCTGAGTCTCATGTCTAAAAGCGGCCGTGCCCTTTGGAATCCGTGAACAAGTTACTTTATTTTAACAAACTAGAACAAGTGGTGTTCAGTGAACACTTCTTATTTTGGAAGTGCATCGACAGGGACCCTTTGGAGAATTGTAAAAAAGATGGTTGCACTGTGGAAAAGCACCTGAACTTTTAACCCTGCACGAAGGCTATGGACATACTATTTGTTAGAAATTGGGTCTCTAGTTGGCAGAGGTACACACCCTTGTCCAAGCAAGGACCACAGTATGTTACAACACAATCCAAATTATCTTGTGACCACCCTCTGGTAGCTTCGCACTCAGCAGTCAGGTTTAACTTTGAAGGCAATATGTAAAGTATTTGTGCAATAACTCATACAGCAACACATTGAAAACACAGCTAAAATACACCACACAGATTTAGAAAATTTGATAATATTTATCTGAATAAGAAAAGCTCAAAACACCAATAATCCAATAAGCACACATTGAAATAACACTTTTTAAAGATTTAATTCTCAATTCTTAAGAATCAGTTGTTGTTTCTTTGTAACACACAGTACCTGATATGTGTAAAAAATAACAACACACAGGGACTGTAGAGGATGAGATGCGTGGAAAAATAAGGTGTTACGTCGGATTTTCTGGTGCGGCACAGATGATACGTTGTTTCTTTCCATGCTGCAAGGTAATGCGTTGATTTCCAGGAGCGCAGCCTTGGTTCCTTACTGCAATGCTGGGATATTTTGAGGCCCAGGGACAATGGAGAGAAAATCCTTGACGTGCTAGGAGAAAAAGCATGCACTGTGTTGATCCGGTCGGTATGGAGTGAAATTTCAGCCACCAGGGAGGAGCTGTGTCAGATTGCCGGATGCGAAGCCAGTGCAGCATTGTTTTGGTAAATGGTGGGCAATTTTTCAGCCGTAATATAAGTGCTCTATCAATTTCTGCAGGCGTTGCATCGATATTCCGATGCACAAGGATTTCTTGAAGAGGTGACGTCTTTGTTGGTCCTGAAACTTCCGACACAGGAGGCAAGCTCAATCCAATCCCTTGGAGAGAACATTAGGAGAAAGTCAGAGTCCTTCCAGCAGAGTCAAGAGTACCAGGCAGCAGGGCAACAAGCAGGAAAGCAGCCCTTCAGCAAAGCAGTCCAGATGAGTCCTTTGGGTTGTCGCGTAGGCTCTCATTATTATAATGAGACTACTGGATTTGAGCGGCAGAATCGCCTGCGGCATGGGGGACTGAGTCTAACCCACTACAGATGACAGCTGTCGGCCTAATCCGGGTTTTTTGCTCCTGCTTACTAGCAGTGCCTGATCTCCACCCAAAAGCAGGGATGATTGGGCAGCCAAGTGCATGACACAATTGACTCCTGAGGTAAATCGTGGTCACTCAGATTGCATCCGTTTCTCTCAGTTACAGTTGTCTCACATGTACAAGGAAAAGCAGAGGCAGTATATGTTTCAATAAGGTTTTAATGAAGCAACTGCCTCTTAGATAGTAAAGCATATACTGCAGTAACCAGGACGATAAAGCATGACAGGATTAAAATTGTGACAAGGAGCGTGAAGCATAGAAATAATGCTACCATATTGTAACTAGAGCCAATAGACTAATTCCTAGCAGGGCTATATTAGAGCACAGCGTGTTAAGCTCTAGTTCTGCCCTTCAGGTTCCCATGGGAAGACATCATCCCTCATACCTGAGCAAGAGGCTTGAAGTCTGCATAAGCAGCTGTAGCGAAGCGTTTAGCAATCAGCATACAGTCGTGGTCATCTGGCTGGAATCTCCCTCTAATGTGTATGGGACAAGAAAGTGTTTTTATAATAAAACAGCTGATGTTCTTAGAAAATGTCCCAACGTAAGGATGCCTATTTGTCTATGAATACCAAAGACAAAGCGTTACTACCTTTACCAGCAACCTATCTTACTGCAGCCTTGAGAGAAGCACAGAGCGAACACAATGTCTTGTTTAAGAATGCAGTGCTGCCCTAAGCAAAGAACAGCTAGATAGAGAGAAATGAAACAAGACCACAAATGTGGCTATTGTTAAAATAATAAACTAAGGTGAATAAAAAATATATCTAGGTTAAAGTGCACAGAGGCAGGCCTAGTGTGCTAAAATAACATGCATGGAGCTATAACTAAAATGGCTACACAACACCCTCCCCTTGCCGGTTCTAAGCCTAATTATGTGTAAAACCTACAAAAAATTCATCATAAGATATATATATAAAAATGTCAATAATGACAAGTTTATAGACACTTCAGCATATATAATATTCATCGAATGAGCTCAAAAAAGTGTCTCGGAAAGTTAGGACTTAAAAGGGACTGTATCTCTGCTGATGACCCTGCCACCTGAAGAACATAGGTCTTGCGTGTACATGTGAGTGCCACATGTTTTTGGAACAATAAAGCCTTGAGTCTGTTCAACTTGTCAAAATTCACATAGGAAGTAGCAATATGGGGCCAAATCTCAGCTACTTGTCTTTGTCTTGTGGGAGGAAAAAATAAGACCGAAACAATATAAACTATTCCGGCTCACATCCCACAACAGTTTTCACTGTTGAGGAGAACATAGCTACCATTTGAAAGCACCTGGAACACAGTTCTAATTAAGGGGACTGGAAACTCCTTCAGATAACAAGCCAAGTTTGCTGCCCAAGTGTTACACACCCTGTTGGAAATGGCCTTTCTGCAGGGTCACCCCCAAACTTTTTTCCTTCATCCCTCTCTTTTTCTGACCTCATTGTTGCTGGCTTTAGGACTCTGTGCACTTTACCACTGCTAATCAGTGCTCAATTGCCTGTGCTCTCTCTTTAAAACATGGTGGCATTGGCTCATATCCAATTGGCTTATTTAATTTACTTAGAAGCCCCTAGTCAAGAGCACAACATGTGCCCAGGGCCTGTAAATTAAATACTACTAGGGGGCTGCAGCACTGGTTATGCTACCCAGACAAGTAGCCCCCTAATCATGTCTCAGGCCTGCCTCTGCAGTGCCTGTGTGTGCAGTTTCACTGCAACTTCAACTTGGCATTTAAAAGTACTTGCCTAGCCTTAAACTCCCCTTTTTCTAGATATAAGTCACCCCTCAGGTAGGCCCTAGGTAGCCCATAGGGCCATAGGGCAGGGTGCTATGTAAGTAAAAGGCAGGGCATGAACATGCGTGTTGTATATGTCCTGGTAGTGTAAAACTCCTAAATTCATCTTTACACTACTGTGAGTCCTGCTCCTAACATAGGATAGCATTAGATCTACCCTCATATACTGTTTGAGTGGTAGATCCTGATCTGAAAGAAGTAGCCAGGTGATATTTAATATGGCCAGAATTGGGTTTTATATTACTATTTTAGAAATGCTACTTTTAGAAAGTGAGCATTTCTCTACACTTAAATCCTGAATGGGTCTTCTTGGGCTGGGAGGATGGAGGGCCTGACACTACATGTCAAAGGATAGCAGCCTGACCTCACACAAAGGACTGCCACACCCTCTGCTGGGGTCCTGGCCGACAGGATGGAACTGAAAGGGGACCTTGTACACTTCTAAGCCACTCTTTGAAGTCTCCCCAACTTCAAAGGCACATTTGGGTATTTAAGCAGGGTCTCTGACCCTATTAACTCAGACACTTCTGAGGTAGACACTCTTCTTCATCAAGACACTTCCTGGAGATGAACCTGAACCAGAACCTGCAACCTGCCAAGAAGAATTGCCTGGCTGCCCAAAGGACTCAGCTGACTGCTTTTCTGAGAGGGACTGCTGCCTTGCTGCTCTCTGGCTGTGCTGAAGAAGTGCTCTCCAAGGGCTTGGATAGAGCTTGCCTCTTGTTCCCTGAAGCCTCAGGACCAAAAAGACTTCATTCCTGCAAGAAGAACTCCCTGTGTGGAGAAAATCAATGCACAGCCTGCATTGCGGTGAGAAAATCACTGCACATCGAACCGGAACAACGCAGCTCGACTTCGCAAGGCAGAGACCGACGCAGCGCCAGCGTAGCGACCGGAAATTCAATGCATGGGCCACTGGATCGATGCAAAGCTGAGCGGGAATGACGCAGCCCGACTTCCTGAGAGGAATCGACGCAGCACCTGCCGTGCCCCCGATCCATGCAGCCCCTGTGACATCGTCCTGCAAGCGCCGGATTTCAACACATCGACCCCCGGGGCGTCTGAAAACCCTGCAACCCGAAGAGGATCCAAGTCATTGCGCCCGGAAATCAACGCAAAGCCTTCCCTGCGTGAGAAATAAACAACGCATCGCAATGTGCGGCCTGAGAAATCAACGCACACCTCCCTGTTTTCCACACATCTCCTCCTCTGCGGTTCCTTGTGGAGAATTTGGACGCAAACCAGGTACTTTGTGCTTGCAAGAGACATTTGTTGCTTTTAAGAGACTAAAGCCACTTTATATCATTTATATAGTGGTAATTCAATGTGTAGTTACATCTTAATCGTTTTGACCTGCATCTAATCAGATAAATATTATATCTTTTTCCAAACACTACGTGGTGTATTTTTGTGGTGCTCTACTGTGGTATTGTATGATTTATTGCACACATACTTTACACAATGCCTTCTAAGTTAAGCCTGACTGCTCAGTGCCAAGCTACCAGAAGGTGGGCACAGGATAATTTGGATTGTGTGTGACTTATCTGACTAGAGTGAGGGTCCTTGCTTGGGCAGGGGATAACCTGACTGCCAACCAAAGACCCCATTTCTTAACCCCCGAGCAAGGACAGCAGTTTAAAACCATTGAATGGCTGACAGAAGTCTTGCATTCACTACAGCTAAGAAAGCCCTCTTTCATGCCACTGAGATATATGTATGAGAAGGGCAGCTCCCACACCTCATGGATGTAACTATCTCCCAGCCTTTCATATCTGCCTACTGGAATGTGTTTTAAACACAACGTGAATTGAAGTGTTGAAATAGGCAAATTAATGACCCCGTGTGTTAACCATTCAGCAGAGGTTATTCCAACCACAGTAAAAGGCAACTTTTTGAACTTTTCTATATTTAACATGACATCTTCAGTCACTTCAGTTGTTGTTGTTGCGTTAAATTAAATGTATAAAATATGTCCCTTGTGCTAATGTGTTTCCAGGGAACGTGAACTGCCTTTGGTGTTTGAAGTGTCCAACCCAACTGCATGATGGACCTCAGTTGACTCTGTCCATGGTGTAAAGAAGACATATCACTTTGTATTATGTCTTATGCAGAAGAGACAATGTTTAAGGTATATATCCAGTTAGACAGGGTATTAATCCCATTATCTACAACAGCTAATGCCTTCTGTAAGTTTTCCTGGTCTGTTTGCTTTAACCAGGCAGCAGCTTCTTCTTGGGAAAGCTTCCAAATTTCATTATATACTGCATATAGGAAGCGCTTTCTGCGCTGTTTTCTGGGGCCTAACAGGAAGTCCTGTAAGTCAGTGTTATTAGACAGGAGACTGAGGTGTTCTCTAACAGCATCTAGTGAGGAACCTTTCAACAATTGCTGGCTTAGTTTCCCTACACTGTATGTTGTTACTATACCTGCATTTTTGGATGACACATAGCGAGGGTCCGGGCTACTAGCTCTAAAACCCCCGTGGAGTTTATAAAACATTTATGACACCCATTGGTATCTATTGGCCACAATAACCACCCACCAGAACGTGAGAGTGAAGCATTAAACATGCTATTCTGGACCCATTCATCGAGCTGATCTTCAGTTGCATTTATATACTTTTGCCATTTGTAAAATTTTGTTGGTGCAGGAATACTGGGCACATTCAATTCCTTAATCTTTGCTAAGCCTAAACAACTGGTTTGTTGTACTGTTTCATTTAAAATTATCATTTGAACCGGTATCAGGCATGCTATAAACAAAGCTTCCTTCCCCCTTATTTGCAATTTTGTGTTCCCCACACACTTTTCAGGTCAATTGACTTCAACCAATATTCATAGCCTTCTATAGCCAACCGGGATACAAAGGAATCCAAATAAATACATTTTGTTTCTGTCAATAATATATGTACATTTTCCATTGATGGCAATTTAAAATAATATAACCCGGCATTTTTAACATCGTGCCCAAAAAAATATGCAAAAATTTACGAATATGTTTTAGAACTCCCCTGTGGTGTAGTTGGACAATGTTCCCATTGTTTGTAGTTAAAAATAGTCTTTGGGGTACTTGCTCTGTGAATGAAATGGTGCCCATAATACTTATAGCAAAACATTTCACCATAATTCTTTTTAGATTGATAAACATCTTCACTTTCAAATACAGTGTAATACTGCAATTAAATCTTCACTGTTTTCACATCCCAGTCATCAGAAACAACTCTGGGTATTACTACATCATTCATTGAAAGTTTAAACACATATGGTATTTGACCTCTGTAGGGCCGTATATATCAATAGTTACTTTATCCCAAACAATCCCATCAGGAATTGGTATAGCAGACATGTTCATAAAATACAAGTCTCTGAGGATCTTCTGAGAAGAAAAATTGGGTTTAGGACCTCATCCACCAGTTCAACTGTTGATCTTTCAGGAAGAAAATTACCATGTATTAATAGAGAGAATGTTATAATAAAACCAATCCAAAGGAGGAAAGCTAGTACAGCCAAGGAAAGCCATAGATAGTTCCATGGGAAAATAAAGTAATTTGCCTTAAGCCATTTTATCAGCTTACGGGTTTTTGACAGTTCAGATGTAGAAGAGGCAAATGAGTCCAAGATGGTGTTGTTGACGTCGGCGAAGTATCTAGAAGCAGTTTGTGCAAAAGCTGAAGCCATATTTATTGGAGGAGAACTGGTAGGGGCCTCCTGCGGTGGTTCATAGTAAATGACACCATACGTCTGTGTTGAAGTTGGGTCAAATCGATCAGTACTTTCAGTATTGTTTGCTGTAACAGATGTTAGTGGAACTAATGCAGGATCATTTTCCACCCTCCTTGAGCTCGGAGAGGTGTCAGCATCGCTGCTGAAAACTTGTCAAGTGACTTCTTGACCAGTAGTGAGAGGGATTTGGGAACTACTGGCTGTTCCTATTGATCTGCTGTGCATGATCGGCCACATGGTGTAACTTGACATTGTCGATAGATACAAAGAAGTTTTCTTTAGCACCAGCCAACGGCGGTAGAATGACAGTTCTGGTACCGTGTATTCCCAAGACTGGGACTGGTGCACAATAAGAAGGACCAAACTCCTTTTTCACAGCAACCTTTTCACTTACTAGATCCCCAACCTTAGGAATCCAGCGGGTGGGTGTTATTGGTACATCCTTAATTCCTGTGGAGGCAGCATTGGGAGAAGCATTGTCATGACAGAACTGTAGTAATTCCTGCAAGACAATGACACGTTCATTTATGTCAAAAGGTGTTTCTGCCACTTCCACGCCAGGACCATCAAGATTTGGAACATACATCTGGGTTCCGAACAGGCACTCATATGAAGTACGACTCCCCAGGGGCCTTCTAGGCAGAATGTTAAGTGCTCTCTGGACTCCATACAGGTGATTAAGCCAACTACGACCTGTACCTAAGACTCTGGCTGTTAAGGACTGCTTTAAATCATAGTTTCGTCACTCCACGACACTATTTCCCTCGGGATGAGATGGAGACGAGTAATGGAGTTGGACCCCTAGCAAAGCCATTGTGTCCCTGAATGCCCTTGAGGTGAAAGCACGGCCCTAGTCTGAGTGAAAAGCCGCAACTGCATATGTACCGATAAAGACTCACATATCTTTAATAACAGTCCGAGGATCAGCCAAGCGTTGTGGCCACACCCATAGAAACCTGGAGCAAGTGTCAACAGCGACTAAAATGTATTTGTATGCACTGTCCTGTGTTAGGGGACCACAATGGTCCAAGTACACACATTGTAATGGTTTGTTGGACATTAGAAGAGGTTTCTGTGGTGGACGTTTGGAGGTGGAACCCTTAATTTGTTTGCAGATGTCACAACAAAGGACATAGTGCTTGGCCTGTTTGTGTAGACCTAACCACCAATAACATGCTTGCAACTATGATATTGTATCTGCCACACCAGCATGGGCAGATGCTACCCCCTCATGCGCTGCTTTAATCAACTCTGATCTTATGTCTTGATTGGGAATTACTCGAACCCCCACACCTGGCATCTTTACTTCGGCATATAGGCAGCCTCCCATTCAGTAAGAACATTTAGCAGGAAATGCTTTTGGATAGGGTGTGCCTTCAGCTGTGGCTTTCACGGCAGCTCATATGTCATCGTCCGGTTTCATTCCCGAACGTGTTACTTCTGCAACAGCAGCCGTAGCTAGTGCTGATTTGGCAGCGTCATCAGCCAGTGTATTTCCAGCAACGTGTATTCCAATGCGCTGGTGTCCAAGTGTATGTACAACATGAACATTTGGTAGCATTTCCTTCAGATCTGCTACTTTCCGCCACCAAAGTCTGTGTTTGATGGTGTTGCCTTTAGAATCTCTGAACCCATTCTGGCGCCAGTAATGCAGGTATTTATTGAAGGACTAGACACAGTAGTGCGAATCACAAACAATCAGTGTTAGCTGTGCAGGATCCGTATGTTCCAGTGCCATCACCACAGCCTTTAGCTATGCTAATTGTGCTGTGCAATCCCCTAGGGTTTGCATGAATGTATGTTGCAGACAAAATGTATTATTCTCCATATAGACGCTTACGACTGTGCAAGCAGCGAAGTATTGAGGTTTTGTGCAATTGCAGGTTGCACTGATCCTTTGGTATATATGACTCTTTTATATTGATCAATAGGCAGTGTATTTGCTGGAACTGGGTATTCTAGTTCATATTGCAAAAATTCTTGAGTTTGTAATTTTGGGTCAAAAATGTAATCTACATCAGTGGCTGTCATAGACGTTGCCCATTGAATCCAACATGGATGCAATGCTTTAGCATTAGGAACGCTGGCTTTGGTAACAGCCTCAAGGTCTGGGATTGGATATACAACTATAATGCGTTTGCCTTGGGCTAGAGGTCTTCATTTAATGACTGCCATCTGAACAGCAGTGAGAATTTTCTCAGTGGGAACAAAGCGTTGTTCTGCTGCTGAATGCAAATGTGATTTGTATGCAGTCGGGACTGTCTCACCTTCATTGAAAGTTACATAGGTGAACCAATGGTACTAGCAATTACTCTGATGACCAGATGTTTTTTATTGTCCCTTGAATTTAAATGTTGTGCTGCAAGCATGTCTGTTTGCAAAGCTCTGAGAATGCGTGTGTTTGACTGTCTAAAACTTACTTGAAAAGTCAGGACGTATTAAGTCATATAAAGGTTTTATGCGTGACACATAATCAGGAATGTGAGTTCTGCCAAAATTTAGGAAACCCAAAAGGGACTGTTGTTTTTTAATTGCATTTGAGGTTGTAACTGTGTGCATTTTCCAAGAATTGTGGCGCTAGGCTCTTTCCTTCACTCAATTACTCAAATCCCAGAAACAGGACGCTAAGGAAGGCTATTTTGTTTTTGTTTAAATTGAATTTGTAGCCGAACTCGGCAAATCCCACAACAATGTGGGCTACCTGTCTTAAATGTTGTAAATAATAAGGCACATGTCCCACCATTGTCCAATTTTATAATCTTCTTGATTTACTGTTGAATTCCTCTTCAATTCAGAGTATCCATTCTTCACATCAACTTCGGTGCAATAGTCCAACTCACAACAGCAGTTTCAGTATAGATTCTTGCCAACACGTGTTTCATCTGGGAAATCTCCCCGTGACTTTATCAGGGCTGTAATGTACATTTACATAGTATTGTAAGCCTATTCATTTATCCCATAAAAGCTATTATAGTGACATTCCTTTATTTTCTTGTATACGTGGGAACCAATGTGAATTCATCTCTTCTTTTGATCAGAAAAACTATGTGTTATATCAGCATGCACTGTATTTATATAAATATAATTCTATGTCTTGATATTACTTTTATGTGGTGATTCCTCCAGGAGGTGTACAGATTATCAAATCATGCACATGTATCCACAAGTGAGTACTCCAATTCCATGAGGTGTGCTGAATCATGCCCATCATAGTTACCTTCGACTAGGTAGTTTGTAATCCCTGTGTATGCTCTAATGGTCCTTCCTTAAGATATCTTAAGTCATTGTGTTGATTGTGTAGTACTTCTATTCGTCTCGCATTAAGTATCATCTCCTACAAGTCTCCCCCTTATATCCGGGCTCTTTAAAGAAAATATAGTAGCCTTGCATCAACATCCTAATCTCTTCTTTTAACCACTCCCACTCTCTCCTCCTATTTGACTATTCCCCTTGTAAATACCACTTGTAATGATATCTTCCAATGTGCCAAATCGTATCCCGCGTCTACACCGCGGCTCATATATTGACTATTTTAAAGTCCATGCGTATGCTGCGTCATGAAACTTAACAACTTCGTTTAATGAATTTTAATGTACTTAAAAGCGGGTTGCTTTAATGTTATCCACATCCTCGTACTTAGCGTCTATGAGTATAATTATCCAATCTCGTATCATATATTGGTAACGCAGCTCCTACACTCTATAAATTCAAATCTATGTGTATGCTGCGTACTTATATTTTGACAAAACATTCTGGTCATACCGCTGGTTCAATACATTAATTCCTTGTATCGTTCCCTAATCAAACCCTGTGACTTTGATTAACTTATCCACATATATCCTCCCCATCCATAATGAGTGCACCTCCTTCTGTTCTTGTGGTCCGCTTTCTATCTTCATTCCTTTTATAACATCCGCTCCATGGAAAGTATAGAGGGACTAAGTTTAGGAGCTCCCTTTACCGGTAACCCTCATTCATTGAAATCGAGATGGGACTGTTTAAACACTCAATTCCTTCCTGTTCCTCACAATTAAAGACAATATCCACCTCTAATCATAAAACTAGAATAGTCCCTATTAGTACGATTAACTGAACTCGGCTTTGTGCTAGTGTCAGCACTGAGTTTATAACTATTTATCACTTGTATTAGATCCTTTGTTATTAAAGTCAGTTACTTGCTTTAATGATTCACTTGTGTCTGCATGTGCCACACTCTTCCATACCCTACCCTATAGATTCATCTATGTGTGGTCCCCCACATCAAAACATTTTAAGTTCAAGTTTTACTCTTTGTAAACACATTCTATGATCAGCTATAATTTAACTTTTACACTTCTTTCAACACTCTGTGAATTCATTCTCATTCTGACCACCATTAGAACAATGTGTTTCATTTGTATCAAATAGCTAGGAAATATAAAAATTCTTGATCTGTATTCAAACCAAATTCCACTGCCCGTAGTCACATAATCCACATGGATTCCCTCCTTCTCAGATGTATTTCTCTGTTACCTCCCCTGGGGCCTGGAAGAACATTTTCTAAATCAAAAAATCTAAAGACCCTGTTGGCAGACTGTTTCTTACATGACTTCATATGTTGCACAATTGGGTATCTATATCCTCTTGCTTGATTGCCCTCAAATGTTCCCCAATTCTCACCCTGAGGGGACGAATTGTACTACCTACATATATCCGTTCACATTCACAAGATATTATATATATTACATAATTAGTACCACAATTGATATTCATTTGTATTTTGAACTTCTGACCTTTATAAACTGCAAAGACCTGTTTTCCATGCCACGCCCATCTACAGACACCACATTTTCCACATTTATAGAAGCCTCAATTACGTTTTGTTAACCAGTCTCCTTTCCCTTGAGTTTTGGATAACTGGGACATAAAAGATTTCCCAAAGTTCTCCTCCTCCGATATGGAATATCCGGTCTACTTATTATAGAATCATCCAATAGTGTATCCTGCCTTAAGATATTCCAGTGTTTTTTCAATACCTTCCTAATAGTATTTGAAATCTCTGTATAGTCCATGATTAATCTAATCTTATCCTTGTCTCTGCCATTCATCTTGGTATTCTGGGACATCAGGGTTTCTGTCCTAGTAACCTTTGTCCCATATTTTGTATGCATTCATAAAAATCGCTGTTTTTATTGCAGTTACGTCTAGCCCTTAGCATTTCCCCAAAGGGTATTGCATAAATTTGATGCTTTGGGAGTGCACTTGATGCATGCAAGGTAGAGTTGCATGTAGTCGGTTTTCTATGTAACTTACTTTGAATTTTATTATCCTCAATGAAAAATTCCACATCCAGGAACTCTATTCTCTCTTTACTGTACTGGTAAGTAAATCTAATATTCACATAATTTTGATTCAAATACTGATAAAAGTCCATATCATGAGACAATCATCGATGTATTGTCCCCAATATAATATATTCGGCTGACATGTTGCTGCCCCAGGTCCCCAGATCCACTTCTCCTCAAACCATCCCATAAAGAGATTTGCCTAAGAAGGAGAGAACCTGGAACCCATTGCTACTCTCTGATTTTTCCTGTGCCATTTGTTGTTACATAGAAACACATTCTGATTCAAAATCAAATCTACCATATTCAAAAGCATCTCTGTGTGTTTCAATACACTAGCTGATCACCTCTGTATCATATGTTTCAGTGCTTGTAGACCCACTTAATGTTTCATACTAGTGTACAATGCCACCAAGTCCAACGTAACCAAGATCATACCATCCTCCCATTGAATATCCCCCAATATTCCCAAAATATGCTTGGTATCCCTAATGTGAGACGGTAGGTTAACTACTAAGGGTTGTAGAAATATATCTACAAATTCTGAAAATCTCTCAGTGGGTCTACCCATACCTGATACTATTGGTCTTCCTGGTGGAAAAGGGAGTTGTTTATGTATCTTTGGGAGAGTGTAGAAACATGGAAATCTTGGACGATCAGTTCTCAAATATGTATATTCATCATCATCTAACAGACCCTGTTGGTGCCACATTTTTTATTGAATGATTAATTGTATTTATCAGGGTACAAATCGGATTAAATGTCAGACTTTCATAACAATCTTCATCCCTCAATTGCCCATAAATCTCATTGTCATAATCCACTCTATTCATTACCACAATATTTCCTCTTTTGTCAGCTTGCCTAATATTAATACTGTCATCCTCCTGTAACATCTTCAATGCTTGCCATTCCCCATAATTTAGGTTACTCCTAATTTTGCTTGCTCTCCCTTTTGCTTGTTGCTTATCTATGTCACAACCCACTAGTTTATGGAAGGCTTCAATGTTATTGTCATTAACGATCCTGGGTGTCCAATTTGATTTCCTCTTCAGGCCACTTGTTTCATGTAAACATGGTGAAACATCCAAATCCTTCAGTACTTTCAAAGTAGTTGTTGTAAGGCCCTCATAGTCTGTAATAGATAGCAGGGCCACAGTATCGTGTATATCCTGCATAGACAATTCACTATACTCTAATTTTCAACTTGTTACTCTAACTTCTAGTCCTATTTGCTGTCTCAATTTAAAAAATCATTTAAATTTTAATCACCGAACAAATTTACACAAATTGATTTTATATCTACAAATATCCCCTATACTTGTTGGGCAAAAGCCCAATCCTTTACTCAAAAGTGATAACAACTCTTCCGTGAGGGTTTTGTCTGATAGATTAGTCACATTTAGCCTCTGGCCCACAGTTCCTTTTAGGTTCCCTCGATCTTGTTTTCATGCCCCTTCCCTTTCTTTGGGAACCTCTTCCTCTCTTCCCCATTCGGGTTTTCCTGGGAATTCTCTTCTCTGTTCTTGATTTCCCTGTTTTATCCGCCACATCTTTTGTAAAAAAGTATTCTCGTTCTCAGATACTCCTCCTGAACTTCTTGCAACTCCCCCCTCCACATTACTATCACTTGTTGGGGCAACACCGAGTGAAGATGAGCCCAAACATATTGATGTTGTTGATTGTGCCTGAGTGGTAATACTTTCTTGCAAATGTAAATACCCTTCCATTCAGATAGTGCCACTTGTCCCTCTTTAATTTCCTAGCTTTCCTTTATTTCATCTCCTCTTGAAGTCTGGATAATATTTCATTCAGAATTTTTTAATTCTTATCCATGGCTTCCACTAGGCCAGTCTCTGTTATTGCCTTCTCTAGTGCTATCATCTCAGCCTGTAATTTTGAAACCTTCCTGTCACCATTTTCTATAAGAATATCCATCAGTCTCATAGAACTTGCTGTCAATTCGTTATCCCATTGCATTAGTAAATCCATGTCTAAGTCATCATATGTTGGAAAGATTTGTGACCTGAGACCCCTCGGGATTTTATCCAGTTTTCTGTATTGTTTTAGTGTGGTTCCAGCCTACCACTAGGACATTTCATTTTTCTTAGGGTTTTCCAATCTGATAAATTTATCCTTCAATCCTTCCTTATGTAACTGGTTCCGACTCTTAACAGCCTCCTGTACCGTACGATCACTGTTTACATTTTTAAATAGTTCCTCTGCCATTTCTTCCCTCTCCATTGTACAGCCCTGGACTGTTCTTCTACCCCTGGGGTAAACAACAGAATTTTATCTGGGTGCCTAGAACGCTGAAACTTAAGTCTCTACTCTCAGGTGCTATATTTTGGCAGAAGAAACCATTGGAAATGTCCAGTGTTGTTTTGATTTTTTTGTGCACTATGTTGTTCATAGGGCTGTGCTATGTGAGTTTTGTATAGCATATGTGCTGGTATAACTGTTTAAATGTCTGTAGTCTAAGACTATTCTGTATGAATGGTCCGGTTTAGCTACTGGGAATAATGGATTATTCATGGGTCAGGCACAGGGTTGGATTACACCCTGGTACTCCAGTTGTGTGAGGATTTCCCTCACGGGTGCTTTTGCAACATGTTTTATTGGGTATTGGGGTTGAGGTTGGGGTTGATTTTTAGTAGGGATTACAAGATTGGGGGAGTCTTTATCCCACCCTACATGGTTGCAATATTACCCGGGTGCCTGCGCCAATGCCCAATCGATGACGTAGGATTCTGCGAGCTCCTCAAGAACAAGGGGTGAGAAAGAATGTTTAATAATATCTTCCCCATATTGTCAGGTATGGACAAATTCAGGTGGCCAATCCCTTTCGGCCAGTAGAATATCGTATACGTTTACGACGCGGTCCCAAAAGATTGTCTCAATTGTGCCCTTATTATCTCCTTCTATGTATAGCATTACTTTGTACACGCATGTCCACTGTTTCTTCTTGTAGGAAGTCATCAGTTGCTTTCACCTCCAGATGCTCTAAAAGATTCTGGCGCACTATTGTGACCTCTGCCACGCTGTCTAATAGCGCTAATGCCCACTTCTTGTTCTTCAATAGAGCCCTCTTCTTGAGTGGCATGTCAAACTGCAACTGCTGCCACCTTTTTTTTTTAAATTGGGGTTTTTGTTGGGGAAGTGTCTCTTCTTTTTTAACAAAAACTTCTTTTGAGCGTTGTGATTCCTGACTCGGTTTCACATACCGCCCACCTCTCTCACTGCGTTTTTCCGGTGAGTCCTGAAAGGAACGAGATTGGCGTGTATCAGTATATTGATATCTGTCAGTTTTTTTAATATTATCTCTATTTCTGAGATTATATCTATACTGCGGAGCCTCCGTGCGCAGAGATTCTCCCCTTTCTTTTGTAGGAGTTTGTTGTTTTTTATCCCAGAATTTCTTATTACCCTCAGGAGCTTTCTTGGTAAAATATTTATAAATTAACCTTGAAATTGTGGTTTAGTTGGTCTGGACCCCAGAATATCTTGACCAATACTAGAGTAGGTCTCAGAGAGAATCTTTGGCAGCTCGCGTTCTTGATCCCGTTGAGGAAAATCCCAGAGCCGCATGAGCACCGCTAATGTGACCGCTTCCCCTTTAAGGTTACTTAAAATAATTGAGGATACTGTGGCAAAATTGTTAGAAGGGGAAATTGAACGCACAATAGATGCAATCTTTTGGGATCGCATGGTAAACATGCATGGTATTTTGTTGGCCACCTGAATTTGTCCGTATTTGCCAATATGGGAAAGATGTTATCAAACCTTCTTTCTCGCCCCTCGTTCCAGAGGAACTCGCAGAATCCTACGCCATCGATTTGGCATTGGCGCAGGCACCCGCGTTATATCACAACCACCTGGGATGGGACAAAAACTCCCCCTACCATGTAATTCTGATTAAAAATCAACCCCAACCTCAACCCCAATATCCAATAAAACATGATGCTAAAGTACCCATGAGGGGCATCCTCACAAAACTGGAGAACCAGGGCGTAATCGAACCCTGCGTCTCACCAATGAATAATCCATTATTTCCAATAGCTAAACCGAACCACTCATATAAAAGAGTCTTATACTACAGACACTTAAACAGTCATAAAAGGACATATGCTATACAAAATTCACATAGCACAGCACTTATGAACAACATAGTGTGCAAAAAATTAAAAACAGCACTGGACATTTCCAATGGTTTCTTCTGCCAAAATATAGCACCTTAGAGTAGAGACTAAACAAGTTTCAGCGCACTAGGTTCCCAGAAAAAATTCTGTCATTTACCCCAGGACTGTTCGCGGCTAGTGTAACTTCAATCTTGCACGACATTGACCCTGAAGCTTTGTCCTATGTAGATGATATCTGTTAGAAATTGGGTCTTTGGTTGACAGTCAGGTTACCCCCTGTTCAAGCAAGGACCCTCACTCTAGTTAGGATAAAAGAGAATCACCCTCAGCTAACCCCTGCTTACCCCCTTGGTAGCTTGGCAGAGCAGTAGGCTTAACCTCAGAGTGCTAGGTGTAAAGTATTTGTACCAACACACACAGTAACTTAATGAAAACACTACAAAATGACACAACACCAGTTTAGAAAAATAGGAAATATTTATCTAGACAAAACAAGACCAAAACGACAAAAATCCAACATACACAAGTCAAGTTATGATTTTTTAAAGGTTTCAAATAAAAAGAGTCTTTAGGTAGTTGTAACAACACACTAGCGCTGCTAGCGTGAAAATGTACCTGGTTTGCGTCAAAAATAACCCCGCACGGGCGGTGTGCGTCGAAAATAACCCTGCACGGTTATATGCGTCGAAAACAACTCGGCACGGCGATGCGCGTCGAAAAAGCCAGCCACGCGACGGTCCGAAAGTCCCGCGGCGCAGGTTGCGATCTCTCAGCCTTCGTCAGCGATGCTGCGCGTCGTTTCTCCTGCTCCGGGCGTCGATTCTCCGGTCGCGTTTCCTGCGGCGTCGTTTCTCAGCTGCGGAGCCGGCGTCGCGTCGTTTTCTCAGCCGCGATCGGATTCGCGTCGATCTTTTCTCCGCACGGCGTTCGGTGCGTGTATTTTTGTCCTTAGGCTGCCAGCCTCTCCTTTCAGGGTCCCAGGAACTGGAAGGGCACCACAGAGCAGAGTAGGGGTCTCTCCAGAGACTCCAGGTGCTGGCAGGAAGAAGTCTTTGCTATCCCTGAGACTTCAACAACAGGAGGCAAGCTCTACATCAAGCCCTTGGAGATTTCTTCTTCAAGATGGAAGGCACACAAAGTCCAGTCTTTGCCCTCTTACTCTGGCAGAAGCAGCACTGCAGGAAAGCTCCACAAAGCACAGTCACAGGCAGGGCAGCACTTGTTCCTCAGCGATCAGCTCTTCTCCAGGCAGAGGTTCCTCTTGATTCCAGAAGTGTTTCTAAAGTTTGTAAGTTTGGGTGCCCTTCTTATACCCATTTTAGTCTTTGAAGTCACCTTCCTTCAAAGGGGACTCACACCTTCTTGTGAAATCCTGCCTTGCCCAGGCAAGGCCTCAGACACACACCAGGGGGTTGGAGACAGCATTGTCAGAGGCAGGCACAGTCCTTTCAGATGAGAGTGACCACTCCACCCCTCCCTCCTAGCAGAGATGGCTAATCAGGAAATGCAGATCACACCCCAGCTCCCTTTGTGTCACTGTCTGGTGTGAGGTGAAAAACAACCCAACTGTCAAACTGACCCAGACAGGGAATCCACAAACAAGGCAGAGTCACAGAATGGTTTAAGCAAGAAAATGCTCACTTTCTAAAAGTGGCATTTCCAAACTCCACATGTCCATCTACTCTCTGGGGGAATCTACACTTTAATCATATTTAAAGGTAGCCCCCATATTATCCTATGAGAGAGACAGACCTTGCAACAGTGAAAACGAAATT
This sequence comes from Pleurodeles waltl, assembly GCF_031143425.1. Classification (NCBI taxonomy): domain Eukaryota; kingdom Metazoa; phylum Chordata; class Amphibia; order Caudata; family Salamandridae; genus Pleurodeles; species Pleurodeles waltl. The sequence goes on from NC_090449.1 coordinate 195,193,513, forward strand.
GGTAGTATTTCACTGTTAGGACATATAAACCACATTACTATATGTCCTACCTTATCCATACACTGCACCCTGCCCTTGGGGCTACCTAGGGCCTACCTTAGGGGTGCCTTATATGTAAGGAAAGGGAAGGTTTAGACCTGGCAAGTGGGTACACTTGCCAAGTCGAATTTACAGTGTAAAAATACACATACAGACACTGCAGTGGCAGGTCTGAGACATGATTACAGAGCTACTTATGTGGGTGGCACAACCAGTGCTGCAGGCCCACTAGTAGCATTTGATTTACAGGCCCTGGCACCTCTAGTGCACCTTACTAGGGACTTACTAGTAAATCAAATATGCCAATCATGGATAAACCACTTACATACAATTTAAACAGGAGAGCATATGCACTTTAGCACTGGTTAGCAGTGGTAAAGTGCTCAGAGTTGAAAAGCCAACAGCAACATGTCAGAAAAATATAGGAGGCAGGAGGCAAAAAAGTCTGGGGATGACCCTGCATAAGCAAAAGTCCAACACGACCCCCTACCAGCCTAAAGCCAGGGGAGAACAATCAATACCTTGATGTACTTCCCTGATTGGGGCGATAGAACAGGGACCCAGGCCCACAACAGCAGGGGCATGTTCCAGTTCTACGCCTTCCTGACTCCAGTTGGATCCCTCTGTCCATACTCTCAGGGCCCACTAAGCTAACCCATGGGGAACCCTTCTCCACATCTACAGACACCATCTGTGCAACACCTAACATTACTTTGCTCACAGATGTATTGCAATGGGCAGATAGTACCACCAGGGCCAACACAGTGGTGTTGCCCACTCCACCCCCGGGGTGTGACTCTCGTCCTCCCCCCCCCAGGGGCAACTCTGTCCACCAGGACAGCAAGCCACAGTGGCCCCAGACAACTGTCAGGGATGAGAGCCCGACCTCAGGCCTCTCTAACCAATGTGACTGTGGAGAGTGGGGGGTGGTAGCCCCAGGTGCCTGGCACCCTTTGACCACTCTCTCTTCCACCAGGTCAGGGATGACAACCTGACCCTGGTCCTCCCCTCTGGGGCTCTGTACCCTCCCTGCAGAAGCAGCACCCCCAGAGTCAAAAACTGTCAGGGTGCTTGTAGAAGCAGTCCTGCACAATTCTTCCATCAGTGCAGGGATGTTAACCTGCAACTGATCCTCCAACCTGGGGTCTGTACCTTCAGGTTGGACCAGGGCCAGGGGTGAGGCTTCCCTCCCCCTGCCCTCTCTTCTGGGGTCCTGAACCACCCAACTAGGAGTGGCCCCCCCAGAAGACAACATGGTAGGGGCACTGTTAGCAGTAGCCCCTTCCTCCAGGTCAGGGGGGACACCCTTAACCTGGCCTCCCAATCCAGGGTCTGTACCCACAGACTGGATCACTGCCTGGCAAACCAGGACTTCCTGGGGGGCATACCTACCCCCTACCAGGTCAGAGTTTACCCTCTGAACCTGGTCATCCAACCTAGGGTCACCACCCTGCGGTTGAACCACTGCCTGGCACACCAGGACTTCCTTGGGAGCACACTTACCCCCCATCAGGTCAGAGTTTACCCCCGGAACCTGATCATTCAACCCAGAGTCACCACCCTGCGGTTGAACCATTGCCTGGCACACCAGGACTTCCAGGGGGGCACACTTACCCCCCTCAAGGGACACACTGTCCCGAAGGGCCACACAAGAGTCTGGCTGGCGCAGGTCCCCTGACCTCTGCCCATCTGACAGAGTCTGGATTCCCCCCAACCCAGAAATGGTCTCACCAAGGTCATTCATGGGGGGCTCTGCTCTCAGAGCTGACCCCTGACCCTCCAGGTTCTCCACTGGGGTCCGCAACCCCCTCTCAACCCTCTGTCTGGACTTCTGCACCCCCTCACTAGGAGTGGCACTGCCAGACACCAGAACTGGTGGGACGCTGGCTACAGCGGCCCCCCCAAGTTCTCCTGACACTGTGGGGTCTCCCTCAACAGATGGCCCTATGGTACAGGCTAGGCTCCCCTCCTGGTGTTCCCGCAGGGAACCCTCCAGGACCTGGGACCGGATCTCGGGCACCTTGGGCCTCAACCCATCCCCATTCCCTCTCCTCTGAGACTGGACATGGGGTCCCTCACCCATCCCACTACACTGGGACCTACCTGGGACACTACAATCCTTCCCTACCTCACCTGGTTGGGAACTACCTAGACCACTCCTCTCAGGAGCACCCCCAAATGCCTCTTCAGACTCTCTGGTACTCACCCAGAAGTCTGTTTCTATGGTAAGCTCCCTGGGGTCAGAGAACTCACACTCCACCTGGTGTTGGCATAGCTCTGGAAAATAAGGACTAGACATATGCTCTCCAGCAATTACATCACTCAGCCCCTCACATGAATTAACCAAAGTACCCTTCACCCAACCATCCAGTGACTCTGCTTTGACAAAGCACCCCACATCACCCTCCTGAGACTGGTGAGACAGTACCTGACTGTCCCTGACACTCAACCCACACTCTTCTGAGATGTCTTCACACTCCATAACCAGGACTTCTACCTGGGGGGAACCCCTCTCCCTGTCACTCTCACCTAGAGTCAGTAGAGTGTCCCTCCCACCAGTAGGAATATGACTCCCCATGCCAGTTCCCCAATCCACCTCAGGGACCCTGTGCATCACTGGAGCTACCTCATACCCCTGAACCTCCTGGCGTGTGTTAACTCCCTCCTTCAAGTAGGGCACCACATCTCTGGGCATGTGCACTTCTTCAGCAGTACTGGATACAAGATTTTTGCTGCCACCATCTGAACTGGACTCAGCCCTCATGGCCTCCAGCTTCAGCTCTTCACAGCTCAGCTCTTGAGCTGCAATCCTTTCTTTTTCCAGGACTAAGGCTCTCTTCTCCTCAGCCCTCTCAAGCTCTGCATCTAGCTCTTCCAGACTCCGGATTCGAGCTAGGAGCCACTCATCTCTTTCTGTTCCCTCCTCTTCGGAGTAGTCATCCTCCTCAGACTCATTTGGTGGTGTTGCCTGACAACGTTTCAATTCATACTGAAACAGGGCTGACTCAAGATCCTCCCTTCTGGATTTCTTGTTCACAGCCAGTCCCCTTTCCATGCAAAATGCTTTAAGCTGCCACTTTTTATACATAAATAGGTGCCAGAAATTGACTTCCATTCTGCAAAGGCTTCACAACCAAAAAACAAAGTCCCAAAAATATTATCAATACTTCCAGGAGGACATCAGAGAACAAAAAGCAGAATCACAAGACAAGTAGTATGTGGTCACGTAGTGGTCTGAGATCAAAACAGTAGTGTACACTTAATTACTGTATGTCAAGTACAAATACAAGTCCAAATCCCGACCGCTGGTCACCAATGTTAGAAATGGGGTCTTTGGTTGACAGTCAGGTTACCCCCTGTTCAAGCAAGGACCCTCACTCTAGTTAGGATAAAAGAGAATCACCCTCAGCTAACCCCTGCTTACCCCCTTGGTAGCTTGGCAGAGCAGTAGGCTTAACCTCAGAGTGCTAGGTGTAAAGTATTTGTACCAACACACACAGTAACTTAATGAAAACACTACAAAATGACACAACACCAGTTTAGAAAAATAGGAAATATTTATCTAGACAAAACAAGACCAAAACGACAAAAATCCAACATACACAAGTCAAGTTATGATTTTTTAAAGGTTTCAAATAAAAAGAGTCTTTAGGTAGTTGTAACAACACACTAGCGCTGCTAGCGTGAAAATGTACCTGGTTTGCGTCAAAAATAACCCCGCACGGGCGGTGTGCGTCGAAAATAACCCTGCACGGTTATATGCGTCGAAAACAACTCGGCACGGCGATGCGCGTCGAAAAAGCCAGCCACGCGACGGTCCGAAAGTCCCGCGGCGCAGGTTGCGATCTCTCAGCCTTCGTCAGCGATGCTGCGCGTCGTTTCTCCTGCTCCGGGCGTCGATTCTCCGGTCGCGTTTCCTGCGGCGTCGTTTCTCAGCTGCGGAGCCGGCGTCGCGTCGTTTTCTCAGCCGCGATCGGATTCGCGTCGATCTTTTCTCCGCACGGCGTTCGGTGCGTGTATTTTTGTCCTTAGGCTGCCAGCCTCTCCTTTCAGGGTCCCAGGAACTGGAAGGGCACCACAGAGCAGAGTAGGGGTCTCTCCAGAGACTCCAGGTGCTGGCAGGAAGAAGTCTTTGCTATCCCTGAGACTTCAACAACAGGAGGCAAGCTCTACATCAAGCCCTTGGAGATTTCTTCTTCAAGATGGAAGGCACACAAAGTCCAGTCTTTGCCCTCTTACTCTGGCAGAAGCAGCACTGCAGGAAAGCTCCACAAAGCACAGTCACAGGCAGGGCAGCACTTGTTCCTCAGCGATCAGCTCTTCTCCAGGCAGAGGTTCCTCTTGATTCCAGAAGTGTTTCTAAAGTTTGTAAGTTTGGGTGCCCTTCTTATACCCATTTTAGTCTTTGAAGTCACCTTCCTTCAAAGGGGACTCACACCTTCTTGTGAAATCCTGCCTTGCCCAGGCAAGGCCTCAGACACACACCAGGGGGTTGGAGACAGCATTGTCAGAGGCAGGCACAGTCCTTTCAGATGAGAGTGACCACTCCACCCCTCCCTCCTAGCAGAGATGGCTAATCAGGAAATGCAGATCACACCCCAGCTCCCTTTGTGTCACTGTCTGGTGTGAGGTGAAAAACAACCCAACTGTCAAACTGACCCAGACAGGGAATCCACAAACAAGGCAGAGTCACAGAATGGTTTAAGCAAGAAAATGCTCACTTTCTAAAAGTGGCATTTCCAAACTCCTCATGTCCATCTACTCTCTGGGGGAATCTACACTTTAATCATATTTAAAGGTAGCCCCCATATTATCCTATGAGAGAGACAGACCTTGCAACAGTGAAAACGAAATTGGTAGTATTTCACTGTTAGGACATATAAACCACATTACTATATGTCCTACCTTATCCATACACTGCACCCTG